>NC_044981.1:10219198-10819198 GCF_008728515.1 Papio anubis | reverse complement strand
TAGCCTCCCAAGTAGCTGAGACTACAAGCGTGCCACTAAGCCCAGCTAATTTTTTAGTTTTTGTAAAGAAGGGTATGATATGGTGCCCAGGCTGGTCTCAAACTCCTGGCCTCAACAGTCCTCCTGCCTTGGCCTCCCAAATCAATGGGATTACAGGCATCAGCCACCACGCCCAGCTGTTTCTTATTTCTTTGTATGAATCTAGTGTGACACTAAATTCTAATTAGTATTTAAATTTTTCTTAGTTTGATGTAAAATAAAGTAGCATGTTATTTAAATAGAATACGAAATTTTAAAATAATGCTATTCCTTTCACACGAAACAAAAGTTTGCTTTATACTTACCTTACCCAATTGGGGTACTTATATTCCACAGAAAATTTACAAGTAGTACAGTTTTAAATAATATGCCAAATTAAATACGATACAAAAATTGATTCAAAGAATGGATATAATATAGACATCAATTTTCCAAGGTCTGATTTGGAATAATATAGATTATATTTAATAACAAAGGAATCATACAAGCCATTATGCCATTATTGAACATAAATAGCACAGTACCATGTAAATGAGGCATTTAGCAAGTGAATATTACCAGTGAGTTATATGTGAACTTCATTTTAGATAGACAAATGAGTTACTGACAAATAATTAACACAATAGTATTTATATTATTTATAATTTTTCCCTTTGCTCTAAGTTGCCAGTACAATTTTTGAAGAGACTTATTAATGAAAATTCATGATATCCTTGTTTTCTTTCTTTAGGGTGTCTATAAGAATGGAAGCGCTGTTTCCTGCCAGATTTCTTCATGCTGTATCTCATGAACCTTTGTAATCTTGGGGAGGAGCCTATATTGAAAGATGACAAACCTGTCACCAGTGTAGCAACAACAGTGTGAGAACAAAAACAAATAAAAATTAAGAAGCGTTCAACTTTATATTCAACAAGGAAGTCATTGCAATCAACAACTTCTGCTGCATTATTTTTCCAAGATGAACCGATACACAACCATGAGACAGTTGGGGGATGGCACGTATGGGAGTGTGCTTATGGGCAAGAGTAATGAATCCGGGGAGCTGGTGGCCATCAAAAGGTACTGTGTGTGACACTGCCAACTTCACCTTTGAAAACTCTGCTCTTTATTTTCCTGTCCTCAATTAAGAATATATACCAGCACAGGCCGGGTGCGGTGGCTCACGCCCATAATGCCAGCACTTTGGGAGACCGAGGTGGGCGGATCATGAGGTTAGGAGTTTGAGACCGGCCTGGCCAACATGGTGAAACCCTGTCTCTACTAAAAATACTAAAATTAGCTGGGCATGGTGGCGCGCTCCTGTGATCCCAGCTACTCAGGAGGCTGAGGCAGGAGAATTGCTTGAACCCGGGAGGTGGAGGTTGCAGTGAGCTGAGATCATGCCACCACACTCCAACCTGGATAACAGAGTGAGACTGCGTCTAAAAAAAAAAAAAAAGAAAAAAAAATGTATATACACACACCCACACATACACATACACACACAAGCACAGGCTGGGTGCGGTGGCTCATGCCTGTAATCCCAGCACTTTGGGTTGAGGTCAGGAGTTTGAGACCAGCTTGGCCAACATGGTGAAACCCTGTCTCTACTAAAAATACAAAATTTAGCCAGGCATGGTGGTGCACACCTGTAATCCCAGCTACTCAGGAGGCTGAGGCACGAGAATCGCTTGAACCTGGGAGGCAGAGGTTGCAGTGAGCTGAGATTGCACCACCGCACTCCAGCCTGGGCAACAGAAGGACACTCCATCTCAAAAAAAAAAAACATATATATACACACACACATACACATACACACACACACACACACACACAAGCACAGAAGGAGGTCTAGTTTAGATCAAATAGCATTTGGCTCATGTGGAATGTCATTCTTGGAAAAGAACATTGCCAAAGAGGAATTCTGCTGTTTTTCGTGTATATTACTTTAATTGCCAGGCTTGTCCAGCTACACTGATAAACCAAAACATATGAGTGCCTCCTTTTTCACATGTATAATACATTTGGACCAAAACTATAGGTAATCTTTGGGATGTTCTTCCAAATTTATTTGTTGGTTTTCACTTTTGTGTGTGTTTTTTGAGATGGGGGTCTCCCTCTGTTGCCCAGGCTGGGGTGCTGTGGCGTGATCATGGCTCACTGCAGTCTTGACCTACCAGGCTCAAGCGGTCTACCTACCTCGGCCTCCCAAAGTGCTGGAATTACAGGTGTGAGCCACCATTCCTGACCTGTTTTTCACATTTAAAGATGAGTGCAGAGTGGGGCTTATAATTTCTTTAAAACAAGATCTCAAAATCAGATGGTATTCACAATGTCAAATTGAGTTCTGAATGATATATGTTATATTCCTGAACTTCTGAAATAGAATTAATTGTTTTTAACTTGTTTTTAATCCACTGTGTTTTTCCTTTGCTGCATAACAAAATACCCCCAAAGCTTAGTGATTTAAAAGAAGATACATTTATTAATTCATATAGTTTCTGTGGGTCAGGAATTTGGAAGTAGCTTCGCTGGGTAGTTCTGGCTTGGGTTCTCTTATGGCAGTCAGATAATTGGCCAAAGTTGCAGTTATCCGAAGGCTTGACTGGGGCTGGAGGATCTACTTCCAAGGTGGCTCACTCTTGGTTTGCTAGGGCCGCTGTAACAAAGTACCACAGACCGGGTGGCTTAAACAACAGAGATTTATTTCCTCACAGTTCTGGAGGCAAGAAGTGCAACATCAAGGTATCTGCAGTTTGGTTTCTTCTGAGGCCTCTCTCCTGGGCTTGTAGACAGCCATATCCTCTCTAGGTCTTTATATGATCTTCTCATTGTGCATGTCTGCGTCGACATTTCCCCCCTGTTTTTTTTTCCAAGACAGAGTTTCACTCTGTCACCCAGGCTGAGGTACGGTGGTGCAAACATAGCTTAGTATAGCCTCAGCCTCCAGAGCCTGAACCGTCCTCCTGCCTCAGCCACCAGAGTAGTTGGGACTATAGGTGTGTACCACCACACTTGGCTAATTTTTAAAAAATATTTTTGTAGAGATGGGGTCTTGCCATGTTGCCTAGGCTCCTCTTATAAGGACACCAGTCGTATCAGATTTGGGCCTACCTGAAAAACCTCAGGTAACCTTAATGACCTTTTTAAAGACCCTATCTTCAGATACTGTCACACTGTGAAAGTCTGGGGGCTAGGACTTCAATATAGGAGGTTTGGGGGACACAGTTCAACCCATCACACTCACTCACAGGGTTGGCATATTTGTACTGGCTATTGGCAAGAGGCACCTCGGTTCCCTTTACCAGAGGCTCCTTCCTTGGGCCTTTCCAGAGGGTTGTTTGAATAGCCTCGGGCCATGGTGGTTGGCTTCCCCCAGAACCTGTCTCAGACTCATCGGATACACATCTCCACATCACCACATCAAATACATTATAACCATCTAAAATTTAAATGCTTTAGCAAGTGTTTCAAAATATTATGATCTAAACCATTACATGTACAAGGAAATAACTTCATAAAATATTTTTAAACAGTCATTGTCATCAGATAAGTAAATATATAATATATAATAATGGAAATGAAAAATTTATTGAATAGGCTTAATAAAATTCAATACTCATTTGTGATTGACGAATTTAAAAAAAACAAACCTTGGTTTCTTAAAAAACTTACGATTAAAAAAAGCCACTTGGCTGAACGCAGTGGCTCACACCTGTAATCCCAGCACTTTGGGAGGGCGAGGCAGGAGGATCACTTGAGCCCAGGAGTTTGAGACCAGCTTGGCAACATGGTGAAACCCCGCCTCTACAGAAAATACAAAAATTAATTGGGCATGGTAGCGTGTACCTGTAGTCCCAGCCACTTGGGAGGCTGAGGTGGGAGGATTGCTTGAGCCCAGGAGGTCGAGGCTGCAGTGAGCCAAGATAGTGCCACCACTACTGCACTTCAGCCTAGGTGACCTAGTGAGACCCTATCTTAAAAAAAAAAACAAAAAAAAACAAAAAAAACTCTTAGCAAATAGGAATAAAAGGAAACTTCCCTAACCTGAGAAAACCTATATAATTCATATTAATGTGAAATATCAGAAGTAATATCAGTACAGTTAGTTTGAAAACCCCAAATGCCTGCTAGCACTACTGCAATAAGACAGAAACCTAAGAAATGAGTGTTATTAGACAAAGTGAGCTGAAATAGCCCTCATTTGTAGATTAAATGATTATGTGAATTCACACAAAGAAATACTTTATTATACACAAATACATCCATATAGAAAAATATTTTTAAAGGCCTGGAAAGATACACCCAAAAATCCATGATGGCCGTGGTTTCTGGGGAGAAGGGTAGGAGAATCAGAAGGGGCATTGGGTCTTGGATGTGGTCCCACAGATGGTTATTACTGTCTGGTTTTATATGACAAAGTGTTCATCATTTTTTTCTGAGTGGCAAAATACGGTATTTGTTTTATTCTTAAAAAATATGGTATTTTGTGTTGTTTTGTTTTGTTTTGAGATGGAGTCTCGCTCTGTTGCCAGGCTGGAGTGCAGTGGTGCTATCTCAGCTCACCACAACCTCCGCCTCCTGGGTTCAAACAATTCTCCTGCCTCAGCCTCCTGAGTAGCTGAATTATAGGCATGTGCTACCACGCCCGGCTAATTTTGCATTTTTAGTAGGGACAGGGTTTCTCCATGTTGGTCAGGCTGGTCTTGAACTCCCGACCTCAGGTGATCCACCAGCCTCAGCCTCCCAAAGTGCTGGGATTACAGGCGTGAGCCACCGTGCCCGGCCTACTGTACTCTTTTTTAATTGGGAAAGCAAAAGCTTTCCCACATCCCATCCAGAATGCATCGGGTTTCTTCTCGTTGATCAGAAGTGTACCACATGGCACCCCTAGCTGCAGAGAGGATGGGAAACTGATTACTTAGCTTAGCATTTTATATCCCTGTGTAAAAGCTGACTCTGAATGACGAGGAAGAGAAGGAGGGCTTTCGGCTAGTCGGCTTACCACGTGTCTGCCATATGCAGTATCTACTGTGTGCTGGGCAATGCTCCACCTTAGGCAAGGATGGAGCAGAAATGAATGGAAAGAGGAGTCCCATGGAAGACTTGAAGAAAATTGAAAAATTCATTTATCACAGAATTGTTAAACTACTACTGTGTTTCATGATCAGGACAAAATGGGGACGAGATAGATGTCTTACAGTATACTCAGGAAGACCAACAGATTCAAGAAGTTACATCATCAAGTATGCTAAGTCCTATGATGGGGGAATGTTGGGTCCTATGGGAGCCTAGAGAAGCCACACTGGAGAGGTATCATAAAAGGCTTCCTAAATCAATGAGACCTCAAGAATGAGAGAAAATTTTTTTTTTTTTTTAAAGTGGGGGGTGGATGGGGAAATGCTCCAGGGAGTAAGAAATAGTATGTATGAAGCCCTGGAGGCAAGAGAGAGGGTGTGAGGGCCAAACTGGGGCTGAGTAACTGAAAGAAGCATACGTGACTGGAATGTGGATTACACGTGGGGCAGAGGAGGGACGTGAGGCTAACAGGTGAAGTCGTGAAGCCAGATGGAGGAGTCTGTATATCTTGAGGACTAGAAGGTCATGAAGGATTTTAAGCAGAATTGTTCATGTGATCAAAGTTTTAGAACTGGCTGGTTAGCAGAAGACTGGAGACTTGATTGAAGAGGTTAAGACTGGACACAGGGTGGCCAGTTAGAAGGTCAGTACAGTCATCTTGGTTAGAGTTAGGTCAGTGCAGTCATCTTGGTTAGAAGTGGTGGTGGCCTGACAGGAAAATAGCTTTGGGGATGGATGTAAGTGGATACAGTCAAGGGACATTTAGGAAGCAGGCTGTATAGAAACTGGTGACTGGGCATGAGGATGGATGGTGGAGTAAAAGATGGGGAAGAGTCCGGGCTAACTCCTGGGATTCTGGCTTAAATGTATGGTGGTGGTGCCGTGTACCATGTCAAGGAGGGGAAAATCACAGGCTTTAGGGGTAAAGCTGAATTCAGTCTGGGGCATAATGACTTTAAGATGACTTTCAGTCAATTGAGTATTTGCATTTAAATCTCAAAACAGAGGTGCAAGCTAATGATTTGGAATGGTTAGTCTACAGATGGTAATTGAAACTCTTTAGAGGGAGAAGAAAAGAGAGGTTCTCATTTGAAGCACTGAGAAACGATGGCATATAAAGGATGGGCCCTGGAATAGGATCGTACAAGAAAGTCTGAGGAACTACCAGAGAAATAGGGGAGAAACCAGGAGAATGTGGAAAATATCTGAAACCGAGGGAAAGATCTAAAGAAGCAAAAGCGTGTATCAAGAAGTCTTGAGTGTGGTGATTCCAGAGCTCTTTCAATGGCTCAACATTTACCCAAGAAATTCAGATGTTTTCTATGATATTCATGCTGAGCGGTTAGCATTGTTTTTGTCCTCAAATGTGTCATCTAGTGACCACCTTATGGCTACTTCACCTCCAGGCATTACATCCATGCTCAAGGAGGGAAGAAAAGAGAATAATACCAGCAAACTCTTCTCATCTTTTATGAAGAAGGAATAATTCTTTCCCAGAAGTCCTCTAGGACATCCCCTTACATCTTACCGGCTAGCACTGGCTCACGCGGTCTCTCTTTACTTCCAAAGGAGACTGAGAGAGTATTTACTCTTCCAGTCTCTGTTTTAGGAGGCAGAAGGAAAGGGGCTGGAAATGGCTTTGTGATATTTCAACAATATCATCTGCTGTGGTGTTCCTTGGGTTTGGGAAATATGACATAACTGGTGGCCGTGGTAAGCATTGTTCCAGTGGAATAGTAGAAGCCAGACTGCAGTGGGACAAGGAGTAGCGGGAAGTAGGGCAGTGGAGGCGTGGAGCTTTGGAGAGTTGTGAAGGATGAGTTACTGAGTTGCTAAGAAAGCCACGAAAGAGTTTCCCAGTGTCAGGAAGAGTCCGCCTGAAATTACATGGGATGAATGTGAAAGTGGAGCTGCTGGGAGCATTTTCATGACTTTTCTTTCCACCTGCACCCATCTGTATGGAGAGGGGAGACTGGAGGATGACAAGGCAGGAGCAGTGGAACGATGGGAGAAGGGGATGTTCAGAATGTGTGTGTGATCTTGAGAGCGTAGTGGATGAAAGGCTGATGGTGGGGCCAAGCTGGATGAGGAGGCAAGCCATGCCACGCAGGTGGTTGTAGGAATAGCCACAAGTTGAACAAGAAAGAGGTTGTATAAAGAAGTTTTGAGGGTAACGACGGTGAAAAAGATAGGAGGTTATGATCAAGAGTCTGAAGTTGGAAAGGTTGTTAGGTCTGGGACAGTAGGACTGTTCCTCATAACAAGGCGTTTATGAGTAACTGTGGTAGGACAGAGGTGAACATCTTAGGAGTTAAGCAACTGTGAAGGCGGCTACTGGCAAGGTTAACAGTTTAACCTACACTGACTATTCTCTATAGCCGTTACTCCTCAAGTCTGAATGAGATAGTTATGTTATCTACAAGAGTCATACAAGCAGGCTTTGCCATCTCTTTAAAGCCTGATATACAGGGATAAACTTTACCTGAAAATTACAGATATTAGAGTCCTCATTCTCCCTTCTCATTTTTTTTTCTTTGTTACCAAAACAATTCACATCCCATAATAACCAATCAATCTTTTGCTTGGAGATAGAAAATTTTAGGCATTTCCAATTTAGGCTTAAATATTCTAGGTGTATCTTGGTGGGTAACACTTTAAGATCCATTGATACTTTTCCCCTAAAATTAAAAATAAATTCCAGGCCAGGTGTGGTGGCTGACGCCTGTAATCCAGACACTTTGGGAGGCAGATCACTTGAGGTCAGGAGTTCGAGACCAGCCTGACCAACATGGTGAAACCCCATCTCTACTAAAAATACAAAAATTAGCCGAGTGTGGTGACATGTGCCTGTAATCCCAGCTACTCAGGTGGCTGAGGCAGGAGAATCACTTGAACCCAGGAGGTGGAGGTTGCAGTGAGCCGAGATCATGCCACTGCACTCCAGCCCGGGCAACAGAGTGAGACTCCGTCTCAAAATAAATAAATAATAAGTAATTCTACATTGAATACATTTGGTGAAGTAGCTGAAGAAGAGCTGCCTAGCCTTTATTTTCAGAGTGGGCGGTAAACATGTCCCCTTGAAGGGAAATTGATTACCTGGAAGAAGGTGTTTTCATTCTAAAAACCTTTTAAACAAAAGAGCCAGAGTTGGGGGCTGGGAGTTGGGGGTTTCTGTTGAAATTAGACAAGTTCAGCTATGGAATTTAACAAGTTCCGTGTGTTACTAGATACGGCATTTAACACGTTCCATATGGAATTTAACAAGTAGGAATTAAACCAGTTCAGAATGACGTTGAGAAGCAGAGAAGAAGCTGAATGCTAGCCCTCTGCTTTTCCGGATTTGGTCTGAAGAAGCAAGGGCATGGCGTGACAGTTGGTAGATGACGGATAGGGTGGTGTAATCTGCTACTGTGAACGTGGAGAAGAAAGTCTGTGCTTAATTCAGCAGGCAAATCTTTTGAATGGTCTAGAAATGCAGTCAGAACTGGCTAGGATGTGTTGGAGGGGAATGGTTAGAAGTTGGGAGAACGCTACACTGAACAAAATAAGAGGTTCCTTTGTGAATGTTTCCTTTGGGGAGTTTTAATTTAGATCACTGATACCTTGTCTTTTCTGCTGCCATTTTTTTAAAGTTATATACTATATGTTAGAGGATGTTAGAAAGATTCCCTCACTTCATTAAGTTAATAAATATCTATTAAGCCCTCTGCCCTTTAAGAACTTGAGAGGTAGTTCCATTTCTGAAGTTGATTTCCTGTGTCAGATGGGAACACCATGGTACTATCTCTGATTTGTTCATTGCCCTGGCATGGAGTAGATATTGACGAATTAATACATAACAAAAGATGGCAAGGAACCTAAAAGGAAATGCCTTTTCTTAGCTATTCTAAGCAATTGGTTTACCTTTGGGATAGTCATTTTGCAAGGAAACTTCTGTTGTAGATAGACACATGCATTGCCTTAGGGAAGTACTGCTGAGGAGTGGTATTTGCTGGAAAGAAAGATAGATGAAGAGAGTACATCTGGATGGATGAAGAGAATACAGATTTTTTTTTTTTTTTTTTTTTTTTTTTTGAGACAGAGTTTCACTCTTGTTGCCCAGGTTGGAGTGCAATGGCACGATCTCAGCTCACTGCAACCTCTGCCTCCCAGGTCCAAGCGATTCTCCTGCCTCAGTCTCCCAAGCAGCTGGGATTATAAGCATGCACCACCACGCCCAGCTAATTTTTGTATTTTTAGTAGAGATAGGGTTTCTCCATGTTGGCCAGGCTGGTCTCAAATTCCTGACCTCAGGTGATCTGCCCACCTTGGCCTCCCAAAGTGCTGAGATTACAGGCATGGGCCACCACGCCAGGCCCAGAATTTTAAAAGTATCCAATCTTTTAGAAGCCAAATAAAAATATGTTCAAGTTACTTTTCACAGTTCAGTGATAACTGAAACTTTCATGCTACCTGTAAAATCTGCACTCTCACTGGGCATGCTGGTGTGTGCCTGTAGTCCCAGCTACTCCGGAGGCTGAGGCAGGTGGGCTGCTTGAGCTCAGAAGTTAGAGGCTATAGTGCGCTATGACCGAGCCTGTGAATAGCCACTGCACTCCAGCCTGGGCAACACAGGGAGACTTTGTCTCTAAAAAAAAAAAAAATCTGAGGCCGGGCGCAGTGGCTCACACCTGTAATCCCAGCACTTTGGGAGACAGAGGCGGGCGGATCACGAGGTCAGGAGATGGAGACCATCCTGGGTAACAGGGTGAAACCCCGTCTCTGCTGAAAATACAAAAAATTCGCCAGACGTGGTGGCTGGCGCCTGTAGTCCCAGCTACTTGGTAGACTGAGGCAGGAGAATGGCGTGAACTCGGGAGGCAGAGCTTGCAGTGAGCCGAGATTGCACCACTGCACTCCAGCCTGGGTGACAGAGCAAGACCCTGTCTAAAAACAAAACAAAAAAAATCAAATCTGGCCGGGCACGGGCACATTATGCTTCAGCAGGACATTTTATAAATCTGTAGCACTGAAAGGTATCTTTTAATAAGCTAGTAAACTCCCATTTCATCACACTTCTTCATAAATGTCTAGTACCTGAGTAACTGCAAATGAAATTCTCATTCACTAAGGATATTTTGGAAATAATAGCAGTGATGCCCTTTATGTCATCTTAGTGATGTCCTTTATGTCATCTTACAGTCAATCACAGATACTGGTAAAAATGAAAACATCTAGTAGTTATTGAGTGCTGAACTAAGCAGTTTGCAAGAAACTCTTCTTATGCAGTAGTTTCTACTGTATGGCTAACTAAGGAATTTGAGGCATAGACTGGTCATTAGGTAACTTGTCCAAAGTCCTACGGTGAGTGACTGGGCCAGGATTTGAATCCAAGCAGTGTGGTTCCAAAGCCTCTGTTCTTGGCCATGATGTTGTGCTGCCAATTTTTACTCATTTCCTCACCTGTGTATTATACCCCTATAGAGCCTCTGGATCATAAGGATTATAGTAATTAATAAAGACAATGCTAAGTTTCCCAGGGATCTTCTGGAACATCTCGGTAGGAGATTATATTACTAAATGAAAGCAGCATGGCATATTTGGTTTTTCTTTTTCACAGCCCAGCCTTATAATTCCCATACCTGAAGAAACATTTTTTAGAATATGAATCCTGTTTTTTATCCCCTGTTTTGTATGGTGACTAAAAATCTGTTCATATAAAAACACATGTTCATGTAAAAACACAACAACGAACTATGGTGTATATAGTGGAAATACTTTTTACCCTAAATACACTTCTGGTATATTTATCTCTAGTAGAAACCAACATTGGGATGAAAGAGGGGAAGTAAAGAACAAAATTCCACTTTGGAAGGCCGAGACGGGCGGATCACGAGGTCAGGAGATCGAGACCATCCTGGCTAACCCGGTGAAACCCCGTCTCTACTAAAAAATACAGAAAACTAGCCGGGCATGGTGGTGGGTGCCTGTAGTCCCAGCTACTCTGGAGGCTGAGGCAGGAGAATGGTGTAAACCCGGGAGGCGGAGCTTGCAGTAAGCTGAGATCCGGCAACTACACTCCAGCCTGGGTGACAGAGCGAGACTCCGTCTCAAAAAAAAAAAAAGGAACAAAATTCAAAAAGCCATTTCTTCTTTTTTTTTTTTTTTTGAGACAGAGTCTCATCTGTCACCCAGGCTGGAATGCGGTGGCGCAATCTCAGCTTACTACAACCTCTGCCTCCTGGGTTCAAGAGATTCTCCTGCCTCAGCCTCCCTAGTAGCTGGGACTACAGGCGCCTGCCACCACGCCCAGCTAATTTTTTTGTATTTTTAGTAGAGATGCGGTTTCACCATGTTAGCCAGGATGGTCTTGAACTCCTGACCTTGTGATCCGCCTGCCTCACCCTCCCAAAGTGCTGGGATTACAGGCATGAGCCACCGCTCCTGGCCAAGAAAGCCATTTCTAACGTTTATAGTTACTTCTGAATTTTTGCCAACTAAAATAATTTAAGTAAGGAGACATTTAACTATGGGCCTCTTGTCTAAAGCTGATGTAATGATATGAGAGTTATCAGATCAAATTATTTGACTACATTTGCTCAAAATTTGTGATTTCTTTCCCTAACTCCTTCTGAAGTATAGTGTTTTATATTTACCTCTTAAGTTCTAAAAAGAGAGGAACTTGAAAGGGACTGTTTAAGAAAGGCACAATTAAACTGATTAGAGAAATGTTAAGAACTCACCCAGAGGCTGGGCACGGGGGCTCAAGCCTGTAATCCCAGCACTTTGGGAGGCCGAGACGGGCGGATCACGAGGTCAGGAGATCGAGACCATCCTGGCTAACATGGTGAAACCCCGTCTCTACTAAAAAATACAAAAAACCTAGCCGGGCGTGGTGACGGCGCCTGTAGTTGCAGCTACTCGGGAGGCTGAGCCAGGAGAATGGCGTGAACCCGGGAGGCGGAGCTTGCAGTGAGCTGAGATCTGGCCACTGCACCCCAGCCTGGGCAACAGAGCCAGACTCCGTCTCAAAAAAAAAAAAAAAAAGAACTCACCCAGAAAGGAAGATTAATGGTAATTTTTTCACTTTTGCGTTAAAGCTGATGTTTGGATGTGACATAGGCCTAACAAGTAGCCTTGAGATATAGGAGGTGATTTCCTTGTAAGGATGAGGAAAGGGAGAGAGAGCTCGTCCAAAGTGAACCAATACTGGAGTAAGAAAGCCAGCAGTGTATGTAATGTGTGTCTTTGAATTCTCAATCCCTGAACACTAAACTTTCCCTAATGTATTTTAGGATGAAGAGAAAGTTCTATTCTTGGGATGAGTGCATGAACTTGAGAGAAGTTAAGGTAAAATCCTAAAGATGAAAAGAACCTGGAAGGCCTTAATGCTACCTGAGGGTAGTAGTTAAGATTATTTTATTCTCTGTGGGAAGCATTCTGAAGATAATTGTGTTTGTTTTTCCTTTATATTCCTAAATTAATTTCTCATTTCTTTTGGTTCTGATGTCAGTGGAGAATAGCATATAATTATATCCTCACATTTGAAAGTTCACTTTCACTTTTAAGAGAGCATCTTAAAATCATATTATGCAAAGACAACTTTTCTTTTTTTTTTTTGAGGAGAGTCTTACTCTGTCACCCAGGCTGGAATGCGGTGGCATGATCTCGGCTTACTGCAACCTCCACCTCCTGGGTTCAAGCGATTCTCCTGCCTCAGCTTCCCGAGTAGCTGGGACTACAGGTGTGTGTCACCATGCCGAGCTAATTTTTGTATTTTTAGTAGAGACAAGGTCTTACCATGTTGGCCAGGCTGGTCTCGAACTCCTGACCTCAGGTGATCCGCCCACCTCAGCCTCCCAAAGTGCTGAGATAGCAGGCATGAGCCACTGCGCTCAGCCACCAAAGACATCTTTTTGAATTACTACATACCATTTCCTTAGATTTTATGCTTAAAGACTTGGATATAATTTTGGATACCTTTGCATGGTTAAGTCAGACAAAAGTTAGACCTATTTATAAACCAAGGGAAAAATGTAATAGATTGAGATGTTTAATAGCTATTGCTGGCTTGATTTATCGTTTGCACTTAACGTTCATTACTTAAAGCAATTATGGAGATATTAAAATGTAATTAATTAATGAACCCAGGAGAAATGGAAAATTACATAATTATCATACTTAGCGTTGATACGATTTTGCCAACTTTTATAAGTTTTTTAAAGAAATTTTAATGTGTATTTGTTATTTTTCAGTCTCTGAAGAAACTTAATCATGCCAATGTTATTAAATTGAAAGAAGTTATCAGAGAAAATGACCATCTTTATTTTATATTTGAATATATGAAAGAAAACCTCTATCAATTAATGAAAGACAGGTATGTTTTTATTCACATTTTTCCCTGTTATTCCCTCCATGAGTTCTTTTGATCCTTTCAATATGTCATACTTTACGAGATAAAAATTGATCACTCCAAAAGGTAAATTTAAATTAACTAGTTCTGTTACCTTTATCAAAGGGTAACATTTAACACTGAAGAAGAACCAGCTGTGACATAGCCAGCATCTTTCTGTTGTAAATCCTTGAAAGTGAAGGCCAGTATCTTATATAAATACACATACTATCTATTTATGCTTTTTAAAATACAAATTTATGTATAGTTTAGTACTCAGTAATAAAGCTGGCCTTGGGCACTGTTGAGAAAATTATCTTGGTTGCTCTCCCAAGCATCTTGTGAAGGTTGATGAAAGAATGGAGAAAGGAATGAAGTTGCTTTCAAGAAAGGATCTAAAAAATTCATTCAGTAGAATGCACAAGTCAATGATAAGACTTGGTGTGTTACCAATTCCAAGGAAATTCACAATTTTTAAATATGTGTGGGCAGAGTCTATACAGGGAGAGCTTCAGTCTTCCACCCTGGGCTCGGGGAGATAATGTTTTGATGGTTGTTCTGGTCACATCTGGGAGATTAACATCCATTTTGCCTGCTTTTAAAGTGAGAAATGTTCAGCAAAAAACCCTGAAATACTTAGAAATAATTTTCCAAAGTAATGATGTTGATTTCTGTTTCTTTCACACACACACACACACACACGCATACGCTCACTCAAGGTCTGAGGATGTTACGTGAATTCTTCTTTAATCATATTTTTCCCTTTCTCAAAACATATTTATTGAATGCCTCTTATGTTCCAGGCCAAAATCATTATAACATTAATATCAATTAAAATAAAAGTAAATTTCTGCCCCTCAAATCAGTTTTTACTTTTCTAAAGTCCCTTCTAGGCCTTGTATATAGACATGCACGCCTTTTTACTTAGTTGTAATTTCAGTGGGACAAAATTTTTTATTTGATTCATTTACTTACAAGTATTTTTTTTGTGGATATGTAGTCTTTATAGTTACTATAAATAATATATTCTGTTAAATGTCTGTACTAAGCTTCACTTTTTGAACTATTTAAAATAAATATCAGTGCAAAAATAGGTTGGTAATTATTGTATATAATATTGATGGAATTATTACCATTAAAGGTGATAATTATAAGGATTGTGAAAATGCTTCCAAGTGGAAAAAACAAACGAAATTGCGTGTATGTGACATTCATTCCTAATATAAAAGTTATGCATGCAAATGAATTAGGACTGGATTAGAATACTGAAAAATTAAAAGTTTCTTAATCACGTGGAATTATGAGTAATCTTAATTTTCAGCCTCTAATAAATTTTGTCCTGTAAAATATTGAAATGATATATACATACATGAAATATCAAGATACACTTGTTGAAGAAGAAAATGAAATACATAAATGCATGAAATATTAAATTTTCATCTATTTTGAAATATATATAAATCTGGCTGGATGCGGTAGTTCCTGTCTTTAATCCAGTACTTTGGGAGACTGAGGTGGGAGGATCACTTGAGCCCAGGAATTTGAGACCAGCCTGGGCAACATAGTGAGACTCCATCTCTACAAAAAATTTAAAAAATTAGCCAGGCATGGTGGCACACACCTGTAGTCCTAGCTACTTGGAGGCTGAGGTGAGAAGATTGCTTGAGCCCAGGAGGTTGAGGCCACCCATAATCCCAGCCACTCAGGAAGGTGAGACAGGAGAGTTGCTTGAACCCAGGAAGCCAGCTAATTTTTGTATTTTTAGTAGAGACAGAGTTTCACCATGTTGGCCAGGAGGCAGAGGTTGCAGTGAGCCAAGATCGCACCACTGCACTGCAGCCTGGGCAACAGGGCAAGACTCAATCTCAAAAAAAAAAATACATATATATATATATGTATTTTTTGTATATATGTATTATATGTATGCATTATATATATGTATTTTTATATATACATAGTATAGAGCTACACTAATACAGTAGCCACTAGTCGGATGTGGCTAGCTCCTGACATGTTTGCATTGAGGAGTGTTGTAAATGTAAAATAAATTACACATCAGATTTTGAAAACTTGGTACAAAAGAGACAATGTCTTAATAATTTTTGTATTTTTTTTACTCCAGGGTTGGTGACTCACACTTGTAATCCCAGCACTTTGAGAGGCCAAGGCGGGAGGATTGCTTGAGCCCTAGGAGTTTGAGACCAGCCTAGGCAACATAACGAGACCATGTGTCTCTCTTCTTTTCAGAGACAGAGTCTCACTCTTTTACCCTGGCTAGAGGGCCGGAGTGCAGTGGTGTAAACATGGCTCACTGTAGCCTCGACCTCTCCGGCTCCAGCAATTCCCCTGCCTCAACGAGGCCCCAAGTAGCTGGGACTACAGGCACACGCCACCACGCCTGGCTGATTTTTGTATTTTTAGTAGAGCCAGGGTCTCACCATGTTGCCCAGGCTGGTCTCGAACTCTTGAACTCAAGGGATCCACCTGCCTTGGCCTCCCAGAGTGCTGGGATTACAGGCGGGAGTCACCGCACCCAGCCCGTGTCTCTTTTTCAAAAAACAAAAAAAGGTAAATTTTAAAAATAAATAAATAATTAAAAAAAATTTTTTTTTTAGAGGCATGGTCTTGCTCTGTCACCCAAGCTGGAGTATAGTGGTGCAGTCAGCTCATTTTTATATCGATTACATGTTGAAATAATATTTGGCACATATTAGGTTAAATATATTGTTAAAAATTAATTTTACCTGTTTGATTTCTTTTAACACGGCTGCTAGAAAAATGATGTTAAGTACACAAGTGGCTCTAATATATATTTCTTTCTTTTTTTCGTGGGGGATGGAGTCTTACTCTTTTGCCCAGGCTGGAGTGAAGTGGTGTGATTTCAGCTCACTGCAATCTCCGCCCACTGGGTTCAAGCGATTCTTCTGCCTTAGCTTCCTGAGTAGCTGGGATTACAGACATGTGCCGTCATGCCCAGCTAATTTTTATATTTTTAGTAGAGATGGGGTTTCACCATGTTGGCCAGGCTGCTCTTGAACTCCTGACCTCAGGTGATCCACCCACCTCGGCCTCCCAAAGTGCTAGGATTACAGGCATGAGCCACTGTGCCCAGCCAGCTTTTACGTTTCTATTGGACAACACCAATATGCAGAATATAACTGAAGCATTTATTTATATCTCTAACTTTATTTATTTTTTCCTTTTCTTTTTGAGACAGGATCTCACTCTGTCACCATGCTGGAGTGGAGTGGCACAATCACAGCTCACTGCAGCCTCGAACTCCCAGGCTCAAGTGATCCTCCCACCTCAGCCTCTCCAGCAGCTGGATTATAGGCCTGCGCCACCACACCTGGCTAATTTTTGTATTTTTTGTAGAGACAAGGTTTCACCATGTTACCCAGGCTGGTCTTGAACTCTTGGACTTAAGCGATCCTCCCACCTTGGCCTCCCAAAGTGCTTGGGATTATAGGCATGAGCCACCACTAAAATTCTTAAAGCCTACATAATACAGATTCACATGCTTGGCTTATCTGTTAGTAATTCAGTTTTTCAACTTGCTTTGCTCTTCTTGGAACAGTTTAAAATTCAGCTGGTTAGACCGGGCACGGTGGCTTACGCCTGTAATCCCAGCACTTTGGGAGGCCGAGGTAGGCAGATCACCTAAGGTCAGGAGTTCAAGACCAGCCTGACCAACATGGCGAAACCCCATCTCTACTAAAAATACAAAACCAGGCATGGTGGTGCATGTCTATAATCCCAGCTACTCAGGAGGCTGAGGCAGGAGAATTGTTTGAACCCGGGAGGTGGAGGTTGCAGTGAGCCTAGATTGTGCCATTGCACACCAGCCTGGGTAACAGACAGCAAAATTCTGTCTCAAAAAATATATACATATACACATACATATTTTATATGTGTACAATATATTCAGTTTTGGATTTGAGTTTTTACCTCACATCAAAACAAAAAAAATCTAATTTTCATGTTTTAAATGTATGAGCTTTAACACTATAAATCTGTGAATCGCACCTTTAACCAGTATTGTGAGGCCAGTAGAGGCTCCAAGGCAGGGGGAATATAATCCTTCTTTAGATTGGTTGGCTGGTTGCTTAACAGAATTATGTGACTGTTCATTTCTTTACAGAAACAAGTTGTTCCCTGAGTCAGTCATCAGAAATATTATGTATCAAATATTGCAAGGGCTGGCTTTTATCCATAAACATGGTAGGTTTCTTTTAAGTTTCATTTCCCTACCTCTTTAGATTACTGTCGAGATTGTGCATAGAAATTACTTATAAAACTGTTAAATAACTTTATATTGGATAACTATGAATTTGGGGTATGTGCCTATACACACTGACATTTTAATTTTAAAACTTTATAATTTCTGTGATTCTATATAAAATGGAATTTCTGGCTGGGCACGGTGGCTCACGTCTGTAATCCTAGCACTTTGGGAGGCCAAGGCAGGCAGATGCAGATCACTTGAGGTGAGGAGTTCAAGACCAGCCTGGCCAACATGGCAAAAACCTGTCTCTACTAAAAATACAAAAATTAGCTGAGTGTCATGGCACGTGCCTGTAATCCCAGCTACGTGGGAGGCTGAGGCAGAAGAATCGCTTGAACCCGGGAGGCGGAGGTTAGTGAGTTGAGATCGTGCCACTGCCGTCCAACCTGGGTGACAGAGCAAGACTCTGTCTCAAATAAATAAATAAAATAAAATAGTTGCTTTTAAAAAAACTAATATTTAGTTCAAATAGGACTGAATTACCAATATATGTATATTAGGATGGGGAAAGCCTTAGATGCACAAATATGTAATTGGTTTAGTTCTCTGAGACCTTATGAATTAGTGTCCCTCTGCTCTGCCTCACATGGTCCCATTCCTGTTGTTACATTTGTTACAAAAGTACAATGAATGTCTCTTGGACACAGTGAAATGGATGTTACCAACTATTTAGAGTAAGAAGTACCGGATAAACTTGGATTACAAAACTGTTAAACAGATGTCACAAACAGAGCCCACTCTGGCTTTGAAGTGATTAAAAACATTTAGGCTTAAAAAGTCTTCCCAACCCCAGCTGGGCGCAGTGGCTCACGCCTGTAATCCCAGCACTTTGGGAGGGCGAAGCAGGTGGATCACGAGGTCAGGAGTTTGATACCAGCCTGGCCAACATGGTGAAATCCAGTCTCTACTAAAAATACAAAAAATTAGCCAGGTGTGGTGGCAGACGCCTGTAATCCCAGCTATTCTGGAGGCTGAGGCAGGAGAATCGCTTGAACCTGGGAGTGGGAGGTTGCAGTGAGCCCAGATGACACCACTTCACTCCAACCTGGGTGACAGAGCAAGACTCCATCTCAAAACAAAAAAAAAAACCAAAAATAAAAAAAAGAAAAGAAAAAGATAAAAGAAAGTCTTCTCAGCCCCAAAGCTACATGAAAACCCTCTTCAAGTGATCACCTGCAGTCTCCCTGCCTCCCAAGGTCATTGGAACCCAAGCCATTTGGATATAACCAGAATACTTTAGACTGCCCTTAGAAAAAGCCTTCCTTAAGACAAATACTCATCTGCCAGGAGGGCTTTAATGTTTGTTCTTTTCCCCCTGGGTTTTCTTTTTATTTGTTTGTTTGTTTGTTTGTTTTTGATGGAGTCTTGCTCTGTTGCCCAGGCTGGAGTGTGGTGGCACGATCTCGGCTCACTGCAACCTCCACCTCCCAGGTTCAAGCGATTCTTCTGCCTCAGCCTCCCGAGTAGCTGGGACTACAGGCATCTGCCACCATACCCGGCTAATTTTGGTATTTTTAGTATAGATGGGGTTTCGTAATATTGGCCAGGCTGGTCTCAAACTCCTGACCTCATGATCTGCCCACTTCAGCCTCCCAAAGTGCTGGAATTACAGGCGTGTGCCACCACACCCGGCCCCCGCTGGGCTTTCTGCCTCATTTTCTTTGGTTTCCCCATTAGCTTTATAACCATTTATTTTATAGATTGAATTGCTAATATAAACATTATAATTATTGGGATTTTGCAATAACACAGCTATTGAGTAAAACTGAACATTAGATAAAATAATTTTAAATGAAGAAATTAGTTCTGATGTGTGGAGTTACATTTTTATTGAATGGACTCTTTAAACAAGTGAGTTTGCTCAAGGAGTCAGCTGCACTGACTTAAGCCTGATTAAAAAGTGCTCTTCTCAGCCTGGATGATGTTGCAAAATGCCTTCTCTATCAAAAATACAAAAACTTAGCTGGGAGTGGTGGCATGCACCTGTGCTCCCAGCTACTTAGTGGGCTGAGGTGAGAGGATTGCTTGAGCCCAAGAAGTTGAGGCTGCAGTGAGCCGAAATCGAGCCACTACACTCCAGCCTGGACAACAGAGCAAGACCTGCCTCAAAAACAAAAACAAAAACTTCTCACACGTTAATTAGGTGACTTCACTCTGGCCCTCAACCTCCTCCTCTGTTGCACAGTAGTGATAACAGTACCTCCTTAAGGTTGTTGTGCAAATGAATGGAGATAATCGTAGTGTAATAATACCTAGCCCAGCGCCTGAACACCCCCGGAGTCACAAATAAAAATAAATGTTAAATGGGTAGTTATTTTTAATTATCTCATATACTGTGTGAACTTTCTTGCCATAGCATTTTAAAAGCAAGGTCCCTACATCCCGTTACTTGTTAGACAATAAATATGGTTTACTTTTTTCCTAAAATGATGCTTCTTGTTACAAAAGAGGGGGTTCATTTATATGTTGTTTATAAATCAGATAAAGCTATGTTTAAACCTAATGATTGATTTTATTTTTTTCTCTATATATCACCAAGGTTTTTTTCACAGGGACATGAAACCAGAAAACTTGCTTTGTATGGGCCCAGAGCTTGTGAAAATTGCTGATTTTGGACTTGCGAGAGAATTAAGGTCCCAGCCACCGTACACTGATTATGTCTCTACCAGATGGTGAGTAGGATTATGCAACCCTCCTGAGGCATAAGCCTATGGTGAAATTTTCCTACGATGGATTGTTACATATTTCTGGAAGTTCTGTATTGAATATTTAAAACATAGAAATGAATTTTATAGTCTTTAAAGAAAGCGAAGGATTGGTTTATTGCTCTTCTGATCACTGAAAAAATAAGGAAAAAGCATTTCATTTATTCACTCAATCATTCATTCAACAAATATTTATTGAACACCTACTATGTGCCAAACATCATTTTAGGCACAGAGAACACAGCAGTAAAATAAAAAAATAAAAGAAAAACCTCTGCCTTATGCTGCTTATATGACAGCCAATACACAGATAAACAAGTTAAAAATATCATGGGTCACCGACAGAAAGACATACCATGTTCACCAAAAGACGTGAATCCTCTCAACTGCACGCCACCCAAATGTCCATGAGCAGTAGCATCGTATATCACCCAGAGGAATGCTTTGCAAGAGTGAGAGTGAATGGTCTATGACTGCATGCAGCAATATGGGTAGATCTAAGACAATGTTGAAAGCAAGAGTCCAAACAGAAAAAGGGCACATACCATACGATTTCGTTTATGTAAAGTACAAAAACAGAGAAAAATAATCTGTGCCATAAACGTCGGGATAGCAAGCGGTTCCATGGGGTGTGTGTGTGTGGGGGATGCCTGGACAAGTGCACAAGGGGCCTTCTGGGTGCTGGTAACATGTCTCTCTTTTATTTTGAGACAGTCTCATTCTCTTGCCCTGGCTGGAGTGCAATGGCGTGATCTTGGCTCACTGCAACCTCTGCCTCCCAGTTTCAAGTGATTCTCTTATCTCAGCCTCCCAAGTAGCTGGGATTACAGGTGCCCGCCACCACACCTGGCTAATTTTTGTGTTTTAGTAGAGACGGAGTTTCACCATGTTATCCAGGCTGGTCTTGAATTCTTGACCTCAGGTGATCCACCCACCTCAGCCTCCCATAGTGCTGGGGTTACAGGCGTGAGCCACTGTGCCTGGCCGATAACATATCTTTCTTGATCTGGGTGCTGGGTCCGTGGATGTGTTGTATTTGTGAAAATTCATCAAGCTCTGCTCTTAGAATACATGCCTCTGCCTGTGTGAATATTATACTCCAGTGAAAACAAGAACATACGTGTATCAGGCCGGGCATAGTAGTTCACGCCTGTAATCCTAGCACTTTGGGAGGTCGAGATGGGGGATCACTTGAGGCCAGGAGTTCAAGACCAGCCTGGCCAACATAGCTAAACCCTGTTTCTACTAAAAATACAACATTAGCTGGGTGTGGTGTCACATGCCTTGGTGCCACCTACTTGGGAGGCTGAGACATGAAAATCACTTGAACCTGGGAAGCAGAGGTTGCAGTGAGCCAAGATTGCACCACTGAACTGCAGCTTAGGCAACAGAGCAAGACTCTTTCTCAAAAAAAAAAAAAAAAAGAAAGAAAGAAATATATTTGAAACATCTGATGATGTTGATACATTATAATAAAGAAAAATAAAATATGAAAGGGGGCAGGGAGTTGGGGGAGATGGGGAGGGACAGGAATGTTGCTGTTTTATCTGGAGGGCCTCACTGAGAGTAGCCCTGAAGGAGAAACCCATGTAGACTTGGGGAGAACGTGCAGACCCCACACAGTGGCTCAGCCAGAATTTTTTTAGGCAGAGCAAATGCTAAATAGAAAAGCTTTGAGACAGGTGCATGCCCCACGTGAATTCCGCACAGCACAGAATGAATGAATGAGGGCAGTCATAGGAAACAAGGGCAGAGTTTGTAGAGTGGCCAGAAATGATAGTGACTTGGACCTGCTGGACATGCAGGTAGTGAGAAAGTGTGGAATTTTGGGTATGTTTTCTAATGAATCAGATGTGGGAGCTGAAAGAAAGGAGTCTGTGTCTTAGTGTGTTTTGTGTTGCTGTAAAGGAACGCCTGAGGCTGGGAAGTTGATAAAGAAAGGAGGTTTATTTGGCTCCTGGATCTGCAGGCTGTAAAAGAAGCCTGGCACTGGCATCCACTTGGCTTCTGGTGAGGGTTTTTATGCTGCATCGAAACATGGTGGAGAAGGTCAGGCTGGGTGCGGTGGCTCATACCTGTAATCCCAGCATTTTGGGAGGCCATGGCGGGTGGATCACCTGAGGTCAGGAGTTCAAGACCAGCCTGGCCAACATGGTGAAACCCCGTCTCTACTAAAAATACAAAAATTAGCCGGGCGTGGTGGCGCATGCTTGTAATCCCAGTTACTCAGGAGGCTGAGGCAGGAGAATCACTTGAACCCAGGAGGCGGAGGTTGCAGTGAGCTGAGATCGCACCATTGCACTCCAGTCTGGGTAACAAGAGCAAAACTCCATCTCAAATTAAAAAAAAAAAAAAGGTGGCAGGGGGAAGATCAAAGGGGAAATGGGCATGTGCGAGAAGGGAACAAACAAGAGGAGGAAGCTTGCTGTGGAGCAACCCACTGTCTCAGGAACTAATTTCATCTTGTCTGAAAAAGAACTCATTCACTACAAGAGAACAGCACCAAGCCTTTCATGAGGGATCTGCCCTGGTTATGTAACCTGCAAATGTGACCTTATTTTGAAATAGGGTCTTTGCAAATGTAATCAGGCTAAGATGAGGTCAGACCACAGCATGGCTGGTCTTAATCCAATAAGACTGATGTCCTTATAAGAAGAAGGCAGACACAGAGATGGAAGAGGGAAGACACGTGAAGGCACCTTGGGAGAAAGCAGTGTGATGTGCACTGTAAATGGATCAACTGTATATTACGTGAATTCTATATCAATAAAGCTTGTAAAAATATTCGTCAAAGAAAGTATAGTAAGTTGTCACTTAACATCATCAATAGGTTCTTGGAAACTGACTTTAAGTGAAACAACGTATGATGAAACCAATCCGACCATAGGCTAATTAAAATAAACAATTTCATGGCACATTTCTGGTCACCAAAACATCACGAAAGTTTTTTTTTTTTTTTTCTGTCACCCAGGCTGTAGTGCAGTGGCATGATCTTGGCTCACTGCAACCTCTGCCTGCTGGATTCAAGTGATTCTCCTGCCTCAGCCTCCCGAGTAGCTGGGATTACAGACGCCCATCACTACACCCGGCTAATTTTTTGTATTTTTAGTAGAGACGGGGTTTCACCATGTTGGCCAGGCTGGTCTCTAACTCCTGACCTTGTGATTCACCCACCTTGATCTCCCAAAGTGTTGGGAGTACGGGCGTGAGCCACTGTGCCTGGCCACAAAACTTCTAAACAGCGACCAAAACACTAGTATTGAACACTGAAATACATGTGAGCCCTACATACATTTAAGAAAGATTAGTAAAAACAAGGAAGGTAATTATTTGCTCAGTTATTCTAGTTCAGGGTCACAGGTGGCTACAGCGTGTCCTGGAAGCTGGAGGCGCAAGGTGAGCACCAACCATGGATGCGACAGCCTCCCATGGCAGCACTCCCTGTCCCCCCGCCCCGACACACACATGCACCCACTGACTCCTCCTGGGGCCACACGGACACCCCAGTTCACCTGACATGCACACGTTTGGGATATGGGAGGAAGTCAGAGTCCCAGAGAAAACCCATGTAGACTTGGGGAGAACGTGCAGACCCCACACAGTGGCTCAGCCAAAAATGCCTTCTTTTTTTCTTTCTCATCAACATTACAATGAAACAACATTGAGCAAAACAACATTGAACAAAACTAGTTTATTTGAGGGCTTGCCGTATTCTCAATGAACGCAGAAAGACATTATGCCAAACATTTGGACTGAAATATTTACACATTTTGGTTGGAAAAAAAGAGAGTTTAGAGTATCTTCCATTTAGCAGACTTTGTGTTGGACTCACCAGCTCACTTTGCTCTTGTAAATTGAGTATTTTTCTCAATTAAAAATATTGTTAGGCTGGGTGTGGTGGCTCACGCCTGTAATCCCAGCACTTTGGGAGGCTGAGGCTGGCTGATCACCTGAGGTCAGGAGTTCGAGACCAGCCTGGCCAACATGGGGACACCCCATCTGTACTAAAAATACAAAAATTAGCCGGGCGTGGTGGTGCGCCCCTGTAATCCCAGCTACTCGGGAGGCTGAGGCAGGAGAATCACTTGAACCTGGGAGAAGGAGGTTGCAGCGAGCCAAGATCCCGCCACTGCATTCCAGCCTGGGCAAAAAGAGCAAAACTCCACTCAGTAAATAGAGTTGACTACAGAAGAGGAGTCGGTTGAGGATATCAGTACTTTCAAACTGATAAAAAGAAGAAAAAACTCCACTACTCAAGGATAATCCTTGTTCATCTTTTGTTTCCTGTGCTTCCTTGTGAATAGATGTTGAATATAATGCTTCGTAACATGGTTTTTCTACTTTTTTTCTTGATATATCAGATGGCACTTATTTCCATATCTATTCAGTTGAGTTCCTGTCTGAGCCTTCATGGACATTTCATAGACATTTATTTGTCTCCAGCCCCACTCATTGTGGTCAGGGAACATGTGTTATGTCCTATTGTCCCCAGAACATTGTACAGGTGCCTGACACACAGATGGGACGGGGTCTGAATATCTGTTCCTTGATGGAAATGCATGACCAAAGGGCGTAGAATGCTACTGCCCATTCACCTTTGAAATTGCAATCAAAATCACCTCTTTTGTTTTCTATTCTCACAGGTATCGTGCCCCTGAAGTTTTACTGAGATCTTCAGTTTATAGTTCTCCCATTGATGTGTGGGCTGTTGGAAGTATCATGGCTGAACTCTATATGTTAAGACCGCTTTTCCCAGGGACAAGTGAGGTCGATGAAATCTTTAAAATTTGCCAAGTTTTAGGGACTCCCAAAAAAGTAAGTACTCTTGTTCCTAAGTTGTTATAACTTTTGAGTATTTGTATCTTGCCACTTTGCTTTTAATTTTATAATTTTTGATTATTTACAACTTTTGCCTAGATAGCTGATATTTTCGTTTTGAAATAGGCTTATACTTTAATGATTAATTTTCTTATAATACTTTTTTTTCTTCTTGAGATGGAGTCTTACTCTGTTGCCCAGGTTGGAGTGCAGTGGCACAATCTCAGCTCACTGCAACTTCCACCTCCCAGGTTCAAGCAATTCTCATGCCTCAGCTTCCCAAGTAGCTGGGATTACAGGTGTGCACCACCACGCCTGGTCAATTTTTCTATTTTTAGTAGAGAGGGGATTTCACCATGTTGGCCAGGCTGGTCTTGAACTCCTGAGCTCAAGCAATCTGCGATCTGCCCACCCCAGCCTCCCAAAGTGCTGGGGGGTTACTTGGCGTGAGCCACCGTGCCCGGCCATAATCCTTATTTTTTTAATCAGAGTGGGTTAAGGATTGCAAGAAGCCAGAATCCCACCAGCTGAAGAAAAACAGGTGTTTGCCTTTCCTTAAGAACTTCAGGAAAAATTCTGTGTGTTTAGAGTGTAACTTGGGGGTGATGCCCAGCTGACACTGTACAGACAGCCTTGCTTGGGCTCTTTCCTGGTCACTCTGTGGCTGGCCATTGGCATCACCTGTTAACCCCTGGTGTCTTGAACCTTATATTTTCTTTACCCTTTCTTGTTTCCTTTTCTATATCTCTCCTGTGGATATTTGACTTCTTGAACTGAGTACTTTTCAATTAACTATAATTATATTTCATCTATACCTTTCTTTCTGAAAGGTGCTTTATAAGTGTGTATTATAATGACATCCTAATTAAATTAGTAGGTGCCTTATAGTTAACATTACACAAGTAAATGTAGATATGAAAGCTTTAATGTAATTGTCATTTCCCACATATGTGCATTTTTAACATTGGACGTGATGGGTAATATATACAACAAGGATCTTTGTTAGCAGTCAGCCTCTTTGTAAAGCACTTTTCCTTATTCGTTCAGAGTTAACCCAGATATCATCATAGCAACATCACCATCAGGATCTAAAACCAGACAAGAGCTTAATATTGTGAAATTTATAGAGGTTGGGCACAGTGGCTTGTGCCTGTAATCCTAGCCCAGGCCGGAGGATCACTTGAGCCTGTGAGTTCAAGACCAGCCTGGGCAACATAGTGAAACCCCATCTCCACAAAAAAAAAACAAAAAAACCAGGTGTGATGGTACACACCTGTAGTCCCAGCTACTCAGGAGGCTGAGGTGGGAGGATCTCTTGAGCCCGGGAGGGTGAGGCTGTAGTGAGCCATGATTTGCACCACTGCACTCCAGCCTGGACAACAGAGCCAGATCAAAAAAAAAAACAAAGTTATAAAAGTGCTTTTTGCATTGTTTCCTAACTCTCAGCTTAATGTTCTTTCTACACTGTCGTAGCACTGAACTGTAGACGTGGTCTGATATTTCATTCTCATTTTATTTATATGGATCAACATGAAAATGTTCAAACATAAATGATGTTTATATTACTGCTGTGTTTTTTAAATGGATTACTAAAAACAATTTGTTTTGCCCTCCCCACCTACACTTATATATTCCTGAAACAGAGTGACTGGCCAGAAGGATACCAGCTGGCATCCTCTATGAACTTCCGTTTCCCCCAGTGTGTTCCTATAAACTTAAAAACTCTCATTCCCAATGCCAGTAATGAAGCTATTCAGCTCATGACCGAAATGTTGAATTGGGACCCAAAGAAACGACCAACAGCAAGCCAGGTAAGAGGAGTCTTCCTGTTAGACCTTTTAAAATGTTTAGGTTTTTTAATATCAGGAATGTTTTCATTTACAAAGGCAGGTCTATTCTCAACCAGGATTTTACTAAGAGAATTAAACACAAAGCCCTAGGCATCCAGCGTATGTAATAAATTAATTTCTAGGCATATAAGATCATTGGGAGAAATGCAAAAATAGCCACACCAATGATTTTCTGTGTTTTGTGGTTCAAATGAAGAACCCTGAGGTTGCAACAAGGAATCAATCTACAGTGATAAAAATTCAGACATGTGACAGACTAGTTATGAAGGAATCTGTCATGGGTAGCAAAAAGGCATCTCATGAATCATTCCATATAGTAGACCTGCCTATGCTGTCTTTACAGTTTAGGGGTGGGATTCTGGTTCACTATACAACAGTATCATCCTTTGCTGGAACTGAGTGTGCAGCCTCTGGCTGCCACAAGAGGGCAGCCTTGTGGCACCCAGGCTTTGTTGCTTTGTGACTGCACCTGACATATCCACAGATGTATTCCAAGTCTCCGGCCTTTAAAACCCAGTGCTTTTGTCTGCAAGGCTTCAATAAAAAGGTAAATAATAATCTTTATTGTATCCTCATCATTTAAATATAAATTCTGTGTGACAATTACAAAAATGTATTTTGCTTTTTTTAAAAAATTAATCTTGAGAAAATGTTTTCTAAATGTCATCTGGAAGAACAAATGGGAAAGGATAGTCAAGACACGTTAAAACAAGAATAAGTAATTAGAGAGTGGTGAGGCCAGGCGCGATGGCTCACGCCTGTAATCCCAGCACTTTGGGAAGCCAAGGCAGGCAGATCACAAGGTCAGGAGATTGAGACCATCCTGGCTAACAAGGTGAAACCCCGTCTGTAATAAAAAAAAAAAAAAAAAAAAACCAAAAACAAAAAAATTAGCCAGGCGTGGTGGCAGGCACCTGTAGTCCCAGCTACTTGGGAGACTGAGGCAGGAGAATGGCGTGAACCCGGGAGGTGGAGCTTGCAGTGAGCCAAG
Organism: Papio anubis; assembly: GCF_008728515.1. Taxonomy (NCBI): domain Eukaryota; kingdom Metazoa; phylum Chordata; class Mammalia; order Primates; family Cercopithecidae; genus Papio; species Papio anubis. The sequence goes on along the minus strand of NC_044981.1, from coordinate 10,791,081 downwards.
ATCGCACCACTGCACCTCCAGCCTGGGTGGCAGAGTGAGACTCCGTCTCAAAAAAAAAAAAAAAAAAAAAAAATAGAGCGGTGATAGGGATGGACAGCTTGCCCTATCAGATATTAAAGTAATCTTTAAATTGATGATGGTAACAGTGGAAGTACTGGCATAAGAACTGACAAATAGCTCAATGTTGCAGAACGTATGAGTCAGCATGAGGTAAACAAACGTGGCATCACAAAGAGGGGAGGACGGCTCAGTGGGTGGGTGATGCTGGGAAAATTCATTAGCTCTTAGGGAGAAAGATAAATTGAGGTTCTTACTGCTCACCATACTTTACAAATCACAGAAGGATTACGTTTTGTTGTTGTTGTGGAGATGGAGTTTCACTCTTGTTGCCAAGGCTGGAGTGCAGTGGCGTGATCTCGGCTCACCGCAACCTCTGCCTCCAGGGTTCAAGCAATTCTCCTGCCTCAGCCTCCCAAGTAGCTAGGATTACAGGCTTGTGCCACCACACCCGGCTAATTTTGTATTTTCAGTAGAGATGGTGTTTCTCCATCTTGGTGAGACTAGTTTCAAACTCCTGACCTCAGGTGATCCACCCTCCTTGGCCTCCCAAAGTGCTGGGATTACAGGCGTGAGCCACTACGCCCAACCAGGATTACATTTTCCAAGTGTACGTGGCTCAAGCCTGTAATCCCAGCACTTTGGGAGGCCGAGACGGGTGGATCACGAGGTCAGGAGATCGAGACCATCCTGGCTAACACAGTGAAACCCCGTCTCTACTAAAAAATACAAAAAAACTAGCCAGGCGAGGTGGCGGGCGCCTGTAGTCCCAGCTACTTGGGAGGCTGAGGCAGGAGAATGGCCTGAACCCGGGAGGCGGGGCTTGCAGGGAGCGGAGATCCGGCAAAAGCACACCAGCAAGGGGGAAAGAGGGAGACCCCGTCAAAAAAAAAAAAAAAAAAAAAGAAAAAAGCACCCCTAAACTGATAGAAACAAAAGGAAAACATACACGTGTATTTGATCTCAAGGTGAAAAAAACATGGGTATTAAAATAATAGAAGAACCCACAAAAGGAAAACTCAGATGATTTGATTACATACAAATTAAAATTTTTCTCTATGTAAAAATCTTAAAATGGAAAGATGAGAGAAAATTATTATAAATTCTTAATATAATACTCTACAGAAACATAAGAAAAATACTGAAATGTTTATGTGTATTTTCTTTTTTTTTGAGATGGAGTCTCTGTTGCCCAGGCTGGAGTGCAGTGGCATGATCTTGACTCACTGCAACCTCCACCTCCTGGGTTCAGGCGATTCTCCCCGAGTAGTTGGGATTACAGGCGCCCGCCACCACGCCTGGCTAATTTTTGTATTTTTGTAGAGATGGAGGTGTTTTTTTTTGTTTTTGTTTTTGTTTTAATTTGAGATTGAGTCTTACTCCGTCACCCAGGCTGGAGTGCAATAACGCGATCTTGGCTCACTGCAAACTCTGCCTCCCAGGTTCAATCTGTTCTCCTGTCTCAGCCTCCCAAGTAGGTGGGACTATAGGTGCCTACCACCACGCCCGGCTAATTTTTGTATTTTTAGTAGAGACGGGGTTTCACCTTGTTAGTCACGCTGATCTTGAACTCCTGACCTCAGGTGATCCACCCACCCCAGCCTCCCAAAGTGCTGGGATTACAGGTGTGAGCCACTGCGCCCAGCCAGAGATGGAGTTTTACCATGTTGACCAGGCTGCTCTCGATCTCCTGACCTCAGGTGATTTGCCTGCCTTGGCCTCCCAAAATGCTGGCATTACAGGCATGAACCACCATGCTTAGCCATTTAAGTGTATTTTCTAATTTTTCTTTTTTAAAATTGTTTTAAAGTTTCATTTCTTTAAAGATGGGGTCTTACTAAGTTGTCCTGACTGGTCTCAAACTCCTGGCCTCATGCAATTGTCCTGCCTTGGCCTCCCAAAGTGCTAGAATAATATAGGCGTGAGCCACCACACCTGGCCCATATTGTCTAATTTTTCTAAATATGTATTACCTTCGTAATAAAGACACAATCAGTTTTTCAAATGTATTTTAAAAAGAAAAGTAGTCATGGGACATGAAAAAGATACACAGGAAAAGAAATACAGATTACCAAAAATGCTTTTTAAATGTTCAGTCTTTGTTTACTCTCATAAAATGCAAGTAGAAATGAGATACCATTTTTCATTTATCTCTTAGTAAGATAATAAAAAGAGCCTTAAAGACAATCAGAAATTATGCTCAAAGATGTTCAATTCCAATAGAAAACTGTCCATTGAAAGCTAATCAAAATGTTTCCAGCCGAATGCGGTGGCTCTGCAGTGCCAATGCCTGTAATCCCAGCACTTTCCGAGGCGGGCGGATCACTTGAGGTCAAGAGTTTGAGACCAGGAGTCTGGCCAACATGGCAGAACCCTGTCTCTACTGAAAATATAAAAAATTAGCAAGGCATGGTGGTGTGCACCTGTAATCTCAGCTACTCGGGAGGCTGAGGCAGGAGAATAGCTTGAAGCCAAGAGGCGGAGATTGCAATGAGCCAAGATCATGCCACTGCCCTCCAGCCTGGGCGACAGAGCGAGACTCTGTCTCAAATAAATAAATAAATAAATAAATAAATAAATAAATAAAGTTTCTAAACTTAAGTTATGTGCATCTTTAATTTGGAATACACTGCCAGCGTTAACAGTGAATTTGTGTAATAAAATTTTTAAACAATTTGGGACAAATCTCATGCTAAAATACTATTATACAAATAATGTGATTTTGTCTTTGAAAAATACATTTTATATGAGAAAAAATACTGAAAAGTATAAAAAAATGTTAGTCTTGGTTGTCTCTGGGTGTTAAATTTTTACTTTCATCTTGAGAACTCGACACGTTTCTCATTCTCTACAGTGATCACTGCTTCCCTTAAGTAAATAGGAAAAAATAAATGCTATTAATTTTTAGTTTCCCTCTTCTTGAAGGATAGTAACTGGTATCTTAAAGTGTCTTAAAAGGGAAGAGTTGGCCGGGCATGGTGGCTCACACCTGTAATCCTAGCAATTTGGGAGGCTGATGTGGGCAGATCACGAGGTCAGGTGTTCGAGACTGGCCTAACCAACATGATGAAACCCCGTCTCTACTAAAAATACAAAAATTAGCTGGGCGTGGTGGCGGGTGCCTGTAATCCCAGCTACTCAGGAGGCTGAGGCAGGAGAATTGCTTGAACCCGGGAGGCGGATGTAGTGAGCCGAGATGGTGCCACTGCACTCCCGCCTGGGCGATAGAGCGAGATTCCATCTCAAAAAAAAGGAAGAGTTGTTATAAATAAAGCCTTGAAATTACAAAACACATCCTCAAAGTTTCCAGCTCCAAAATATGCATAACTAATTTAGGAATATTGACATACTAATTAATTAATGTTACTTAATTCAGAATTTGAGTACCTTCAGTGTGCTAGGCATTGAAGTATTTAAATTATGCATATTTGTGTATTCCACTGAGAATGCAAGTAACCCTTAATGAACTCTTTCTGGTGCTCTGTTTCACAGCCCTGCTTTGTAGTAGAAGTGGAAAGACCTAATTTAGGGGGAGAGATTGGTTAAGTTGTAGAATATGAAGACCATTTAAAGTACCAAGCTGCCTTCTGTTCCTCTAAAAACTGACCTTACACATGGGAGGAGTTAACTGTTGGTCAGGGCTGTGTTCCCACGTGTGTGGGGACTGGCTAAAGGCAGGAGGTTCAGGGGAACAGACCTTGACCATCTTAAGGAACCCACCCACCCCAAAAAAAGAACAGCTACTTTGCCCAGGTATTTGATGCCAGTAAGGGAATTTTTCCATAGCTGAGCTACACAGGCTTTAGATATTCTGTAGAATATTTTTTCAGTTTTAGCCTTATTGACATTTTGAACCAGATAACTCTTGGCTGTGGGGTGCTATTCTGTGCATAATAGGGTATTTAGCATTGTCCCTGGCCCTCTAGACATTAGACACCAGTAGCGTCCCCCTACCCCTGTCATTATAAGAAATGTTGCCCAGGTAGGAGTGCAGTGGCACCATCTTGGCTCACTACAACCTCCTCCTCCCAGGTTCAAGTGATTCCCGTGCCTCAGCCTCCCATATAACTGGGGTTACAGGCACCCACCAACATGCCTGGCTAATTTTTGTATTTTTAGTAGAGACTGGGTTTCACCATGTTGGCCAGGCTGGTCTTGAACTCCTGACCGCAAGTGATCTGCCCGCCTCGTCCTCCCAAAGTGCTAGGATTACAGGCATGAGCCACCATGCCCGGCCACTTTTAATTTTTTAATGCAATTTATTTCTTAAATCATTTTTTTCTGTTTATTTTTAAAAGGGACACTGTATAGGGAATGATGGCTTCTTTCTAAATCTTTGAAGCTCATGTGGGCTAATGATAGATGCCTCGCACAGGGCCAATCACAGTTTATGTGCAATACATTTAGGTGGAACCGTTTTCCATTTGTTGTTTTTTCTGTGTTTTTATAGGCATTGAAACACCCATATTTTCAAGTTGGTCAGGTATTAGGTCCTTCCTCAAATCATCTGGAATCAAAACAGTCTTTAAATAAGCAACTGCAACCGTTAGAATCAAAGCCATCTTTAGTTGAAGTAGAGCCTAAGCCTCTGCCGGATATAATTGATCAGACTGTTGGACAACCCCAGCCAAAAACTAACCAGCAGCCACTGCAGCCCATTCAGCCACCACAGAACCTGAGCGTCCAGCAACCTCCAAAGCAACAGAGTCAGCAGAAACCGCCACAAACACTCTTCCCGAGCATCATCAAAAACGTGCCAACCGTGAGTAGCCAATCATGACGCTTGCAATGAAATACTTTGACTCGTGCAATTAAGATTTTGTTTCGAGGCATTTCTAATCATGTTGGAAAAGATATAAAAGATTATTCTTTGTTAAAGACCCTGAGTCCCCTGATTGGAGCTTGATGAAGATCACTTAAAATTCTAATATGGTTTATAAAAAGAAAAACTTTCAGAACAAAAGTAACCAAGTGTACATGCTACAGTCTTCGGTCTTTCTTTTTTTTTTTTTTTTTTTTGAGACGGAGGTTTGCTCTTGTTGCTGAGGCTGGAGTACAGTGGCACGACCTCAGCTCACTGCAATCTCTGCCTCCTGGATTCAAGGGATTCTCCTGCCTCAGCCTCCCGAGTAGCTGGGATTACAGGCACGCACCACCACACCCGGCTAATTTTTTATATTTTTAGTAGAGATGGGGTTTCACCATGTTGCCCAGGCTAGTCTTGAATTCCTGACTGCAAGTAATCCACCCGCCTTGGCCTCCCAAAGTTCTGGGATTACAGGCGTGAACCACCGCGCCTGGGCTTTTCTTTTTTTTCTTTTTTTTTTTTTTTTTTTGAGACAGAGTTTCACTCTATTTGCCCAGGCTGGAGTGCAGTGGTGCGATCTCGGGTCACTGCAGTCTCCACCTCCTGGGTTCAAGCAATTCTCTTGCCTCAGCCTCCTGAGTAGCTGGGATTACAGGTGCCCACCACCACACCCGGCTAATTTTTGTATTTTTAGTGGAGACCATGTTGGCCAGGCTGGTCTTGAACTCCTGACCTCAGGTGATTCATCCGTCTCAGCCTCCCAAAGTGTTGGAATTACAGGCGTGAGCCACCAAGCCCAGCCTAAAGTTCTTTCAATGCAGAAGAATTCAAAGAAATAATTTAAAAGAATCGGGTACTCCAGAGTACTGATCCTAAATCTTAAGAATTTTCAACAGTGCTATCATTTTACAGTGTTCTTAAATGCTAAGGAACATGGAGAGAATGGGTTTTTATTTATTATTATAATTATTATTATTTTGAGATGGAGTTTCACTCTTGTTGCCCAGGCTGGAGTGCAATGGCATGATCTTGGCTCACAGCAACCTCTGCCTCCCAGGTTCAAGCTATTCTCCTGCCTCAGCCTTCCGAGTAGCTGGGATTACAGGCATGTGCCACCACACCTGGCTAATTTTGTATTTTTGGTAGAGACAGGGTTTCTCCATGTTGGTCAGGCTGGTCTCGAACTCCCGACCTCAGGTGATCCGCCCTCCTTGGCCTCCCAAAGTGCTCGGATTACAGGCGTGAGCCACCGTGCCCAGCCAGAATGGGTTTTTGAAGTGTCAGGCATAGTATAAAACTTTTTCTTCCATCTTTTGTTCGACTCCAGGAGCTCTTCAGTTGCTGTAGTGTTTTAGCTGTCCCATTGGGGTATACACTCCCAAATGTGTTTGCATTATGGCATTTTAGGATGGAAATTGGTCTTACACAGCACGTATCTATTTCCTTATCCAGTCTCCACCTGCCCTGCCAACCCAGTATAAGCAAGGCCTCCTCGTCCCCCAGTAGCACTAATCACATTCTAACATACTGTTAATTACCTATTTCTTAGGTTTATTGTTTATTTGTCTCTTCCTCTGGAGTGCAGCAAGCTCAGTGAGGTCAGGAATGTTTTCTGATTATCAGTACAGCCTCAGCACCCTGACCAGTGCCCGCCACATGGTAGATTCTCAGTAAATATTTGTTCAGTGAATGAAGGATTGAATAATTGCCCACATGACTTGCAAACCACCTCTGGGGTCCCAAGGAGTCCCCTTTATCTTTGGAACAATTCTGAATATTAGAAAGTTCTTCCTTATACTGGGTAAAATCTGGTTTTCTAGCTTTTAATGAAGGCTAATCACTTTTCTAGAAAGGCAGCCTTTTAGATATTTGAAAATAGCCCTTATATTATCTGCCCTTTTCTCTAGAGAAACATCTCCATTTCGCTTAAGGGCTCTGCATATAACGCCATTCACCAATGACTGATAACTCTCAGTTCCTATTATGTATATGCCTTCAAGTCCCCTCTCATCCTGCTTCCCACTTAGAATGAGGCTGCCAGAACTGGAGGCAGACAGCAGGCAGGGAATATAGAGCAGGACGAATCACCTCCAACACTCTAAACCACGTGTGCACTCATGCCACCAATGATTACAGTCCTCCCCACAACCGCTTAGAAGATGCCTCAATTGCTGACTCATACTGTGAGGGAAGGAAAGGAAGTTACTATTTATTGAGTAGCTACTAAATGCCATGCATATGCTAGGGACCCTGTGTGTATTCTCTAAGTTAAAGAGAATAACCTAGCCCCCCGCCCTGCCACACACACACACATTTTTATATAGGTAAGTTCCAGTACTTAATCCAGGGATTGAGTATTGTGTCAACTAACATTTCTAAGTATACCGATTTTTTCATAAATGCTTCTCCTAAATTGCATATTCTGTACCTCTGACTTGTGTATTTCATCTCTAGGATTCAAAAAGTTGCAAGACCTTTTACATCTCCAATTTCTAATTATTTTTGAATCTTTATTTTTTCTTCTCAGTTTACCCATTCTGCCCAGCTTCTTGCCAGCTATGTATTTGTTTAGTTGTCTGTTTTCCTCCTGAATCTTCATGATGAATAGAACGACCGTGAGATCTTGGGCAGGCCACTACAACCTTCTCCTAGACTGACATTGATCCATTCATCAGTACTCTTGGTCAAGTTCTTCAACTATGTGCTGATCGCCTTTGCTGCCTTCACCCAATGGGCTAAAGTTCACATACACTACATTGAATGAATTCATTGTTTGCCGTTCATGAAAAAGTGTGGTCTATATGAGCTATCACTGTTTTTCCTTAGTGCTCACAAACATCCCACTTAATAATTGATTTTAGAATCTTTGCCCTCATCCTCTACCAAACTTACTGATGTGGAGTTTGCAAAAATAAATCTTCTACTTTATTAAGAGTATTATATTTGCCACTTTCCAGTCTTCTCAGACGTACAGGATTCTTGGATATCACTGACATTGTTCAGCAGCGTTCAGCATTGGCACCCTAAAATACAATTCAACAGAAGGGAAGCTCAGACTCAGCTCAGGGTAACCTTTTATTAACCCTACTCATCTGGAGCTTAACATTTTTTTATTCTCTTTATTCTGGAGATTGTTCTGCCTGGCAGAGAAAATCATAGTGTAGAAGCTGGCAAATACTGCTTTTTGTTATCATCCATCACTATCACTGTGACACCATCAGCTTCAAGCAATAGCATGTCCATTCTTTAAGCATCTCCCTGCACCCGACATAGCTGTATTTTCTGACAATTTTCCATGCTCTATTCCCTAGTTTTGAGTTGCCTTTTGGATTTTTCTGTTTATGTGCCCCCAAACCACTCTCTGTAAATTTGTATAAAACCAATTCATTGTGTGCTCCAAGCCAGGACTTCTTTCCTGTTCCTTATTTCTGTTAACAATGCCTCCATTCTGTGGCAGTCAGACTCATACTTCCCTCTCTGTTTCCGTTAGGATTACATTCAGGGACTTATGACAAAAACTCGACCCCTGTGGCTTAAACAATAGGGGTTGTTTTTCTCACATAACAAGAAATTGGGTGGTGGAGCTCATGAAGCTTGCAGAGGAGGCAGGCTGCTGCTGGCTTCCCGCTCCACCACCCTGAGCAGGTGGCTGTCATGCCTGTGGCCACAGGATGACTGGTGTGCCTTTGGATGTCGTGTCTACATTCAAGGAGGGGGAAGAGTAAAAGATGCTGGCACATGCCAGCCTTAGTGTCCTTCTCATTAAGGCTGTCCCCAGTTAAGGACACTAAGGCTTTGAGAAGTTAAGTCCCTTGCCCAAAGAGACATAGCCAAGTCTCGGGTTTCCAGATCCTTCGTGTCAATGAAGAGTCAACTCAGATCCAAAATATTAAAGTCTCCCACCGACCTAGTTCACAGAGATCTCTCCTCTGAACACCTGTCATATTTTTGGCATGTACCGCCCATTTTTGTTCATGCTTTTAAATGTGTATATATGTTATGCCCTTAAGTGTATGGAACGCTCCTTGAGAATGGGGACTGTTAGTGTCTTACGTAGTAGCTTGTACATGAAAGGCATTCAGTACATGATTAAAGATTATGACTGATTTTCCACCACAGAAGCCAAATGGCACACTGAGTCATAAAAGTGGTAGGAGGCGTTGGGGTCAGACTGTCTTCAAGTCTGGAGACAGCTGGGAAGAGTTGGAGGACTATGATTTCGGAGCCTCCCATTCCAAGAAGCCAAGCATGGGTGTTTTTAAAGACAAAAGGAAAAAAGATTCTCCATTTCGGTAAGATATCAAATTCCTCAGAAAACTATTTTTGCCATGCATTCACATTATTTTACTCATTAAATATAAATGCATGTAGACCTTAAAAGAAGAAAAGTTTGCTTAATAGGCCGGGCGCAGTGGCTCAGGCCTGTAATCCCAACACTTTGGGAGGCGGAGGCGTGTTGATCACTTGAGGCCAGGAGTTTGAAACTAGCCTGGCCAACATGGTGAAACCCCGTCTCTACTAAAAATACAAAAATTAGCTGGGCATGGTGGCGTGCACCTGTAATCCCAGCTACTCGGGAAGCTGAGACATGAGAATTTCTTGAACCTGGGAGGCGGATGTTGCAGTGAGCCAAGATCGCGCCATTGCGATCCAGCCTGGGTAACAAAGTGAGACTCCATTTCAAAAAAGAAAAAAAGTTTGCTTAATATATTGGTTCCTTCCACAAAATGCAAATCTTTCCACATACCTCTGAAAAGGTAAGAATCTTCTCACAGTAACAATTCTCAGTATTAACAGATGAGTGTGGGGGTGGGGGTGTGTAGAGAGAGTGTGTCAGTCCGTTTTTGCATTGCTATAAAGAATGTGTTGGCCCAGGGTTCTGCAGGTTGTACAGGAAGCATAGTGCCAGCATCTGCTTCTGGTGAGGGCTTCTGGAAACTTAGAATCATGGCGGAAGGCGGAAGAGGATCCAGCCTGTCACAGGGCAAGAGAGGGAGCAAGAGAGAGAGGGAGGAGGTCCCAGACTCTTTTAAACGATCAAGTCTCGGGGGAACTCAGAGTGAGAACTCACTCATTACCGCAAGGATGGTACCAAGCCATTCATGAGGGATCTGCTCCCATGATCCAGACACCTCCCACCAGGCCCCACCTCCAAAACTGGGGATTACATTTCAACATGAGATTTAGAGAGGACAGATGTCCAAAACATATCAGACAGGATCTTGTTCCATTTTCACGATGCTCTTGTGAATGACCATCATTATTCTCCTTTGAAATTGACATGCCTCGTTGCAGAAAGCAGAGCACCACATGCCAAGTTAACGGCTGCTTCTGATGGTGTGAAGATTTCATTATCTGCTTGCTTGCTGTTCTAAACTTTTTTCAATCATTTCCTGAGTCTTTTCTGGAAGTTTAATTTCTCTAGCAGTTCCTTTCCTTTTTATAAGTGAGGTCATCCTCAGTGTATTATTCAACTTTGAAGTTAGGATGGGTTAAGTTTTGGTGAATATTTTGGAAAGATACTTTCTTTCTTTTTTTTTTTTTTTCTTTTCCTCTTTGAAACAGAAGAATAGGAAGAACAGTTGTGTTATGAGTCAGGAAAACTTATCCCGTATCTATTTGGCATGGTATAGTGTGGAAGTCTTCACTGTGGCGCGCGGGGAGTCTCTAAGGAGTACATACGCTTGGATAATTTTTTTTTTTTCTTTTTTGGTTGGATAACTCTTAGGCAATCCATCTCCAGGTCTTCACATTCCATAGGTACTCTTTCCTAAAAATACATGAATTTGAGGAAAAGCCCACTCAAGTCCTCTTCCACTTTAGGCAAGAAAGTCACACCTCTCAGTTATTTCAATTCTTACATGGCATAGAGTTACTAAATAAAGGGACAAATCAGAAAACTGGCTTTCTGTTGGTTCTTGTCTTATAGAAATCGGGTACAGTAGTTCCCCTAACCTGCAGTTTCATTTTCCATGGTTTCATTTACCTGCAGTACAGTGCAATAAGATATTTTGGGCTGGGTGTGGTGGCTCACCCCTGTAATCCTAGCACTTTGGGAGGCTGAGGTGGGTGGATCGCCTGAGTTCAAGAGTTCAAGACCAACCTGTCCAACATGGTGAAACCTCGTCTCTACTAAAAATACAAAAATTAGCTGGGTATGGTGACAGGCGCCTGTAATCCCAGCTGCTCAGGAGGCTGAGGCAGGAGAATCACTTGAACCCGGGAGGCAGAGGTTGTGGTGAGCCGAGATCGTGCCACTGCACTCCAGCCTGGGTGAGAGTGAGACTCTCTAAAAAAAAAAAAAAAAAAAAAAAAAGATATTTTTGAGAGCACACTCACGTAACTTTTATTACAATATATTGTTATACTTGTTCTATTTTAGTATTAGTTATTAATGTTAATCTCTTGCTGCGCCCAACTTACATATTAAATTTCCTCATAGGTATGTATGCACATACATATAGGAAAAGACGGGCTGAATAAGGTTTAGTACTATCTGTGGTTTCAGGCATCCTCTGGGGGTCTTAGAACATATCCCCCACACATGATGGGGGCTACTGTATTTTAGCCCATGTTGGAAAGCATGGTGATTTGGAAGCACTGAAGCACCGGGGCTTAGTGATGTGTATTCTTTCAAATATACTAAAATGCTCTGTTTTCTCTTTGAAACAGAAGAATAGGAAGAACAGTTGTGTTATGAGTCAGGAAAACTTATCCTGTAGCTATTTGGCATGCTTCACTTTGGCACGCGGGGAGTCTCTAAGGAGTACATATGCTTGGATAATTCTTTTTTTTTTTTCTTTTTTGCTTGGGTAACTCTTAGGCAATCCATTTCCAGGTCTTCACATTCCACAGATACTCTTTCCTAATCCATGTGTTTAATCCACGTGTTTTCAAAACACGTGGATTAAAATTTTACTTATTTTTTTGAGGATCAGAGTGTATTATGGATAAGGTAGTTAAAACTTATTTTATCAAACCATACCAGGAAACACTGCAGTTGCAGTCAATCCTCACAATATTTCATCTTATAAAATACCGTTTCTATCTGCTGTTAACAAGAAATAAGGAATAAATTTATGATAAAAAATTATAGATGTCAATTTAAAGATGTGCAGGGAGTTACGTAGTTAAAAAAAATTATTTGGGTGTAGGAACAGAAGAGTTTGAAGACCGTTGATGTAGTATATAGGAGACATGAAACATTTTATTTTCTTTTTTCTCTTTTTGAGACGGGATGTCAGAATGTCGCTTCATTGCCCAGGCTGGAGTGCAGTAATGTGATCACTGCAACCTCCGCCTCCAGGGTTCAAGCAATTCTCCTCCCTCAGCCTCCTTAGTAGCTCAGATTGTTATAGGCATGTGCCACCATGCCCAGCTAATTTTTTATATTTTTAATAGAGACAGTGTTTCACCATGTTGGCCAGGCTGGTCTCAAACTCCTGACCTCAGGTGATCCACTGGCCTTGACCTCCCAAAGTGTTGGGATTACAGGCGTGAGCCACCATGCCTGGCGACTTGAAAACATTTTTTAAAACCCACGTCATTCTGATTTCAGCTAAATTTTATTCATAATTATTTATAATTATTCATAATTTATTCATACATTTGACTCATATATTTTTGAGGATGGTAGAGGTTTGAATCAAAACCTATATTTAAGATCAAGGTTGTGGCTGTTCATGGTGGCTTGGGCCTATAAATCTAGCACTTTAGGAGGCCGAGGTGGGTGGGTTGATTGAGCTTAGGAGTTTGAGAACAGCCTGGGCAATATGGCAAAACTCCATCTCTACAAAAAAAAAAAAAATACAAAAATTAGCCAGATGTAGCAGCCCACACCTGTAGTTTGAGCTACTCAGGAGGCTGAGGTGAGAGGATTGCTTAAGCTTGGAAGGTGGAGCCACTGCACCCCAGCCTGGGCAACAGAGCAAGATACTGTCTCAAAAAATCAAAAAAAGATCAAGGTTGTAATACAACTAGTAAATTTCTTCAACATTAATTATCCCTTTTCTCTTGAAATTCTTTAGAAAAGTGGTATGACAATGAATTTTTCATGTAGGTATTTCTTCTACATGTTTTTTTTTTTTTTTTTTTTGAGACGGAGTCTCGCTCTGTTGCCCAGGCTGGAGTGCAGTGGTGCGATCTCGGCTCACTGCAAGCTCTGCCTCCCGGGTTCACGCCATTCTCCTGCCTCAGCCTCCCGAGTAGCTGGGACTACAGGTGCCTGCCACCATGCCTGGCTAATTTTTTTGTATTTTTAGTAGAGACGGGGCTTCACTGTGTTAGCCATGATGGTCTTGATCCCCTGACCTCCTGATCCGCCCACCTCTGCCTCCCAAAGTGCTGGGATTACAGGCATGAGCTACCGCACCCGGCCATTTCTTCTACATTTTTATTTTTTGGCATCTTTCAATGGTCCTGTACAATTCTTGGCATATGGTTATTATTATGATCATCATTACTATTAATATACTACCAGCTGTTAAGCTCCTGCCTAAACTTTATAATTTTCATACTTCAGTAAAAATATCTGCAGACTAGAATGCTGAGACTCAGATAGGCTGGGTTTCTTGCCCAAGATCAGGTGAGGATTAATTCAAATCCAGATCTTTCTCTCTTCTACCCCGCGCTGCTTCTTTAGCAATAGGAGCTGAATTGGTGAATTGGTGGATTTGTGAATAGGAGGTGAATTGGTGAATTAGTGGATTGGTGAATAGGAGGTGAATTGGTGAATTAGTGGATTTGTGAATAGGAGGTGAATTGGTGAATTAGTGGATTGGTGGTGAATAGGAGGTGGATTGGTGGGCCGAGGAGGTGGATGGTGGGTATGAATGGGAGGAGTGAATTGGTGAATTGGTGGATTTGTGAATAGGAGGTGAATTGGTGAATTGGTGGATTTGTGAATAGGGGAGGTGGGTGGTGGGTGGTGGACTGTGAATAGGAGGAATTGGTGGTGGGTGGTGGATTTGTGAATAGGTGGAGTGGTGGTGGTGGATTTGTGAATAGGAGGTGAATTGGTGAGTTGGTGGATTTGTGAATAGGAGGTGGAGTGTTTGGGTGGTGGATTTGTGAATGGGAGGTGGGGTGGGGTGAATTGGTGGATTTGTGAATAGGAGGTGAATTGGTGAGTTTGTGAATAGGAGGTGAATTGGTGAATTGGTGGATTTGTGAATAGGAGGTGAATTGGTGAAGTGGTGGATTTGTGAATAGGAGGTGAATTGAATTGGTGGATTGGTGAATAGGAGGTGAATTGGTGAAGTGGTGGATTTGTGAATAGGAGGTGAATTGGTGAATTAGTGGATTGGTGAATAGGAGGTGAATTGGTGAATTTGTGAATAGGAGGTGAATTTGGTGGATTTGTGAATAGGAGGTGAGTTGGTGAATTGAACAGACCCTGCTGTCCCCTGCTAGGTCTCTCAGGCAGCCAGGGCCTCCCCATAAAGAATACAGAGTACCAAATACTAACATGTATACCTTTTATTTAATGGTTGTCTTATTTTTTAAATTATTGTTGTTATTATTGAGATGGAGCTTTGCTCTTGTCGCCCAGGCTGAGTGCAATGGCGTGATCTTGGCTCGCTGCAACCTTTGCCTCCTGGGTTCAAGCAATCCTCCTGTCTCAGCCTCCCAAGTAGCTGGGTGATTACAGGTGATCATCACCATGCCCAGCTCATTTTTGTATTTTTAGTAGAGATGGGGTTTCACCATGTTAGCCAGGCTGGTCTCAAACTCCTGACCTCAGGTGATCCACCCGCCTTGGCCTCTCAAAGTGCTGGAATTACAGGCGTGAGCCACTGCGCCCAGCCTGGTTGTCTTCTTAAAAGTGAACAAAAAGCACGATATTTATATTTACATTTATACTTGCATTTATATTCAGTAGATGTTTACTGAATACCTAGTTGGAATTAAGCCTCTCCTCAACTCATCAAATATATAGCAACAGAAATAAGACCTCCGGAGGACGATAACACATGACAAGTGTGTGTATTTAGTGCTACTAGTGACAGCTGCAAGGAGCACTGGGAGTTCTGTCTATGGGCAGAGAGCCCTCTGATGAGGAGAGAAAAGTCTTTTTAGAGTGAGCAGTTTTGAGACTGGGTAGAATTTCAGTTAGTGGTACAACAGCAGTGGGCTCAGGGGAAGGGAAAGATGCCAGAAATGGCAGGACTGTTCCCAATGAAGCAGACGTACCTGTGCCTAGAACTGCCCCCAAGCAGGTGGCCAGCAGTTCAAAGGGCCACCCAAGTGAGTGTCCATTTCCAAGGGAGTCGACTTGGTGAGTAGGGTACGGTAGCATGAATTTCTAGGTGGAAACCATGGATGCTTGGAGTTAACAAGTGATGGAAGTTGGGCAGTATATTCAGGCCCCAGCAAAGAAGGAGCCCAGTCGGAGGGTGGTGGGGAGGAGGTTGGTCGTGGAGGGCTCATTACACACAGAGGAATGGGCAGCAGAACAAAGCAATGGCTGCCTCACGCACTGCTACCTGGTCAAAGAGGCCTCAGGAACAGGCCTTGGGCATGAGACAAAACTAAGCCTCGAAGTAGAAAGTCCTCAGTCCCTGCACAGAAACAGGACTGTGGGAGTCAGTGACCAATGGGCAGAGAGTCAGTCTTAATACTAACACCACCAAACAGCCAGCTAGGTGCTTAGCCACTGCACAAGTCTGTTCTGGCTACTGAGACACAGGCACGTCTCCACAAATACCTATTTTCTGTGCCTGACACTAGGGTAACCGGAAATTGTATATGGGAGCTTTTCTAGCACTTCTTTCCCCACTTCAGTTTTTTAGGCCATCCAAACCGTGCCCCAAACAACCTCATTGATTATAAATTATTTTAGTCAACAGGTGAAGATGGCTGTTATTTCTGTCTCCACACACCAGCTTCCCACGTTATGAATCCAACTGCAGCAGTTGCAGGACAGATAGAAACATATTATACACAAGCAAATTGCTGCTCAGTTATAAAGCCTCCTGTCACATACTGTCTGGTATCAGAAATGAGTCTGTGCACAACCTGATATCTACGGGGGTAGAGGGGAAGTTGTGAGTTAGCCAAAAGACTGATGGAAACCATTTAAGAGAGGTCAGATTGACTGGCTTAGGAAGATGTGCAGAGGGTGGGCGAGATCCTCCTGCTGTTCGTGCTGTAATGCTACCTTTCATTGGCTTTCAAGGCTTCCAGAGCCAGTACCCTCAGGCGCCAGCCACTCGACAGGGGAAAACAAGAGCTTACCTGCGGTTATTTCCCTAAAATCTGATTCCGAATTGTCAACTGCTCCAACCTCTAAACAGTACTACTTGAAACAATCAAGATATCTTCCAGGTAAGTGGAGCAAAGAAAATGTTTGCTGCTGACTAGAGTATAGATAGATCAGGTTCAAGTGTCTTGGACTCTCCGGAGAAAGGGCACCAGTGAACTAAAAAACCTAATCACAGAGCTCTTTAGTCGTCAGTCTGTCACCAAGGACTTTTCTGGACCTCCTGTTTCTACCACTAGTAGAGTTCTGCTCAAGAAATGCTTAGGAGCAAAAATCAAGATGACGAATATGCTTCCAGAAAACACGAACCCCCACCCCTCACCAAAGCTATGCATTCAGTAAATCCTAAATTTTATTAAACCAATTCTGTGTCCCCATTACAACTTTTCATAAAATAAAGATTTTCAAATGCTCTTTCCTAAATGATCCGGTGTACATTTTTTATTTTGAAACAGACTCTCGCTCTGTCGTCCAGGCTGGAGTGCAGTGGTGGGACCTCAGCTCACTGCAACCTCCGTCTCCCAGGTTTAAGCAATTCTCCTGCCTCAGCCTCCTGAGTAGCTGGGACTACAGGCATGCGCCACCATGCCTGGCTAATTTTTTGCATTTTTAGGAGAGATGGTGTTTCACCGTGTTAACCAGCATGGTCTCAATCTCCTGACCTTGTGATCCGCCCGCCTCAGCCTCCCAAAGTGCTGAGATTACAGGCGTGAGCCACTGTGCCCAGCCCATCTGGTGTACATTTTTAAAAGAT
This sequence comes from Papio anubis, assembly GCF_008728515.1. Lineage (NCBI taxonomy): Eukaryota > Metazoa > Chordata > Mammalia > Primates > Cercopithecidae > Papio > Papio anubis. The sequence continues at coordinate 10,774,203 of NC_044981.1, read as the reverse complement.
TCTGCCTGCTCGGAAGAGCATGCTGGGAACTCAGGACAGACAAGGACACTGGTTAAGAGGCCACTGCTTATGTCCAGATGGGATGGGGTAATGAAAATGGCTGGTTCCAGAGTGGAAGTAGCAGAGGTACAAGTGAGCAGAATCTACACGTTTTGGTAGTGGAACCAATAGGACTTGTGGGTAGATTGGTGGAAAGAATTAGTGGCAGCATCTGAGGTTTTGACTTGGGAACTGGGTGAACGGTGGTGACTTTAGCTGAGAAAGGGAAATTAGAAGAGGAGAGGAATGTGGAGGTAGAGAATGGAGAGCTGAGTGCGGGATGCCTGTTAAACATCTTAGTTGATCCACCTAATGGGCACCTGGGTATATGAATCTGGAGCTTGGGAGAAAGATCTGGACAGACAGTGGGGAGTTTATCATGTGCCTGCAAATAGCATTTTCTCGTCTAAATCCAAGTGAAAAGGAAATGTTTCAATTCAGTTTAATCTAAAAGGGAATCCATTTTTAAATCATCCTGTATCTGCACAGATACATCTTTAATCCAGTGAGGGAGAAGATGATCTTTTTCTTTTGTGTTTTTGTGGGCATGGTCATTTATAACTTTCTAAACACATGAGTGGGCCACCGTGTTTATCTGAGGAAGATTTGCTTTTCACATCTAAGTCTCCTGAAGCAAGACACAGTCTCCATCTCCCAGAAGCTTGTTGGGAAGATGGGGTATGGCAAACAAGAGAAAAGGTTGAGACTGGATTGCCAGCAAAAGATGGATCTGTAACACACTTCCCTGTGTACCTTTTAGGCAAACGTAGAAATTTCAGTTCCAAGAATCCAGCTGGGGCTGGGCACAGTGGCTCACACCTGTAATCCCAGCACTTTGGGAGGCCGAGGCGGGCGGATCACCTGAGTTCAGGAGTTCAAGACCAGCCTGGCCAACACGGTGAAACCCCATCTGTACTAAAAATACAAAAATTAGCTGGACATGGTGGCGGGCACCTGTAATCCCAGCTACTCGGGAGGCTGAGACAGGAGAATTGCTTGAACCCAGAAGGCGGAGGTTGCAGTGAGCCGAGATGGTACTGCTGCACTCCAGCATGGGCAACAGAGCAAGACTCTGTCAAAAAAAAAAAAGAATTCAGTTGGGACCCTCTCTTGCTGTTAGTAATTGGGGAAAGGAAAAAAAATGAAACCAAGCAGAGGGTTTAGAAATGAATGGGATAGAAAACAGAAGGCATAGTGGGTGTATAGGTTTAGCCACAGGTGTTGAATAAGTTGATGTAAACTTACAGGGGGTGTATTGAGGCTTTAGGACTGCAGTCCTGTGCTGATTTGTGAGGAGGAAGACACTAACGTATTTGAGAGGTTGAAGAAATTGGCATAAAGCCATCAAGGACAGAGCAAAAACTTTATAACCCTGGGTATTTGCAGATCTAAATAGGTTAAATACATGTGTGTGTGTGTGTGTGTGTGTGTGTGAGAGACAGAGTTTCGCTCTTGTCACCCAGGCTGGAGTGCCGTGGTGTGATCTTAGCTCACTGCAACCTCCACCTCCTGGGTTTAAGTGATTCTCCTGCCTCAGCCTCCCAAGTAGCTGGAATTACAGGCATTCATGACCATGTCTGGCTAATCTTTATATTTTTTAGTAGAGACGGGGTTTCACCATGTTGGCCAGGCGGGTCTTGAACTCCTGACCTCAGGTGATCCACCCACCTCGCTTCCAAAGTGCTGGGATTACAGGCGTGAGCCACAACACCCAGCCCTATTATATTTTTTGTCGTCGTCGATGTAAGCACGTCTTTAGGCTCTGTGGCACCAGAGTGAGACATGGGAAGTGGGCCTGGAAAAACCTGGGTCTTGTTTGTGTATGTCTGGATAGAGAAACAATGAAAAAATGTATGCGTATCTTATTGGTCGCATATGCCAAATTAATTTACAAGTATCTTATTAAAATAGTTAATGAGGCCAGGCGCAGTGGCTCATGCCTGTAATCCCAGCACTTTGGGAGGCTGAGGCAGGCGGATCACTTGAGATCAGTAGTTCGAGACCAGCCTGTCCAACATGGCAAAACCTCGTCTCTACTGAAAATACAAAAAATTAGCTGGGCGTGGTGGTGCGTGCCTGTAATCTCAGCTACTCAGGAGGGTGAGGCAGGAAAATTACTTGAACCCGGGAGGCAGAGGTTGCAGTGAGCCGAGATTGCACCATTGCATTCCAGCCTGGGTGACAGAGTGAGACTCCATCTCAAAAAAAAAAAAAAAAAAAAAAATCTACTTTTGACCTTAAAGTCTGTATTCTTTCTTCCTCATGAGGTCAAATTTTCCTGACTATCGTTTCACCTACAGTTTGAAAACTGTTCTATTTGTGACATTATGCTTTGATTCTTGAAAGTGAGAGAAAATAAGTTATTCTAACATTTTTGTATAGGAAGTTGTCATATCATGACACTCACAGAATGAGAAATCTGCCCATATTTCTTGACAATCAGACTGTAAACATGGCAGGCCTCATTTCGGCTGCTTCATCTTAGATGGCTGTGAAGAGGAGCTTAGAAACGGAATGAGGCATTTCAGCAGTTCTCCATGCAGGTTTGCGTGTAGAGGAGCAGGATCCCTTACAGAGGAGGAACTGGTAACACAGGAGGTGAAGGCGGATGAGTGAGGGACTGAAGACCTTAGGAAGGTGGGAGAGGAGTTGGGATCAAGACCAGGGTTGAGGCACACTTTTGAAAGCAGCAGAAATCCTTGTGTTGTAATCTTTAGATACCTGTGTGTAAATTTTGGTGTTGAAATCATGAGAGAGAAAAAAAGGATTTCTGAGAGAGTTTTAATCTGACTGCAAAAGCAGGGATGGAAGGAAATTTCCGAAAGATACATTCGTGGGAGATACTTTTCACTTTTTTTTTTTTTTAATCAGTACATGTTGCTGGGTAAGGTGGCTCACGCCTGTAATCCCAGCACTTTGGGAGGCCAAGGCGGGTGGATCATGAGATCAAGAGATCCAGACCATCCTAGCCAACATGGTGAAACCCCATCTCTACTGAAAATACAAAAATTAGCTGGGCGTGGTGGTACATGCCTGTAATCCTAGCTACTCAGGAGGCTGAGGCAGGAGAATTGCTTGAACCCGGGAGGCGGAGGTTGCAGTGAGCTGAGATCACACCACTGCACTCCAGCCTGGCAACAGAGTAAGACTTCGTCTCAAAAACAAAACAAAACAAAACAAAACAAAACAAAAACAGTACATTTCACTGACTGAAATATCGCAAATCGGTATTTTCTTACTTATAGAAGTGAGTGGTAGGAAAGACTACTGCAAACTTTTGTCAAAGGATATTTATCCTTTGAGCCAAAGCACCCTGTTTTCATAGTTCTGCTTCCTAATGTGGTTTTCAAAAATTTATTTCAGGGTATCTGAGACCTGTTTGATAAATTTCCTTTTTAACCAGAAATCTAACAAAGTCTGCAAATATTTGGGATCAGAAGTATGGCTATAATTGAGATTTTAAAAGTAAACTCAATTACAAAGAATTGTGTGGTATGTAAACTTGAGCCTTACTGTCACCTGTTGGCATTCATTGTTTTGAAGATGACCCCTCTGGAGTTGGATGAAATTTAAAACTAGAGTCAGGCTCAGTTCAGTCACTTGGACAGACATTTATTGAGCACCTATTGTGAACCAGCAACTATAGAGAGGATAGAAACCCAAATAAGAGGCAATCTTTGGCCGGGTATGGTGGCTTATGCTTGTAATCCCAGCACTTTGGGAGACCAAAGCCGGTGGATCACTTGAGGTCAGGAATTTGAAACCAGCCTGGCCAACATAATGAAACCCCATCTCTACTAAAAATACAAAAAAATTAGCCAGGCATGGTGGCGGGTGCCTGTAATCCCAGCTACACAGGAGGCTGAGGCAGGAGAATTGCTTGAATCCGGAAGGCAGAGGTTGCAGTGAGCCAAGATCATGCCATTGCACTCCAGCCTGGGCAACAAGAGCGAAACTCTGTCTCAAAAAATAAAAAAATTTAAAAAAAGAAGCAATCCTTGACATTTTTTTATGATCCATAGTTACTTTTGTAATTGAGTATCTTCAGGAATAAAAAATACTAATATCTTTTGGGGACCCCTCTTTACCCTAAAGCCAAGTATAAGAGGTCTTATTAAGCATCAACTTTTAGGATTATGGGAGCTCTAGAAATGTACCATATAATTGCAGGGCAGCATGACATTGTACTGCAAGGATTGGCAGATCTGTGACACTGGCCTTCAGGGAAAGAGACGCAAGAGTCATAGTTATTGCCCAGCTACTACTAACCGGCTGTGTACTTGGAGCAAGATTCTGTTTTCTGTAACTTACAATGGGACTGCACCATCTGTCAGCTCACTCTGTAAGCCTTAGGTACTTTAATTATCACAAGGTAGTTGCAAATACAGTACGCAATGGAAATGCTAATCTCTCAGCGGTGCCCTCTGGTCTCACCCCCTGCTCCTACAGCCAGGACTCTGGGCATGAATCGATGCCACCACTGCTGGCCAGAAGAGCAGCCCACTCCATAGCACTTCTTTTTTTGTTTTTTTGAGATGAAGTGTTGCTCTGTTGCCCAGGCTGGAGTGCAGTGGTACCATCTCGGCTCACTGCAACCTCCGCCTCCTGTGTTCAGTTGATTCTCCTGCCTCAGACTCCCAAGTAGCTGGGACTACAGGTGCACGCCACCACGCCCAGCTATTTTTTGTATTTTTAGTAGAGATGGGGTTTCACTATGTTGGCCAGGATAATTGTGAACTCCTGACCTCAAGTGATCCAGCCGCCTTAGCCTCTCAAAGTGCTGAGATTACAGGTGTGAGCCATCGCACTTGGCCTCCATAGCCCTTTTGAAACTGATCTGTGGATCCTTCTCTCTTCCCATTCATTATTTACCATCGTTCCTCCCACCCTGTTTATTCAACGTCCTGTGTCATTTCTACATTAGCCTCTGCTACAGCATTTTCACTTCCTTAACACGGCACACAAAATCCTATGTGACCTGCCCCTCCTTCCCTCTCCAGCCTCATTTTATACCACCCGTGTTCTTGCTGCACCCTTACTGGCCATCTCTGAGTTCTTTCCCATCTCAGGTCCTCTGCCCAAACTGTTGCCTCTTCAAGGATCACACCTCCCCACCCCTTAAAACACATTTATGCCTAGTGTTCCATTATTGGAACGCTAAGCATGTGGGAGTTACATCCTACTGCTCAAGGTCATTGCCAAGGCCTGATTGCTAAATTTCAAAAAACTGCGACTTCAGGCATAAATGGGGGTTAACCATGATTCATATTTCAGCTTAAAGTTGCTTATTTAAAGAAAGACTGGCTGAGTTGCTTCTGTTATTTGTCCCTCCACCCCAGATTCTTCTAAATATTATGCACACTGCTCATTATGTATTTACTTAGTTATAACTAAAACCGTCTCCCTTCTCATTAGATTCTAAGAACCAAAGAGTAGAAACTGGTCTATTTTGTTTACCACTTTTTCTCCAGTGCCACACACTGCCTGGCACCGGTAGGTGCTCAGTAAATATTTGCTAACTGACTTTTTTATGTCCTTTGAGGCAAGGGATTATCATCATATAATGATATCTATCATTATAATATCAAATTATATTAATTTATGCTTCTTCCTAAGGGCGTTTGGTGTGTAGGAGGTACCCAGTGAAAACTTATAAACAAATAAATAACAAAATTCTAGGACAGGATATATCTATTTCCAACAAAATTGGAATATTTATCTTAAATAGACCTTGAGGCCAGGCATGGTGTCTCACACCTATAATCCCAGCACTTTGGGAGGCTGAGGCGGGCAGATCACCTGAGGTCGGGAGTTGGAGACTAGCCTGACCAACATGGAGAAACCCTGTCTCTACTGAAAATACAAAGTTAGCCAGGTGTGATGGCACATGCCTGTAATCCCAGCTACTCGAGAGGCTGAGGCAAGAGAATCACTTGAATCTGGGTGGTAGAGGTTTTGGTGAGCTGAGATCGTGCCATTGCACTCCAGCCTGGGCAACAAGAGCAAAAGTCTGTCTAAAAAAAGAAAATGACCTTGAATTAAACTAATTATCTTCAATAATTTACTTACCTTCCTTTTACTTTAAAATACTTTAAAAAAAAAAAAAGCTTATTTAGGAATATTGCCAAGGCCAACTGGATTAACAACATCATTTAAATATTCAGAACTCATTCTTTGTTGAACTATAGTTATGAGAACTGTGTTCACACCGATTTTTAATGTTTTACCCCCTACCTTGCACTTCCTTTTTGGGTAATTTTTTTTTTTTTTTTTCCTGACAAAGTCTTGCTCTGTAGACCGGGCTGGATGCAGTGGCACAGTCTCAGCTCATTGCAACTTCTACCTCTTGGGTTCAAGTGATTCTTGTGCCTCAGCCTCCCGAGTAGCTGGGATTACAGGCAGGCACCACGACACCCAGCTAATTTTTTTGTATTCTTTTAAGTAGAGGCGGGGTCTTGCCATGCTGACCAGGCTGGTCTCAAACTCCTGACCTCAGGTGATCCACCTGCCTCGGCTTCCCAAAGTGCTGGGATTACAGGCGTGGGCCACCATGCCCAGCCTAAAGATGTTTTTAATATGAGTAATTGCTACCAAGTGCATCTTTATGGTCAGATAGTTGCCTTTTTTTGTCTTTTTTTTTTTTTTTTTTTTGAGATGGAGTCTCGCTCTGTTGCCCAGGCTAGCGTGCAGTGGCACGATCTCGGCTCACCACAACCTCTGCCTCCCAGGTTCAAGCGATTCCCCTGCCTCATGCCCAGCTAATTGTTGTATTTTTAGTAGAGACAGGGTTTCACTATGTTGGCCAAGCTGGTCTCAAACTCCTGACCTCGTGAGCCACTCGCCTCAGCCTCCCAAAGTGCTGGGATTACAGGCATGAGCCACTGCGCCCAGACAGTAGTTGCCTATTATAGTTTGATTCGTAGTTTTATTAGGGAAGTTAAATCCTTTAAAGAAAAGGAAATTACTTGCCTGATGAAGGGTTTCCTTAGAGAACTGATAATGGGTAACTTTTGAGGCTCCGTATTTATGGTTTCAAAATAAGGATATTATTACATATCTCATAAATATGAAACCTTTCTAAGGAATTCAGCTTGCAAAAAGCAAAAGCTCAACTGCCTGGAGACAGTTTTGACTTCCTAAATCAGTGGAGTCCCCAGTGATTATTTCTGCACTAGATAAAGAAAACTCTCTGTGAATGACCTAAAGGCATAGAATGGGCAAGTTCACTCTAATTTAATTATCAGTGAAAAGAAAACAAGCTCAAGAAGTTTTCAAGTCTCTTAAGAACAGGTTGCAACAACTCCCTTTGACCACTAGTATCACAGCCCAAGGCTGAATGGACATTTCACAGATTTCAGAAAATCATAAGTAATTAAAACTGTCCTTTTTCCAAGTACATTTGCAATGCCTTCTTTCCAGTGCACAGGGCATAAACTTTCCATTTTACTGTGTCTCACATACAAATAAGTGCTATAGGCGGAGCTTCATATCTCCGAACTTCAAAGGTTTTCCTGAGTTCTTAGTCACGTGTCTGTTTTCCCTGCTACACCAAGGCTCGGGCCAAGAATATACGCTCAAAACAAGTGACATGAAAATGTCATGTTGGGTCGGGTGTGGTGGCTCACACCTGTAATCTCAGCACTTTGGGAGGCTAAGGTGAACGGATCACTTGAGGCCAGGAGTTTGAGACCAGCCTGGACAACATGGTGAAATCCCCTCTGCTAAAAATACAAAAATTAGCCAACCATGCTGCTGTTGGGCGCTTGTAATCCCAGCTACTCGGGAGGCTGAGACACAAGAATCACTTGAACCCGGGAGGTGGAGGCTGCAGTGAGCCGAGATCACACCACGGCATTCCAGCCTGGGCGACAGAGAGAGACCCTGTCTCAAAAAAAATTTAAAAAATGTCGTGTTGTTGAAGAAAAATTTTTGTGACACCTCATTTTTTACAAGACCCTTAGCAAAAACATCAAATGTTATTATAGCATAGAAAATATCTTCTGCCTATAAAGTACACTGTCAGCATCCCAGGGGGTTGTGCTAAGGGCTTCACCAGAAAGCAAGTATCTGCTACAGTTTCACGTAGATTTATTTCCATTCTCCTGTCCAAGGTATCTCTAGTCTTTGTTTGAATGTATTACACATGCTTCCTTTAAGTTTATGATCCGCTCTAACCTTCGAAGCGGCTGCTTTGTTCTTCTCAGGTGTGAATCCCAAGAACGTGTCCTTGATGGCCAGTGGAAAGGAAATAAACCCCCACACTTGGAACAACCAGTTATTCCCCAAGTCACTGGGACCCGTTGGGGCAGAACTCGCTTTCAAAAGGAGCAATGCAGGTAACGCAAGAACACAAACTGTACACGTACGTGGTTTTCCTTTATAGATGTCTACTTTTAAATATACTGCAGCGCTCTTCCAACCAAGATACATGTGCACTGGGGAGACACACAAAGGTTTTCTGCCTAGGGGGAGCCCTGCTCTGCTGGAGCAGTCATGGAGTGGTAACACTGCCTCTTCAGTAAAACTGTTTTCAGCTGGATGAGCGTGGTGGTTCACACCTGTAATCCCAGCACTTTGGGAGGTGGAGGTGGGCAGGTCCCTTGAGCCTAGGAGATTGAGATCAACCTGGCCAACATGGTGGAACTGTGCCTCTATATTAAAAAGTACAATAATAAAAAAAAAGTTTTCTCATTAATTCTTGAGTACAGCTAGTTTTAAGGATATTCTCAACCTCCATCTGAGTCTTTCCTGAAATGGGTCTGCCCTAGCAGGGAGTCTGTATTCTGAAAAGAAGACTTCCCACTGGCTACCACGGTGCGTTTTCTTTCTCCTCAAAACGTAAAAATATCTGGGGTGCCAACAAAACGGAAATTCTGGTATGTTGATGTCACTGTTGAGAGAGACAGTAACTTTGATTTGATGACTGAGGAACAGATCCTTCTTAAAGTCAGGGAGTCTTAACAGTTTCCAGCATTTAGAAAATTGAAGGAGGACCTGCTCGAGTTCTTAGCTGACAGGTAATTTAAAAATTTTTTTTAATTTTTTTTTTGTGAGATCAATATATGAATATTGGTCTGTAACTTTGAAGAGTGTTTGAAGAATAGAGGGGCAAAGCTATCACAAAACCCCTTTTGTTCCCAACTATCTATTTGTATTAGCGAGATTTCTTAGTGCTTCTGTCTCCAAAAAGGAAGAAGAAAGAAAAGAGAGAGAAAATGGCCCTGATGCTGTGATTCCAGCAATAAATACTCATTTGTTGATACATGAACTAGTTGAAAATAGCCTCACCTTTCTCATTAACAGATGCGTTTGCAAAAAACTGAATTTCCGTGTTTAGTAATCAAAATATATAATATTCAACTTTTTTGATTAATTATATACAAGGAATCATTGTAATTATAACTAACTTTGTATATAGTATGTTAATATCCTTATGGTTACAAGAAATTTTTTTAAAATGTAATTTATATATATTTTAGAGTGGCCAATTTTAAGACTTTTAAGCCTAAGATTACATTTGGATAAAATTAGGAAGCTGAGGTATACATAAAAATATAATTTTAAGGGAAAAAGGAATTAATGTGAAATGTCCAAGTGTCAAAAAGGAACTTGTTCATGTATTTTTATGTCAATATTGGAGGGCGTAAAATCACTAATAGTTTTGGCCAGGCGCAGTGGCCTACTCCTGTAATCCCAGCAGTTTGGGAGGCCGAGGTGGGTGAATCACAAGATCAGGAGTTCGAGACCAGCCTGACCAACATGGTGAAACCCCGTCTCTACTAAAAATACAAAAAAAAAAAATTAGCCAGGCATGGTGGCATGCGCCTATAAACCTGGCTACTCAGGAGGCTGAGGCAGGAGAATCTCTTGACCCCGGGAAGTGGAGGTTGCAGTGAGCCGAGATCACGCCACTGCACTCCAGCCTGGGCAATAGAGCGAGACTCTGTCTCAAAAAAAATCACTAATAGTTTTATTTTTAAAATGCCTATAGTTACAACATGTCAGAAATAACATCCTTTGGAACTGTTGAACTTAGGATTAAAAATTTTAAATATCAACTTAAAAGTGTGTAAAGAGGTACAGTTTGTTTTTAATGTAGGTGATATTGGATCAAAAAACTTTGACAATTACCATTATAATAAGTGAGTATAGTGAGATATTCTGATGTGACATCAATACTCAATACATTTGGACTTTTTACAAGTTTTCCAGATTCTTTAAAAACTCAGCTTATCCATTTAATGTTGCTGAGGTGTCATACACTGCAGCACTGTAATTTACTTATTTTTTCTTCAGATAATTAAAAATAATATTCACTGAACCAACCAATTACACAAATTCAATTAAATGACAGTAGAACAACTTTGAGTCTCAGGGGAATATACAGTTGGCATCAAATAAATGCTGTGACAACACATGGGGACATTTTTGCATTTTTAAGGGTTCTTTCTGGGTCTTTTCATTAATCATCTAATCCATTTTTTCTCTGCTTTTCCTAAAACTTTCTCCTTACTATTATTCTTTCTTTCCATCTGTCTTCTCTTTAGAAGAAAGCATAATTAAACCAATCGAAAAACTATCATGCAATGAAACTTTTCCTGAAAAATTAGAGGACCTACAAGGTAATTTCTGGGTGTCAGATGAATGCAATTTGTTCTTTGAATCTCTTGTCTAATTCTCTTCTCAACATGTGCCCCTAATCCTGACATAAAAGACCAAGATGATCTGCTTTTAGAAGTCAAATCAGGACTAGGACAAAGAAAAGCATTCTGTCTCATCAAGAATATCTTCCTTCAGTAATTGAGATTTTAAGATGAATATGCTTTCAAAAGGTTATATGCTGGTCTTCTTAAATTAATTATGGACATTTATAGAAGAAATCAAGCAAATAATTCTAATGAAAAGAATCAAAAGAGTATTTTCTAATTTTGTGATCTATATTCTTGGAATTTTTTTTCAAAGTTCTGAAATTCATTTATTAAGCATGAACAACCACTTTTTTAAAAAGGTTAGGCTGAGTGCAGTGGCTCACACCTGTAATCCCAGCACTTCAGGAGGCCGAGCCGGGCAGATCATGAGATCAAGAGATCGAGACTATCCTGGTCAACATGGTGAAACCCCATCTCTACTAAAAATACAAAAATTAGCCGGGTGTGGTGGCGTGCACCTGTAATCCCAGCTACTCGGGAGGCTGAGGCAGGAGAATCGCTTGAACCCGGGAGGCGGAGGTTGCAGTGAGCCAAGGTTGCGCCACTGTACTCCAGCCTGGCAACAGAGCGAGACTCCATCTCAAATAAATAAATAAATAAATAATTTTTTTAAAAAAAAGGTTAACTGGGTTAATAGAGATGGTGGATTTCCTAGGGGTTCAGTGTCACTGGTTTCAACAGTGCTAACCACTGGCTCCAATCTGAAAATTCACAGCATACAAGGTACTTCAAATAATAAGCCAAAATAATTCAAGAAGACCTAATTTTCTGTTCTTTTTTTTTTCCCTAACAACTTCTTTCTCCACTAAGAAGCATCATATAAGTGTTCAATGCATGAATCCTACAGTCTGATGTATCCCCATTTCGTCACTCACCAGCTTTTGTGGTTTGGGACAAGTAGTTTAAGCCAGCTTTCCCGTCCGTAAAATGGACGAAATTTCCTTAGGTATTCTTACATAACCCTACCTGGAATTTTGTCACATGCTAAGCATTTAATAAGTGTTTGCTCTGCTGATGACGATGAGAGCAAGAGACATGACTGAAGCTGCTAGTGAATCCAATCACTGCTTTGAATTTCCTTCCTAAAATGTTTCTGAAGTAAAAGGTTAAAGTAGGCAGCAGCTGAACTTATGCAAAATTCAGTAGGGTTAAACATGTATAGACTGAGAGCATGTGCTTACTGTATACAGTCCTTTAGGGGCTGATAACATAATATTGCACTTTAACATTTGTTGCTTCAAGAGCAGACACCTGTTGAAGCCTGATATGCCATGAGAGACCTCAGGGACACAAGAGCCCAGTGTTGAGACGTGTGAACAGATAACACTATGGAGAAAACACTCTGTTTACTGAGCAGTGCTTTGAAACCACGAGGGTGATCAGAGCCCCGTTTCGCCTTCTAGAGATAACCTGTCTCCATGCAGAGCTAGCTCCACCTGTCACTTCCGGTTGTCGTTTGTCTTCAGTCTGCTTCCTGCCAGTGCAGCAGCTCCGCTAGATCTTGACATCCCAGTGGCCAGATCCCATGGGCAGTGCTGATCCCATCCGAGTCGTCTGCCTCATCTCCCGTTCCTTTTTTCCACACTCATTGTGTATTGTCTTAGATTTCCATACCCTGTTCCTCCTACTACCCCCCTCTCTACCTGTTCTCTTCCTCCATGGGGTCCTTTTCTCTCCTGTCCCTTAATGCTGATGTTCCTTGGGGGTCTACTCCAGGTCTCTGCGCATTCGCAGTCCCTCTGAGCTGGCTCCTCCAAGCCCACAACTCTGTAACCACCACACCCTGATCATTACCAGTCTCCACGCCTGCCTACGTGCCCTCTGCCTGCCACAACTTGAATGTCCTCTGGGTACCATGTGTTTCCCCCAATCCTCATTCTCCTCCTATGTTGCTATCCATGGACAATGCACCCAGTCACCTGAGCTACAAACTTAGGAGTTTAGATTCCCCTCTTTCCCTGCCACCTCCACCCCGTGAACCTGCTTCGTTCCCTTCTTCTTCACCCTCTGCCACTGTTGTGGTTCAGACCCTCATCCTCTCTCATTTCAGCTATTAGCAGTGACTTCCTGACTGGTCTCCAGACTCTAGATTTTTCCTCATCAATGCATCCCTATGCTACCGCCAGACTGAGCATGCACCGATAGTGATGATGATGGTGACGATAATGATGGCAATGATGCTAGCTGACATTTAATGAGTACAGATTCTATGCCACATGCTCTGAAGAGTCTCATCAATCCCCACAACAACCCAACGAGAATAAGTCCACTTACAACCATTTTACAGAACGAAGACAGACACAGAGAGCACTTCAGAGATGGGGGCTTTGCAGTGGGAAACATAGCCCCATATTAAGAAGCGGGATCGTGAGAAAGCCTGGCATGTTCAGGGTGAACTGAACACCCCTGGGCCTTGAGTTCAGACTCCAGCTCAGTCTCTTACTAACCGTGAGAAGTTAGGCAAGTTACTCAACATCAGAGAGCCACACGATACGGATAATAATGTGGATAATAATGTGATCTCAGAGGGCTGTTGTATGGAAGGAATAAGAATATCTGTAACAAGCACAGCATAGTGCCTAGAACATAGTAGATGCTGAAAAGTAGTATTTAGAAGTAATGGGGGAGTACTCATTGTTATTCTACTCTGCCTAAAATATTCACCTTCTGACTGTGAAACTTTATGATATGTCACTAGGAAATCTTGGAAGCTATGCTACTTACAATCAGTCAGGATATATTCCTTCCTTTCTCAAAAAAGAAGTGCAGTCAGCTGGCCAGAGGATCCACTTAGCACCTCTCAATGCAACGGCTTCAGGTAAGAACAACTTCAGATACGGTTTTCTAGATTCCTGAGCAGAAAGGAGCATTTTCCTTTTTAAGTTTATGCAGTCACTTTTCCCAGCAAAGACTTTTAGTCAGCCTCACCTCATTCATGCATTTCTTTTTGTTTTTACCGAAATGTCCTATTTTTCTTCCAAAAATGTGTATTTGAGGGTCTAATAATTATAAGAAGAGCTACCTCTAATTAAGTGGTGACTCTCTGCCAGGCACAGTGTAAAGGGCTTACTGGGATTATATCATTTAATCCTCATGATAACCTGATGGTGTAGCTAGATCTCTTCTTTACAGATGACGAAATGTAGGTGAAGTAACTTACCTGAGGTCACACAGCTAGTGGAGCTGGGATAGAAACTCAACTTAATCCACTTCCAAAGAGTGTGCCGTGCTGCACAGTGAGATGTGAGAAAATGCCTTTTCCAGAGCCCTCTGCCCAGGACCTGGCACAGGGTGAAAGCTTAATAAATGCTGACACTCTATTTATGAATGAGTCAACATGAGGTGTGTCTCTACAGTTCCATCTTAGGGCGTAGAAATGAGTGGTGGCAGGACTTTCACACCCTGCCTTTTACTTTGCAATAGTATTCGGCGGGGAAGGGTTTATCCCTCCACCCTCCAGCGATATGCCTAACTGAGGTAAGCCTGCTCCCCAGTGGCGTGGCATGTGACAGCCACATGTCGGGGTACACACTTGAAATGGAGGATGATGATTCTGTACTTAAGCCAGTCAGATTTGACCATGAATGGTCTCTGAATCATTTTAATCTGAAATAGGTATCCTTAGTGAAGCACCAAAAATAAACATTGAAGCAAATTATTAGAACTTTGATAAGATACCTAATTGTAGTTTATTTATTTTAACTCTTTTTTATAGAGAAAAAGCCTTGCTCTGTCACCCAGGCTGGAGTGCAGTGATGCAATTATGGTTCACTGTAGCCTCGAATTCCTGGGCTCAAGTGATCCTCCTGCCTCGGCTTTCTGAGTAGATGGGAATACAGGTGCACACCACCACGCCCAGCTAATTCAAAAATATTTTTTTTGTAGGAACAGGGTCTTGCTATGTTGCCAAGCTGATCTTGACTCCTGGGCTCAAGCAATCCTCCCACCTTGGCCTCCCCAAACTCTGGGATTACGGGCATGAGCAACTATGCCTGGCCTGTAGTTTAATTTAAAAGTTGACTCTGAAAGTATGCTCACAGCCTATCCTAACCACTATCTTATATTAAAACCCCTGATTAGATATGCCAGTCTTTAAAGTTCACACTATTGGAGCTAAAAATGTATAAAGCCTGGACTTCTTTAATTTTTTATTTCTTGCCACAACAGAACTGCTTAAGTAGTACTACAGTTACCTTATCTGTGAAAAGAATTGCTTCATTATCTTTCCGCTGAAACAAAATAAGTAAACATTTTATATACAGCAGTGATATTTATAAAGCCTCAAATATTTAAGCCAGCCTTATAAGTCATTCATTTAGAAATATAAAATTTTATTGATTTATTTTTTTGAGATGGAGTCTTGCTCTGTTGCCCAGGCTGGAGTGCAGTGGTGTAATCTCAGCTCACTGCAGCCTCCACCTCCGGGATTCAAACAATTCTCCTCCCTCAACCTCCTAAGTAGCTGGGATTACAGGCATGCACCACCATGCCCAGCTAATTTTTTTTGTATTTTTAGTAGAGACGCAGTTTCACCATGTTGGTCAGGCTGGTCTTGAACTCCTGACCTCAAATGATCATCCTGCCTTGGCCTCTCAAAGTGCTGGGATTACAGGTGTGAACCACTGTACCCAGCCACATTTTATATTTTTAATATAAAAGCAAAAAATCATAATGTTTCAAATTATTTTGTTACCTAGGTATCTACTCTTATAAATCAAGAGTGGGTCTTTTAAAAAATATTTTTGTAAGACATTGAAGGCCTTTATATATTAATTATTCTATCCAATTAGCATGCATATTCCTGTTTTCATTTTTTTAAGTAAATGCTTTTTCTTAACTTTTCATTTCTTTACTTTGCTTATCAGAATTTTCTCCAGATGGTGATAGGAGGAAAGGTAAAAAATGAAGTAAATATTAATCACTCTCAAGTGGTCAATGCAAATCCGTAGAAAAACACTGTTCTGTAAGAGATGCGTCTTCCTGTCATCCCAGTTGGGTGATAGTTTCCCACAAGAAAATAAAACCAGGTCATTACCATATTTACTCAACTATTTTCCCCTTCTCCATAGTCTCATCTTTGCTCTTCTTTCTCCCCTTCAAGTTTGTTTTGTTTTGTTTTTTGTTTTTGTTTTTATTGAGACAGAGTCTTGCTCTGTCACAAGGCTGGAGTGCAGTGGCGCAATCTCAGCTCCCTACTGCAACTTCTGCCACCTGGGTTCAAGCAAGTCTCCTGCCTCAGCCTTCCTAGTAGCTGGGACTACAGGTGCGCGCCACCACGCCCAGCTAATTTATGTATTTTTAGTAGAGACGGGGCAGGATGATCTCAATCTCTTGACCTCGTGATCTGCCTGCCTCAACCTCTCAAAGTGCTGGGATTACAGGTGTGAGCCACCGCACCCGGCCTCTACCTCTCTAATTTTGAGACGGAAAATCAATGTCTTCCTCCCCGCGTAATCTCTCCTTCCAAACTTCCTAATACTTCCTTATTCCTTGCCTTGAAACTAACAACAAGGACTTGGAGGAGTGACTTCTGTTCTACACAGCACCCTTTAGGATCACTTTAGAAGTGCAGGATCCTGGCCGGGCGCGGTGGCTCAAGCCTGTAATCCCAGCACTTTGGGAGGCCGAGACGGGCGGATCACGAGGTCAGGAGATCGAGACCATCCTGGCTAGCACAGTGAAACCCCGTCCCTACTAAAAAAAAAAAAATTAGCTGGACAAAAAAATTAGCCGGGGAAGGGGCGGGGGCCCGGAAGGCCCAGGCAGCAGGGGGGCCTGAACCAGGAGAATGGCGGGAACCCGGGAGGCGGAGCTTGCAGAGAGGTGAGCCGGGCCCACCACCCCCCCCCCGGGGGGAGAGAGAGAGCCTCTGTCTAAAAAAAAAAAAAAAAAAGAAGTGCGGGATCCTGTTTTAAGCACTCTGTGTACATTAACTCATTAATTCTCCCAGGGCTCTATTCCAGGAGGTACTATTATGATCTGCATCTTACACAAGTTTTATATCTTGCTAACAGTTACATCATAGTGGCATCAATTAAATCCACAACTAAAGGCAAACTTCTTTCATTTAGCACAGATTTTCTATAAGAAGTTAAATGTCCTTGATAGGACAGATGCAGTTTTTAAACACAGAGCAAGCATTACAAGGCTCACTATCCCGCTCTTGTGGGGCGGTGAGGTGCAGGGTGGTCCCACTCAAGCACAAAAGCATTTCTTGCCCTGCCACGAGATCTGGGCTCCTCTCAGCTGTTGGGTTATTCACCAAAGGTACTTGAGTCCTAAAATTCTAGTGTATCTAGGAAAGGAACCCTAAATCTCAACTCTACCCCCGTCTTAGCACAATGATTCCCTCCTGAAAAAGTTTTACAAAATATTGTCCTGAACACAATTTCATTTAAAACCATTTAGGACTTGACTTAGGTGATGTCATGACCTGGAAAAAGGCTTTTCTTTTTGTTACTCCCCAAAGCTCTCAATTCTTGCCCTCAGAGCCTCACTCATTAGCTTAATGCCATGCTCCCTTTTCCCTCTCTGAATCAGCTGGGCTTATTCCTCTCTCCCGCTCTCTACTCCCCTCCCACGCTGTCTCTTCTACTCCTACTTTGACCTATGGCCCACATGGGTGAGCTCAACTAATTTAGCAGACAGAGGCTTCTTTCTCTTCCAATGGCTGTAACTAAAGGGCTCTTCCTAGAAAACATGGTGCCTAACTGGCCTTCGTAGACACGTTGTCCCTGACTTTGTTAGATAGCTTTTTAGTGGCGTTGACTTTGAGAATTTTAGCCCAGTAAAAGAGTGGAATAGAAGGACCTGTCAAACCATGGAGTGGGGAGCTCTTGGCCTCCCTGCCTCCACCAAACTACACCGCAGCCAGGCTGCCGTCTTCCCCAGGGTGTCCACGCTTAATATCTTGTTCACCCGTGCTGAAGTTAGTAGCTTGTCAGGACCACATGCTCACAGAATTCCCTCTTACCTCCCAGTTTTACAGGGAAAATTTAAGAAAAACTGCCAACCATGCCAGTAAATATGGGATAGCTAGGGCTGGGGATACAAAATGGTCAGATTCATTTCAGCATTAACACTTAGAGTTTAATCCAAGAATGGCAGCTACTACACAGTGTGAAGAGATATTTAAACCCCAGATGGAGAAAGCAAACATCCCTCCTCAGATACAATACCTGTGATACCTTAGCTCTCAGTTCGAGGTGAGGAAAGCATGAAGGAAGGACTGAAGAAGGCATCAAAAGTTCTCTGTAAAATGATCTCCTGCTTTGTCCTTTGAAATGTTGAAGCAGTTTTAGCTCATAAATTGTTCAGATAACAAATGTTCAGGAAATTTTAAATTTTTCACAAATTTTTAAACAGTCAGATATATGAATGAAACAACCTTGTAATTAAAAGTTTAGGATCCGGCCGGGCGCGGTGGCTCATGCCTGTAATCCCAGCACTTTGGGAGGCCGAGGCGGGCGGATCACGAGTTCAGGAGATCGAGACCATCCTGGCTAACACGGTGAAACCCCGTCTCTACTAAACAAATACAAAAAATTAGCCGGGCATGGTGGTGGGTGCCTGTAGTCCCAGCTACTCCGGAGGCTGAGGTATGAACCCAGGAGGTGGAGCTTGCAGTGAGCTGAGATTGCGCCACTGCACTCCAGCCTGGGCGACAGAGCTAGACTCTGTCTCAAAAAAAAAAAAAAAAAGAAAAGAAAAAGTTCAGGATCCTACCATTTCAGGGAGTTGTGTTCTCACCTATGATTTTCCCAATGAGAAATGAAGTATTGGCCGGGTGCGATGGCTCACACCTGTAATCCCAGCACTTTGGGAGGCTGAGGTGGGTGGATCATTGGCAAGGCTGAGGTGGGTGGATCACCTTAGGTCAGGAGTTCCAGACCAGCCTGGCCAACATAGAAAAACTCCATCTCTACTAAAAATACAAAAACTAGCTGGGCATGGTGGTGCGCCCCTGTAATCCCAGCTGCTCAAAAGGCTGAGGCAGGAGAATCGCTTGAACCCAGGAGGTGGAGGTTGCAGTGAGCTGAGATCGCTCCATGGGCAACAAGGACGAAACTCCGCCTCATTAAAAAACAAAACAAAACAAACAAACAAAAAAACTTCATCATAAAACCCACATTTTAATTTTTAAAAAGAAATCTATTATAGGACCCCATGTGTGTTTCTCCATGAAGCCACAGTTTTATAGATTCACAATTCCAAATACATTTTTCTGTGGTGATACTGTGTGAATGTTATTTAGATGTAACCACAGTGTGACATTACAAAGTCACTAACACTGTGGGTGTTGCCCATTGATTTGAGCCAATAATTTTTCTTGGTCTTCTTACCTGGCTTTGCCTATCTAAAAGTAAAATATTGAAAATAGCAGTAGTGTCAGCACTATAAACCAGGAATGTTGGCTCTTCAGCTACTGAAAATTTTTTTTTTCTTTTTTGAGACGGAGTTTCACTCTTGTCGCCCAGGCTGGTGTGCAATGGTACGATCTCGGCTCACTGCAACCTCTGCCTCCTGGGTTCAAGTGATTCTCCTGCCTCAGCCTCCTGAGTAGCTGGGAATACAGTCACCTGCCACCACGCTCAGCTGACTTTTTTGTATTTTTAGTAGAGACGGGGTTTCACCATATTGGCCGGGCTGGTCTCAAACTCCTGACCTCAGGTGATCCACCTCGCCTCAGCCTCCCAAAGTGCTAGGATAACAGGCATGAACCACTGCACCCGGCCAGCTATTGGAAATTCTAATTGATGTCAACATAATAGTACACTACAATTTTTGGTTTTAACATTTAAAAAGCCTCAGAGAGTACTGAGTTAATCTTTTAAACATAAATTCAGATTTTCCCCATCAAATGAGAGGATGAATTTCTTTGAGTTTGATAAGCAAATGAGTAAAACCCTATTTTCCGAATCTGATTTCTTTCAGAATATACCTGGAACACAAAAACTGGTCGGGGGCAGTTTTCAGGACGTACTTACAATCCTACAGCAAAAAACCTAAATATTGTGAACCGTGCACAGCCCATTCCCTCAGTGCACGGGAGGACAGACTGGGTGGCCAAGTATGGAGGCCACCGGTAGGAGTCTGTGGTGTGAAACCCCACAGCATTGCTCCGTAGAGTACGTGCAAGTTCCTTGACCCTGGGAAATGTCTACAGAGTCTATTTCTACTGAGTTCTGGAAGAAATATGCAAAAGTGGGTACTTGGAAGAGCAAAAATCATCCCCTATTTTATTTATTTCCAAGAAATGCATTTTCTTAGAATCATTGCCCACAGTGTTGATATATGGGTAGGATGTTACAAAGTATTGAATAAACTATTTGCCAAAGTATGAAGTATTTGATCTACAATTTAATAAATAGTAAATCCAATAAGAACCCTTAAAAAAAAAAAAACTTCCAGAAAATGTTTAGCGTGTTTTAGTTTTCATTTGTTGTATGTGCCCAAATGGTTTAGTAGTTCTTCACTTTGCTGTGATTGACTCAAGAGGTTTGTCTTTTGTTTTTGTAAAGCAGTTGGGCCAACCTCTGCTGGCTGTCAGCTGTGGTTCTTATTTGGCTAAGGCTCTGCGCTGCCATTTTGTCAGTGACAGAAAGATTGCAATTATTTGTTTTTCTTCTTTGAAGCTATGGGAGAGATGGTAAGTTCAATCTTGAGCAGGATGTCTTTTTTTTTTTTTTTTTGAGGCGATGTTTCACTCTTGTCCAAGCTGGAGTGCAGTGGCACCATCTTGGCCTACTGCAACCTCCACCTCCTGGGTTCGAGTGATTTTCCTGCCTCAGCCTCCCGAGTAGCTGGGATTAGAGGCGTGACCACCACGCCCAGCTAATTTTTGTAGTATTAGGAGAGACAGGGTTTCACCATGTTGGTCAGGCTCAGGCTGGTCTCGAACTCCTGACTTCAGGTGATCCACCTGCCTCGGCCTCCCAAAGTGTGGAGATTACAGGTGTGAGCCACAGTGCCCAGCCTTTTTTTTTTTTTTTTTTTTTAGAAATAAATGTATCTTTAACATAGAGAGTATCAAAGTTATGCCACCTGGTTTTAGTAGACCGCCTGTATTTTGATCTTGACAGTACAGCTCCTATGAATTCAAGGTGACTGTCAAACCCGATGGCTTGATGACTTTGATATTAATCAAGTCAAGGTTCTCTTGGTTTGACATCATTAAGAAAGTTTTGGAAACTGTGTTTGATGCTGGTTCATTGGACTCTTCAAACTGCTTTGTTTCTGTGTCCCTACCAGACTCAAAGGTGAAGCGTGCCAGCTGGTTCCCCCAAGCCAACTCATGCTGCTGACTGCTGACTCAGCTCTGACGTTCACATTTGCTCTAAAGCAAGTGCGTTCAGCTGCTGGGGCAGTGATATCACATAGTACACATATTATTTTCTTAGTTTATTTCCAAACTGGTATTTTAAATAGACACTTCGAACTTTGGGCTACTCTGTTTAAACTTGCCACTTTCTGGGCTGGACCTTAGTACTGTAAATTCTTTTTAAAGAATAATAATGTTAACTGCTGAGATTTTTATGTATTTTGTGACTTTGTAACAACTGCTATTGTAATAGGTGTCATCTTGTGGGCATTATCCAAGGCATATTATAAAATAATAATAATGATATTTTTGTATAGAAGATTCAACTGTTCAGATGTAAAATGCTGAAAAATGTTAAAATCTAAAGAGTAATTTATCCTAGGGGTAATGGTTATATGTATTTGTACAGTTTAATGTCTCAAAGCTGTGCAGTCTTTTGTGTTACTGGGAAACTTTTAAACTCTGAATAGACATTAAAATAAATATGGTTAACTAGTGTGTTTTCATTATGTTTTTAAACCTTATATCCTGAATTCTATTTGTTGTTGTTTTCATTAGTAGTCTTTAAAAAAAGCAGTTTTAGGGCCGGGCAAAGTGGTTCACACCTGTAATCCCAGAACTTTGGGAGGCCTAGGTGGGTGGATCACCTGAGG
Source organism: Papio anubis (assembly GCF_008728515.1). Taxonomy (NCBI): domain Eukaryota; kingdom Metazoa; phylum Chordata; class Mammalia; order Primates; family Cercopithecidae; genus Papio; species Papio anubis. The sequence continues at coordinate 10,752,481 of NC_044981.1, read as the reverse complement.
TCAAGAGTTCAAGACCAGCCTGGCCAAGATGGCGAAACCCCATCTCTACTAAAAATACACAAAAATTAGCTGGGCATGGTGGTGGGCACCTGTAATCCCAGCTACTTGGGCGGCTAAGGTAGGAGAATTACTTGAACCTGGGAGGCAGCGGTTGCAGTGCACTGAGATCATGCCACTACACTCCAGCCTGGGTGACAGAGCGAGACTCCGTCTCAAAAAAAAAAAAAGCCATTTTATATTTATGAAAATATTGATCAGAAAGTAGAGTTCCCATATGCCCCTTCATCTCCCCCTCCCTGATTTTCCCTATTATCAACATCTTGCATTCATATAGATAATTCATTACAACCGATAAGCCAGTATTGATACATTGTTATTAATTAAAGTCCATAGTTTATAATAGGGTTCACTCTTGTGTTGTACTCTATGGGTTTTGACAAAACGTATAAGGACGTGTATCCACCATTATAGTATAAGAATCGTTTTACTCTCTCAAAATCCTGTCATCTCCCTATTCATCCTTCCCTATCTTGCCCTGAACCTCTGGCCACCATTGACCTTGTTACTGTCTCCACAGTTTTTCTTTTTCCAGAATTACCTGGGGTCAGAAGTTCAAGACCAGCCTGGCCAACATGATGAAACCCCACCTCTACTGATAATACAAAAACATTAGCTGGCCGTGGTGGTGCATGCCTGTAATCCCAGCTACTTGGGAGGCTAAGACAGGAGAATTGCTTGAACCCGGGAAGTGGAGGTTGCAGTGAGCCAAGATTGTGCCATTGCACTCCAGCCTGGGCAACAAGAGTGAAACTCGATCTCCAAAAATAAAAAAATAAAATAAATAAATAAAATAATAAAAGAAACTGCCAAACTGTCCTCCAAAGTATTTGTACCATTTTGTATTTCCTGCAGCAATGAATGAGAGCTCCTGTTGCTCCACATCCACACCAGTGTTTGGTAGCATCAGTGTTTTGAATTTTGGTCATTATAATAGATGTGTAGTGGCATCTCACTGCTATTATGCTTTGCACACTCTAATGACATGATGTTGAGCACCTTTTCATATGCATTACCATCTGTCTATCTTCTTGGGTGAGGTATCTGTTCAGATCCTTTGTCTACCTTTAAATTGGGTTATTTTCTTGACTACTGAGTTTTAAGAGTTTGTCTATTTGGGGTAACATTCCTTTATCAGATATGTCTTTGGCAAATATTTTATCCCAATCTGTGGCTTGTCTTTTCTTTCTCTTGACAATGTCTTTCAAAGAACAGGAGTTTTTAAATTTAATGCAGCCTAACTTAATTTTTTCTTGTATAAATTGTGCTTATCATGTCATATCTAAAAAGGTATCACCAAACCCAAGGTCATTTATTATTTTATCCTGTTATTTTCTACGAGGCTTTAAAAAAAAAAACAAAAACGTTTTTTAGAGATGGGGGTCTCACTCTGTTGTCCAGGTTGGAGTGCAGTGGCACAATCATAGCTCACTGGGCTCAAGCTTCTTCCCTCCTCAGCCTTCCAAGTAGCTGGGACTGCAGGCATGTACCACCACAACCAGCTAATAGGAGTTTTATAATTTGCATTTTAAATTTAGATCTGTGATCCATATTCAGTTAATTTTTGTGAAAGATGTAAGTTCTGTATCTTGAGGTTTTTTTCATGTTAATGTCCTGTCATTCCAGCAGTTGCTTTTTTGTTTTTTTTGTTTTTTTTTGAGACAGAGTCTCACTCTGACACCCAGGCTGGAGTGCAGTGGCATGATCTTGGCTCAGTGCAGCCTCCACCTCCTAGGTTCAAGTGATTCTCCTGCGCCAGCCTCCTGAGTAGCTGGGATTACAGGTGCCCACCACCATGCCTGGCTAATTTTTGTATTTTTGGTAGAGATGGGGTTTCACCATACTGACCACTCTGGTCTGGAACTCCTGACCTCAAGTGATCCACCCACCTTGGCCTTCCAAAGTGCTGGGATTACAGGCATGAGCCACTGCGCCAGCACATTCGTTGAAAAGTCTACCTTTTTTATTCATTGACTTGCCTCTGCTCCCTTTGTTAAAGATCATTTGACTGTATTTATGTGGGTCTGTTTCTGGGTCCTCTATTCTGTTCCAGATCTATTTGTCTATTCTTTCCCAGTACCACACTGTCTTATTTACTTTAGCTTTATAAAAGTTTTGAAGTTGAGTAATGTCAGTCCTCCAATTTGTCTGTCTTCTTCAATATATTATGTTGACTATTAGGGTCTTTTACTCCTCCATATAAACTCTAAAATCAGACTGTCGATATCCACAGTAACTTACTGGGATTTTGATTGGGATTACACTGAATCTAGATCAAGCTGGGGAGAACTGAGATCTTCTTTGACTTCTTTCATTGGTTTTGTAGTTTTTCTCATATAGATCTTGTACATATTTTGTTAGATTTATAGCTAAATATGTGAGGGTTTTTGGTGCTAATGTAAATTATACTGTAATTTTTTCTTCCCCTCCAATACTGTATTTTTAATTTCAAACTTTAATTCTTCATTGCTGGTATATAAGAAAGCAAATGACTCATATATTAACATTATATCCTCATACCTGCTATAATCACTTATTAGTTCCAGGAGTTTCTTTGTTGACTCTTTGGGACTTTGCACAGACAATCATGTCATCTGCAAGCAAAACAGTTTTATTTATTCCTTCCTAATCAGTATACCTTTTACTTGCTTTTATTGTCTTATTGCATTAGCTAGGACTTCCAGTATAGCACTGGAGTGGTGAGAGTTGATAGCCTTACCTTGTTCTGGTTTTAGCAGGGAAAACATCTAATTTCTCCCCTTATTAAGTATGATGTTAGCTGTAGGGGTTTTTAAATAGATATGCTTTACCAATTTGAGAAAGCTCCTCTTTCCAGTTTTCTGGAAGTTTGTATTATACATGGATGTTGGACTTTGTCAAATCCATTTTCTGCGTTTATTGATGTGCTCATGTGATTTTTCCTCATCGGCCTGTGAATGTGATGTTTACATTAATTGATTTTCAAATCTTGCAACTCAGCCTTGCATGTAAATCCCACTGGATTGTGGTGTATTATTCCTTTTCTATATTGTTTGACTTGATTTGCTGATACTTTAGAGGCTTTTTCATTTCTGTTCATGTGTGTGTGTCTGTGTGTGTATTTAGAGAAAGAGAATGTGCCTAATGCTAACAACGGGTGAATCAGTGAGACTAGGTGAAGGGTATGTGGCTGTTCCTGAAGATTACTGAAACTTTCCTGTAGATATGAAAATGTTCAAAATAAAATGTTAAAACAACATAAATATATAAAGCAAAGATTTATAAATATAGAAAGAAATGATCAGAGTGGGAGGTTTTTCTCAGAAAAAAATATCTAGAGACCTAAAATAAGTAAAGAAATACTTAATAACACAGTAAACTAAGTTTTTCAAAAGTATACCATATAGAACTTTGACCAACAAGGAAAAACTTCACATTCTTCTTAAATACATGTAACATTCACAAAAAATGTAACACTATTGTTAGGCCACAAAAAAAATCTTAAATTCTCAAATGTAGAAATATGCAAGCCACAATCTCTTTCTACAGTGTAATAAAATTGGAATATCACAAAAAGCCATGGCCCCCAAATCTGTCCACTTAAAAATTCAAAAATATTGTTCTAAATAAATGTTTCAAAAAGGAAATATCAAAATTGAAATGAAAAGCCTTTTAGAAATGGACAATAATATACCTCTATATTAACACGTGTAACATCCAGCCAAAACAGATCTCAGAAAAAAATTATGCGCATGGTTTATTTGTGAAAGAAGCGAGTGTGGAAAATATGCTGAATTTGAGCATTTAATGTAGGAAGCTAGAAAAAGAGTAACAATGTAAAAAAAATGTTTTTAAGTAGATTTCAGCCCAGTAGCAACAAGCATACCTAGTACTCAGATACTGGTTTCCACTGTTCAATAAAAGGAACCAGGGCTACTTGGAGAAATGGCTGATTCTAGTACTAGGACAGGAAATATACAAGATGAGCCTAGAACGTCTTGTAGTGCCAGACAATAAGGAAGTTCTACAAACACACAAACTAGCCCAATAAAGAAGTTCTACAAACACACAAACCCTTTGGCTATGCCAAAGGGACACAGAGGTCAACTGAGTTTCCAATGGCCAAAGCTGCAACAATTTGAGCAAGAAAGTAAGCATTACAACCCCAAGAAAAAAGAACTATCCATGAGTCCATACTAAGATGAATGCATGGATGAATGCATGAATGGCCAAGTGCAGTGGTGACTCACGCTTATAACCCCAGCACTTTGAGAGGCCGAGCTGGGTAGATCACCTGAGGTCAGGAGGTTGAGACCAGCCTGGGCAACATGGTGAAACACCAGCTCTGCTAAAAATACAAAATTAGCCGGGTATGGTGGCACACGCCTGTAGTCCCAGCTACTAGGGAGGCTGAGACAGGAGAATCACTTGAACCCAGTAGGTAGAGGCTGCAGTGAGCCCAGATTGTGCCACAGCACTCCAGCCTGGGCGAGAGGTCCCAGGCGAGAGGTCCCAACCTGAGGTCGGGAGTTCGAGACCAGCCTCACCAACATGGAGAAACCCTGTCTTTACTAAAAATACAAAATTTGCTGGGCGTGGTGGCACATGCCCTTAATCCCAGCTACTCAGGAGGCTGAGGCAGGAGAATCGCTTGAACCTGGGAGACAGAGGTTGTGGTGAGCCGAGATCGCACCATTGCACTCCAGCCTGGGTGACTAAGCGAGACTCTATCTCAAACAAAAGAGTAAAAATGTGAAGTGCTTTCCAAAGACACAAAATCTTGTAACGGCCCAATGGGTTCACTTTGCCCTTTGCCTAGACAGAGCCGATTTATCAAGACGGGAACTGCAATAGAGAAAGAGTAATTCACACAGAGCCAGCTGTGCAGGAAATTGGAGTTTTATCGGTACTCAAATCAGTCTCCCAGAGCATTCAGGGATCGAAGTGTTTAAGGATAACCTGGTGTGCCGGGGGCAGCCAGTGAGTCAGGAGTGCTGATTGGTCCGGTGGGAGATAAAGTCATAGGGAGTGCAACCTGTCCTTTTGCACTCAGTCAGTTCCTGGGTGGAGGCTACAAGATCAGATAAGCCAGTTTATCAATCTGGGTGATGCCAGGTGATCCATGAAGTGCAGGGACTGCAAAATATCTCAAGTGCTGATTTTAGGCTTTACAATAGTGATGTTACCCCAGGAGCAATTTGGGAAGGGTCAGAATCTTGTAGCCTCCAACTCCTTGTGACTCCTAAATCATATTTTCTAATCTTTTGGCTAATTTGTTAGTGCTACAAAGGCAGTCAAGTCTCCAGGTAAGAAGGGGTTTGTTTTGGGAAAGGACTGTTATTCATCTTTGGGTTTTTTGTTTTGTTTTGTTTGACACGGAGTCTTGCTCTGTCGCCAGGCTGGAGTGCAGTGGCGCGATCTCGGCTCACTGCATTCTCTGCCTCTCAGGTTCAAGCAATTTTGCTGCCTCTGCCTCCCGTGTAGCTGGGACTACAGGTGCCCACCATCACCATGCCAGCTAATTTCTTTTTGTATTTTTAGTAGAAACAGAGTTTCACTGTGTTGGCCAGGATGGTCTCGATCTTCTGACCTCATGATCCACCCACCTCAGCCTCCTAAAGTGTTGGGATTACAGGTGTGAGCCACCACGCCGGGCCTTCATCTTTGTTTTAAACTATAAACTGAGTTCCTCCCACAGTTACTTCAGCCCACACCAGAATGAACTAAGATAGCTTGGAGGTGAGAAGTAAGATGGAGTTGGTTAGGCCAGATCTCTTTCACTATCTCAGTTACAATTTTGCAATGGTGGTTTCAATCTGAAAGCCATAAATAAAATGTAATAAATTTGATTTCATAAATGTTTACTTTCTGTACAACAGCAAAATAAACAAAATCAAGAGACAACAAATGAGAGGAAAATATTTTCAATACATATGATAAAGAACACATTTTTATACTAGAGTCTCAGACTATCCAGTGTTTTCAATTAAAAAACCAAAAACATGAACAAATGAGATTAAAGGCAGCTCACAGAAAAAAATATAACTGGTCAATAAATGTATGAAAGATGCTTAATAATTCATAACTAAATCACCGAAACCATTAGATAACATTTTTTGGATAGATTAGGGGTTGGCATGGACAGAGCAGGAGCATCGCCATCTTGGACAAGCCCTCATTCTAAAGTTCACCTTCATAAAAAACCGCCTGAATTCAAAGGGCATCAGCCTAATGGCTAAGGTCAGCACTACCATAAACCACAACATCTTCAACCAGAAACCTTCCAAACTCCTCTCAGACCAGAGACATGCTGGCCCCAAGATAAGACCCCTCCAGCCGGGAAGATGTTTGTCCCAAGATAACCCCTCCTCCCAGAGAGATTCCAACCCCGCCATGGACACACACAAACATTCCAAGCGTCTGGTAAGTCCCCTCACCCTAAAACCAATCTACACTCTTAGTCTGTAGGAGAAAGTGCTCCTAACTGAAATCGGCTGGGAGGCCTCTCAGGTTTTAACTAAAGAAAACCTGTCTTTGACTGCAAAGCCGCGTTTCATGTTTCTTTCTTCTTTCTTTAACTCTTACAGGCATGACTATGGTCAGCGAGCCAATTCTAGTCCATTGCCTGTTTTTGTGCAGACAGCAAGCTAAGAATGGATTTGCATTTAGAAATGGTTGAAAAAAATCAATATAAGACTACTATTTTGTGATATGTAGAAATCATATGAAATCCAGATTTCAGGGCCCATACGTACAGTTTTATTGGAACAGTTACACTCATTTACCGATTGGCTATGGCTGCTTTCATTCTACAAAGGCAGAGGTGAGCAGCTGGGACACAGATGGCCTGCGAAGCCTAAAATACTCACTATCTGGTCCTTTACAGAATAAGTTTGCAGACTTTCAGCTTAACGTGTCAAAAGATTTTTTAAAAGTTCACTTTCACAGTTAGCCACCGCTAGTGGGAGGGTAAATTGGTGCATTTTCTTCTGAGGGCAATCACAGTTTTAAATGCTGAGATGCTCTGACTCTGCATTGAGGAATGTAACCTACAGATTCCTTTGCACATGTTCATGGGGATTTCCATGAGGGTATTTCTTGGTACACCATCCTTTGTAATATCAAAGGCCTCAGGGGATCTGCCCACCTCGGCCTCCCAAAGTGTTGGGATTACAGGCGTGAGCCACTGCTCCAGGCTATCAAAGACATTAAACAAGACATATTTCTATCAGTAGGGGAATGGTAAACTAAATAGTAAACATCCGTACAACTTAAAAGCCATTATAAAGAATTAGATCTTGGCCCGGAGCGGTGGCTCACGCCTGTAATTCCAGCACTTTGGGAGGCAAGGCGGGTGGATCACCTGAGGTCAGGAGTTCAAGACCAGCCTGGCCAACATGGTGAAACCCCATCTCTACTAAAAATACAAAAAAGCCGGGTATGGTGGTGCACACCTGTAATCCCAGCTACTCAGGAGGATGAGGCAGGAGAATCACTTGAACCCGGTAGGTGGAGGTTGCAATGAGCTGACATCGCATCATTGCACTCCAGCTTGGGCAACAAGAGCCATACTCCATCTCAAAAAAAAAAAAAATTAGATCCCAAAAAAAGGGTTGAACCCAGCTATGCTACATAGTTTCATGCCTTTGAGGCACTGTACGTATTGTTCCCTCTATCCGAGACATTTGCCCTTCCTTACCTATGAAATCCTCATAGACAACTCACAAAAGGAGTTCATGTCAACTGACTCATGAATCAACTGACAAGACTCAGTTTAACTATTGGTTGCTTTGTGAAGCCTCCCTTGACTCCCTAAACAGAAATGCCCACTCCCCCACTTGTGCCCCCACAGTAATAGGGATCTACCTCCATTATGCACTTATTTCTCTACTGCCTTTGTTTAGACGTCCGCCTCCTCCACTAGACTCCAAAAGGGCAAGCACCATGGCTTGTTCTTTGCACTGCTAGGACCCAGCGCAACCCTTAGCAGTAAATACTCCGGGACCTTTGCAGAGAAGCAGGGACGAGGGGACCTGGCAAGGGCTATGAAGACCTCCTGCCTCTCATCTGCGGACAGCCTTAGAATTTTCCAGGCTGATTGCTGGGGATCAAATAGTCACACAGGGATCTACTTGGCACCTAAACTAATTCCCACCTTCAGGGAACCTTGTCATTCAGGATTCAGGTGCTCCTCTAGGACTGAAGGTGGCAAAACTGTGTGCCCTTTGGAAAAACTTCATGATAGATGAAAACAGGGCCAACACCGTGATGCAAACTCTTAGCTATGGAAGCCTGGGAGGCTGGTAGGTTTGGATGGTCTATGGCCTTCTGATGCCTCTACCACTGCACCACAAGTGCCCTTAATTGTCCAGAGTCCTATAAAAAAGGATGGAAAACTAGGATCACCATCAAGGGGCTTATGCAAATACATAAAGTGTCTGAACTATACTCTAAACTCAACCAGTATCAGGGGAAATTAGTAGCAAATACCTTTTTTTTTTTTTGAGACAAGAGTCTCGCTCTGTCGCCCAGGTCGGAGTGCAGCGGCGCGATCTCAGCTCGCTGCAGCCACCGCCTCCCGGGTTCAAGCAATTCTCCTGCCTCAGCCTCCTGAGTAGCTGGGATTACAGGTGCATGTCACCACACCCAGCTAATTTTTGAATTTTTAGTGGAGACAGGGTTTCACCATGTTGGCCAGGCTGGTCTCAAACTCCTGGCCTTGTAATCCACCCACCTCGGCCTCCCAACGTGTTGGGATTACAGGTGTGAGCCACCGCGCCCAGCTCACCTTTTTAAACGGAATGAAAACTAAAGCAAGGGGCACCAGATTAATTCTTCATATTGAAACATGAATAAAGTAAACTAAAAACGTACCAGTATCCAGTAAATGTGTCCAATGTAGAGACCAAATTAGGTGATTCAAGCTCTAGATGGGTCTTCCAGTTTCACAATTACATATGAACTAATTAACAACAACAATAAAAAAAAACACACTTTTTTTTCTTCTTTTTTTGCTACACAGTCCTAATCATAGAAATCCTCAGTGGCTAGGTACAGTGGCTCATGCTCATTAGCCACGACTTTGGGAAGCTAAGGAGAGAGGATCGCTTGAGGCCAGGAGTTTGATACCAGCCTGGGCAAGAGCAAGACGGCATCTCTACAAAAAAATAAAATAAGTTAGCGAGGTGGTATGCACCAGTAGTACCAGCTATTCAGGAGGCTGAGGTGGGAGGACTGAACCCAAGAGTTTGAGGTTACAGTGAGATATAGTTGTACCACTGCACTCCAGGCTAGGTGACGGAAAAAGTCCCTGTCTCTTAAAAAACAAAAAAAATCCTCAGAGATCATTTTGAAACAAGCTTCAATGCAATGTACAATCAAATAACTTTCCTTGGTCCTTAAATTTCTCAAAATAGGTAATTTCTAAATATCAACAAAATACTTTCAAGTTGCTATATCTTGCGGCTAGCACCATGTCATTCTATGAACTAGACCAGCTCTGGCAATGAAGACACCATAGGAAATATTATTTATAGTAAACTTTATTTTCAATGATATTTCACTTAACATAATTTCAAAGTCAGTCTGTGGTCTAAGATGAGCAGAAGAACAGATACTCTATTTTTTCACACTGTTCCTCTGAGCACGGAATGGGGTTTCAGGGTTCTCAATGTCAACACCTAACATTTTACCCTTGAGATTTACCTATAGATACAGAAAGAAGAGAACATCAATATACAAGAATCGATCTCTGTGAGGGTCTCAATAAGCTCATGTTACATCCTCATTATAACCTCTGTAGGGTTATAATGGTAACAACTGATTTTCCACCCCTCCGCCAAGTTTGGTGTCTTTTTTTTTTTTTAGGTAAAATGTCAAATGCAAAAATGCTGCACTTATTTCTCTTAATACATTGAAAATAGGGGAAGATGCAGATTTTTAATCCTTCATGAGTCCAAGCTGGAACATGACTTCTGCTAATCAGATGTCATCAACATACGAACTCCAACTTTGGCGGCCATCAGCAAACTGTTTAAAAGAAACAAGATAGAAAACGTCAGGTAAAGGACAGAACAGGCAACTATGTTTTTAAGGAACTAAACTCTGCAGGTTCCTCACAACTGTGTGGGGGAGGAGGTACTAAGGCAAGAGTGGTCAGAGGTAAAATTTCCATCCCTGGAGGAACCAGAGAAAAAGCAAGCCAAGGGACAGTCTCATACTGAGGTCTTAAAATAGCACACATGAGCTGGATCCTAATCCAACTGCCAATAATTTGAAGAGATGAAGAAATGGAGGCAAGAGAGAGCAAGGCCGCCCCACCCTCAGGGATCTGATTAATGGTCGAAGCTCCAGCCTCTCAGTTTACTGCTCTAGACCTTGTTCCACATTGACTCTTTTGCTTCAGGTATAAAATATTGGCCGGGCACGGTGGCTCAAGCCTGTAATCCCAGCACTTTGGGAGGCCGAAACGGGCGGATCACGAGGTCAGGAGATCAAGACCATCCTGGCTAACAAGGTGAAACCCTGTCTCTACTAAAAAATACAAAAAATAGCCGGGCGAGGTGGCGGGCGCCTGTAGTCCCAGCTACTCGGGAGGCTGAGGCAGGAGAATGGCGTAAACCCGGGAGGTGGAGCTTGCAGTGAGCTGAGATCCGGCCACTGCACTCCAGCCTGGGCGACAGAGCCAGACCCCGTCTCAAAAAAAAAAAAAAAAAATTACACTGGCAGCATCGCAACTGCGATGAGAGTAGAGTATGCAATCTTTCTTCAAAACAGGTTTGTTAAAATTCCCCTGCCTTCAGGATGTCTTTATCACACTTAATAACCGATTTTTTTTCTTTTTTTTGAGACGGAGTCTCACTCACCCTGTTGCCCAGGTTGGAGTGCAGCGGCACGATTTCAACTGACTGCAACCTCTGCCTCACCAGTTCAAGCGAGTCTCCTGCCTCGACCTCCCGAGTAGCTGGGATTACAAGCATGCACCACCGCGCCCAGCTAATTTTTGTATTTTTCATAGAGAGGAGTTTCACCATGTTGGACAGGCTAGTCTCGAACTCCTGACCTCAAGTGATATGCCCGCCATGGCCTCTCACAGTGCTGGGATTACAGGTGTGAGCCACTGTGCCTGGCCTACAACTAAATTTTTTTAAAACCACAATTTGGTTTACGTATTATAATCAAAATTAGAAAACAGGATTCAATCAAAATTCCCTTCTAGTAAAATTTTCTATAAAAGACACCTACACATCTAAGAAATATGGGACCCCCACACATTCCCCGCAAGTCACACAAAAGGTTGCAGTCATAGCTTTGCACTAAAACTTCTGCCACCATACAGGGAGGAGCTAGGACCAGAGAAAGCCATCTCCACAGTGAATGGATATACTCATGTCATTGTGACATTAAATCAACCATTGTTTTTGAAGCATCTCCTATTAGTGTATAAATCAAATGTCAGCTGATGCATAGCATCAGATATCCTGAAACAAGTTAGGTTTTGAATGCATAAAGTATCCTGGGGAATAAACTGAACTCTACATGGTAAAGAAAAGTAACAAATGAAAGTACCTGGCACCTGCAATTAAACCTACAGGCATGACTTTTCCATAGTAGTATGATCTCAATCCCAAAACACCAACAAAAGTAACAGATGTAGCAGCTGAAAAAGATACAAAGAAGGGTCAAAACTCATTACATCTTCTACGCAGGGGAATCAGAAGTGGACCAAGCCCCACCCATCTCTCAAGGGTCACACCTCATCCTATGCTTATTCCTCCTTCTCCAAGTAGGGGGAGATTACTGGCTGCCCACATCCTATGCGTCCAAGTACCAATATTGGCCAAACAGGGCCCTTCACAGCCTGGGCCCTGCCTGCCCTTCCAGCCTCATCTCTTACCACTCTTCTTCTGCAAAACCCCCCCTTTAGCCATCAATGTGTTAGTTTTCTCCAAAATGCTGCTGTTTCTCACGCCCTGCAGACACTATTTCCTCTACCCCGCACTCAATTCCCACTGGGTAACTGTCAAAGCACCTACTGCATGTCAAGCGCTGTGCTAGGTGCTGGAGAATACAAAGGTAATTGTAACTGTCTTTGCCCTTTTACAGTGCTTCAGGTCTGATGGGACAGACTTTAAACAATCACACAAAGAAAACCAAGGTACAATTTGTGCTTCAGGTATAATTGATGCTACACAAAAAAGCTCAACAGGGGATCAACCTATTCATGGAGATCATGCAAGGCTTTTAGCCAAGGAAGTGAAGACTGGCTGAGATCTGAAATTACAGGAGTTAATAAGCTGAAGGATGGGAAGGCCCTTTCCAGGCAGAGGGGACAGTATATGCAGAGGCCCAGTGGTTGACAGGGAGCGTGGCACATTCACCCTAAATGGGCACTGTGGCACAGAAGTCAAGATGCAGTTTGCAAGTAAGAGGGGCCAGGCCACATGGAGCCTTGAAGGCCATACTAGGGATTGGGTTTTCATCCTAAGAGCAATGAGAAGCTATTAAAGGCTACTAAGCAGAAAGATGCATGAACAGAGTTGCATTATTATTATTTTTTGAGACAGTCTCACTCTGCAACACAGGCTGGAGTGCAGTGGCATGATCTCAGCTCACTACAACCTCTACCTCCCCGGTTCAAGCAATCCTCAAGTCTCAGCCTCCCAAGTAGCTGAGACTACAGGCACCTGGCACCATGCCCGGCTAATTTTTTTTTAATTTTAGTAGAGACGGGGTTTCATCATGTTGTCCAGGGTGGTCTGAAACTCCTGAGTTCAGGCAGTCCACCTGCCTTAGCCTCCCAAAGTGCTAGGACTACAGGCATCAGCCACTGCACCCGGCCCAGAGTTGCATTTTGAAAGCATAATTCTAGCTGTACCATACAGAACAAACTTCAGGGAAACTAGAGGGTACATGGGGATACCAGCTAAGGAACGTCCTTGGGAATGCAGGTAAGAAAGAGGGGATAACTGGGACTAGGATGATGGTTGTGCAGATGAAAAAGAGGACAACTCAGGATAAGGGCTGGAAATAGTGTCGACAAGACCTGCTGATGGATTAGTCAGAAAGGGGGCGGTGGAGGGGAAAGAGAGCAATCAAGACCCGAATGGATGGAGAACAGAAGACAGGAGGAGTGTGTGGCCATGAGGTTAGGTCTGGGCAGATTCCTAGAGACATCTGAAGGAAAGTGGGCAAATGAATACATGAGAATCCAGCCTGGAGGAGAGAGAAATTTGTGTCATTTGTGTATTGGTGGAAATTAAAGGCATAGGCTTTGATGGTACTTATAAACTGTCAAGTGAGTAGACAAAAAGAGCCTGAAGAACTTCAATGTCTAGTGGCCAAAAAGGAAAATGAGTTGCCAAAAGAGAATGAGAGAATAAAAAGGGAAACCAGGAGAATGGAAAATGATTGGTCAACCATGCTGAGAACTGCTTATTGGCCAAGTAAAATGAGGACTGAAAAATGTAGATTGGATTTTGTACAAACACAGGTCACTGGCAGCCTCAGGGAGAGCTGTTCCACAAACACAGGGACAGAAACGGAGACTGAGATGGGCTGATGATGTGTGATGGGAAAGGAGGCATAAATGATATTTTTTTTTTTTTTGAAACGGAGTCTCGCTCCTGTTGCCCAGGCTGGAGTACAGTGGCTTCATCTCGGCTCACTGCAACCGCCACCTCCCAGGTTCAAGTGATTGTCCTGTCTCAGCCTCCCGAGTAGCTGGGATTACAGGTGCCAGCCAACATGCCCGGCTAATTTTGTATTTTTAGTAGAGACGGGGGTTTCTCCATGTTGGTCAGACTGGTCTCGAACTCCCGACCTCAGGTGATCCACCTGCCTCGGTCTCCCTAACTGCTGGGATTACAGGCGTGAGCCACCACGCCCAGCTACATAAATGATCTTTAAGAAGTGTTTGGTCTACCGCCATACCGCCCTGAACACGCTCGATCTTGTCTGCTCCCAAAAGCTAAGTAAAGTTGGTCCTGCATGGTACTTGGATGGGAGAATACCACCCCACCTTGGGGGAAATACCAGGTGCTGTAGGTTTCTGGCCTCCCATTCCCTCCCTCTTGCCCTCTTGGCTGGGCATGGTGCCTCACAGCTGTAATCCCAGCACTTTGGGAGGCCGAGGCGGGCAGATCACCTGAGGTCAGGAGTTCCAGACCAGCCCGGACATGGCGAAACCCCGTATCTGCTAAAAATACAAAAATCAGCCTGACATGGTGGGAGGTGCCTGTAATCCCAGCTACCTAGAAGGCTGAGGCGGGAGAAGCGCTCGAACCCAAGAGGTGGAGGTTGCAGTGAGCCAAGACCGCGCCACTGCACTCCAGCCTGGGCAACACAGTGAGACTCTGTCTCAAAAAAAAAAAAAAAAAGAAGTTTATGAAGAGGAAAGAGACAAGCACATCTGAATATCAATGGGGGGATCCACCTAAAAGGAGGAATACAAATACAAGACAGGATCCTTGCCAGTGTAAAGGTCTGGAGAAGGTCAGGGAGAAGACACTCAAAGCACAGAAGAGGACACTGGTGTTGGAGAGGAGGGAAAACAGGACAAGGTAAGGCTTGGAGATTAAAGGTTCCAGGGAGTCCCCACTTGATGGCTGCTGTTTTTTCTCTACAATAGGCATGAGGTCATTTGCTGAGTGGAGCAGGATCAGAGAAAGGGAAAAAGCAGGCTCAAAGTCATTCTGCAGCATGAGGGAGGGAGCTGTTAGGCAGAGCTGCGACCTGGACGCACCTCCTTCCCCAGCACACCACATTAGCCATCACTGACTTTCCTTCCCAACCCCGGCTGATGGGTACAGATCACACGGCTTCTCCCTCCCACATGGCACTCACTCTCACACAGGGTTTGTGGAGACAGTGAGGAACCCACACTCCTAGCAGCGTCTGACACGAGTGGAGCCCCACAGAAAGGTGCTGAAAGCCACCCTGATAAGAAGGACTCCTCGGTCCCCCACCCCACTCACTGTCCATGCTGCTCAGAGGGTACATTTCTAGTCCTGCTTCTACGCTCATGTCTTACTTCCCCAGTGAAGTCAGTTGAAAGCTCCTGGAAGCCATGGCCTATGTCTTACATATTTATTTAGCTGACTGCTAAAGAGGTGATTTTCAAATGGGAAAAATGCAACGTGGATGCAAACCTAACCCAGATGTGTGATATTTTAGTATGCTGAGCCCAATGGTTTTCAGCGGAAAACCTCAACGGTTGACACATATTTGTCTTACACAAGTTTAATGCTAATTTTACTGGGTAAATACGGGTAACACAAGTTTGATGCTAATTCTACTAGGTAAACACTGAAAATAAGGCCCACAGAGGATGGATGATTTTCTGAGAGTCACACAATTCATGAGGTATGGAAATCTTTCCATATTCTCTACATAAATCATAAACAGGAACCAGGACAATTCCCGTCATCCTTCTCCTATTTTCAAGCTTTCTGAGGACTTGGACTTGGAGAAGCAGTGAAACTGTAGTAAATTAAGTGTGAAGAACTCGCTCCATCCCACCCAACCAGGGTCGTTTGGAAAAGAGTATTGCAGATACACGACTGCCCTAAGGAGACGCTGAAGCAGACATACCTAGGAAAACCCAAACGTTCCTTGGATCCTGAGACATCTGGTAAGAACCCAGGCCAGCGAGGCTGCCGAAGAGCAGCCCTGCAGCCAGGGACGCCACCCTGCCTAGAGGGAAGCAAACACAGCTTGCATTGTAACGTCAGGCACTTATTTCACTAACGGAATCCACCAGACCCCCTGCCCTACAAAGGAGGACAGCACAGAGAACTCTCAACACAGCTCATAGCCAAGGTGGACTCAAGCAGGAAGATGTTTCGGGGAGTGTGCTATCTTCTCAGAGAAGTCAGGGTCTTCCCACCCCATTTTTCTCTCCTCTAATAGGCAGGACACTTCCATCTATGGAAAGGAAAGAAGGCCATCTTCCCTCCTTAGATGGAACTATGGCTAGTGGCTAGGCCTTCTTTCTAAACAGGCCTGATCAACCATGAAGGGCTGGAACTGTGTACAGGCAGGACCTCCAGCAAATCACAAAAGGAGAGGGAAATAGGGCCAGGTGGTTAAAAAAAATAGAAGACCAGGACAATAAGAATTCTGGTGCAGGGGTTGGGGTGGGAATGCAGGCAAGGACTAGGTGGCAGAAAAAAGCACAGCCACTGACACACCCCTGCCTGGCCTAATGAGGAGACTTCAAAATACCAGTCTGTGTAGACCAGAGGTTTCCTCCTACCTGAGTCCAGAGACGGCACTTGGGGGTCGTGGCTGATGCATGGTAGTCAATGATAATAACAAACTACAACCACCCCTGCCTGTCTTTAGATAAAGAGGCAAAAACAAGTAATTCCACAAGAGGCCTGGCTCAGCTTCACCAGATAACCGGAAGGCAAGTGCAGGAGCTGCAACACTGACAAGGAAGCCTGCACTCCAGCTTGGGGACCTACAGCAAACCTGAATGAAACGAGCTTGCTTCTCAGGGGTACCCGGGCACTCACATTTCACTGCAACAACGTGAAGATGTTAAGAGGCTAAGTAACAACAAAACCATACCTGTTTTTACATAGCCAACGATCCCACCAGAAACAACCACTGCTGTGTAGCCAAAGCCAAACCAATGCAAAGGCACTCTGAAAACACGAGAGAGAAGTCAGTGTTAACCGGGCTTTAAAAACAAACCATATTGTCATAGGATGGGACTAAAAGGTCATCATTCCCCACAGGTTCTATCACTGAAAATAAGGCCCACAGAGGTTGGATGACTTTCTGAGAGTCACACAACTCAGCAAAGCCAGAGCTGGGACTCAAACCCAAGTCTCTGGCCCACAGGTCCAGTGATCCTCCCATCCCCCACGCAATCCCAGGCAGTCAACTCTTAGGGTTCTTTTCAGCTGAGGAAAGGAACTCTGGTTTCCAGAAGCTCCTGGCTACTCCATACCCATTTCCTGTCCACTCACAATGGCAAGGGGCTCTTCTCCATTCTTCTCTTCTCTGTCCAGAAAGACTACCCCAAGCCTGCATCTGGGGAAAACAAGCTGGATCAGAGGTGGTTAAAAGCACAGCTCTCCAGCAGTCAGAAAGAAGTGTGTCCAACCCGCAAGCTACGCACCCTAAGTCTCAGTATCCTTCATGTACCATGAGGATAACACTGGTACCCATTTCCTGGGGCTGTTGTGAGCATTCAACGTATGACACATGCAAAGGTGCTTAGCACACAGTAACGCTGAACAGATGCCGATCATTTCACATAGGCCCACAGGAAACTCAGCCAAGATCCACTGACCAACTCTATAATCAGGGAATGTGTTAGCCATTTCATCAAGTACTCACGTTATCACTAAATCGGAAAGCAAATACTCCCGTGCCCTTAATCCAACTACTTTCGTGTCTCTTTCAGGGGGAGGCAGGGGTGTTGCTTTTCGTCCCCGCTGCAACAGCCAATTTCAATACTCAAGTTTTTTAGAAACTTCTGCATCCAACTCACAGTTCTTGTTAGGAGGGCAGAAGAGGGGGTAAAATATATGAAAACTCAGATCAAAATCACATGTGACATTGCAACCTTGGAAAAACAGCTGGTATTTTCTTACAGAAAAGTATCCAGCATGCAGTGAGCCTAACAAGATGGAAAGCAATGCACACCCCGTTTATTCTGTTTAAAGAATTAGGCCAGGCAAGGTGGCTCACGCCTGTAATCCCAGTACTTTGGGAGGCCCAAGCAGGCGGATCACCTGAGGTTAGGAGTTCGAGAACAGCTTGGCCAACATGGTGAAACCCATATTCTATTAAAAAATACAAAAAAAAAAAAAATCGGGCATGGTGGTGTGCACCTGTAATCCCAGCTACTTGGGAGGCTGAGGTGGGAAAATGGCTTGAGCCCAGGAGGCAGAGGCTGCAATGACACATATTCAGGCTACTGCACTCCAGGCTGGGCAACACAGCGAGACACTCCCCCCACCCCCCCCCCAAAAAAAGAAAGAATTAAGCTCCCATAAAATGGGGAAGGGCTGAAGGCTTGGGATCTTGCCCACATTTCTTTTTTTTTTTTTTTTTGAGGCGGAGTCTCGCTCTGTCGCCCAGGCTGGAGTGCAGTGGCCCGATCTCAGCTCACTGCAAGCTCCGCCTCCCGGGTTTACGCCATTCTCGTGCCTCAGTCTCTGGAGTAGCTGGGACTACAGGCGCCCGTCACCTCGCCCGGCTAGTTTTTTGTATTTTTTAGTAGAGACGGGGTTTCACGGTGTTAGCCAGGATGGTCTCGATCTCCTGACCTCGTGATCCGCCCGTCTCGGCCTCCCAAAGTGCTGGGATTACAGGCTTGAGCCACCGCGCCCGGCCTTGCCCACACTTCTTAACTCGAGGCGGCACTGAGTAAGGGAGGCTTTTAAAGAGATGGAGCAACAAACCCACCAGGAAACGGGGCAACACTATGCGACATGGGTAGGCCTTTCCCTCAGGAGCTCAGGGACTCCGCCCATCCACAGCTTCTTTCAAGACACGCAGAAAATACCGACGAGAAAAGCACCACCACACGGCCTAAAGGCCCGGCTGAATCGGCAAGACGAAAAGCAGAAGGCCGTGAAACTCCTAAATAATCCCTAAAAGTGGCAGAAAATAATAACCATACTCCCCAAGGATCCGCACCGACCTCCCGAAGGCCCGCGCGGTCCACAAGCGCGCACAAGCCGCGAGGCACAGCAGCCAGGTCTCGCCGGACACGCGTTTGCGTCCGCGCTGCGTCCCTGGAGCGCGGCAGGGCGGGGAGAAAGGCGGGGCGTCGTGTCGCCTGCGCAGTGTCCTGGGAGAGGGGAGAGCGGAGAATGGAGACGGTGGGGGCGGGGCTTGAGCTGCCGAATAGCGGCACGCGCCCGGCATCCCGGGGGCGGGGAGTGGGACGGTGCCTCGCCGCGAGGGCCGAAGGCGGGGAACGGGGCGGGGAATCTCTGTGCTTCCTCAGTCCCCAGGCCCAGCACCTGCACGGCCGACCAGCTCCACTCCCAGGTCCAATCCTGAGTGGCCAAAAGCCGGAAACCCGGAGCTGGAATTGCGTCTTGCACAAGCTGGACCACGTAAGCTGGGCCAGGCCGGAGGTGGAGGCCACCGCTGCGGGAGGAGGGCATCTGAGGCTGGATTTTGAAGGACCCCATAAATAGAGGGTATAAACCAGATGCGGGCCATCAGGGAGGAGTGTCACTCTAGCCCGATCTTGTTTGTTTACACCAGGAAGGGCCTGCCTTCTACCTGCAAGAAAATATGACGGCTGCAGAATAATATGGCTCAATGCCAAATATCCGTTTGTTTTAGGGAGTGAGGCTACTTGAGAAGCATCTTAAAGGCGGAGAGAGAGCAAGTTAAATCTGATTTCCACGCAGTT
Source organism: Papio anubis (assembly GCF_008728515.1). Taxonomy (NCBI): domain Eukaryota; kingdom Metazoa; phylum Chordata; class Mammalia; order Primates; family Cercopithecidae; genus Papio; species Papio anubis. Next base: position 10,733,058 of record NC_044981.1, on the reverse strand, counting down.
CTGTGGATTTCGAATGTCCACAGCATGATGTTATCTCCATTTCCACTTCCGAGCCGCTCCTGTTCCCTGTGTTTCCCGCACCACCATTCTCTCAGTTGCTCTACACTAAAATTTGCTGTCATCGTTGACTTCTCCCTCTCCTTCATCCCCTACAAGTATCAACATAGACAAATCCGATCAATATAATCATCAGTGAATAAAGCAAATTACAGCGCATATTCTTAAAGACAGACTTTTCACTTGCAGCAGCACCTACCTTGCAGAGAGCTAAGTTGAAGCCCGTGTTTATTATAGCGGATTCTAACCAGCCAAAGCTGATAATGATTAAGAACTTGCAGGAGTTGCAGTATGCCAGACCTTCAATTTAATTGAAGACTTTCCTGAACAATTAATAAGGAGACTTGTCTTAACTAGCAGGGAATGGCTTTAGGGACTCATTCTTCCCTATGCAGGCGCAAGCCTAAAACCTTAATTAGGATCATCCACGATGATCCTCGAGCCCTTCCCTCACCTTATATTTGAAGAGGCTGAACCTCAGAGAATTAAAATTACCTACAGTCCTGGTCACTGGTAGAGCTATTGTTTAAAGTAAGGTCTAATGTCAAAGCCTACATCCTTAACTCTACCATATGCTGCTTCTTGTAGTGTCGTTCCTCAACCAGAACACATAGCTCTTCTGTGTAGGAAAAGTCCATCAAAACGTCATAAATTAAAGAAATTGATTTCTGCTCTATTTCAATTAGTACCAGAGTAAATCAATCAATGATTTCTGTTTGGGAATGTTGCTAGCTGGTATTAACGTTGTTAAGAGATAGCTTTTCACTGGGGGCCCACTGAGGTATCGGAATCCTGAAACACAAATGTGTCAAAAGGGTGTGATCAAGACCATGTCAGGGAATGTTAAGTTTTTAGTATTTGGTCACTGAGGCCCATCAGTAGGTTTGGGTGTTTTGTTTTGTTTTTCCCACAAAGAGGCTTTGAGGAAGAATTGTGTCTGGTAGACACAGGTACACACAGGTGTGTACTCACACAGCAAGAGCAGTAGAGATCATCTGCCACAACAGAAGAGCTCATGAAGAAAGGGAATTGAGCTTCAATTTAAGCATTAGTTTATCAGTTTTGGAGCCTGAATGTGTTGAACTTTACAAATTAACAGGTCCCTGAACAAAAATGTAAAAAATCCCAAGTTGCAGTCCGCCCAGGTAATTCATGTCTATCAAGTGTCTACAATACCAATTTCTACATCTTTGGGAGTATTTTACAGGTTTGTTTGAAGAGCAAGGTCAATAACTCTTTCCCCAAGAAATAAATCATTTTTTAAAAATGCCTTATTTTCTTAACCTACCCCATCTGCCACCTACTTCTAGATCATATTTATTGGAGCCATAAAAATATTAGCAAAAGCATATGCAGTGCTTATTATCTGCCACTGTTGGAAGCGCTTTACATATGTTAACTTACACTTCATACCAACTCTGTGCAGTGAGGACTATGAATATCTCCTGCTTTTACACATGGAAGAAACTGAGGCACAGAGTTCAAGGTCACACAGCAAATGGCAGAGCTGTCCTAACTCTGCATTTGTTTCTTGCAGTGAAGAGGCTTTTTTCTGTCTTAGTGTGTTCTCAACACAGTGACCAGAGCGCTTGTGTTATAAGTCTTATTGTGCCGTTTCTCTCCCCAAAACCCTCTGGTGGCAACCTTTTCTCAGGCAGTGCTTTGCAAAGCCCCACACATCCACCTCCCTGACATCAGCATCTTCTCTTTCCCCCTCACTGGTATTTCTTCCTTGCTCCCAGCTGCTTCATCTGCCTGGAACCCCTCCCCAGACAATCTTCCGGTTCACTCCCTCACCTCCTTTCTGTCTTTACGCAAATGTCACTTCTCAGAGAGGCCTTCCCTGATCACCTGATTTAAAACTTCAACTCATCTGCATTTCCCCTGACAGCTTCTTTCCTTCCATGACAATTCCCTGCTAACCTGCTCCGTAACTGGCTTAACCATTGTAGAGCCTACCTCCCCCTTTTTCGCATGTTCGTTTCACGGGAGTGATAATTATGCAGCATTTAGCACAGTGCCTGGCCCATAACCAGTACTCAGTAAACATGTGTTGAATGGACAAGTAGATGTGGAATGAGAAATGAGAGGGGTGGTCGGCAGAGAGAACAAAGGCCACATGTACAGATTGCCCTGGATGTACCCTGGGTCTGGTTCTTCCTATCTTGGCCTCAGCCAGATACACCTGTGTCCTTCTCACGTACTTACTCCCACACCTTCTGTTGAAGCTTAGGACATCCAGAGTTGCATTTGTGTCTTTCAGTGAAGAGTCTTTTAAAATCTGAGACAGCCTGTGAGCGGTGGCTCACGCCTGTAATCCCATCACTTTGGGAGGCTGAGGCACATGGATCACCTGAGGTCAGGAGTTCAAGACCAGCCTGGCCAACATGGTGAAACGCTGTCTCTACTAACAATACAAAAAAAAAAAAAAAAAGGCCGGGTGTGGTGGTGCACGCCTGCAATCCCAGCTACTCAGTAGGCTGAGAAGGAAGAATCGCTTGAACCTAGGAGGCAGAGGTTGCAGTAAGCCGAGATCACACCACTGCACTCCAGCCTGGGTGACAGAGGGAGACTCCATTTCAAAGAAAAAAGAAAAAGAAAATTTGAGTTAACATCATGTACCCTGTGTCATTCAAAAACTCAACATTTCACTGGAGTTATCAGTCAAGCTGCCCATGACTGCCCCAGGCCATTGCATTTAATATGTTAATTTATTTCCCAAAGCTATGTATTTCGGAAGGGATTGTGTTTTTCCTTCTAGCCCCCAGAATCTAGGATAGCACCTGGCACACATGGTGAGCACTCACTACAGAGAAACAGTGGAGCAAGGGAAGGTGGAGGTGAATGCTTACATATGGGGAATTGTATCAGGAAGTAGTGTATGTGTGATGAAAACCTGGTCTACATAAATAGCAAAGTTGATCATTCAACACGTGGAGGACTAAAACAATATGCAGAATATCCATTCCCAGGAGGAAAAGGGAAGCTATCAACCTGACCTCCCCAAAAGGATTCCATATTTTGATTTGAATTGTCATGTGGGAAATGCAATGGCCTCCAGGTATACTACCTTCTCAGAGATCAGTGAGCAGAAAGGCTCACAGATCAAATTAAAATGCTGGAATCTCTTATTTAAATCAATTTAAAGAAACAGTGAAAAGCAAGAGGAAAGTGGTGGGATAAGTAAATGCTGTTGAGAGGGTGCAAATCTGGTGGAAAATGCCCGCTACCTAAAGCCTGCCTCATACAATGTTTAAGGGGCTACCATCCCCCACCTGCCCCAGCCTCCCACCCCTCTCTGTGACATCAACTTTTCTGTGGATGGTGGTGCTGAAGACAAGAGGTTTGAGCAAGGAGACTCAGAAGCAAGGTGCCCTGCGCCAATGACACACACTTGCTCTGTCCGAGATGCAGATACAAGCAAGCCTGGCAAAGAGTCGAGCGTTGGCTGTTGGCCTGTGGAGCAACCATGGGTTTTACTGTGTTTCTTGGACAGAGGACACTTGGGGACAGAGGTGAATAACGTTATTTAGGACCTCATGACTATTTCATGCTTATGTATATTCCGCGCCCTGTATTTAGTGCCTCTTGGACATTTAACGTATCAAATATTTCATGCTCAGGTGTCTCATGTATACTTGGTGGCTAGGAATGTTAGGTATCCTGGACTTTATTCCTTTCTGTTTAACACATGTTCTATTTACTTACTACCTAACACATCTTCTAAGATCTGCCTATGTTTTAAAAACTTTAAGATTTATCTATACTTAACTCGTACTGAAAAGCTTTCCCCTATGTCACAAACATATTAATCTTCTTTAATAGTATTGAATACTCTCAGAAACCAATGTATTTTCCAACTTTCTTTTCAAATGCCATATTAAAAAAACACCCTCTGGCTGGGCGCAGTGGCTCACGCCTGCAATCTCAACATTTTGGGAGGCCAAGGCAGGCAGATCACTTGAGGTCAGGAGTTCGAGACCAGCCTGACCAACATGGTGAGACCTGGTCTCTACAAAAAAATACTAGCTGGGTGTGGGGGTGGATGCCTGTACTCATAGCTACTTAAGAGGCTGAGGCAGAAGAATTGCTTGAGCCCAGAAGTTCAAGGCTACAGGGAGCTGTAATCGTGTCACTACACAGGGTGACAGAGACCCAGTGTCTTAAAACAGACTTAAACAGCCAGTTTCAGCCTTTCAGTTAAACTTCGCACAAAGAATTTTATTTTGAGAGTGTTGCTCTGTCGCCCAGGCTGCAGCTCACGGCAACCTCTGCCTCCCGCGTTGAGGCGAGGAGGCACAGCTGGGATTACAGGAACATGCCACAATACCCTACTAATTTTTGTATTTTTAGTAGACAGGGGTTTCACCACGTTGGCCAGGCTGTTCTCCAACTCCTGACCTTGTGCTCCACCTACCTCGGCCTCTCAAAGTACTGGGATTACAGGGTAAGCCACAGCTCCCGGTCCCCACCAAGAATTTTAAACATTTGATGGGAATGGGTCCGGAATTGGTTCCTTCCAGGGGGTTTTTGGTCTCACCGACTTAATGAAGCCACCAACCCTCGCTGTCAGTGTTAGTTCTTAAAGATGGTGTGTACGGAGTCTGCTCCTTCAGATGTTCAGACGTGTCCGGAGTTTCTCCCTTCTGCGGGGTTCAGTGGTCTCACTGGCCTCAGGAGTGAAGTCGTAGGCCTTTGCTGTGAGTGTTACAGCTCTTAAAGGCAGCGCGCCCGGAGTTGTTCATCCCTCCTGGTGGGTTCGTGATCCCGCTGGCTTCAGGAACGAAGGCGTAGACCTTAGCAGTAAGCACTACAGCACATAAAGGCCAGGCGTCCAGAATTATTGTTCTCCCAGTGGGCTCCTGGTCTCACTGGCTTCCGGAATGAAGCTGCAGACCTTCGCAGTGAGTACTACAGCTCATAAATACCCACCCAAAAGAGCGAGAAAAGGTACAAATCTGGGGGGATTACTAGCTCGGGTGGCCTGCTTTCTATTCCTTTATTTGGCCCCACCCACATCCTGCTGACTGGTCCAATTTAGAGTGCTGATTGGTGCGTTTACAAACCTTTAGCTAGACACAGAGTGCTGATTGGTGAGTTTACAATCCTTTAGCTAGACAGAAAAGTTCTCCAAGTCCCTGCCCAGCGGGCTTCACCTCTCAGGAATACCTGCATTATACTCAACCTTGCTGTAATATGCATTCCCTAGGAACTGACTAGAATTAAACACATGGAAGCTTCATCAAGTCGCTTATTTATTTTTGAGACAGAGTCTCACTCTCTCACCCAGGCTGGAGTGCAGTGGCATCATCTTGGCCCACTGCACCCTCCGCCTCCCAGGTTCAAGCGATGCTCCTGCTTCAGCCTCCCAGGTAGCTGGGATTACAGGTGCCAGCGACCACACCTGGCTAGTTTTTTTTTGTTTTTTTTTTTTATCTTTAGTAGACACCGGGTTTCACCAAGTCGACCAGGCTGATCTTGAATTCCTGACCTCAGGGGATCTGCTGCCTCTGCCTCCCAAAGTGCTGGGATTATAGGCATGAGCCACCGCACCCAGCCTCAAGTAACTGCCTTAAGGTGATCCTACATTAATTCTAGGGAGAATGGCGTAACAGGAATTACATTTGTATCCATTTTTAATTCCATCTAAAAAATCATTCAGAAACTTGCTTCTCTGGGATGACAGAGTAGACGTACTTTCCCGGCTCACCAAGTGCAACTAAAAACTCTGGACACATCATATACAGATGACACATAAGAAGGCACTGAAAGGTGGAGAAAAGGGTGATGAGTCAGGGACCTTGGGACTCAGGAATGACATGGTAAGTTCCCTAAAATTGTTTCCCTTATATATCCCAGACTTAAATGTGAAAACTAACGAGGCACGGTGGTTCACACCTGTAATCCCAGCACTTTGGGAGGCTGAGGCAGGTGGATCACCTAACGTCAGGAATTCAAGACTTCAACATGGTGAAACCCCAGCTCTACTGAAAATACAAAAAATTTGCTGGGTGTGGTGGCAGGCGCCTATAATCCCAGCTACTTGGGAGGCTAAAGGCAGGAGAATGGCTTGAACTTGGGAGGCAGAAGTTGCAGTTGAGCCAAGATCACACCACTACACTCCAGCCTGAGCAACAGAGCAAGACAATGCCAAAAAAAAAAAAAAAAAAAAAAGTGAAAACGTGCAAAAGTGGCTGCTCACACGCTGTGGCCCATGTTTGTAATCCCAGCACTTTGGGAGGTCGCGGCGAGTGGATCACCTGATAGGCATTCACAGCCAGCCAGACCAACATGGTGAAACCCCGTCTCTACTAAAAACACAAATTAGCTGGGCGTGGTAGTGGGCACTTGTAATCCCAACTATTCAGGAGGCTGAGGCAAGAATCACTTGAACCCAAGAGACAGAAGTTGCAGTGAACCAATATCACACCACTGCACAACTAAAAGCTAAACTCCCTCTCAGAAAAAAAAATAATTACCATAATGGCCACACATGGACCAAATAAAATGTGCAATAAAATTCCTACTCTTTGTAGCCTAAGAACCACACAAGGAGCACAACATCCACTCCTGCAGCGTCCTGAATCGGCTTCACCCTCAACAACCACTCTAGAACTCTAGCAGTGTCCAGAATCAGTGGGTTCTTTATTTCACTCACTGCAAGAATGAAGCCACAGATACAGTAAGCATTACAGTTCTTAAAAAAAGGGTGTGCTCAGTTTGTTCCTCCAGACATTCAGATGTATTTCAATCTTCTTCCTCCTGGTGGGTTTCATAGTCTTGCTGTCAGAAGCAAACCTGCCAAACCTTCGTGGTGAAACTTATAGCTCCTAAACACAGCACATCTTGAGTTGTTCATTTTTTCCCATGGATATGCGGTCTTAATGGCTTCAGAAGTGGAGCTGCAGACCTTCACAATAAGTGCTACAACTCATAAAAGAAACATGGACGGAAAGAATAAGCAACAACCAAATGCTTTACAAACAACAACAAAAAACACCAGCTTGTTCCGGCAGCCTGCTTTTATTCCCTTATCTCACCCCACCCACATCCTGCTGATTGGTCTATTTTACAGAGCGCTGATTGGTCCATTTTACAGAGAGCTGATTGGTCCATTTTGACCAGGTGCTGATAGGTGCGTTTACAATCCTTGAGCTAGACAGAGCCACAGAGTGCTAATTAGCTAAATACAGAGTTAGCTAGATACAGAGTACCAATTGGCCTATTCACAAACCCTGAGCTAGACACAGAGTGCTGATTGGTGTATTTACAATCCTTGAGCTAGACACAGAGTTACAGAGTGCTAGTTCTCCAAGTCTCCACTAGGTTAGCTAGATACACAGTACTGATTGGTGTATTTACAAACCCTGAGCTAGACACAGAGTGCTGATTGGTGCACATACGATCCTCCGGCTAGATATAAAAGTTCTCCAACTCCTCATCCGCTTCAGGAGCCCAGCTGGCTTCACCCAGTGGGTTCTGCACGGGGTCTGTAGGCGGAGCTGTCCGCCAGTCCCGAGGCGCGCCTGCACTCCTCAGCCTTTGGGCTGTCGATGGGGCTGGGCACCAGGAAGCAGGGGGCGGCGCCCTTCGGGGAGGCTCAGGCCGCGAGGGAGCCCACGGCAGAGGAGCTCAGACATGGCGGGCTGCAGGTCCCAAGCCTTGCCTTGCGGGAAGAAGGCTAAGGCCCGGCGAGAATTTGACGGCGGTGCCGGCGGGCGGGCATTGCTGAGGGACCCGGTGCAACCGCCACAGCTGCTGGCCCGGGTACTAAGCCCCTTTACTGCCCTAGGCCGGCGGTGCCGGCCGGCTGCTCAGTGTACGGGGCCCGCCGAGCCCGCGCCCGCCGGAATTCACGCTGGCCCGCGAGCGCCGCGCGCAGCCCCGATTCTCGTCTGCGCTCTCCCTGCACACCTTCCCGTAAGCAGAGAGAGGGAACTCCCACAGTGCCGTGGCGGGCTGAAGGGCTCCTTAAGCGCCGCCAGAGTGGACGCCGAGGCTGAGGAGGCGCTGAGAGTGAGGGCTGGTTAGCACACTGTCACCCCTCCGCAGCGCTCGAGGAGGCCTTCAGCCCGCCACGGCACCGTGGGAGCCCCTCTCTGGGCTGGCCGAGGCCGAAGCCACCTCCCTTTGCTTGCGGGGAAGTGTGGACAAAGACGTGCGGGCAGAAACCGGGGCTGAGCGCGGCGCTCGCGGACCACCGCGAGTTCCGGCGGGCGCGGGCTTGCCGGGTCCCGCACACGGAGCGGCCGGCGCCACAGGCCCAAGGTTGTGACGGGGCCTAGCACCCGGGCCAGCAGCTGCGGATGTTGCTTCGGTCTTTCAGCACTGCCGGCCCGCATGCGCCGCGCTCGTATTCTCTCCGAGCCTTAGCCGCCTCCCCGTAGGGCAAGGCTTGGGACCTGCAGCCCGCCATGTCTGAGCCTCTCCTCCACGGTGGGCTCCTGCGCAGCCCGAGGCTCCCAGATGGGTGCTGCCCCCGGTTTCGCGGCGCCCAGTCTTATCGACAACCCAAAGGTTGAGAAGTGTACGCGCGGCTGGGGATTGGCTTAGCTGGGCTGAGTCTACTAGATGAAGCCAGCTGAGCTCCTGAGTCTAGTGGAGACTTGGAAAACCTTTATGTCTAGTTCTAAAGGATTGTAAACGCACCAATCAGCACTCTGTCTAGCTCAGGGTTTGTAAATACACCAATCAGTACTCTGTCTAGCTCAAGGTTTGTAAATACACCAATCAGTACTCTCTAACTCAAGGCTTGTAAATGCACCAATTGGTACTCTATCTAGCTAACCTAGTGGGGGCTTGAGAACTTTTCTGTGTAGCACTGTGTCTAGCTCAAGGATTGTAAACACACCAATCAGCACTCTGTCAAAACGGGCCAATCAGTGCTCTGTAAAATGGACCAATCAGCTCTCTGTAAAATAGACCAATCAGCAGGATGTGGGTGGGGTCAGATAAGGGAATAAAAGCAGGCCGCAGGGGCCAGTAGAGGTAACTTGTTGGGATTAGCTTCTATACCGTGGGAGTGTTGTTTTTTTACTCTGTAGGACAATTATTGGGGCTGCTAAGTTGGTTTATGTTGTCTTTAAACTTGCGTTTAAGAGCCGTGGTAGTAACTGCAGAAGGTATGCAGTTCTTTTTTGGAAGTTAGTAAGACCGTGAATCCTCCAGGAGGAGCGACCGTAGATGTGCAACTTGTAAGAGCTGTTACAGTGTTACACTCACTGAAGGTTTGCAGGTTTGCTTTTGTTGGTGAGGTCACAAACTTATCGGAAGGGAAATGCTCCAGTAAAGCTTTGACTGTCTGAATGGAACAAATTCTAAACATACCATGTTTAAGAACTGTAACAGTTACTGTGAGGGTCTGCAGCTTCAGTCTGTTAAGTGAGGTTAGAGCCCACTAATTTTGGACACAATGTATTGCCAAAAGTCACCTACTTCTATCCGGCAGTAGCATCCTGCTGCTTTTCCCCAACAATGTCGGAGAAAATCTGCTAAAAGGTAAAAATAAGAACCAGAGGCTGGTCTTGTGTGTTATCCCAGCACTTTGGGAGGCTGAGGCAGGTGGATCATTTGAGGTCGGTTCAAAACTCAGCCTGGTAAACACACTGAAACCTCGTCTTTACTAAAAATAAAAAAATCAGGTGTGGTGGTGTACACCTGTAATTGCAGTTACTTGGGAGGCTGAGTCACGAGAATCGCTTGAACCCAGGAGGCGGAGGTTGCAGTGTGCCGAGATGACACCACTGCACTCCAAACTGGCAGACACTTTTTCTTTTTTTTCTTTTTTTTTTTTTTTTCTTTTGAGATGGAACGCGGCTCTGTTCCCCAGGCTGGAGTGCAGTGGCACGGTATTGGTTCACTGTGGGCTCTGCACTGGGTTCACACCATTCCATTTTCCTTAGGCTCTGGAGTAGCTGGGACTACAGGAGCCCGCCACCACACCTGGCTAATTTTTTGTGTTTTTACTAGAGGTGGGGTTTCACTGGGTTAGCCAGGATGGTCTTGATCTCCTGACTTTGTGATCTGCTGGCCTCGGGCTCCCACAGTGGTGGGATTACAGGCGTGAGTCACCACACCTGGCAGAGACTGTTTTAAAAAATTAAGAGCCAGAGTCTGCTAACATACAAATGTGTCCAGAATTCAATAGAAATCACCCAATATACAGTCATATGCCACATAACTGTTTTTGGTCAATGAGAGACCACATTTATGATGTGAGTATGGTAAGATTATAAAACCATATTTTCAGTGTCCCTTTTCTATGCTTAATTATGTTTAGACATTCAAATACTTACCATTGGCCAGGCGCAGTAGCTCATGCCTGTAATCCCAGCACTTTGGGAGGCCAAGGTGGGCAGATTACCTGAGGTCAGGAGTTCAAGACCAGCCTGGCCAACATGGTGAAACCCCATCTCTCCTGAAAATACAAAAATTGGCTTGGTGTGGTGGCACGGGCCTGTAATTCCAGCTACCCGGGAGATTGAGGCAGGAAAATCACTGTAACCCAGGAGGTGGAGGCTGCAGAAAGCCGAGATCCTGCCACTGCGCTCCAGCCTGGGCAACAGAGGGAGACTCCATCTCAGAAAAACAAAACACAAAACCCTTACCATTGTGTTACAATTGTCTACAGTATTCACTACAGTAACCTGCTGTATAGGTTTGCAGCCTAGGAGCAATAGGCTCTATCATATAGCCTAGTTTTGTAGTAGGTTCTACCAGCTAGGTTTGTGTAAATACAATCTGATGTTTGCACAATGAACTCGCCTAACAATACATCTCTCAGAACACATCCCTGCTGTTAAGTACACATGACTATACCTAGAACCAAAGACAATCAATGAATGTCAACATCAAGATTATAGAGATGTTATTATCTAGTAAAGATTTTGAAGCAGCCATGATAAAAATACTTCAAATAACTATGAACATGTTTGAAACAAATGTACTAATAGAAGGCTCAGCAAAGAAACAGAGGTCTCAGCCAAAAATAACAACAATAAAAAAAACAGATGGACAATTTGGAACTATTAAATACAATAACTGAAATAAAATGCTCAGTAGAGGGGCTTAAACAGCAGAATGGAGGAGAAAGAGAAAGAATCAGTTATATGGAAGACAGAATAATAGATCTCATACCATCTGAACAACACAGAGAAAAGAGGCTGGGAAAAAAAGTGAGCAGAGCCTCAGAAACCTGAAGGACTATAACAGAATATCTAATATTCTTCACATCAGAATCCCAGAAAGAGAAGAGAACAAAGGCAGGGTAGAAAAACGACTCAAAGAAATAACGGCTGAACACTTTCCAAATTTGGTAAGAAACACAAAGCTAGATTCAAGGAGAGCAAACCCACAAAAGGATGGAAAAAAAAAAAAAAAAAAAAAGTCAGGCCCAGGCTGGGCACGGTGGCTCATGCCTGTAATCCCAGAGCTTTTGGAGGACAAGGTGGGTGTATCACCTGAGGTCAGGAGTTCAAGACCAGCCTGGCCAAAACGGTGAAACCCCCGTCTCTACTAAAAATACAAAAGTAAGCCAGGTGTGGCAGTGCTTGCCTATAGTCCCAGCTACTCCGGAGGCTGAGGCAGGAGAATGCTTGAGCCCAGGAGGTGGAGGTTGCAATGAGCCCAGATTGCACCACTGCACTCTATAGCCTGGGCAACAGAGTCAGACTCCGTCTCAAAAAAAAAAAAAAAAACAACAACAAAAACCCCACCATGCCAAAACATACCATAATCAAACTTCTGAAAACTACAAAGAAAAAAAAAAAACAACCTTGACAGTAACCAAAGAAAAATACTTTACCTATAGAGGAAAAACAGTTCAAATGACAGCAAAATTTTTGCTAGAAAACATGGAGACCACAGGAAGTGGCACACTATTTTGCAAGTGCTTAAAGAAAAGAACTATCAACCCAGAATCCCATCCAGTAAAGGATCTTTCAGGAATATGAGAAAAATAACAACAATCACAGATGAAGAAAAATTTTAACTTCACACCAGGAAATCTACCCTAAAGAATGGCTAAAGGAATTTCTCTAAATAAAAAAAGAACCCTGGAACATCAGGAACGAAGAACATGATAAACAAAAACTTGTGTAAATATAATAAACCTTCCTTGGTTGGGCGCAGTGGCTCATGCCTATAATCCCAGCACTTTGGGAGGCCGAGGCGGGCGGATCACCTGCGGTCGGGAGTTCGAGACTAGCCTGACCAAAAAAGAGAAACCCCGTCTCTACTTAAAATACAAAATTAGCCGGGCGTGGTGCTGCACGCCTGTAATCCCAGTTACTGGGGAGGTTGAGGCAGGAGAATCACTTGAACCTGGGAGGTGGAGGTTGCTGTGAGCCGAGATCACACCACTGCACTCCACCCTGGGCAACAATAGTGAAACTACATCTCAAAAAAATTTTTAAAAATAAGCCTGCCTTGTCCTCTGGAGTTTTCTAAATTATATGTGACAAAAAAGCAAAAATTATATTATCTAATATTCTAAATTATATAAATAAAATATTTAAGACAATTTATATTATAAGCTGGGGAGGATAAAGAGATGTAAAAGGAGGTAAAGTTTCTATGACTCACTCAACTTGTAAAAAACAACGGTAGTAGACTATGATAGTTTATGAATATATAATTTAATACTTAGAGCAATCACTAAAAAAAACCCTAGCCAGGCACGGTGGCTCACACCTGTAATCCCAGCACTTTGGGAGGCCTAGGTGGGCAGATCATGAGGTCAGGAGTTTGAGACCAACCTGGCCAACATAGTGAAACTCCAACTCTACTAAAAATACAAAAAATTAGCCAGGCATGGTGACAGGTACCTGTAATCCCAGCTACTCAGGAGGCTGAGGCAGGAGACTTGCTTGAACCTGGGAGGCGGAGGTTGCAGTGAGTCGAGATCGCGACATTGCATTCCAGCCCGGGCGACAATGCGAGAGTCCGTCTCAAAAAAAAAAAAAAAAAAAAACTCTACAAGGAGAAACACCTGAAAACAAGATGTAAATATGGCCAGGTGCAGTGGCTTACGCCTGTAATCCCAGCACTTTGGGAGGCTGAGGCGGGCAGATCACCTGAGGTTAGGAATTCAAGACCAGCCTGGCCAACATGGTGAAACCCCATCTCTACTAAAAATACAAACATTAGCCAGGCATGGTGGCAGGCACCTGTAATCCCAGCTACTTGGGAGGCTGACGCATGAGAATCACTTGAACCTGAGAGGTGGAGGTTGCAGTGAGCTGAGATCGCGCCATTGCATCCCAGCCTGGGCAACAGAGCAAGACTCTGACTCAAAACAAACAAACAAACAAACAAACAAAACCTAGTAGATTTGATCAATGTATTCAGCAAAGACTTACTAAATTCACTACTATACTCTAAGTATATATGGTAGTAACAAAAATGTTGTTTTTCCTGCCTTTATACAACATTTATTCTACAGGTAGATATTCAATAAACACACAAAAACATGTATGTTTGCAAATTATGATGGGTGCTATTAAGAAAAAGAACAGGATGTTATAGAAAGCTAAAAGAGAAATATAAATGTAGTCAGGGACCATTGAGTAGTTTTAAGTCTTGGAGTCTAATTATACTTGAGATATGCTCTGCCTGCTGGGTAAAGAATGACTTGTAGGGTCATAGCATGAAAAGAAGTATTCCTTGCAGAAGATTATTTAAATAGCCATGTAAAAGATAAAAAGGGTTGGACTTGGCTATTAGCAATAGTATGGAAGAGAATGAATTATGGCTATTGACAGAAAGCTGTTGGTTTTTAGTGTTGATCTTGTTTCTTGCTGCTTTAAAGATCTCTGTTAGTTCCAATCGGTTTTTAGTTGCTTGTTGTGGGTTTTCCAGATAGACAATTATCAGCTGTTAAAAATATTTAAGTTATTTTCTACTATTAATGTGTACCTCTCAAATTATCTTTTTATTGTTTTGTCTAATTTCTGTAGAACTATGTTGAATGTTGCCAGTGATAGCAAACATCCTGTTATTTCTAACTTTAACATAAAGCCATAGAATCAGATAAAGAGCAGCTAATAAAAACCTAAAGCAAGTAATATGCTTGAGTGAGGTGACAGAAGCAGTAACATTAATGTCAGGAATTCATTTTGTTCAGATTGTTACCTAGTTAGAAAATACATGAAAAAGTACCCATTCATAATAACAAAACTATAAAATACTACAAAATACAAAAAATTCAAAATACCACAGAACCATAAAATAATCCACGATCTTACTAAAAAAGTAAAGTACTATGTGAATAAAGCTCTAAAATATTGTTTTAGGACATTTTTTTAAAAACTTGAACTTGTCGGGTGTGGTGGCTCATGCCTATAATCCACTTGCCAGCTGAGGTGGGTAGATCACCTGAGGTCAGGAGTTCAAGACCAGCCTGGCCAACATGGCAAAACGCTGCCTCTACTAAAAACGCAAAAATTAGGTGTGGTGGCAGGCTCCTTTTATCCCAGCTATTTGAGAGGGTGAGGAAGGACAACCGCTTGAACCTGGGAGGCAAAAGTTGCAGTGAGCTGAGATCATGCCACTGCACTCTAGCCTGGGCGACAAAGCGAGACACTGTCTCAAAAAAAAACCAAAAAATAAAAAACAACAAAAAAAATCCGGGTGCGGTGGCTCACACCTGTAATCCCAGCACTTTGGGAGGCCAAGGCGGGTGGATCACCTAAGGTTGGGAGTTCAAGACCAGCCTGGCCAACATGGGGAAACCCCGTCTCTACTAAAAATACAAAAACAAAAGCTAGCCGGCTGTGATGGTGCACGCCTGTAATCCCAGCTACTCAGGAGACTGAAGCAGGAGAATCACTTGAACCCAGGAGGTGGAGGTTGCAGTGAGCCAAGATCGCACCACTGTACTCCAGCCTGGGCAACAGAGCAAGACTCTGTCTCAAAACAAACAAACAAACAAACAAACAAAACCTGAATTAAATGAAGGAACATACAATGTTCCTCGATAAGAGGAAATATTTTAAAGCTTTCAATCTGCTCCATTATCTATCAATGTGTCATAATAAAGTCCCAAGTAAATTTTAAAAATTAAAAGGCTAATTCTAACAAACAAAGGGAAAAAAAGAAAAAGCAAACAAACAAGCAAAAAGCCTAATTCTAAGTTTATCTTGTAAAGTTACTGTGTCAAGAAAAATCTGAAAAGTAACAACAGACTTGTCCGACTAAATATCAACATATAGTACAAAGCTACAGTGATGAATACAATTTGGCACTGGGACAGAAAATAAAGAAATCCCTGGAAGAGGCTAGAAAACCCAGAATCAATTCTAAATACAGAAATTCGGCATATGGTAAAAGTGGCATTCCAAAGCAATGAGAAATTAACATTTTTCAATAAACAATATTAAGGTAATGGCTATATTTTGGAGAAAATAATCAGATCCCTCATTTGCACCATCACACACAAAAATAAATTCTAAAGTAGCATTAAAAATAGAAATGCTCTCACCACACAAGAAATGGTAATTTGGTAATATGATAGCTTAGCTTGACTGAATCTTTCTATAATGTATACAGAGATTAATACATCACATCGTACCCCATAATGTGGACAATTATTTGTTAATTAATAAATTTTAAAAATAGAAACCTAAAAGATAAAACTATAAAAGTGTTGAAAGAAAATAAGATGATTTCAGGCCAGGTGTGGTGGCTCATGCCTGTAATCCCATCACTTTGGGAGGCTGAGGCAGGTAGATCACTTGAGGTCAAGAGTTCAAGACAAGCCTGGCTAACGTGGTGAAACCCCTGTCTTTTTTTTTTTTTTTTTTTTTTTTATACATTATGTTCTAGGGTACATGTGCACAACGTGCAGGTTTGTTACATATGTATACATGTGCCATGTTGGTGTGCTGCACCCATTAACTCGTCATTTACATTAGGTATATCTCCTAATGCTATCCCTCCTCCCTACCCCCACCCCACAGCAGGCCGCGGTGTGTGATGTTCCCCTTCCCGTGTCCAAATGATCTCATTGTTCAATTCCCACCTATGAGTGAGTACATGCGGTGTTTGGAAACCCCTGTCTTTATTAAAAATACAAAATTAACCAGGAATGGTGGCATGCGCCTGTAATCCCAGCTACTTGGGAGGCTGAAGCAGGCGAATCCCTTGAACCCAGGATGCAGAGGTTGCAGTGAGCTGAGATCGTACCAGTGCACTCCAGCCTAGGCAATGGAGTAAGACTCCAACTCAGAAAAAAATAAATAAACTATAAACTAAGTTCTTCCCACAGTTAGTTCAGCCCACACCAGAATGAACAAGGACAGCTTGGAGGGTAGAAGAAGCAAGATGGCGTTGATTAGGTCAGATCTCTTTCACTGTCTCAGTTATAATTTGGCAGTGGTGGCCAGGCACAGTGGCTCACACCTGTAATCCCAGCACTTTGGGAGGCCGAGGAGGGTGTATCACAAGGTCAGGAGATCGAGACCATCCTGGCTAACATGGTGAAACCCCGTCTCTACTAAAAATACAAGAAATTAGCCAGGCGTGGTGGCACGTGCCTGTAGTCCCAGCTACTCAGGAGACTGAGGCAGAAGAATCGCTTGAACCCGGGAGGCAGAGGTTGCAATGAGCCAAGATCGCGCCACTGCACTCTGCCTGGGCAACAGAACAAGACTCTGTCTCAAAAAAAAAAAAATTTTGCAATAGTGGTTTCAATCTGAAAGCCGTAAAGAAAATATAATAAATTTGATTTCATAAATGTTTACTTTCTGTACAACAGCAAAAATAAATAAATAAAATCAAGACATAAATAACAAGTGAGAGGAAAATATTTTCAATACATATGATAGGGAACACATTTTTATACTATACAGAGTCTCAGACTATCCAGTGTTTTCGATTAAAAAATTAAAAAAAACAAAAACATGGACAAAAGGGATGAAAGGCTGCTCACAGAAAAAATATAACTGGTCAATAAATGTACGAAAGATGCTTAATAATTCATAACTAAATCACTGAAACCATTAGATAACATTTTGGGGGTAGATCAGGAGCTGGCATGACTATGGTCAGCGAGTCAATTCTAGTCCATTGCCTGTTTTTGTGCAGACAGCAATCTAAGAACGGTTTTGCATTTTTAAATGGTTGAAGAAAATCAAAATAAGATTACTATTTTGTAATAGGTAGAAATTATATGAAATCCAGATTTCAAGGCTCCTAAGTACAGTTTTATTGGAACAGTCACCCTCGTTTGTTTACCTGTTGGCTATGGCTCCTTTCATTCTACAAAGGCAGAGGTGAGCAGCTGGGACAGAGATGGCCTGCGAAGCCTAAAATATTCATATCTGGCCCTTTACAGAAAAAGTTTTCAGACTCCTAGCTTCAGGTGTCAAAAATTTTTAAAACGTCCAATTCCACAAAGTTAGCCATCACTGGAAGGAGGGTAAATTGGTGCATTTTCTTCTGAGGGCAATCACAATTTTAACTGCTGAGATGCTCTGACTCAGCGTTTAGAAATGTAACCTACAGATTCCTTTGCACATGTTCACGGGGATTTCCAAAGATATTCCTTGGTACACCACCTTTTTTTTTTTTTTTTTTTTTTGTGATGGAGTCTCACTCGGGCTGAAGTGCAGTGGCATGATCTCCCCTCACTGCAACCTCCGCCTCCCGGGTTCAAGCGATTCTCCTGCCTCAGCCTCCCAAGTAGCTGGGACTACAGGTGCCCGCCATCACACCCAGCTAATTTTTTGTATTTTTAGTAGAGATGGGGTTTCACCGTATTAGCCAGGATGATCTTGATCTCCTGACCTTGTGATCTGCCCTCCTCAGCCACCCAAAGTGCTGGGATTACAGGCATGAGCCACCGCGCCCAGCCGTTTTTGTTTGTTTTTTGTTTTTGTTTTTTTTTCAGACAGAGTCTTGCTCTGTCGCCCAGGCTGGAGTGCAGTGGCGTGATCTCGGCTCACCGCAACCTTGGCCTCCGGGGTTCAAGCGATTCTCCTGCCTCAGCTTCCCGAGTAGCTGGGACTACAGGTGCCTGCCACCACGCCCGGCTAATTTTTGCATTTTTGGTAGAGACGGGGTTTCACCATATAGGCCAGGATGGTCTCAATCTCTTGACCTCATGATCTACCCACCTCGGCCTCCCAAAGTGCAGGGATTACAGGTATGAGCCACCGCACCCAGCTATCAAAGGCATTAAATAAGACATATTTCTATGAGTAGGGGAATGGTAAATAGTAAACATCCATACAACTTAAAAGTCATTAAAAAGAATTAGATCTCTGAGGAAAGGGTTGAACCCAGTTGTAGTACATAGTTTCATGCCTTTGAAGCACTGTATGTATTGCTCCATCTACATGACACATTTGCCCCTGTCTTGTCTATGAAATCCTCGCAGACAACTCACAAAAGGAGTTCACATCAACTGACTTGTGAATCAACTGACAAGACTCAGTTTAACTATTGGTTCCTTTGTGAAGCCTCCCTTGACTCCCTAAACAGAAATGCCCACTCCCTTCCTTGTGCCCCCACAGTAATAGGGATCTACCTCCATTATACACTTAATTTCTCTACTGCCTTTGTTTAGACGTCCGCCTCCTCCACTAGACTCCAAAAGGGCAAGCACCATGGCTTGTTCCTTTCACTGCTAGGACCCAGCGCAACCCTTAGCAGTAAATACTCCAGGACCTTTGCAGAGAAGCAGGGATGAGGGGACTTGGCAAGGGCTATGAAGACCTCCTGCTTCTCATCTGCGGGCAGCCTTAGAATTTTCCAGACTGATTGCTGAGGATCAAATAGTCACACAGGGATCTACTTGGCACCTAAACTAATTCCCACCTTCAGGGAACCTTGTCATTCAGGATTCAGGTGCTCCTCTAGGACTGAAGGTGGCAAAACTGTGTGCCCTTTGGAAAAACTTCATGATAGATGAAAACAGGGCCAACACAGTGATGCAAACTCTTAGCTATGGAAGCCTGGGAGGCTGGTAGGTTTGGATGGTCTATGGCCTTCTGATGCCTCTACCACTGCAACACAAGTGCCCTTAATTGTCCAGAGTCCTATAAAAATAGATGGAAAACTAGGACCACTTTCAAGGGGCTTAGGCAAATACATAAAGTGCCTGAATTATACTCTAAAGCAGTAACAGTTAGGGTAGAGAACAGTAGTTAAGTATGTTTTCCTTTTTAAAGAGGGAATGAAAACTAAAGCAAGGGGTACCAGATTGAGTTAATTCTTCATGTTGAAACAGTACCAGTATCCAGTGAATGTGTCTAACCTAGACACCAAACTAGATGATTCAAGCTCTAGATGGGTATTCTAGTTTCACATTTATGTATGAACTAATTAATGACAACAACAACAACAAAATCACCTTTTAATTTTGCTACACAGTCCTTTTTTTTTTTTTTCCTCGAACTCCTGACCTTGTGACCTGCCTGCCTCGGCTTCCCAAAGTGTTGGGATTACAGGCGTTAGCCACCGTGCCTGGCCCACGGTCCTAACCTTAGAAATTTTCAGTGGCCACCAGGCATGGTGGCTCACACCTGTAATCCCAGCACTTTGGGAGGCCAAGGCAGGCGGATCACTTGAGGTCGAGAGTTTGAGACCAGGTCGACCAACATGGAGAAACCCCGTCTCTACTAAAAATACAATTAGCCGGGCATGGTGGCACATGCCTGTGATTCCAGGTACTCAGGAATCTGAGGCAGGAGAATTGCTTGAACCCGGGAGGCAGAGGTTGTGGTGAGCCAAGATTGTGGCATTGCACTCCAGCCTGGGCAACAAGAGCAAAACTCCGTCTCAAAAAAAAAAAAAAAAAAGAAGAAGAAAACCTCAGTGGCCAGGTACAGTAGGTCATGCTTATTACTCCAGTACATTTTGGGAGGCCAAGGTGAGAGGATCCCTTGAGACCAGGAGTTTGAGACCAGCCTGGGCAACAGAGCAAGACCCCATCTCTACAAAAAAAATAAAATACATTAGCCACGTGTGGTGATATGCACCAGTAGTACCAGCTATTCAGGAGGCTGAGGTGGGATGATTGAACCCAAGAGTTTGAGGCTACAGTGACATATGATTGCACCACTGCTCTCCAACCTAGGTGACAGCAAAAGACCTTGTCTCTTGAAAAACAAAAAATCCTCAGAGGTCATTTTTGAAACAAGCTTCAATGCAATGTACAATCAAATAACTTTCCTTGGTCCTTAAGTTATTCAAAATAGGTAATTTCTAAATATTAACAAAATACTTTCAAGTTTCTATATCTTGCTGCTAGCAACATCTCATTCTATGAACTAGACCAGCTCTGGCAATGAAGACCACATAGGAAATATTATTTATAGTAAACTTTATTTTCATTGATATTTCACTTAACATAATTTCAAAGTCAGTCTGTGGTCTAAGATGAGCAGAAGAACAGATATTCTAAATCTCATAAGAGATTTTTTCACACTGTTCCTCAGAGCACGGAATGGGGTTTCAGGGCCCTCAAAGTTGACACCTAACATTTTACCCTTGAGATTTACCTATAGATACAGAAAGAAGAGATAACATCAATATACAAGAATCAATCTCTGTGAGGGTCTCAATAAGCTCATGTTACATCCTCATTATAACCTCTATAGGGTTATAATGGTGACAACTGATTTTCCACTCCTCCGCCAAGTTTGATGTCTTTTTTTTTTAGGTAAAATGTCAGATGCAAAAATGCTGCACTTATTTCTGTTAATACATTGAAAATAGTGGAAGATGCAGATTTTTAATTCTTCATCAGTGCAAGCTGGAACATGACTTCTGCTAATGGGGTCTGTTGAACATACTAACTCCAACTTTGGCGGCCATCTTAAACTATTTAAAGAAACAAGATAGAGCGTCCAGGTAAAAGGGCAGAACAGGCAACTATGTTTTAAGGAACTAAACTCTGCAGGTTCCTCCCACAACTGTGTGGGGAGGAGGTACTGAGCAAGTGGTCAGAGGTAAAATTTCCATCCCTGGAGGAACCAGAGAAAAAGCAAGCCAAGGGACAGTCTCACACTGAGGTCTTAAAATAGCACACATGAGCTGGATCCTAATCCAACTAGCAATAATTTGAAGAGATGAAGAAATGGAGGCAAGAGAGAGGAAGGCCGCCCCACCCTCAGGGATCTGATAATGGTTGAATCTCCAGCCTCTCAGTTTACTGCTCTAGACCTTGCTCCACACTGACTCTTTTGCTTCAGGTATAACATTATACTGGTAGCGTCACAACTATGATCAGAGCGGAGTATGCAATCTTTCTCCAAATCAGATTTTTAAAAATTCCCCTGCCTTCAGGATGTCTTTATAATACTTAACAACTAAATTTTTTGTTTTTAAGAAGGTTAATTTTTTTTTTCTTTTGATACGGAGTCTCACTCACCTCTGTTGCCCAGGCTGGAGTTCAGCGGCACAATTTTGGCTCACTGCAACCTCTGCCTCCCAGGTTCAAGCAATTTTCCTGACTCAGCGTCCCAAGTAGCTGGGATTACAGGCATGCACCATCACGCCCAGCTCATTTTTGTATTTTTTCATAGAGATGGGGTTTCACCATGTGGGCAGACTGGTCTTGAACTCCTGACCTCAAGTGATCTGGCCACTCTGGTCTCCCAAAGTGCTGGGATTATAGGCGTGAGCCACCAAACCCGGCCTACAACTAAATTTTTTTTTTTTTTTTTTTTGAGATGGACTCTTGCTCTGTCCCCCAGGCTAGAGTGCAGTGGTATGATCTCAGCTCACTGTAATCTCCGCTTCCCAGGTTCAAGCAATTCTCCCTGCTTCAGCCTCCCGAGTAGCTGGGATTACAAGTGTCCACTACCACACCCGGCTAATTTTTGTAGTTTTTGTAGAGACGGGGTTTCACCATGTTGGCCAGGATAGTCTTGAACCCCTGACCTCAGGTGATCCGCCAGCCTCGGCCTCCCAAAGTGCTGGGATTACAGGTGTGAGCCACTATGCCTGGCCACAACTAAATTTTTTAAAAGCCACAATTTGGTTTAGGTTTTATAATTAAAATTAGACAACAGGGCCGGGAGCAGTGGGTCACATCTGTAATCCTAGCATTTTGGGAGGCCGAGGTGGGCGGATCATGAGATCAGGAGTTCGAGACCAGCCTGGCTAACGTGGTGAAACACCGTCTCTACCAAAACAACGAAAATGAGCCAGGTGTGGTGGTGCACGCCTGTAATCCCAGCTACTCCAGAGGCTGAGGCATGAGAATCACCTGGACCCGGGAGGTGGACGGTGATTGCAGTGAGCAGAGATCACACCATTGCACTCCATCCTGGGTGACAGAGCGATACTCTGTCTCAAAAAAAAAAAAAAATTAGAAAAGAGGATTCAATCAAAATTCCCTTTTAGCAAAATTTTCTGTAAAAGACATCTACACATCTAAGAAATATGGGACCCCCACATCTTCCATGCAAGTCACACAAAAGGCTGCAGTCATGGCTTTGCAGGAAAACTTCTGCCACCATATAGGGAGGAGCTAGGATGGACCGGAAAGCAAACATGAGAACAAACCCATTTCCACAGTGAATGGATATACTCATGCCATTCTGACATTAAACCAGCTATTGTTTTTGAAACATTTCCTATTAGTGTATATATCAAATGTCAGTTGATGCATAGCATCAGATATCCTGAAACAAGTTAGGTTTTGAATGCATAAAGTATCCTGGGGAATAAACTGAACTCTACATGATAAAGAAGAGTAACAAATGAAAGTACCTGGCACCTGCAATTAAACCTGCAGGCATGAATTTTCCAGAGTTGTAGAATCTCATTCCCATAATGCCAGCCAAGGTACCAGATGTAGCTGATGAAAAAAATATAAAGAAGGGTTAAAACTCGTTACATCTTCTACGCAGGGGAATCAGAAGTGGGCCAAACCCAACCCATCTCTCAAGGGTCACACCTCATCCTATGCTTATTCTTCACCAAGTGGGTGGAGACTACTGGCTGCCCACATCCTATGGG
Source organism: Papio anubis (assembly GCF_008728515.1). Classification (NCBI taxonomy): domain Eukaryota; kingdom Metazoa; phylum Chordata; class Mammalia; order Primates; family Cercopithecidae; genus Papio; species Papio anubis. Next base: position 10,710,033 of record NC_044981.1, on the reverse strand, counting down.
TCCAAGTACCAATACTGGCCAAATAGGGCCCTTCACAGCCTGGGCCCTGCCTGCCCTTCCAGCCTCATCTCTTACCACTTGTCTTCTGCAAAACCCACACTTTAGCCATCAATGTGTTAGTTTTCTCCAAAATGCTGCTGTTTCTCATGCCCCGTAGACACTATTTCCTCTACCCTGCACGCAATTCCCACTGGGTAACTGTCAAAGCACCTACTACATGTCAAGCGCTGTGCTAGGTGCTGGAGAATACAAAGGTAATCATAACTGTCTCTGCCCTTTTACAGTGCTTCAGGTCTGATGGGACAGACTTTAAAGACTCACACAAATAAAAAGGCTTAGCCAAAAAAGTGAAGATTGGCTGAGATCTGAAATTACAGCAGGAATTAATGAGCTGAAGGATGGGAAGGCCCATTCCAGGCAGAGGGGACAGTATATGCAGAGGCCCGGTGGTGACAGGGAGCATGGCACATTCACCTTAAAAGGCCAGTGTGGCACAGAAGTCAAGTAAGAGGGGCCAGACCACATGGAGCCTTGAAGGTCATACTAGGGATTGGGTTTTCATCCTAAGAGCAATGAGAAGCTGTTAAAGGCTACTAAGCGAAAGGACACATGAACAGAGTCGCATTTTTTGTTTGTTTTCGCTCTGTCGCCCAGGCTAGAGTGCAGTGGTGTGATCTTGGCTCACTGCAACCTACAACTGCCGGGATCAAGCAATTCTCAAGTCTCAGCCTCCTGAGTAGCTTAGACCACAGGCGCCCGCCACCACATCTGGCTAACTTTATTTTATTTTATTAAAGACCCGGTTTCACCGTGTTGCCCATGGTGGTCTCCAACTCCTGAGCTCAGGCAATCTACCCTCCTCGGCCTCCCAAATCTGTTCAGGAGTTACAGACCAGCCTGGACAACATGGTGAAACTCCTGTCTCTACTAAAAATAGAAAAATCAGCCGGGCATGTTAGCGGACACCTGAATCCCAGCTACCCGGAACGCTGAGACAGGAGAATTGCTTGAACCCAGTAGGTGGAGGTTGCAGTGAGCCAAGACTGTGCCACTACACTCTGGCCTGGGCAATACAGTGAGACTCTGTCTCAAAAAAAGGGAAGTTTATGAAGGGGAAGGAGACAAGTACATCTGAATATCAATGGGGGGATCCACCTAAAAGGAGGAATACAAATACAAGACAGGATCCTTGCCAGTGTAAAGGTCTGGAGAAGGTCAGGGAGAAGACACCCAAAGCACAGAGGAGGACACTGGTGTTGGAGAGGAGGGAAAACAGGACGAGGTGAGGCTTGCAGATTAAAGGCTCCGGGAAGTCCCCACCTGATGGCTGGTATTTTTTTCCCTGAAGTAGGCATGAGGTCATTTGCGGAGTGGAGTACAATCACAGAAAGGAAAAATGCAGGCTGAAAGTCATTTTGGAGCATGAGGGAGGGAGCTGTTAGGCAGAGCTGGGACCTGGACGCACCTCCTTCCCCAGCACACCCCATTAGCCATCACTGACCTCCCTTCCCAACCCGGCTGATGTGTACAGATCACACGGCTTCTCCCTCCCACATGGCACTCACTCTCACACGGGGTTTGTGGAGACCCCACTCCTAGCAGCGTCTGACGTGGGTGGAGCCCCACAGAAATGTGCTGAAAGCCACCCTGATAAGGACTCCTCAGTCCCCCACCCCACTCACTGTCCATGCCGCTCACAGGGTGCATTTCCAGTTCTGCTTCTATGCCCATGTTTTTTGTTTTTTGACATGGAGTCTTGCTCTGTCTCCCAGGCTGGAGTGCAATGGCGTGATCTCAGCTCACTGCAATCTCTGCCTCCCAGGTTCAAGCGATTCTCCTGCCTCAGCCTCCCAAGTAGCTGGGACTACAGGCGCCTGCCACCATATCCAGCTAATTTTTGTATTTTTAGTAGAGACGGAGTTTCACCACGTTGGGCAGGCTGGTCTTGAACTCCTCACCTTGTGATCCGCTCACCTCGGCCTTCCAAAGTGCTGGGATTACTGGTGTGAGCAGTCACATTTAGCTAACTGCTAAAGAGGTGATTTTCAAATGGCGAAATTGCAACTCGGATGCAAACCTAACCCAGATGTGTGATGTTTTAGGGATGCTGAGGCCAGTGGTCTTCCATGGGCAACCTCACCGGCTGACACATTTCTCTTATAGAAGTTTAATGCTACTGGGTAAATACATTCACGAGGTATGGAAATCCTTCCATGTTCTGTACATAAAAGATAAACAGAAACCAGCACAAATCCTGCCTCTGCACCCTCATTTTAAAACTTTCTGAGGACTTGGTAGAAGAAGTGAAACTGTCATAGGGTAAGTGTGAAGACCTCACCCCATCCCACCAAACCAGGGTCGTTTGGAAAAGAGTATTCTGGAAACACAGCTGCCCTAAGGAGACGCTGAAGCAGACATACCTAGGAAAACCCAAACGTTCCTTGGATCCTGAGACAGCTGGTAAGCACCCAAGCCGGCTAGGCTGCCGAAGAGCAGCCCCGCAGCCAGGGACGGCACGCTGCCTAAAGGGAAGCAAACACAGCTCGCATTTTTAACATGAGGCACTTATTTCACTAACGGAATCCACCAGACCCCCTGCCCTACAAAGGAGGACAGCACAGAGAACTCTCAACACAGCTCATAGCCAAGGTGGACTCAAGCAGGAAGATGTTTCGGGGAGTGTGCTATCTTCTCAGAGAAGTCAGGGTCTTCCCACCCCATTTTTCTCTCCTCTCATAGGCAGGGCACTTCTATCTAAGGAAAGGAAAGAAGGCCATCTTCCCTCCTTAGATGGAACTATGGCTAGTGGCTAGGCCTTCTTTCTAAACAGGCCTGATCAACCATGAAGGGCTGGAACTGTGTACAGGCAGGACTTCCAGCAAATCACAAAAGGAGAGGGAAATAGGGCCAGTCAATTAAATAAAAATACAAAGACCTGGACAATAAGAATTCTGGTGTGGGGGTTGGGGTGGGAATGCAGGCAAGGACTAGGTGGCCGAAACAAGCACAGCCACTGACACACCCCTGCCTGGCCTACTGAGGAGACTTCAAAATACCAGTCTGTGTAGACCAGAGGTTTCCTCCTACCTGAGCCCGGAGATAGCACTTGGGGGTAGTGGCTGATGCACGGTAGTCAATGATAATAACAAACTACAACCACCTCTGCCTATCTTTAGATAAAGAGGCAAAAACAAGTAATGCCACAAGAGGCCTGGCTCAGCTTCACCAGATAACCAGAAGGCAAGTGCGGGAGCTGCAACACTGACAAGGAAGCCTGCACTCCAGCTTGGGGACCTACAGCAAACCTGAATGAAACGAGCTTGCTTCTCAGGGGTACCCGGGCACTCACATTTCACTGGAACAACGTGAAAATGTTAAGAGGCTATGTAACAACAAAACCATACCTGCTTTTACATAGCCAATAATCCCACCAGAAGCAACCAGTGCTGCGTAGCCAAAGCCAAACCAATGCAAAGGCACTCTGAAAACACGAGAGAGAAGTCAGTGTTAACCGGGCTTTAAAAACAAACCATATTGTCATAGGATGGGACTAAAAGGTCATCATTCCCCACAGGTTCTATCACTGAAAATAAGGCCCACAGAGGTTGGATGACTTTCTGAGAGTCACACAACTTAGCAAAACCAGAGCTGGGACTCAAACCCAAGTCTCTGGCCTACAGGTCCAGTGATCCTCCCATCCCCCACGCAATCCCAGGCAGTCTACTCTTAGGGTTCTTTTCAGCTGAGGAAAGGAACTCTGGTTTCCAGAAGCTCCTGGCTACTCCATACCCATTTCCTGTCCACTCACACTGAGCCGGTGTCCGGCATTCTTCTCTTCTCTGTCCAGAAAGGAGACTACCCCAGGCCTGCACCTGCGGAAAACAAGCTGGATCAGAGGTGGTTAAAAGCACAGCTCTCCAGCAGTCCAAAAGAAGTGTGTCCAACCCACAAGCTACGCACCCTAAGTCTCAGTATCCTTCACGTACCATGAGGATAACACTGGTACCAATTTCCTGGGGCTGTTGTGACTATTCAATAGATTTCACATGTAAAGGTGCTTAGCACATAATAAATGCTGAACAGATGCCAACCATTGTCACAAAAACCTTAGTTCTAATCACATAGGCCCACAGGAAACTCAGCAAGATCCACTGACAGCTCTATAATCAGGTGATGCATTAGTCATTTCATTAGCTACCCACGTTACCACAAAGTTGAAAAGCAAGTACTCCTGTGCCCTTAACCCAACTACCTTAATGTCTCTTTTGAGGGAAGGTAGGACTGCTGCTTTTCATCCCTGCTGCGACAGCCAATTTCAATACTCAACTTTTTTAGAAACTTCTGTGTCCAGCTCACAGCTCTTGTTAGGAGGGCAGAAGGGGAGGATAAAATATACGGAAACACTGGTCATATTCACATGTGACATTGCATCCTCGGAAAAACAGCTCCTATTTTCTTACAGAGAGTATCCAGCATGCAGCGAGCCTAACAAGATGAAAGCAATGCACACCCCGGGTATTCTGTTTAAAGAATTAGGCCATGTGCAGTGGCTCACGCCTGTAATCCCAGTACTTTGCGAGGCCGAGGCAGGCGGATCACCTAGGGTTAGGAGTTCAAGACCAGCCTGGCCAACATGGTGTAACCCATTGTCTACTAAAAAATATTTAAAAAGCAATCGGGCATGGTGGCATGTGCCTGTAATCCCAGCTTCTTGGGAGGCTGAGGTGGGAGGATGGCTTGAGCCCAGGAGGCAGAGGCTGCAATGACACATATTCAGGCTACTGCACTAAAGCCTGGGCGACAGAGTGAGACCCTCCCTCAAGGACGAAAAAAAAAATTAAGTTTCCATAAAACAGGGAAGGGCAGGGGACTTTGAATCTTGCCCACAGTTCTTAACTCGAGGCGGCACTGAGTTAGGGAGGCTTTTAAAGAGATGGAGCAACAAAACCACCAAGAAACCAGGCAACACTACGCTACATGGGTAAGCCTTTGCTCAGGAGGTCAGGGACTCCGCGCGTGCACAACTTCTTTTAAGAAAAGCAGAAAATACCCAACGAGAAAAGCACCGACCACACGGCCTAAAGGCCCGGCTGAATCGGGGGGACGAAAAGCAGACGGCCGTGAAACTCCTAAATAATCCCTAAAAGTTAAAAGTGGCAGAAATAATAAGAATAATCCCAAATACTCGCACCGGTCTCACGAAGGCCCGGGCTGTCTACAAGGGCGCGCAAGCTGCAGTGACGACAGAGAGATGTCGCCGGAAACGCGGCGGCGGACGCTCTGCGTCCCGGTGGCGGGGTGAGGCGAGGGGCGCGGCTCTGTGCTGCGTGCGCAGTGTCCCGGGAGAGGGGCGGGCAGAGAACGGGGACGGTGCTTGAGCCACCGAGTAGCAGCTAGCGCCCTGCATTCAGGGCGTGAGGAGTGGGGCGGGGCATCGCGGCGAGCGCCCTAGTCCAGGGAACGGGGCGGGGAATCTCTGTGCTTCCCCAGTCCACAGCGCCTGCAGGGCCGACCAGCACCAGTCCCAGGTCCAACCCTGAGTGGCCAAAAGCCGGAAACCCGGAGTTGCACAAGCTGGACCACGTGAGCTCGGCCAGGCCAGATGTGGAGGCCACCGCTGCGGGAGGAGGGTATCTGAGGCTGGATTTTGAAGGACCCCATTAACAGAGGGACAAGTTACAGGGTATAAACCAGATGCCGGTCATCGGGAGGAGTGTCCTCAAGCCCGATCTTGTTTGTTTACCAGTAAGGGCCTGCCTTCTACCTGCAAAAGAGAAAATATGGCGGCTGCAAGGATAGTAATGGCTCAATGCCAAATATCTGTTTTGTTTAGGGAGTGAGGCTACTTGAGAAGCATCATAAGGATAGGGGGAGTAGAAAGTTAAACCTGATTTTTACCCAGCTATGTGGATCCCGAATGTCCACAGCATGATGTTATCTCCATTCCACTTCCGAGCCGCTCCTGTTCCTGTGACACTGCACCACCATTGTCAGGTTCTCTACACTAAAGTTTGCTGTCATCGTTGACTTCTCTCCTCTCTTTATCCCCCTACAAGTATCCCAGCATAGACAAAATCACAGTCAATATAATAGTCTCCGGAATAAAGCTGATTCAAGCGGTCTTTTTTTTTTGATAGGGTCTCGCTCTTGCCAAGCTGGAGTCAGTGTGCGACCTCGGCTCACTGCAACCTCTGCCTCCCAGGTTCAGCCTGATTCCTCCTGCCTCAAGCCTCCTGAGTAGCTGGGATTACAGGCCTACACCACCACGCCTGGCTAATTTTTGTATTTTTAGTAGAGATGGGTTTCACCATGTTGTGGCCCTGCTGGTCTCGAACTTCTGACCTCATGATCCGCCCCCGGCAGCCTCCCAAGTGGCAGGGATTAGAGGCTGAGCCACTGTGCCGGCTTTGCAGGCGCCTTATTTTTTTTTTGAGGAGCCAGTCTCACTCTGTTAACTGTAGAAAGTAGAAAAAGTTCCTCTTCAAAGCCGTCTTGGTTCAAAAATAAAATAATAGACGCAGAATAATCACTTCTTACTCCTAAAGCCCCCTATCAACTGTCAGTTCTTACACTTTGCTTAGTTAGTTGCTTTGGCTTACTCAGGCATGTCTGGAAGCCCAAACAGAGTCTCAGCTCGCAACATGCTCCTCCTTATTTGGAAATGTTATTGCTTCCTTAAACCTTTCATAAGCAACTTCCTCTCCTTCTTTATCCTCCCTTGCACTTATCTATTTAGGAAAGTTTCAGGATGTTAGCAAATCGGGTATCAGTTTAAGACTGTGAGGTCCAGCACCAGCCAATGGATGCAAGACACAGCAGTAATGGCTTGGCCAATGTGTGAAGTGTAAATGGGTCTGCTTGCCTTTGTCCAAGTGTGCTTTCACCATCGTTCCATCTGCGAGAGGCACCTTTTCTGCAGAAAGTAAAAATGGTCTTGCTGAGAGATTTAAATTTATGTTTGAGTGCTATTTCTTTGTGGTGCCAGGGAACAAGCATTCCTAACAGTTGCCCAGGCTGGAGTGCAGTGGCAGGATCTCGGCTCACTGCAACCTCTGCCTCCCAGGTTCAAGTGATTCTCCCGCTCAGCCTCCTGAGCAGCTGAAGAGTTACAGATCGCGCTTCCACACCAGGCTATTTTTACGCCTTTTGGCGAGGCGGTGCGTTCCACCATGTTGGCCAGGCTGGTCCTGAACTCCCGACCTCAAGCAATCCGCCTGCCCGGGTCTCCCAAAGTGTTGGGATTACAGGCGTGAAACCACCACGCCCGGCTGCAAGCGCGCCCATGCTTAAAGACAGACTTTCCCGCGCAGCAGCACCCGCTACCTTCCAGATAGCAAATTGAAGCGCGTGTTTATCGCAGCTGATTCTAACCAGCCTAAAACTGATAATGACTAAGAACTTGCAGGAATTGCAGTATGCAGACCAACTGATTGAGAAGACTTTCACGAACAATTAATAAAGGAGACTTGAAGCTACCTGCAGGGGAATGGCTAGGGGCTCAATCTCGCTTCCCTATGCAGGCGGAAGCCTCAAACCTTAATTAGGATCATCCACCATGATTCCCGCACTCTCCCCCCGACCTTATACTTGAAGAAACTAAACCTCAGAGAATTGTATTATCTACAATCTTTGTCAGTGGTACAGCTATTGTTTAAAGTAAGGTCTGAAATACAAAAAATAGCCAGGCATGGTGGCTCACCCCTATAATCCAAGGTACCCAGGAGGCTGAGGCAGGAGAATTACTTGAACCTAGGAGGCAGAGGCTGCCATGAGCCAAGATCATGTCATTGCACTCCAGCCTGGGCAATAGAGCAGGACTCCATCTCAAAAACAAAGAAACAAACAAAAACACTATGTAAATAAAGAAAAGCAGCATTTTAAATAATGTTTATATAACTCACAGGAAAGTAGGAAGTAGGAAAAAGAAAACAAAAACAGCACAAACAGAAAGCAAAACAAAAAAAATGGCCGACTTAAGTCTTAAAATATCATTAATGACATTAAATGTAAATAGTGTAAATACATCAATTAAAAGACATTATCAGAATGGATTAAGAAATATGACACAATTATATGCTGCGTACAAAAAATTCACTTCAAATATAAGGATACAGGCAAGTTGCAATAAAAGATAGAAAAAATACATCATGGAAACAAAATAAATCAGAAGTAGCTACATTAATATCAGATAGACTTCAGAGCAAAGAAAATTACCAGAGACAGTGACATAGTATAAAGATTTAAGAGTCAATTCACAAGAAAACAGAAATCCTGAATGTGTATGTACCTAACAATAGAGCTGCAAAAGATGTGAAACAAAAACTGAAGGAATTGAAATAAGAAATAGACAAATCCAGAGTTACAGTTGGAGGCTTCAGTCCCTCTAAATGATGATAAAAGCAGTAGACAGGAAGTCAGGAAGGATATAGAAAACCCCAATAACATCAACTAACAGGATCTAATAGACATTTATAGAATGCTGCACCCAACAACTGCAAGATACATATTCAAGTGTCCACAGAACATCTATCAGGAGAGATCATATCCTGGGCCATAAAACAAATCTCAACTAATTTAAAAGAATGGAAATCATACAGAATGTGTTCTCCAACAACAATGGAATCAAATTAGAAATCAGTAACAGAAAGATAACAAGAAAATCTCCAAACACTTGGAAACTAAACCACATTTTAAAATAATCTGTGGGTCAAAGAGAAAAATCCGTGTGTCTCTAGAAATTAAAAAAAAGGCTAGGCATGGTGGCTCATGCCTGTAATCCCAGCACTTTGGGAGGCCAAGGTGAGAGGATCACTTGAGTCCAGGAGTTCAAGACCAGGCTGGCCAACATGGTGAAACTCTGTCTTTACAAGATACAAAAAAATTAGCTGAGCGTGGTGGTATGTGCCTGTAGTCCCAGCCATTCAGGAGGATGAGGTGGGAGGATTGCCTGTGTCTAGAAGGCCAAGGCTGCATTGAGCCAAGATCACGCCTTTGCACTCCAGCCTGGGTGACAGACCAAGACCTTGCCCACTCCCCCCACCAAGAAAAGTGCATTATCCTGAATAAAATGAAAATATAACACATTAAAATATATAGCATTAGTAGCAACAAATAAACCAAAAGTGAAATTAACAATTCAATTTACAACAGCATCAAAAAGAATGAAATCCTCAGAAATAAATTTAATAAAATAAGTACAAAATTTATAAACCGAAAGCTAAAAAAACACTGTGGAAAGAAATGAAAGAATAACTAACTAAATAAAAGGATGTCCTTTGTTTGTGAATTGGAGGATTTCAAATTTTTCAGGTTATAATATTCCTCAAATTGATCTATAGATTCAATGCAATTCCTATCAAATCCAAGCTGGACTCTGCAGAAATTGATAAACTGATATTAAAATTCATATAAAAATTCAAGGGACAGCCAAAATAATCTTCAAAAAAATAAAGTTGCAAGACTCACCCTTATTTAAAACTTACTACAAACCTATAGTAATCAAGACTGTATTGTACTATTATAAGGATGGGCATATAAATCAATGGATTAGAATTGTGAATCCAGGGCCGGGCGCGGTGGCTCGCATCTATAATCCCAGCACTTTGGGAGGCTGGGAGGCTGAGGCAGGTGGATCACCTGAGGTCAGGAGTAATAAACATTTTTTCAAAAGAGGTAAGAGGCTCACCATCATTAGCCATCAGGAAATGCAAATCAAAATCACAATGAGCTACTAATTCCCACCCACTGGAATGGCTATAATAAAAACAAAAAACCAAGTGTCAGCAAAGGTGTGGCAAAATTGGAACACTCATACACTGGTGGTGCAAATATAAAGGGTGCGACTGCTTTACAGCAGTATGGCAGTCCCTCAAAAGGTTGAACATAAGAGTAACCATCTGATTTGACAGTTTTACTTCTAGATATATATGTACCCCCAAAAAATGAAAACATATGTTCATGCAAAAACTTGTAAATGAATTTTCAAAGCAACATTATTCATTCTAGCCAAGAGGAAACAAGTATGCATCAGCTATAGAATAAACAAACTGTGTTATATCCATACAATGAAATATTATTTGGCAATAAAAAGAAATGAAATACTGATAACATGTTACAATATGAATGAACCCTGGCCAGGTGCAGTAGCTTACGCCTGTAATCCCAGCACTTTGGAAGGCCGAGGCAGGCGGATTACCTGAGGTCAGGAGTTTCAGACCAGCCTGGCCAACACGGCGAGACCCCGTCTCTACTAAAATTACAAAAATTAGCTGGGCATGGTGGCGGGCACCCCAGCTATTCGGGAGGCTGAGGCAGGATAATTGCTTGAACCCAGGAGGTGGGGGTTGCAGTGAGCTGAGATCACACCAATGCACTCCAGCCTGGGCAACAAGAGCGAAACTCCATCTAAAACAACAACAAAAAACTAATATGGATGAACCCTGAAACAATATGTGAAGTGAAATCACAAAAGACCACAAATGGAATTCCATTTCTATGAAATGTCTAGACTAGGCAAATCCTATACATACGGAAGATAGATCAGTGGTTGCATAAGCCTAGGGGTGTTGGGAGGGAGAAATGGGGAATGACTGCTAAGGGGTCCAAGATTTCTTCTTGGAGTGATTAAAATGTCTTAATATTGATTTTTGTGATAGTTGTACTCTGTGAATACACTGAAAAACATTGAATTGTATGCTTTTGATGGGTGAATACTATGTTGTGTGAATTACGTCTCAAAGTATTACAAAAAACCAAACTGTGTTTGATACTTTGGAGGCTGGGGCCAGAAGATTGTTTGAGGCCAGAAGTTTGAGACCAGTCTGGGCAACCATAGCACAACCTGTCTCTTTTAAATAGATACATGCCTACATACAAAAACAGTGGCATGTAGCAAAAGCAGTGCTAAAAACCCTAAGAGTACACATTTGAAAGGAGGAAAAAACTCACATAATATAAGCTCCTGCCTCAAGAACCTAGAAAAAAAGCCACGTGTGGTGGCTCACACCTATAGTCCTAGCAACTCAGGAGGCCAAGGTGGGAGGATGACTTGAGTGTAGGAGTTCAAGGCCAGCCTGAGCAACATAGTAAGACCATGTCTCTAAAAAATCGTAAAACAAACCAAAAAGAAACTAGAAAAATAAGAGCAAAAGAAACCCCAAAGCAAGCAGAAGGAAGGAAATAAGGACAAGAGCAGAAAATGAAATTGAAAACAGATGGAGTCAATGAAACAAAGAACTGATTGTTTTGTTTTTGAGATGGAGTTTCACTCTGTTGCCCAGGCTGGAGTGCAGTGGCACTATCTCAGCTCATTGCAATCTCCGCCTCACAGGTTCAAGCGATTCTCCTGGCTCGGCCTCCCAAGTAGCTGGGATTACAGGCGCCTGCTACCACACCCAGCTAATTTTCATATTTTTAGTTGAGACAGGGTTTCACCATGTTTGCCAGGTTGGTCTCGAATGCCTGACCTTAGGTGATCTGCCCACCTCGGCCTCCCAAAGTGCTGGGATTACAGGCGTGAGCCACTGCGCCCAGCAGAACTGGTTCTTTGATAAGATAATAAAACTGACAAAGCTCTAGCAAGACTGACAAAGAAAAGAGAGAGGACACAAATTATCAATATCAGGAATGAAACAGGGGATATCGAGTTGAGCTTTCTTCAACTTGACAAAGAATAACTACGAAAACCCTACAGCTGGCATTATACTTAATAGTGAAAGACTGAATGTTTTCCCCCAAAGATCATAACAAGGCAAAGATGTCTCACTATTCTTATTCAACACAGTGCTGCATCTTCTAGTCAGTTAACAAGGCAAGAAAATGGGAGAAAAGACAGATAGAAATAACACTGTATTTGCAGATAACATAATTGTCTACATAGAAAACCCCAACAAAACAACTCCTAGAATAAGTGAATTCAGCAAGATAGCAGGATGTAAGATCACACAAAAATCAATTGTATTTCTATATATTAGCAATGAATGTGAGCACCAAAATTAAAAATATCACTTGTAGGCCAGGTACAGTGGCTCATGCCTGTAATCACAGCACTTTGGGAGGCCAAGGCGGGCGGATCAGGAGGTCAGGAGTTTGAGACCAGCCTGGCCAACATAGTGAAACCGTGTCTCTACTAAAAGTACAAAAAAATTAGCCAGGCATGGTGGTGGGCACCTGTAATCCCAGCTACTTGGGAGGCTGAGGCAGGAGAATCGCTTGAACCCAAGGAGGCAGAGGTTGCAGTGAGCGGAGATGGCGCCACTGCACTCCAGCCCAAGAGATAGTGCAAGACTCCATCTCAAAAAAAAAAAAAAAAAAAAAAAAACCACTTGTAATTCCCCTGCCCCAAATACTTAGAAATAAATCAAACATGTGCAAGATTTGTATGTGAAAACTACACAACACTGATAAAAACAATCAAAGATCTGGCCGGGTGCAGTAGCTAATGCCTGTAATCCCAGCACTTTGGGAGGCCAAGGCGGGTGGATCACTTGAGGTCAGGAGTTCGAGACTAGCCTGGCCAACATGGTGAAACCCCGTCTCTTCTATAAATACAAAATTTAGCCGGGTGTGGTGGTGTGTGCCTGTAATCCCAGGTACTCGGGAGGCTGAGGCAGGAGAATCGCGTGAATCCAGGAGGCAGTAGTTGCAGTGAGCTGAGGTCGCAAAATTGCACTCCAGCCTGGGTGGCAAGAGCAAAACTGTCTCAAAAAAAAAAAAAAAAAAAAAAAAATCAAAGATCTGTACAGCCATGTGCTGCATAATGACATTTTGGTCAACAACAGATCACATATACAATGGTGGTCCCACAAGATTATGACTATACCGTATGGCCTAGGTATGCAGCAGGCTTTACCATCAGGTTTGTGTAAGTACACCCTATGATATTCACACAAAATTAAATCACCTAATGAGGCATTTCTCAGAATGTATTCCTGTTATTAAGTGACACATGACTGTACTCTTTTGTGTAGAGGAGGATAGAATTATCCTAAATTTTATATGGAAAGGCAAAATAACTAGAATAGTGAACATAATTTTGAAAAAGAGAAAAGGAGGAGAATCCTTCTACTCAAATTCAAAGCTTACTATAGAGCTGCAGTAATCAAGACTGCGTGATACTGGCAAAAACATCAACAGAGATCAATAGAACACAATAGAGAGCCCAGTAATAGACCCACACTAATACGCTCAATTGAATTCTGGCAAAGATGCAAAAGTATTTCAATAGAGGAAGAACAGTCTTTTCAACAAGGTGCTAGAGCAAGTTGATATCCATAGCCAAGAAAATAAACTTGGAATTAAACCTCACATTTATACACTCAAAATGGATCACATACTAAATGTAAAATGTTAAACTCCACAAAACCTTTAAAAAATATATAGAACCTCTTCAGGATCTAAGGCTAAACAAAGGTCTCTTGGACTTCACACCAAAAGCATGATCCATGGAAGGAAAAATTGATGAACTGGATTTCAACAAAATAAAAAACTTGAGCTCTGCAAAAGGCCGTTAGGATAAAAACACAAGCTACAGACTAGGCAAAAATATCTGCAAACCACGTATCTGACAAAGGTTGAGTTTCTACAATATATAAATAACTCTTGGCCAGGCGCGGTGGCTCACACCTGTAATCCCAGCACTTTGGGAGGCTGAGGAGGGTGGATCACTAGAGATCAGGAGTTCGAGACCATCCTGGCTAACACGGTGAAACCCTGTCTCTACAAAAAAATACAAAAAACTAGCCGGGCGAGGTGGCGGGCGCCTGTAGTCCCAGCTACTCAGGAGGCTGAGGCAGGAGAATGGTGTAAACCCGGGAGGCGGAGCCTGCAGTGAGCTGAGATCCGGCCACTGCACTCCAGCCTAGGCGACAGAGCTAGACTCCGTCTCAAAAAAAACAAAAAACAAAAAACAAAAATACAAAAATTAGCTGGGTATGGTGGCACACACCTGTAATCCCAGCTACTCAAGAGGCTGGGGCAGGAGAATCACTTGAAGCTGGGAGGCGGAGGTTGCAGTAAGCCAAGATCAGGCCATTGCACTCCAACCTGGGTGGGTGACACAGTGAGACTCCATTTCAAAAAAAAAAAAAAAGAACTCTCAGAATTCAACAGCAAAAAAGAAAGATTATTAACATCATTAGCTATCACAGCAATGTAAGTTATAACTACAATAAGGTTTCACAACACTCTTACCGGAATGGCTAAGACTAACATCAAATGCTGGAAAGATGCAGAGAAACTGTATCACTCAAACATTACTGGTAGAAATGTAAAATCATACAGCTATTCTGGAAAACTTTGGAATTCCTGGGCATTTATCCAAGAGAAATGAAGACTCCTGTTCACATAAAAACCTGCACACAAATGTTTACAGCAACTTTATTTAGATACCTAACAACAGGAAACATTCCTGACGTCCTTCTACAGGTGTTTACTATGGTACCTCTATACGGACATCCCACTCAGTACTAAAAACAGAACTGTTGATGCAACAACCTGGATCAATGCCCAGATTATGCTGAGTGAAAAGCCAATCCCAAAAGAAACTATAATCCAATCATAATTTTGGCAAAATTACAGAGATGGAGAACAGACCACTGGTACCAGAGGTTACGAAGGTGGGCGCAGCTATACAAGCACGAGACGAAACTGAGTATGGCTTGTAAGGACAAATGGGATAATTGTGATAGAAATGTTCTATATCTTGATCTTATCATTTCTATTATATCTTGGCTTGGTTGTGATATTGCCCTTGTTTTGCAAGATGTTATCATCGGGAAAACCGGGTGGAATCTCTATGTTATTTCTTACAAGTATATATTTCTTACAATGACCTCAAAATTTTTAAGTTGAATTGACAAAACAAAGCCAATGACCTACATTTATGTTAATAGCTTATGAAATAAGCTAACAAAGGAGTAGACTGATGTTAAGACACACAATTTGCCGGGCGCGGTGGCTCACGCCTGTAATCCCAGCACTTTGGGAGGCCGAGGCGGGCGGATCACAAGGTCAGGAGATCGAGACCACGGTGAAACCCCGTCTCTACTAAAAATACAAAAAATTAGCCGGGCGCGGTGGCAGGCGCCTGTAGTCCCAGCTACTCAGGAGGCTGAGGCAGGAGAATGGCGTGAACCCGGGAGGCGGAGCTTGCAGTGAGCCGAGATCGCGCCACTGCACTCCAGCCTGGGCGACAGAGCGAGACTCCGTCTCACAAAAAAAAAAAAAGACACACAATTTGGTTCATTTCCTGGACAATTTACGCCTATGGAGTGGTAATTCCAGTGCCTGTTCTTATTCTGCCTAATCACAAGTGATTTTCCTGATGGCCTCAGGTATCTAATATCTGCCTGGCTAATTCAAACCTATGGATCCCCAATAATGTCTTTTTCTTTTTTTTTTCTTAAGACAGGGTCTGGCTCCATTGCCGAGGCTGGAGTAGAGTGGCACAGTCTCAGCTCACCGCAACTTCCACATCCTGGGCTCAAGCCATCCTTCCCACCTCCGCCTCATGAGTAGCTGGGAGCATGTTACCACACCAGTTGATTTTTTGGGAGAGACAGGTTCTCCCTATGTTGCCCATGCTGGTCTCAAACTCCTTGGCTCAAGCTACCAGCTACTTGGGAGGCTGAGGCAGGAGAATCGCTTGAACCCAGGCGACGGAGGTTGCAGTGAGCTGAGATTACGCCACAGCACTCCAGCCTGGGCAACAGAGTGAGACTCCATCTCAAAAAAAAAAGAAAAAAGAAAAAAGAAAAAAAGATCATTTTCCCATCCTTATTTTGTACATCTACTGCTTGGAAGCAAAGTAGCTTCAAGCCTGGCAATCTCTCTATAATCTTAGGTACGTGGTCCTACACTTAAGCATATGTTTGTTTCATACATATATATCTTATATATGTATAATCTTTTAAGTTTGTCCTGTTGGTATGAAAATCTAAAATTACTACTTACCATTTGAAGAGGCTAAAGGCAGTTCTTAAATTCTTCCCCATTTAGGAGAAAATTTTGAATAATGACTCCTTCATCCAAATCTGATAAAGAATGTGTTCAATATTTTATATCATTTTACAGTATATTTTGAGAAAGAACTTTATTTGCTTTGTACAAAAATTGCATGACACATTAACATATTATGTATCAACAGGATACATAATTCATAAAACACTGTCTGCCAAAAGTAATTTTACCACTGTTTAAAAAAAAACCCCATCTAAAAGTCGCTTTATAATATGTATATTTTCTCCAAAGGAAGAAATTTCTTGCTTTTACTCAGGGGGAAAAAGAGAAAATTAATGTACATTTGAGTAGAATGATTTCATCTAAAAGAGTTCTTTCAGGAGACATCTGGGATTCACTGCATTATTTTTTTTTTCTTCTTTTTCCTCTTCTTTTCCAACATTTCTACCATTTTCCTCTTCTTGGTTGATACCAGGCCACTTTCTTTTGTTGCTTTCTTACTGTCACCTGCTAAACTGCGTTTCTTTGTGTTAGGTTTTGACTGCTTTTCTTCTTTGTGCACTGTGTCACCAGGCTCCTTTTTGCCAATTTTGGACTGTTCTTTACTTACTGCAACACAAAAGAGAGTGCTTTTAAAGACTGTTTTCCCCTTTGAATGAAATAAACACAGGCTGTCAACAAAGTGAAATTATCTGGATCTCCTCCACTTCTACAATTTAAGAGATAACAGATTACTCAAAATGTCAGAACAATCAAATTCGATTACCAGGAGAAGGCTCTGCTGCTGGAGGAAAGCTTTCTTTCGTGTCTGGCACGTTGTCTAGCCACACTCCAAGACATGTCAGCCTGGCTTTAGTGTTTACTTCACAGAGTAAAGATGGGGGAACTTTCTAAACAGAAGAAACAAACATTCAGAATGTGCATTTTCAATAATTTCTTTTTCCATAATCAAGTTACCTTAATTTAAAACTTCCTATATTTTCTTGAATACAAAATATGATATTCAGAAGCAACATATAATGTTCACTCATGGTTAGGTTTGACTATGTTATTCACAGAGCCAATTTCTAAGAAGTATTCAGAATTTGAAAATTCTAAAGAAAGGAATCAGGTCTTCTTTCCAGGGCTGAACAAAGAACCTTGGAAAAAGACACATTCAACAAACCATATTCACAGAATGTGTTTATGAGAGAACAAAGAATAAACCAAGAGAGACTGTAAGGAGACTACAGGAGGGAATTTAATTTTCCGAACTGTCTGGTTCAAATGGTTTGTTAATTTCATAATTGATCAGGAGCTTCCAAATTATTTTTAGCAATGGCAGTATTTCTACCTAAGAGCTTCCAGAGAACTCCAATACTCAAGAGAGAGGAAAGTAGAGCTTCTCTGACTAAAAAGAGCAGCGCAAGTTCTGGGAAACCGCCAGCTCACACTCAGAAATGACAACCATCAAGGCAGCTCCACGGGAACCCTAATTTTAAAACCATTAATATCAATCCTGCCTGGAAGAGATTTAAAACGTTTATTTAAAGACTTATGTCTTATGACCCTTAAAAAATATTCCACCTCACTTACGAGCAAGATTTGTAATAAAGTACATTTAGATTGTGTTAAGGCACTGACCTTATCCTGCTCAAGCTTCCACATTTTGATGAAACCATCACTCGATGCTGTAACAATAACATGTTGCTCTGGAATTTCAAAACTGAACATGTCCTTTACCCTAGGAGAGAAATATTAACACCATAAAAGACCCTGTCCTCCAAAAAGTCTAATATTGTTAAAAACTACACACACAGACTGGTGCTTTCTCACTGTTTCAGGTATTTCCAAACTGCTCAATGAAAGGTGCCTTAAAACGTAACTATGCTTCGCATTCCCATTAATGAGATATATTCAGGCCCAAAATACAAGATAAAATCAACCACCAACTATATCTGAAGGAAAAGTTGAAAAGATAACAGATAACAAATAATCAGGTTATTACAAAGGAACTAAAGATGAGTAAAACAAAGCCCATCACCACAAGAAACTCCAAGTTCAGTAAGGAGAGAAAAGACAACAGAAATGATGAATCAAGGCCTCTCCCACACACCCATTTCCCTCATCTCCAGTCCCACCACTGTTAGTCTAAGCCGCTATTATTTTTCCTCTGGATCACAGAAGTAGCCTAATTGGCCTTTCTGCTTCTATTTTGCCCCTTAACAACTTTTTTTTTTTTTTTAAGACGGAGTCTTGCTCTGTCACCCAGGCTGGAGTGCAGTGGCGGGATCTCAACTCACGACAACCTCCACCTCCTGGGTTCAAGCGATTCTCCTGCCTCAGCCTCCTGAGTAGCTGGGATTACAGGTGTGTACCACCATGCCCGGCTAATTTTTGTATTTTTAGGAGAGACGGAGTTTCACCATGTTGGTCAGCCTGGTCTCGAACTCCTGACCTCATGATCCGCCCGCCTCAGCCTCCCAAAGTGCTGGGATTACAGGCGTGAGCCACTGCACCCGGCCAACAATTTTTAAAAATGTAAATCAAATCTTGTAACTTCCAGGCTTAAAACCCTACAAAACTGGGACCTACTTTAAAATAACATGGGAGAGGAGGAAGTGGCTGGGCATATAGATGAAGCAAAACTGGCCACACAGTGATAGTTGCTAAAGCTGGTGGCGGGTCTTAAAGGGTTAGCACCTTAAACCAGTCTAAATGCTTTTAAATTTTTCCATAGTAAGAAAAATTATGATGATTATGGGCACCATTTGGCTTCCACCATCCTCTCCTTGCTCATTCTCACCTAGTCACACAGTTCTTCTATCTGCTCCTAAAATACACCAAGCTCTGTTCTCCCTCAGGGTCTTTGCACCTGTGCCTCTCTCTTCTTTTAAAAACTAGCTCCTTTTTCATTCCTAAGGTCTCACATCTTCTTCCCTCATCATCCTATCTAAACCAATTACCCTTGTTAATCTTTAATCATTCTACTTTTCTATTTCCATCCTGTCATAATGATCTGCTTGTTTGTAATCTATTGCCTCCTTACAATATAAAAGCCATGAGAGCACAAGCTCCCGTCTTTTTTGTTCATCATTAAATACCTCGTGTAGTATTTCATAATGATGCTCAATGAATACTTGTTAAATAAATGAATGGTCAAATACCTGAAGTGTTACTAGTACATCTGGAATGGCGACCTTGAAGAATATGTTTACTTCCCAATATAGCAGAAGAGTAAGGCCTTTATACTACTGACTGCAGTACTCTTACAGATTTCTTAAAACTTAACCACTGTTTAAGAAATAAGAACTAAGACCCATTTGAGACATAGAACATGCAAAGGGAACACATTAAATTCTAACTCTGTATATTAAATCACCTTTTTCAAAATTACTGGAAAAAGCAGGGATATAAGAGTCAGATAAAATCGGGCTCAGCTCTCAGCTCCATTACCTAAGAGTGGGGTAATATTGGCCAAGCCACTTAACTACTTACTTTGAGACTATCCACCTGCTAGAAATAGAGAAAGCATTAAAAGTTAATAAAAACTGGCACAAAACAGGAACTCAATAACGTCAATTCACTTCTCCTGCAGGAAAAGAAAAATCACACGGAAAAGGGGAAGAAGTAGGCAAGGGGAATTACATAAAAGGACAAAAGTAGATGGGAACAAAGCTCAAGATTGTTTAGTCTTTTGTTTGTTCAAATATGCTTGATTGCAGGCTCCAAGTCTAACAGACATTTAAAAAATATCTTGTGCAAATGACAGTCCTGAAAACAATTTCATCACTTTTGCATTATTATTATTATTTTTGAGACGGAGTCTCACTCTGTCACCAGGCTGGAGTGCAGAGATGCGATCTTGCCTCACTGCAACCTCCGCCTCCAGGGTTCAAGCGATTCTCCTGCCTCTCCCTCTCGAGTAACTGAGACTACAAGCACTCAACACCACACCAATTATTTTATTTTTAGTAGAGATGGGTTTCACCATGTTGGCCAGGATGGTCTCGATCTCTTGACCTCCTGATCCGCCTGCCTCCGCCTCCCAAAGTGTTGGGATTACAGGTGTGAGCTACTGCACCCGGCCCACTTTTGCATTATTAAAGGCCAGGAAGATAACATTTTCCACCATCTTATTAGACTCCAGATACCATATACTGTACGTGTAGATATGTCTGATTATTTCTGCAGTTGTCAATAAAAACATATAACCTGGTTTATGAAACTACTGCATATATACCATTTATTAAGACTAAACATATACACCAGAGATTAGTAAAAATACCTGTTTTCATGAGCTTTAAATTCACAGAGGCACACTAGCGAATCACAGTCAAAAAACCTTATAACTTCTTCATCTCCAGCCACTGCAAGGACAGACTCCTAGCAGAGAGGAAAAAGAGTAATAACATCCAGAATGTCATCAACAGTTCCAACCATCACCACAAACTTTCGTCACTGATTTCTGATTACTTACTGAAAGAAATTTAACAGAGGAAATTCTCTTTTCATTTGTGATGGTGCCACTAATGGATGCAGTGTCGAGCTGATAGATGTCTATTTTATTCTGTATGATAACTACATATTGCTCTCCTCTTGGGGACCACTCTACTATGTGAGCATCTATAAGTGGAAAAAAAATGAAGTTTATTTATTTTGTAAATAAAACATAAAATGATCATAGCAATAATAAAAATAGAAAATATTTATACTGTGTATTTTCAAATTTGTTATCCTAGTTTATCTTCATAACACATTTTACAAGTTAAGTTTTTTAGAAAACAATCTAGGTTCCAAAAGTCAAAGGTTGGCCAGGTGCAGTGGCTCAAACCTGTAATGCCAGCACTTTGGGAGGCCAAGATGGACGGATCACTTAAGGCCAGGAGTTTGAGACCAGCCTGGCTAACATGGCAAAACCCCATCTCTACCAAAAAATACAAAAATTTAGCCAAGCATGGCGGCATGCGTCTGTAATCCCAGTTACTTGGGAGGGTGAGGCAGGAGAATCACTTGAACTCAGAAGGCAGAGGTTGTAGTGAGCTGAGATAGCACCACTGCACTCCAGCCTGGGTGACAGAGCGAGATTCTATCTCAAAAAATCAAATCAAATCAAATCAAATCAAATCAAAGGCAGGTGGCAGAGCCACAACAAGAATCTAGATCTAAAATGGGAAAAGAAAGAAACCCAAGGCATTTGCTCAGAGATCACCACCACCATGCAGAGAAATAAATATGTAACATACACACACGTAAAAATGTGTATCTATATTCATATTCCATAAATCACTGTAAAACATACAGGTTGAGTATCCCTTATCCAAAACACTTGGGACCAGAACTGTTTTGGATTTTGTAATATCTGCATATATACAATGAAATATCTCGAGGATAAAACCCATGAAACTCATGTTTCAAGTCTACACATGAAATTCATCTATGTTTCATATACATCTAGCCTGAAGGTAATTTTACAAAATATTTTAAATAATTTTGTGCATGAAACAAAGTTCTGACTGTGACCCATCATGAGGTTAGGTGTTGAATTTTCTACTTGAGACATCACATCAGTGCTCAAAAAGTTTCAGATTTTGGAGCATTTCAGATTTCCAGATTAGGAATGCTCAACCTGTATTTCAAACAAAAATACTCACTTTGCTTTATATTTTTTATGAATGCTGATCTTCCTTCTACAAGATTCCACGTTCTGCAAAACAGGAAGCTTACTTATGGTGTGATCACCAACTACCTTTTACTAAGCGTAAAAGAACAAGCATAATGAAGGCTTACTCAAGTGACAATTTTAGTAAATACTGATTATTTAAAAGACCTGCTATCTTTCTTACAGCAACATTATGAAATACTATGAGGCAGGATAAGACTTGCTCCATTCCCATATCCCTTTAACATGTCGTATCCATTGTATTTTCAAAAGGTTTCCCTTTCTAAAATCTTCAGTTCACAGCTATGATGACTGCAGCATAACTGCATGTTTGAAAATAGTTTTTCATTTTTATCCTACCACTGTGAAAAGGTTCACCAGTTTTTGAAGTTTCCCTTGTATCACAGTATTTTTAAATGGTGGAGAGCTGTAGTAAAAGATACACCTTAGAAAAATGCTCTTGAGCATTAATGACTTACCTTAATGTCTTATCTGTACCAACCGAGAGAGCCAACTTGCCAGATGGGTGAATAGAAAGGAAGGTCACCTGTCCTCTATAATGAAACCAACAGTTAGTCCCCAACTTGACTGGCACATCGAGGATGCCAAAGGGAAAGAGCCCAACTCACTTGTGAGCTTTAATTGACTTCAGGCATTCCCATTTCTTTGCATCCCAGATACAGATGAGTCCATCTTCCGCTCCACTGATTAAATGCCTGTTGCCATAGAATTTCAGGCAAGTTATTGTACCTATAGAAAAACCAAAATAGGCAAAAGTAATATTCATTTTAAATACAAACTCCATTTCTGATTTGAAGGCTATGCTATGCTAAGTAAAACACTCAATATTTTTTTTTTTTTTTGAGGCAGGGTTTCACTCTTGTTACCCAGGCTGAAGTGCTATGGCACAATCTTATCTCACTGCAACCTCTGCCTCCTGGGTTCATGCAATCTTCCCACCTCAACCTCCTGAGTAACTGGGACTACAGGTGCACATCAATACACCTAGCTGATTTTTGTATTTTTTGTAGACACAGGGTTTCACCATGCCATGTTGCCCAGGTTGGTCTTGAACTCCTGGGCCCAAGCGATCTGCCCACCTCAGCCTCCCAAAGTGCTGGGATTACAGGGGTGAGCCACTGTGCCTGGCCTCAATGTCTTAATATTACTAAAATATACCTTAAATTTTTTCATATAAGTACAGTTGTTCAAATCTATGCAAATATTTTCAGCAGAGTATCTCCAGTTTAGATACACATTTGAACAAATCAGTTCACGTCCTTGCTTTACCTCTTCAAATTATAAGTTTAGAAGGTGGCTGGCTAGGAAAGTTTGAGCAGAAGTAAACAAAACTAACCAGCTAACAAGCTAATCTGGGGAACAAACCAGATGTACTGCCACATGACTTCCACTTTCTAAACAGTGAATGAGCTACCCAATCAGCCACAATCCAATCATTATCACTCAGACCTGTTTTGATCCATTTCCACACATTTCGCATTCATTTGTTCATATTTTCCTCTGCTTATTATCCTATTTCTCACTTTGGAAAGTTTGCTTTCCCACATCTGCTTCCCTAGAAAAAAGCTTATCTATTAGCAATTCTCTAAAATAGGATGTATGCACCCATAAAAAAGAATGAGCTCATATCCTTTGCAGGGATGTAGATGCAGTTGGAAGCCATTATCCTCAGCAAACTAATGCAGGAAGAGAAAACCAAACACTGGCTGGGCAATGTGGCTCATGCCTGTAATCCCAGAACTTTGGGAGGCCAAGGCGGGCAGATCACCTGAGATCAGGAGTTGAAGACCAGTCTGGCCAACATGGCGAAACCGTGTCTCTACTGAAAATACAAAAATTAGCTAGATGTGGTGGTGTGTGCCTGTAGTCCCAGCTACTCAGGAGGCTGAGGCACAAGAATTGCTTGAACCCGGGAGATGGAGGTTGCAGTGAGCCGAGATCGCACCACTGCACTCGAGCCTGTGTGACAGAGCAAGACTCCATCTCAAAAAAAAAAAAAAGAAAGAAAGAAAAAGAAAAGAAAGAAAACCAAACCAAACACCGCATGTTCTCACACAGGGGAAGAACACCACACACTGGGGCCTGTGGCAGCGGAAGGGTTGGGGGAAAAAGAGCATTAGAAAGAACAGCTAATGGACACTGGGTGATGGGATGATCTGTACAGCAAACCACCATGGGACGTTTACCTAGCTAACAAACCTGCACATCCTGCATGTGTACCCCTGAACTTAAAATAAAAGTTGAAGGGAAAAAAGAAAAGAATTTAAAAAAGAGAAAAAAAAAAAGGATTTATACAAGAAACAGAAGAAACCAAGAGCCCTACTTCATTCACCCCCCAATCTAAACTTCTTTTATGTAATTCCTTTTCTTATTGTTGAACTCGTACTAATGGGTTTGGACAGGTCAAATTTAACTTATTTCTTCCAAACCTGAGAGAGAAGCCTTCTTTGTATGAACTGGGACTAGGAGATAGAGAAAAAAAGAATGTATATTTTAATCACTCAAAGCACAGCTTCTGATGAAGAGCAAGATAGCTGTCAAAGCAGCAATGGACAGTCTGCCACGGTCTGAAAGTGTCCCCCAAAATTCATCTGCTGAAACTTAGTTGCCAATGTGACAGTTTAAGAGGTGAGACCTTTAGGAGGTGATGGTGACTAAGTCACGAGGGCAAGCCCCCAGGAATGGGATTAGAGGATTGCGACCTTCTAAAAGTTTTTATTGGCTGGGCGCGGTGGTTCACGCCTATAATCCCAGCACTTTGGGAGGCTGAGGCGGGTGGATCACTTCAGGTCAAGAGTTCAAAACCAGCTGGCCAACATGGTGAGACCCCCGTCTCTACTGAAAACACAAAAATTAATTGGGTGTGGTGACAGGTGCCTATAATCCAAGCTACCTGGGAGGCTGAGGCAGGAGAATCGCTTAAACCCAGGAGGCAGAAGTTGCAGTGAGCCAAGATCGCGCCACTGCACTCCAGCCTGGGTGACAAAGCGAGACTCCGCCCTCCCGCTCCCCAAAAGTTTTTTTTGTTTGTTTTCTTTTTTAAAACTGGCTCCAACTCTCGAGCTTGACCTTACAAAATTGTGTAGGGAGCTGCTTTGCCCTTCCACCATATGAGGACACAACAATAGAGCGCCAGTCCTTATGAGACGTGAAAATCTGCTGGTGCCTTAATCTTAGACTTCCCAGCCTCTACAACTGTGAGAAATAAATCTCTATTATTGATAAATTATTCACTCTCAGGTATTTCGTTATAGCAGTCTGAATAAACTAAGGGAACATCTAATAGAAGGAAGCCATTTATGGCTGCAAATTTACTGCTGGAAACCAACGCCTGGTGTGGATCCTCTGAAATACATGTAAGATTGGGTAGGAAAAGGGCACCTTTCTTTGCAATAAACCAACTTTCTTAGCTGAGTTACTCCGCATTCTCTGTCCTCTGGGAAAATGCAATAAAAACAGCATAAAATGTTTGGTACTGAAGAAAAAAATTTACCTGTTCAGTCTTTCTCTCCCTTGATTCTGCCACTATCCTGGGTACCTTGACCACCAGGGTGGAAAACCAAACCACAAGCTGGGCATTGTAGTACTACTTCTTGACTTCAACTCCAGTGACCTTTGCCTCCCCTGCATTTCAGTGCCCTACACCCACAGGCTGGGCGTCGTTACCACATAGAGCTGTTCCTCGGTATAACACTTGACCTCTAGGAACCTATTTGCTGACCACAAGCTCACATCTTCCCATCCCTTTCACGCCTTCCTGCACTCACACTCCACCTGCTTTTGTATTTCAGAGATCTCTAGGCCCTTGACAACACTTTTCTTTTTTTTTCTTTTTTTTTTGAGACACAGTCTTGTTCTGTCACCTAGGCTGGAGTGCACTGGCACAATCTCAGCTCACGGCAACCTCCGCCTCCCCGGGTTCAAGCGATTCTCCTGCCTTAGCCTCCCGAGTAGCTGGGACTACAGGTGTGTGCCACCACGCGCAGCTAAGGTTTTGTATTTTTAGTAGAGACGGGCTTTCTCCATGTTAGCCAGGATGGTCTCGATCTCCTGACCTAGTGCTCAGCCCACCTCAGCCTCCCAAAGTGCTGGGATTACAGGTGTGAGCCACCACGCCCGGCCTTTGACAACACATTTTCTCTATGCTAACAAACTAATCCACTCCTTCACCAAAATTCTTAATTCTTTTGTAACTCAATCCTTCTACCACACACACCAAGTAACCTTCCCCTCTCTAGGGAAATGTCTGTGGCTTATTACTGAAGAAACTCAGAAAATCTTGCAAACCGATGTTACTCAATCCGTAGCTGCCGATTCCAATGGCGCAGGCCTTCATCAGTCCTTCTGTTGGGGTTCTCAGTCAGCATCCCTCCTATACAAACTGGCAGTACTTTCCTCAAGCCCACATCATTCATTCGCTAGCTTGCCCTCTCCCTCCCTCCCAATTCAGTCTCTACCTGGCTCTCTCAAGGACTCCAGGATCTGGTCCCATCTACTTCTCCAGCCCCTCAAACTCCCAGTTTAACCTTCTCATAATCCGGAACTGCTTACAGTTCCCCATGAACACCAGCGGTCAAAAGCATGGGCTCCAGACCTAGGTGCAAGTTCTAGTTCCACTGTTTGAGACCTCAGGCAAGTCAAGTAACATCTTTGAAACTAGGTGTTCTCTTTTACTTTCTTGGCACACAGAGGGGTACTTAATATGCCCTCAATAAAGTTAGATATTGCTATGATGCTACTACCTGTGCTCCTCATACTGCCACCTCTGCCTGGAATGTCCTTTCTCCCTCTTTGCAAACTTTACCTGCCTAACAACTGATATTTCTCTTTTAAGATAATTCAGATGTCATTTTAAGGAAGGTTTCAGTGAAAACCTCACTCTGACTCCCTAACTCTCTGACTGGGTTAAATGCCTCCTTTCTGTCTCCCAAGACAGACCGAAAGCCAACCCAGAGCAACAAACCATTTTTTTTTTTTGAGACGGAGTCTCACTCTGTCGCCCAGGCTGGAGTGCAGTGGCGCAATCTCAGCTTACTGCAAGCTCTGCCTCCCGGGTTCAAACGATTCTCCTGCCTCAGCCTCCCGAGTAGCTGGGACTACAGGTGCGTGCCACCACACCTGGCTAATTTTTTTTTTTGTATTTTAGTAGAGACAGGTCTGGTCTCCAGCTACTGACCTCAGGTGATCCACTCGCTCAGCCTCCCAAAGTGCTGGGATTACAGGTGTGAGCCACTGCGCCAGGCTAAGAAACCATTTTTTAAAACATTCCTCTATCTTCTAGCACAGAATCTGCTATAAAGTAGACAAAACAAATTGTTCAACTGAAGTCAAATTGTAAAGAACACCTCCACGTTCTCATCTTAAGAGATACAATTTTCTTACCACTGTGATGCACTAGAGCCCCATGCTCTATCTTCTTTTTCATGTCATAAATGTGAATTGTTTCATCTTTGCTCCCAGTGACCACAAAACGACTATTGACAGCTACTGCTGACAAGGAGGCAGTGTGAGCATGGTGAGTGAAGTCAGCCACAAGAGTCCATTGCTGTTGAAGATGAAAACATACAATGAATGCCACAGTCACACCACAGTTCTACCAACTATCCACTGGCAGTTTTCATGAATCATGGAACCATTTATCTGCTTCTGAAAAGATAAACTGTTCCACGATTCATGAAAACTATCAATGGATCCTATAAAGGGAAAAATGACATGTTAAACTACAAAATGACATGTAGTTTACACAAAGGACTTGAGACTTGATAAGGAAGGTAAAGCAAGGAGGTGGGCAGGCAACACTGGGTATCATCACTCTAGAACACAGTAGTGGAGACTGGACAAGGGAAGACTTTTAGATTCTACACAAAGCTTTAACTCTTTAATGTTGTTACTTTATATGTGAGACTTAATTTATTTTTTCAGATACTCAAATTTTTATTTGAATTTATTCTTTCAAATGATGAGTGCCTACTATGTGTCTGGCACTATTCCAAGCAGTTGACATATAGCAGTGAACTGCAATTCTTCCACCTAAGCCTCCTGAGTAGCTGGGATTACAAGCACTAGCCATCATGCCCAGCTAATTTTGGTAGAGACGGGATTTCACCACGTTGGTCAGGCTGGCCTTGAACTCCTGACCTCAGGTGATCCACCTTCCTCGCCCTACCAAAGTGCTGGGATTACATGCGTGAGCCACCGCACCCGGCGGACAAGTCTTATAAAGAAAACCCAACAGAGTGAAGGTATGCTTCCATGAGTACCAACATAAGCCCCAGAGAATCACCAAGAATGAAATCTCAGGAACTCTGTGCTTATTGCCATGGGAAGTCCGACTGGATGAGTGCGAAGCACGACAGCAAAATACACACACACACTCCTTAAACTGAAGGAACTGCATCAAAAAGTATTTGCAAAACAAACCGAAAAAGAAAAAAACCCATCAAACTTCTCTGAATATGTGTTACTGCAAATCAGGTCCTTAATAATTACAGCAACAGATACTCCTTCCATCATTTAAGACCAAGGGGGCCTCCTTTGAATCAAGTATTCTTGTGAAGCTGCTACGGCCTTAAATCAAATAATCACCTTTTAAAATCCACATATTGTAGGTTATCTAGGCTGCTGCTTAGATTTAGTAGCAGTATAGGGTAATGGTTAAGAGTTTCAAATGTCAGAGACCCTTGGGGGCTCCTGACACTTTGGGGTCAGCTCTGCCAATTATTATCTGTGTGGCCTTCAGCAGTCACTTAACCTATCTAGGACCAACATTTTGGTTCCTCATCTGCAAAACGAGAATAACTGCATCCTCCTCAGAGGGTTGCTGTGAGGCCTACTGCGTGTCTGGAACATAGTTAAGTAATTTCACTACAAAAAAAAAAATTAGATAGTATCATCTTTGACTATTCAAAACACGTCACTTTTCAGCCAAAGGCAAAGAGCAAATAACTGGAGTAGGAAACAAAATAAACAAAAGCAATAGGTCAAGTGATATACTTCCAAATTTTCTGGATAATTAAAGATAGACGCCTTGACTTCATAAAGTACTGTACTCAATAAAACGGGTTTCTAGAAAATGCTTAGAATTGCTTCGAGAATAAAAGTGAGCTAGACGTTAGGAGGTCGGATTTCTAGTCGTGAGTATAGTCCTATCTACCTATTTGACTACTGGCAATTCATTTGACCTTTTTATTTATTCACACATCTAGTAATATCATATTCTGCTGTAATTTCTCTCCATCTATGCGTCTCCTCAGTCCGCCACCCCTTATGTAGGGAACGTCTCTAAGGCACAATCCATACCTCCAGCATCTTTGCATCTCCACCGCCCAGCTCGCCATAAGTTCCCAACAAATAACGAATTGGTATCGCTTTATCTATACGGGATTTATCCTAATCTAGATTTAGTCATTTGTAAAATTCCAGGACAGAAATTCAGCAAAAGAGCGAGATCTTCTTTCATTAAATTCTGAATACTGTCAACTTATGGGATCGATCCTTAAATCCACAATCTACGACTCATTTGTCCGTATGCAGAAATGCCGGTTTCCTCTGTGTCCCGTGGACCTTTTGTCTACTAGAAAAGGCAGATACTGTCTCATTTTGATAAAATATCCATTACGTTTTCAAAGGTTTGCTTTTCTCTTAAGTCTCTTAGGTTTCATTCACCCAATCATCCAGTGAACAGCAGGCGCTCCAATGTTTACCTCTGCTGTGCAGGAACCAAACCCAACCTTCCCGGCCCCGCCTCCGACTGTCTCTAGGTACGCGGTATCTCACCTCGTGGTCGCCGCACGCCTCGGACTCCGGGTGTACAGCGAACCCAAAGAGGACCTGCTCGTAGCAACCAGCGACCAGCTCCATTCAGCAGCGCACGTGCCTCTTCAGCCAGCCCGGCTCAGCCTGGAGGTGACAGAACCGGATGCCAAAAAAAAAAAAAGTCTGAGTCCTTTTTGCATCGGCGCTCGAATTATACGTCAGGTTCCAGGGCTGCCTTTAAGTCTCCTGTAAACGTGGAAACACTTTCAGCGCGAGGAGGTCACATGGACTTCCCAAGAGGAGAATAAGTAAAGATGCCACATGAGAAGGTTCTCCCTGCAAGAAGAAAAAAATCGGGGGCAAGCAGGCATATCTCAGGAAGGTGCGAGCTGGGCCTGAGGGGAGCGGGCGGGACTTCCTCTGCGAAGCCCCTCATTTCCGTGACGTCAGGAGGAGGCGGGGCCGACTTCCGGCCGGGTGGGTAGTGGCGCCGGCGTCGCCTATTGTTGTGGGTTACGTACTACTAGGATAGAAGTTTTTGTTCAGGAAACAGCGGAACGAGCCTTTCTGTCGCTAACAGGGCAAGGAGGGGTGGGATTAGGGTTCGCGGTGACCTGTTGCAGCGGCGCAGCAGTCACTCTGCCTGGACGGACCCGGTGTGCTAGATGTGTCCGCGTTCCCGTCTGCCCGGGCCAGAATCCCCGCCCTGCACACTTTCTCTGCCCGCTTGCTTAACTCTGGGGTTCTGTTGTCCAGGGTTGCGGCACCTCCTGGGGAGGGAGCAGCGAGCCTTGTTTTTTTTTTTTTTTTTCTTTTCTTTTTTTTGAGACGAAGTTTCGCTCTTTTTGCCCAGGCTGGAGCGCAGTGGCGCGATGTCGGCTCACCGCAACCTCCGCCTCCCGGGTTCAAGCAGTTCTCCTGCCTCAGCCTCCCGAGTAGCTGGGATTACAGGCATGCGCCACCACGCCTGGCTAATTTTTATTTTTTTGGTAGAAACAGGGTTTCTCCATGTTGGCCAGGCTGGTTTTGAACTCCCGACCTCAGGTGATCCGCCTGCCTCGACCTCCCAAAGTTGCTGCGATTATAGGCGTAAGCCACCGCGCCCGGCCAGAGCCTTCATGTGGAAGTTAGGAAGATAGAGTGAGCCTGAGCAACATATTTTGATGCCGTCTCTACAAAAATGTTTAAAAATCAGCTCGGCGTGGCGGCGCCCGCCTGTGTTCCCAGCAACTCGGAAGGCTGAGGTGGGATGATTGCTTGAGCCCAGGAGGCTGCAGTGAGCCTAGATCGTGCCACTGCACTCCAGCCTGGGGAACGAGCCAGACCCCGTTTCAAAGAAAAAAACAGTCTTGTTTAATAAGGTTTAGAGATTCAGGTTTGTATTAGACATTACAGCTTTCCCACAAGCTCCGAACAGAGTAAATCTTGGTTCGTATAGTTCTCATAAACACTGTAGTAGGTCATTTGGTAAATGAGATGCATAGTCCATCCTTGTCAAATCTTAAGCCTCCATTTCAAGTGCAATACAGTGCTTCAGCGCTTAGACCCTTTTGTTTCCGATAACTTTTCTTCTCTGGTATTCTGAATTGTCAGTACATGTTAATTAATAGAGGCCGGTTTGAGTCTTGCGGAAATGATTTCACTTGGGATGCTTTGGTTGTCATTGCAGTGCAGGAAAGGCCTTGTCATCGTTAGAGATAGATAATCGGTGCCACGAAGAAAAAACACGGAGACAAAAGATCTCTCAGCAAGGCAATCTTTAGTTTCTGCAGAAAGGGTGCTCAATTGCAGATGGACAATTGAGCGAGAGCACACCTGAACAAAGGCAAAGCAGACATACCTTACGCATTTGGGTTGTCCTTGCTGCTGTGTCCTGCATCCGTTGGCTGTAGCAGGACGTCATAATCTTAAACTGATACCCGATTTGCTAAATAGGCTGTGAGCTGGAACGTGCCTGTGAGCATGTCCCACAGTTACATAGGATAGGGCTTAACAAAGAGTTACTAGCACAAGGCAAGGAGGCTTGAAGTCAGTCAGTCTTTAAAAGAAACTATTGTTTCTAACACTTAGGATTTATTCTTTAACAAGAAGGGAAACTTTGAAGAGGAAACTTTTTACTTCCTATATCATCTGCCAGCTTTGTCAAGGCCAAATGTAAGCACTTCTCAGACACTGAAATGCTGTTGACAAACTAATTTTCAGTCTAGTGGAAATCCTTGTATTAATTCACCCTTCTAAAATCATTCTTGGCTGGGTGCAGTGGCTCACGCCTGTAATTCCAGCACTTTGGGAGGCCGAGGCAGGCGGATCACTTGAGGTCAGGACTCTGTCTTAAAAAAAAAAAAAAAAGGCCGGACGCAGTGGCTCACGCCTGTAATCCCAGCACTTTCACGAGGTCAAGAGATCGAGGATTGAGACCATCCTGACCAACATGGTGAAACCCCTTCTCTACTAAAAATACAAAAATTAGCTGGATGTGGTGGTGTGGGCCTATAGTCCCAGCTGCTCGGGAGGGTGAGGCAGGAGAATCGCTTGAACTAGAGAGGTGGAGGTTGCAGTGAGCTGAGATCCCACCACTGCACTCCAACGTGGGCAACAGAGTGAGACTCTGTCTCAAAAAAAAAAAAAAAAAAAAAGGCATTCTTTCTTTCACTCTGTACTAGTTATCTTCACTGTGTTACAAAAAGTCAAATTATTTTACGATTTAGATTACTTTTTTTGTAACGTGTAACTTTCCACCAGAGAACCACTAAGATTAGAGGAGTGTGAAGTGAGTGTCCTCTGGACGTTAGACTAGATATTAATAAGCAGGACTCGTTGTTGTTGTTTTGAGACAGAGTCTCGCTCTGTTGCCCAGGCTGGAGTGCAGTGGCGCCATCTCAGCTCGCTGCAAGCTCTGCCTCAGGTTCACGCCGTTCTCCTGCCTCAGCCTCCCTAGTAGCTGGGACTACAGGTGCCTGTCGCCACATCGAGCTAATTTTTTGTGTTTTTAGTAGAGATGGGGTTTCACCGTGTTAGCCAGGATGGTCTCGATCTCCTGACCTCGTGATCCACCCACCTCAGCCTCCCAAAGTGCTGGGATAACAGGCGTGAGCCATGGCGCCCTGCGGGACATTTTAAGTTTCACATTTTATCTTTAAAAATGTGCCTTTATGCATTTTACTCCACAACATATCTGTTCATATTAATGCAAAAGTATTACGCGCTCAGCCAAAAATTTTTTTAAAAACACTAAAACTTTCAAAATCATGTTTTGTATATTGTTACTTCTGGAATGTCCCTGGTGCCCTGTCTCCTTACCCTAGGGACATCTCAACAGCTGTTTGAGAAGTATTAATATTTGTTTAATACTTTTTAAAAATAAATTTTAGCTTATCACCATAAAAAGGTGATTATTTAGAATCTGTTTCCAGGCTGTCACGCTTTTACTTGCTTAAGTAACTTTTGTTCCAACCAGGAATTTTAGAATATAGTTGGTTCTAGAATGGAAACCATGGTATAAGCACCGTGAACATAACTCAAAGTGGTTTTACTTCAAAAAGAAAAAAAAACAAAAAAGAAAACCCCCAAAAACTTAGAAATCAGTGGAACCAATTATAGAGCTCAGAGAACTTAGACAACATCTAGTCCAGGTGTTACTAATCGGTGGGGGGGGTTCTGGATCAGTTTCAGGGGTTTTGAATCCCATGAAATTATATGCAAATATGTGGATATACATTTTTGGAGGAGCGCATTAAGATTTTAAGGGAGGAGACCACCCCTCCTATTGTCTTATGCCCAATTTCTGCCTCCAAAGAAAGAAGAAGTAAAAACTAAAAGGCAGAAATGAAATCCAAAGGCAGCCCGGCGCCACACCCTGGGCCTGGTAAAGATCGACCCCTAACCTAATTGGTTATGTTATCTGTAGATTACAGATATTGTATAGAAAAGCACTGTGAAAATCCTTGTCCTGTCCAGTTCTGTTCCGTTCTAATTACCGGTGCATGCAGTACCCCCTGCTTGCTCAATCTACCACGACCCTCTCACACGGACCTTAGAGTTGTGAGCCTTTAAAGAGACAGGAATTGCTCACTCCAGGAGCTCGGTTGTTGGAGACATGAGTCTTGCCGAAGCTCCGGGCGAATAAAGCCCTTCCTTCTTTAACTTGGTGTCTGAAGGGTTTTGTCTGCGGCTTGTCCTGCTACAATTTAAGTACTGTTTCAAAAAGATTAGTTTAAAGGTACCTCATTAAGGGTAAAATGCAGTGATTCACTCTTAGGTTTAGTCTCAGGTTGTAAATGCTGAGATATGTCTGGAGAGGTGACTTTTTCAAGAACACACAGCTAAATAACAGAGCCAGTAATGCTGCTCTTTTTTATGTGTCCTCGGCCTTGAACATTCTCTTTAACAGAGAGGAAAGCAGCAGCATTTCATTTTATGCATGGCTGTGGCAGTAGTTTCAGATCTTAGATCGTGGATTTTCATTGTCTGAAGAAAGACAATGGAGAATTATATATCTGTTTAACTGGAATTGACCTGAGCATAACTTCCCATAAACCCTTCTATTCCCTTTCTAAACACAGGATGTAAAAAGCCATTTAATCTCATTCTTGTGAAATCTGCGGTTGCCAAGAAACAACCAATGTTGAGAGTTCATTAATCAACACTAAAGCAAGAGAGGATTATATTGTTTTGTAGCTTTGTAAATTATTGATTGAAAAGATTTTTGCACTTGAGCTATGCTCTGATTCATTCGTTCATTCAACAAGTATTTGTTGAGTGCCTAGCTTTGGTTTGCTAAAGTAAAAGCTAGTTTTTCTTCTTGGGTGGCGAGGGTGGTAAGGTGGGTAAAAGCAGGATACGGTAGAGAAAAAGCCCTGTTAGAAATACCACGAGAATCTCATATTCCTGCTGAATTCCCCTCCTTTCTCAGTGCGGCAGGTAGCAACTCTTAAATTCAAGGACTATGGAGGTTGCATGTGAATGTATTCCTGGAGGTTTTGGTCTCCTTTGTATTTCCCAGCACGAAGGGAAGGGGAGATAATGCTGTACTTGCCCTGAACCTGGCCAGTAGTATGCCCTGATAGAAATTTGCTTCACCCACTTCATGGGATTAATCTAGTTGAAACAGAAGGTTTGCATTTGGGGCTTTTAGCGAGCAGAACATCGCTTGTGAGTCCTTGTTAGTGTCATCTCCAAGGCCTAAGTGTCCATCTTTACCCTGGGATCTTGCTTACAACCTTCTGTTCCATAGCTGCTGCCATCTTCCTAGGTGGTTTCAACATGATTACATCGACCTCTGTCTTCCTCAGCCTCCTTACCACCTCCTCAGTGTTCAACTTCCACGTTCCTTTCCAACTGCAGCCTCAATGCTTACCTGGTCCTAGCTATAATTGTGATTTTCTTTGTGTAAAATAAAGTCAGTCCTAAAATGAGAGAAGTAAAAAAAAAAAATTTACAGAAAAAGAATCTTTAACTGACATGTTTTATTGGCTGTCTAAGCTATAGTAGTTAGGAATTGTATTTTACCTGACATAACGATAGTGGTCTAAACAAGACATTAAGTAAAATAAACCAGCGGTAGGCCAATCTAGTGCTAGTGGAAGGAGTCCTTAGTCGTCAGTGACCCAGACTCATTCTGTCTTGGATCCCAGTATTCTTCTGCATGACTTCTTCCCTGATGTCACCTCAGTCCAAGATAGCTGCAGAGTTATTCTTTTTTCTTTTTTTTTCGAGACAGAGGCTCGCTTTGTCCCCCAGGCAGTGGCTCGATCTCGGCTCACTGCAAGCTCCGCCTCCCGGGTTCATGCCATTCTCCTACTTCAGCCTCCTGAGTAGCTGGGACTATAGGAGCCCACCACCACGCCCGGCTAATTTTTTTGTATTTATATAGAGACGGGGTTTCACCGTGTTAGCCAGGATGGTCTCGATCTCCTGACCTCGTGGTCCACCCGCCTCGGCCTCCCACAGTGCTGGGATTACAGGCGTGATCCACCGCGCCTGGCAGCTGCAGTTATTCTGACACAAACCTTCGTATTTGTAATCATAGCACCAGACCTGGGGAGAGGGGAGAAGACAGAAAGGCCCCTTTCCAGCTAAGCAAATACCATTTTCCCACACAGCTTTCCCCTATCCCCTTCTACTAGTTCTGTTTACATCTTCTTAGCCGGACTGACCACCTGGCCACATCTTGCTGCAAGGGAGAAGCTAGGAAATGTAATGTTTTAGCTTGGGCCTATTGCTAGCCCAAGTGAAATCAGAATTGTTATTAAGGAAGAAAATAAACCAATATTGGGTGGCACTTAACAATGTCTGCCACAGCTGCTAATCAATAAAATCTCCCTTGAAGACATGGGGAAATCCACTCCGTATAAACTCCAGTATATCATCAATGCTAGTTGCCTTGCCTTGCCTTGCAGATACCGTCGGCCCTCAGAGTCTGTGGGTTCTGCATCCCTGGATTCAACCAATCGTGGGCTGAAAATACTTGGGAGGCAGGACACGGTGGCTCACGCCTGTAATCCCAGCACTTTGGCCAAAGCAAGCAGATCTCCTGAGGTCAGAAGTTTGAGACCAGCCTGGCCAACATGGTGAAACCCCGTCTCTACTAAAAATTAGCCAGGCATGATAGTGGGCGCCTGTAATCCCAGCTACTGGGGAGGCTGAGGCAGGAGAATCATTTGTACATGGAAGGCAGAGGTTGCAGTGAGGCGAGGTCATGCCACTGCCCTCCAGCCTGGGCAACATGGTGAAACCCTGTCTCTACTAAAAATACAGAAATTAGCCAGGCGTGGTGGCAGGTGCCTGTAATCCCAGCTACTGGGGAGGGTGAGGCAGCAGAATCACTTGAACCTGGGAGGTGGAGGTTGCAGTGAGCCAAGATCACACCACTTATTGCTCGGCCTTGGTGGGCGGAGGTCAAATATCAAAAAGAAAAAAGAAACCAAAACTCAAAAGTTTCAAAAATAAAACCGTTGTTACCCACATGCGAGAGCTACTGGTAAGAAATACACGCCAGTAATATATATAGCTGCATTAGATATTATAAGTAATCTAGACAGAATTTAAGGTTTATGGGAGAGTATGCCGATTCTTCTAGAAACACTCTGAAACCCTTCACAATCTATCCGCGTTAGAAGGAACCTACATTTAAAACAAGTCAGGTCGTTTGGATGCACGTGAGATTTAGAGGAAAGCTTTGTCATGCTTTTTAAAAAAAATACTGAACCAGAGAAATATTTCTTTAAAATTGTATCCTGTACTACTCTCATTAATGTAGGGTGTAAGAGAAAAGGAAGAGAGGAGGGAAGGGAGCGAGGGAGCACATTCTTCTCTGCCTCTTAATTTTGTAGCTAGTTGGATGATGCTTTCCACCTGCATGGGATTAAGAAAAGAAAAAGCCAGTAGGTGCTAGTTCCAATAGTTACTCTCAGCAGGTAGCTGAGGAGAGAAATGTATTTGCCTTAAGGTTTTAGTTACTAAAGTTTCCTCTTTTTTGTGTTGTGGTAAGGGATGGAGTGGAGACTATCCTTCATTGTCGACCAACACACCTACCCCTTCTGTCCCTCCTTGGGGTTCTGCTGACTCCCCCTGGCCTGACAGTTGGTAGAGAGGGCTGGCAGGTGGAAGCCAGAAATTCCCCCAGGTGCCTCAGTACACCCCTCCCCCACCCACACCTTTGCCCCGTTTGTCAGGAAAGTCAAGCAATTAATTGCCTAGCAGGAATTGCCACTAAATGTAATTCTCTCAGATGTAGTTGCGAGACTTATTTGTCAGGGTTGAGAGGTTTTAGCCCACAAGCTGGAATTTTTGACGTGGGAATAAAAACTGGATTCTGCTCTCTTTTTGTAAAGTTTCTGGATAAATGGCCCAACGAGAGAGTTTTGCAGGTTTTGGCATAGCTCAACAAAATAACTATTACTGCTACTGGCAAAGGTGAGTGTTTTCCTCCTACTTTGAAAAGGAAAGCTGTTACTGTTCTATTTGCTACATAATTGTTGGTAACTTATGAACTATGGCTCTTTAAAAATTTATTTAAGTTCCGGGGTACAGATGCAGAACATGCAGGTTTGTTACATAGGTATACATGTGCCATGGTGGTTTGCTGCACCCATCAACCCGTCATCTACATTAGGTATCAAACTATGGCTTTGAACACAGGTGTTCAATTTATTGCAAACTTCCTGGAGAAAAGAAAGGGTTTGGGGGTTTGTGGATGATTCTGCATTGGTTGGTGACGATTCTCATTCCTGTAGTCTCCCATCTGCTATTAGAGTGAAGCAGGAGTTCCAGCCCAACCAGGGTTACCTCTATGGCAACTGGTATGCGCGACAGCACAGCTCATACCTTCTTTCTGGCTACAGCTATGGCTGTGCAGTGGATGGAAATGGACGGGACTGTTTTTCTGCACATGAGACTCCTGAACACACAGCTGGAACTCTGGTTATGCCTAAGGTATCCCTTGCTGGAATGAGTCTTGTGTCATTTGTGTGCCCAATAATAAACATCACTTTCCTATCTTCACACATCTGTGTCTTGTCATCCAAATTCCCACAGCATGGCTTTTGCTACCTGTTTTAATACTAGAGAGTAAAGCTGATAGCCTAAGAAAAATTTTTTATAGCTTTGTTGAGGTATAATACACAAAAAGTCTCTGTACATGTTTAATTTATATGCTTTGCTGAGTTTGGACATGTGTAACCTAGAAGTGTTCACTTGCAGATAATTTCCCATTCTCTTCCAGAAACAAAACAAAAGCCTAATGAAGTCTTTGTCTAAATTCTTGCTACTAAATTTTAGATTATCATAATTCAATATATTTTACTCTTTAACACTTAATATAGGACAAAAGGTAGTTTTGGGGTTTGTTTTATAGCAGTTGGACATAAATACACTTTAAAAAGATATTTTAATAGTTTGAATTACTGAAGTGACATATTTCTCAAATCACACAAAGATGTATTGAAGTAAGGGAAAAGTTCCTCCTCAAACACCCCTCCTTCTTCCCCATTCCCCTCCCACTTAGAAGAAAGTACTGTGGAGTGGATCTATGTCTTCTAGATCTTTCTCCTGTACTCTTGTTAAATCAGTGTGGTTCGTCTTTCTGTTTTGGTGGTTAGGGGATGATTTAGGCAAGAATGAACTATGTAGTATATACTGGTTTTCTTTGCTTCTGCATAAGGAGACCTTTCTTTAAAAAATTGCACACTTATGGTCTGGGCAAGATGGCTCACGCGGGTAGTCCCAGCTACTTGGGAGACTGAGGCAGGATGGTCACTTGAGCTCGGGAGTTTGAGGCTGCAGTGAGCCATGACTGTGCCCCATTGTACTCCAGCCTGAGCAATAGAGTAAGCTCATTTAGACATAGTGTGATTTTTAGCTCATCCGTTATCTGACATTTTAAATATTTTCAGGGCTTTAACAAACTTTTTTACTTATCTTCAAGCATTTGTCTGAGTGTTGCTTTTTTCCCCCAAGAATATATTTCTGGATGTGAAAGGGCTGGATTAAAGGATATAACATTAAAAATTTTTAATAGCAAATTACCTAAAGTCTGCATGAATTTGTACTTTTCATTATTGTGGTGGGTGTTCTTGCTACTCTACATTTCTCTGTGTATGATTAGCCAATCTAATAGGGCAGAGAGGCATTTGTCTATTATTGAGGGCAAATACCTCTTGAAATGTTTATTGGCATCTGTGTTCTGTGACTTTGATATCCTCTTTCTAGTTTTTCTGTTGAGTTATGTCCCTCTTGCTTGACTGCGTAAGATATTCACATGTTAGAGAAATTAACATTTTGGAGTTTAAATGTTACGGACTTCCCCCACCCTGGCTTGTCGCCTAATATTCGGAGTGACACCGTTTGTGTGATCTTTGCCTTAAAACTGAAGTTGAATTTTATATCTAGTCCCTTGGCTTTTAAAACTTACATTTGCTTTATATTATGATATTTTACTGCCCAAACTTGCGTTTTCAATTTTTCTCAAGTCTGTTTTAGTTGTGCCTCTTGTATAAAATATCTTGTTAGATTTCTTGTCATTTTTTCCCCCTTTTGACCCAATTTGGGTTTTTCCCTTTTAACAAATGTTTGATATTGCAGCACTTAAAAAACAAAAATCTTTCAATACATTGCCTGAGGTTTTGGCACTCTTTTTTTTTTTTTTTTTCTTTCGCCTCTTCCCTTTTTGCTCTTTTTTGGGAGACAGTGTCTTTTGGTGGTTACTCTTATATCATTAAATAGAGAAGTATAAGAATGAG
Source organism: Papio anubis (assembly GCF_008728515.1). Taxonomy (NCBI): domain Eukaryota; kingdom Metazoa; phylum Chordata; class Mammalia; order Primates; family Cercopithecidae; genus Papio; species Papio anubis. Next base: position 10,670,421 of record NC_044981.1, on the reverse strand, counting down.
TATATTATCAACTTCAGAAACGAAAGTATTTCTTGATTTTTCATCACTCTTGAGAAAATTAAGAAATGAATATCCTTTTTTTCTCACCTGGCTACCCTTTCTCTCCATTCCTCTGTCCATTTTTTGTTGGCATATTCTGGGATTTTTATCTCACCCTCTAGCCAAATTATTACTATAACATGCATTTTTTTCATATAAGAATTATAGAAATATATTATCTTTTGTGGTTGTGGTGACCCCACTGTGCCGTCTGCCTGCCATCCTGCTGGGTGTTCCCTGTTGGGAAGCTGCTGAGCAAAATTAAAGATGATAAGGCTCCGTGGTGGCGCTCTTTTACTCACACGTCCCCATTTTGGTCTTCTCTAATAAAGCGTGTCCTCTCCAAGATGTCCTAGTTATTCCCTGCTTCCCCCAATGTGCTGTGCCTCTGTCCATAACCTTTATCTCCCCAGGTTAAAGGGGAGATCTCCAGTCCTCTCCTTTACATTTTGACATTGTGGAGGTGGGTGTCTCCAAAGTGATTCTCAGGTCTTTGTGGTCCATCAGCATGCTTTCCCAGACTATCTCTAGCTGAGGAAAGCCTTTTATAAATGTGCTTTTGTTTAAAGGCAGCCAGCTGCATACACAGCGCAGAGAGACCAGAGAGACCAGAGAGAATGCTCTGTCTCCAGATAGTTCCTGCTTCCCTCATCCTGGTTATTTAGCATCCACATTTACCAGAACACACATTGAAAGGAGGAAGTGTGAGCTTACTTAGTCTTGTATTATAGGAGAGGACTTATGGAAGTGTGGATTCTGGGTGTTTTAGCCATTTCTTTCTTTCCTTCTTATATAACTAGTTTTTAGAAATGATGTCTTGCTCTTTTGCCCAGGCTAGAGTACAGTGGTGCCATCATAACTCACTGCAGTCTTGATCTCCTGGGTTCAAGTGGTCCTCCTGCTTCAGCCTTCCAAGTAGCTGAGACTATCGGCTGCATGCCACCATGCCTGGTGTCTTAGCCATATCTAAGTAGAAAAAAGACACAGATTGTCTTTTGAAATTTATAGTAACTATATAACCTATTTTCCAAACCTCAATATATTTCAGAGTGAAGAGGAGGCATACTTTCAGATAGACTGAAAAGTCTTTGGCTCTTAGTATCTTGTCATTCTTATTAGCAAGAGAAGCTTAATTAGGTGCCAGGAGCTAGATCAGCCCTTTCTTGATAGAATGATTCCTTGGAATAGCTGGCCATTCTTAAAAATACAGGTTCCCAACAGGTCTACATAGAGGAATCATAAAAACGTATGCTGCCCCAGTAGAGCCAACAGGCTCTGGGTTAACCAACCAAGATTTACTTTGGGAGTGCCTCTGCAGTTTACTTCTCTCATTATGTAAGAATATGATTGGTTTGCTTTGCTGTAGCCTCTGCATTTTCTCGAGCACCTAATGTCCTGGTTCTTAGCTGAGCCACGGGTTTGAGGACGTGATTAGAAGGCCATGAGGAAAACGTGTTCATGGAGACTTTACAGATTGTCTTCTGGAAGGAGGAGCAGAACTCGAGGTACAGGCATGTAGTACAGGAAATAAGGAGCCTGGATTCCAGGGTCCCTGCTGTCTGGTTCCTAGCTCAGGCTCTAGGATGCTAGTTAGGTCCCAGAAAATCCAGGGGCCAGAGGCCCTTGTTAGGCTGGCTCCTCTTTGTGACATTTCTTCTGTGACTCAGTTTACTTCTTTCATAATTGTACTGTCACCTAAAGATTCTTTGAATCAAATTCAAAAGTTGATTTAAAGAGATTAATTTTCAATATTATTTTTATTTTAGGTAGTTTTTTTGAGAGCTAGAGTTTTTCCCAATCAAGTATGTATTGATATTAAACCTTTAAGTGAAATTATTTTCTCATGAGATAATTTTTTGTTGCAGGAAACCACACCTCTAGCTGAAAACCAAGATGAAGACCCACTAGAAGGTAACATAAACCTTGTACTGAAGTGGTTGGAAACAAAACCCCATTTCCTGGTTTCTCATTCACTCAGCTTGCTAGAAACTGGGAGGTTCTATTGGAAAATTCCAATGTAGGTTGCCTAAGCCATATGCTTCAGTAATTTCTCTTGTTTTTAGAAACTGGTTCTATGGGAACAACTTTAGCTGAGCCACCTCTTTGGGTCTTTCTGAAGGACTGAGAAAAGGGGACATTCCCAAACAATAACAAGCCAATACATTTTTCTTAAGCTCCATTTCCTCTATAAGTTTAGACTTTGAGGAAAATTATGCTTTAATTCTGTTTTTCAAGTGTGGAGAGCATGAGGTAATTGCTGTGGCCTCAGGATTATTGGATCCTGGGGTACCCGATAGGACGGCACTGTAGTGTCAGTCTGTGTGGTGCTTCCTGTACTTCTCAATTTGTTTTGGAAAGAACAAAGTTTGTCTGCCTGGGGACAAACACTCTGAATGTGTCTTATTTGAGGAAGGGAAAAAATGTTTTCTTCTTTTACTTTAAGTAATGGGAAAGAAAACTAGAGGAGAAATACAGAGAACACTGTTGCCTTTTTCTTATCACATGTCTGTCTTATCACATTTGTCTCGTTTCTCTCTCTTGCCCAAACCCCTGCCCCTACCAGACAAACCCACCCACTGCCTTATGACTTTATCAAAGAAGGGAGCATGTTGTTATCAGTCTTTGTAGCCCCTGTGACTAATTCAGAGTTCGCATGTTGGTAGGTGCTCAGTGTTTACATCAAATTGGTGTTGAAAAGAAATCTTCATATGCTATTGAGCAGTTCTAGTTTTTAGTACTTTGATTTAAACATGAGTAAAGGGTGCTTATTTAAACTTTCTGGGATTTCTTTCAGGTTAAGTGTGAGTCTCTTCCTGCCTTCATCAGTTATGCAATTTATTAAAATTGATGCAGAATTTCTTCCTCCTTAGTTCAGCTAAATCTGGGTCCTTGTCTCACGACCAGGAAAAATTAGGCGTGCGAACACATTGAAGGGTGAGGAGAATGGAATTAATTAAGCAAAAGGAAAGCTCTTAACAAAAAAGAGGGATCCAAAACACAGGTTTCCACCTCACAAATTGAATACCAGGCTACCACACACAAGTTGAAAAGGCCAGGCTCCTCCCCTGCATAAGGTGTGAATTCCTGGTGGCTCCTCCTCATTCTTCCAGTGTGCATGTGGGCCCTTAGTCTGAGCCACTCCACATTGATTTATTTCCCTTACTGCACATGTGTTAAGGGATGGAATTTTTCACTGTGGGCATGTTTAGCCAAACCCCCTGTGCACAATGACTTGGGCAGGTTGGAGGTTCTTCAGGGACCCTTCCCTATTTGCCTAGGCATTTGGCTGTCCCCTGTCTCTATCAAAATAATAGAGGTAAAGGTCTGCTTTTTGGATACAGATTGCCACAGACTTCAGATCCCACCTACTAGCTCTGTAGTTCCAGACAAATTAATCTCTAGTGTGTCTGCTTCGCTTTCTGTAAAGTGGGGACATTGTTACCTTTCTCATAGGAAGTGTGGGCATGCTAGGTCTAAAGTACTTTTAGGTGGTTAAACAGCTTCTGCCATGTGATAACCACTCAAGTATTGGCTGGTCATCTATCTGGCACAATACTGGTCAGTAGAAATGTAATGCAATTGCACCTCAAGGAACTAGAAGACAGGAACAAAGTAAACCCAAAATTATAGGAGAAAAGAAATAATAAAGACTATAGCAAAAATAAATAGAAACTAGAAAAACAATACAAAAGATCAACGAAATGAAGGGTTGGTTTCTTTAAAAGATAGTCAACAAACCTTTAAGAACAAAAGAAACTCAAAATCAGATGAAAAAGGAGACATTACAACTGATACCACATAAATGCAAAGGAACATAAAAGACAATTATGAACAATTATACATCAGTAAATTGGATAACATAGAAGAAATGAGTAAATTCCTGGACACATAGAATCTACTACCTACCAAGATTAAATTGTGAAGAAATAGAAAACCTGAACAGACCAATAATGAGGAAGGAATTGAAACAGTAATAAAAAGCCTCCCATCAGGCCAGGCCTGATGGATAATGCCTATAATCCCAAGCACTTTGGGAGCTGATGGGGGAGGATCATTTGAGTCCAGGGGCTTGAGACCAGTCTTGGCAATACAGTGAGACCTTACCTCTACCAAAAATTTTTTAAAAAGCTGGGTATAGTAGTATGTGCCTGTAGTCCCAAATATTTGAGAGGCCGAGGTAGGATTACTTGTGCCCAGGAGGTCGAGGCTTAAGTGAGCTATGAATGTGCCACTGCATGTCAGCCTGGGTGACAGAGTGAGACCCTGTCTCAAAAAGTCTCCCATCAAAGAAAAGCCCAGGTCCTGATGGCTGGCTTCACTGTTTAATTCTACTAAACATTTATTTTTCATTTTATTTTTTGTAGAGGTGGAGTCTCACTTTGTTGCTCAGGTTAGTCTCAAACTCTTGGGCTTAAGCGATCCTCCCAGCTCTGCCTCCCCAAGGGTTGGAATTACAGGTTGGAATTACAGTTACTATGCCCGGCCCCCAAACATTTAAAGAAGAACTAATGCCACGTCTTAAACTACTCCAAAAAATCAAAGATGAAATACGTTGAAACTCATTTTATGAAGCCAGCATTACTCTGATATCACAACCAGAAAAGGACACAACAAGAAAAAACTACAGCCAGTACTCCTGATGAACATAGATGCAAAGGTCCCCAACAAAATACTAGCAAACTGAATTCAATAGCACAATAACAAAATCATCTGTCATGAACAAGTGGTATTCATCCCAGGGATGCAAGGATGGTTTAATATACACGAATTAATAAACACGATACATCCCATTATCCCATCAACAGAATGAAGGACAAAAACCATTATTTTTCTTTTCTTTCTTTTTTTTTTTTTTCCTGGAGATAGGGTCTCACTCTGTCACCCAGGTTGGAGTGTAGTGGTGTGATCTTGGCTGCAACTTCTGCCTCCTAGGCTCAACCAATCTTCCCATCTCAGCCTCCCAAGTAGCTGGGACCACAGGTGCATGCCACCATGCCCAGATAATTTTTTGTATTTTTGGTAGAGACAGGGTTTCGCCATGTTGCCCAAGCTGGTCTTGAACTCAGCTCAGGTGATCTGCCCGCCTCAGCCTCCCAGAGTTCTGAGATTTACAGGCATGAGCAACTGCACTTGGCGATCATTTCAGTAGATGCAGAAAAATCATTTGACAAAATTCAGTATCTCTTCATGATAAAACCTTTCAACAAATTAGGTATAAAAGGAGTGTACCTCAATACAATAGAGGCCATATAATAAACTCACAGCTAACATTGCACTGAACGGGGAAAAATTGAAAGCTTTTCCTCTACAATCTGAAACCGGATAAGGATGCCCCCTTTCACTACTTCTATTCATCATAATAGAAGTAGCTGTAATAGTCTAGCCAGAGCAATTAGGCAAGAGGGAGAAATAAAAGGTTCCCAGGTTGGAAAGGAAGAAGTGAAATTGTCCTTGTTTGACAATGACATGATGTGTTATACAGGCATACCCTCATTTTATTGTAGTTCACTTTATTATGTTCCACAGATACTATGGTTTTTTTGGTTGTGTGTGTGTGTGTGTGTGTGTGTGTGTTTTTAAACAAGTTAGAAGTTTATGGCAGCCCTGAACTGAGCAAGTGTATCTGTGCCATTTTCCCAACAGTATGTGCTCATTTTGTTAGCACTGTTTAGCAATAAGTTATTTTTTTCTTTTTTTTTTTTGGAGACAGTCTTACTCTTTGTCACCCAGGCTGGAGTGCAGTGGCATGATCTCGGGTCACTGCAACCTCCGTCTCCGGGTTCAAGCAATTATTCTGCCTCAGCCTCCTGAGTAGCTGGGATTAGAGGCACCTGCCACCACACCCAGCTAATTTTTGTATTTTTAGTAGAGACGGGGTTTTGCCATGTTGGCCAGGCTGGTCTCGAACTCTTGATGTCAGGTGATCCACCCACCTCGGCCTCCCAAAGTGCTGGAATTGCAGGCGTGAGCCACTGTGCCTGGCAGCAATAAACTATTTCTTAAGGTAATTACATTGTAAACAAATTTATTCTTTTAGTTTTTTTTAGTTTTATTTTTGAGATGGAGTCTTGTTCTGTTGCCAGGCTGGAGCACAGTGGCACGATCTCTGCTCACTGTAATCTCCACCTCCTGGGTTCAAGTGATTCCCCTGCCTCAGCCTCCCAAGTAGCTGGGACTATAGGCGTGCACCACCACGCCTGGCTAATTTTTTGTATTTTAGTAGAGGTGGGGTTTCACCATGTTCGCCAGGATGGTCTCAATCTCCTGACCTCGTGATCTGCCTGCCTCAGCCTCCCAAAGTGTGGGGATTAGAGGCGTGAGCCACTGTGCCTGGCCAAATTTGTTCTTTTAAAATTTTTTTTTTTTTAAATAGAGACAAGGTCTTACCGTGTTGCCCAGGCTGGTGTAGAACTCCTGAGCTCAAGTGATTCTCCAGCCTCGGCTTCCCAAAGTACTGGGATTACAGGCATAAGCCACCATGCCCGGCCAATATAAACAACTTTTATATGCACTGGGAAACCAAAAAATTCATGTGACTTGCTTCATTGCAATATTCATTTTACTGCAGTGGTTAGGAACTAAACCTGCAATATCTCCAAGGTATGCCTGTAAAGAAAATCCTACAGACTCTGCCAAAAAACTGTTAGGTCTAATAAACTTATTAGTTTTGTATCCTGTTACTTTACTACACAAAATTGTTTCTATACACTAATAACTATTTGAAAAAGATAACAAAAAAAAATCCCATTTACAATAGCTTTAACAAAAACTTAAGAGTAAATTTAACCCGGGAGGCGGAGCTCGCAGTGAGCCAAGATTGCGCCACTGCGCTCCAGCCCGGGCGACAGAGCGAGACTCCGTCTCAAAAAAACAACAAAAAAAGTAAATTTAACTGAGGTGAAAGATGTCTATACTGAACACTAAAAAGTGTAGATGGAAGAAACTGAAGATACAAAAGATACCTCATGCTTATGGATTAATGGATTAAGAGAATGAATATTATTAAAAAGTTCATACTACCCAAAGTGATCTACAGAATCAATGCAATCTCTTTTTTTTTTTTTTTTTTTGTGACATAGTCTGGAGCTCAGTGGCCTGATCTCAGCTCACTGCAAGCTCCGCCTCCCGGGTTTACGCCATTCTCCTGCCTCAGCCTCCCGAGTAGCTGGGACTACAGGTGCCTGCCACCTCGTCCGGCTAGTTTTTGTACTTTTTAGTAGAGATGGGGTTTCACCATGTTAGCTAGGATGGTCTCGATCTCCTGACCTCGTGATCGGCCTGTCTCCCAAAGTGCTGGGATTACAGGCTTGAGCCACCGTGCCTGGGTTTTTTTTTTTTTTTCAGGCAGTCTCACTGTGTTGCCCAGGCTGGAGGGCAGTGGTGTTTGATCTCAGCTCACTGCAACCGCCTCCTCCAGGGTTCAAGCAATTCTCCTGCCTCAGCCTCCCAGGTAGTTGGAATTACAGGTGCCCACCACGCCCGGCTAATTTTTGTATTTTTAGTAGAGACAGGGCTTCTCCATGTTGGCCAGGCTGGTCTTGAACTCCTGACCTCAGGTGATCCACCAGCTTTGGCCTCCCAAAGTTTTGGGATTACAGGCATGAGCCATTGTGCCCAGCCAGATTCAATGTACTCTCTATCAAAATACCAATGACATTCTTCATAGAAATAAGAAAAAATGACCGAGTGTGCTGTGGCTCACGCCTGTAATCCTGGCACTTTGGGAGGCTGAGGTGGGAGGATCACGTGAGGTCAGGAGTTCAAGAGCAGCCTGGTCAACATGGTGAAACCCCATCTCTATTAACAATACAAAAATAGCCCTAATCGTGGACTGCTGGGTGAGCAGCAGTTCTGCATGAATGCACACGCACAAGTTGCCCCGCGGCGCCCCACGCGATATCGGCCGGGACCCTGGGAGGCCGTCTACCCCGTTTTCAGCGGGTAGCTGGGGCCAGGTAAGTGACCACGCAAGGACCCGGGATCCCCGGGTTGCGCTCTACGCAGCGGAAGGGCCGCTCACCCTGTTGAGAGCCGGTGGGCAGGGCACCTCCGGGCTTGGAAGAGGGTGGTCCAGCACTGCCGGTCCCACTCCTCGGCGCGGTCAGCGTCTGCCTTTGCCAAACCCGGAAAGAGCTCACCAGGTCTAGGACAGCCTGAAAGACCAAAGATGAATGTTGGGTAGGATGTGGAGAAAAGAGCCCTTGCATACTGTTGGTGGGAATGTAAATTGGTACAGCAATTATAAAAAGTATGGTGTTTCCTCAAAATATTAACAGTAGAACTACTATATGATCCAGCAGTCCCACTATTGGGCATATATCCAGAGGAAATGAAATCAATATGTTAGAGGGACATCTGTACTTCCGTGTTTATTGCAGCACTATTCACAATAGCCAAGATATAGAATCAAACTAAGTGCCCATAAGTGGATGAGAGAGAGAGAGAGAGAGAGAGATTTCTTTATATATATAGTATATATAAATAAAATATGTATATATACAATAGAATACTATTAAACTATAGAAATGATGAAATCTTGTCATTTGTGGCAACATGGATGAACATGGAGGACGCTATGTTAAGTGAAATAAACCAGGCACAGAAGAACAAATGCCATATGATTTCACTCATGTGGAATCTTAAAAAACTTATTTCATAGCAGTAGAACATAGAATGGTGGTTATTAGAGGCTGGGGTAGTTGCAGGGAGAGAGTGATAGGGAGATGTTGGTCAAAAGATAGAGAATTTCAGTTAGCTAGGAGGAACACCTTTCAAGAGATTTATTGTAGGCTGGGCGCGGTAGCTCACGCCTGTAATCCCAGCACTTTGGGAGGCCGAAGTGGGTGGATCACGAGGTCAAGAGTTTGAGACCAGCCTGGCCAACATGGTGAAACCCCGTCTCTACTAAAGATACAAAAAATTAGCGAGTGTGGTGTCGCGCGCCTGTAATCCCAGCTACCCAGGAGACTGAGGCAGGAGAATTGCTTGAACCTGGGAGGTGGAGGTTGCAGTGAGCTGAGATCACACCATTCACTCCAGCCTGGGCAACAAGACCAAAACTCCGTCTCAAAAAAAAAAAAAGTATATGTAATATATAATATGTATATAATATATAATATGTATATAATATATATTATATATAATATACATATGTATGCAGTATATTATATATAATATAGAGTATATACTATAGTATATATATTTACTCTATATATTATAGCATGGTGACTATAGTTAATGAAGAAATATAGTGAAAAATACAGGTTAATTCGAAGGTAGTGAGTTATCGCAATTGGTTGTTCAGTCAGTTGCAGATTGAATTTTTTGTTCTACTCTTTGCTTCTTACTGCTGCATTTGACTAGTCTTTAAAAAAAAAAAAGGAAAAATAAAGAAAAATACTTAGTGGATATTCAGTGTTTCCACCACAAAAATGAAAAATGATAACGATGTGAGGTAGTTATTTGATCATTTGATCATTCCACAATGAACATATACTTGAAACATTGTTATATGTGGTAAATACATACAGTTTTCTCTGTCAGTCTGAAAATGTAGAAATTAAAAAATAGACAATGAGAAACACAAAGCTATCCATGTGGGTAATTTTAAATTTTTTAGTAGCCAAATTAACCAACTCAAGAGATAGGTGAAATTAATAATGTTTCTTAACCTAATATCTGTTATGGACTGAATTTGTGTTCCTCTCCCTCGCCAAATTCATATGTTGAAACCCTCACTCCCAATGTGATAGTTTTAGGAGGTGGATCTTTAGGGAGATGATTAGGATTAGGTGAGGTCATGAGGGTGGAGCCCTCATGAATGGAACTGGTGACCTTACAAGAGTCACGAGGGAATTTGATTCCTCTCTCTGCCCTCTGCCATGTGAAAATATGACTTCTGGGCAGTGTGCAACCCAGAAGAGGGTCCTCACCAGAACCCAACTATGCCAACACCTTGATTTTGGACTTCTGGTTTCCAGAACTATGAGAAATAACTGTGTGTTGTTTACAAACTACTCAGTCTCTGATATGTTGTTAGCAGCCCAAACTAAGACAATATCCAAAATATTATTCCAACATGCAATCAATAGAAAAACAACTTTTTTTTCCATCAAATCTTTGAAATGCAACATATATTTCTTCTATCGTTTTTCTTTTAATGGCCACCCCCTCACCTGCATATTGAGGGGACCCTTATTCTGAGGGCTATTCAGACATTACCTTCAAGCAGATTTTTAAATTGTTCCTTTTGTGGTGAAATACACATAACATAAAACTTACCATCTTGACTTTTAAATGTATCACACTTGATCTTAGCCAAAAGGCCAAGAAGCAATAGACTTTTAAATGTATCAGTGGTATTAAGTACATTAATAATGTTGTGTAACCATTACCATTCATCTCCAGAACTCTTCATTATATAAACTGAAACTTTATACCCATTAAATAACAACTCTTCACGCTCCCTTCCCTCATCCGCTGTCAACCACCATTCTGCTTTCAATGTGGTATATATTTTTTCCTTACATCACATTTCAATGAGGGCCAGCAATGCTCAATAGCTGCATGTGGCTAGTGGCTACTGTGTTGGACAACATTGGTCTAGAAGATGCACAGGTTTAGGGATAATATAATTAGTTTGTCTTAAAAAGGCTTCTATTATAGTTTTGGTCAGCATCACTGGAAGGGCAGAGATCATATAATCCGGGGCTTGGAGCTGACCACACTGTGTCTGTTTTCTTGGCCACAGGTTAAGTGGAGAGCATGCTCATAAGCATATAATCCTAACTCCTCTTTCCCCACCCGGGGCATGCAGTCAGGGACCCGTTAGCAGACAACTGCCCATAACGCTAAAGGAAAGGAACTGGGGACAGAAGTATAAGAAAATTTCAGAATGTTTAGGGGGAAAAAAGGGAAACATCTACTTTTATGACCAGAAATGCTCAAAGGAAAGATGACTCAAAAGGGATGGGAAACTCTAAAGAATAAGAATCAGATAACACAATTGTGAATGACTCCAGTGAAGAAAAGTGACAAGTAGCTCATGAAATTAATATGATGACTAAAGCCTATTTGACCATTTTGGTTCTAAAATGATAAATACAGAAGGGTACTGCATTAGTCTGCTAGGGCTACTGCAACAAAATACCATAGACTGGGTTGTTTAAACAAAAATTAATTTTCTTACCGTTCTGGAGGCTGGAAATCCAATATACGGGGTCTGGCTAATTTGGTTTCTGGCGAGGGCTCTCTTCTTGGCTTGCAGACAGCAGCCTTCTTGTTGTTTCCACACTTGACCTCTTTATGCATACATTGTAGGAGAGAATGTGAGCAAGTTCTCTGTTCTTTTTTTTAAAAAAATTATTTTTATATCTTGTAGTGATGCGGTCTCAATATGTTGCCCAGGCTGATCTCAAACTCCCAGACTTAAGCAATTCCCTGGTCTCAGCTTCCCAAAGTGTTGGGGTTACAGGTGTGAGCTGCTGTGTCCTGCTTGCTGTCTCTTTTTGTAAGGGCACTACTTCTATCAGACCAGCACCCAACACTTATGACTTCATCTAACCTCCTAGAGGCCCCATCTCCAAATGCCTTCACATTGTGGGGGTTAGGCTTTTAATAGAAGAATTTTGTGGGGCAAAGATTTAGTCCTTAATAGACATACAGATGAATAGCATGAACCCATATGAGTATTAGGAAGCAAATTATGATCCACAAGGAACTGAGGCTTGCAAAAATTACAAAGGAAAACATAAAAGGCTTCTTCAGTTACGTTCAGTACAAGGAGAGGAAAAAAATAGATTACGTTAAAAAAAACTACTGACCTTGAAAGCCTTGGAAAGCTCTGGAAACCTGGCAACTTGGGCTGAAAATCCAGGTTTAATACGTTCGCAATAACACCACCATCTCGTCACAGGGTTCCAGGTTTCAGAGATGGAAGGCCGAGTCCTCCTGTGTTTCTGAATTAGTTGCTGTATAAAATTTATTCACTTACATTAGTCTGTTAACTGAGCAGTTAAAGTAGCATGTTTATTTTTACAAACCCCTGTCTAAGGAGCCCTTGGCTTGGTTCATTGTTTGGCATTGTGTCTACCTGGCACCTGCCAGAAACATGGCAGTCATTCTTGACCTTCCTTTTTCCCTTTCCTCCCAAATTGAATCCATCCCCCAGGCATCTCAAATCTGTCCATTTTTTTCCTCCATCTCTTCTGTCAGATGGATGCTCATTGAGTTTGATGATACTACTACTTTTATAGCTTAAATTTCTATTTTCAAGCTTATTGAAAGGAAATACAGAATTTAGGAATTTTTTTTTTTTTTTTTTTTTTTTTGAGACGGAGTCTCGCTCTGTGGCCCAGGCTGGAGTGCAGTGGCCGGATCTCAGCTCACTGCAAGCTCCGCCTCCCTGGTTCACGCCATTCTCCTGCCTCAGCCTCCCAAGTAGCTGGGACTACAGGTGCCCGCCACCTCGCCCGGCTAGTTTTTGTATTTTTAAGTAGAGATGGGGTTTCACCGTGTTAGCCAGGATGGTCTCGATCTCCTGACCTCGTGATCCACCCATCTCGGTCTCCCAAAGGGAATTTAGGAATTTTAACCTTTACTATCTGCAATACTTCCTGCAAATGCTTTCTAAAAGCTTTCTAATTTTAAACTATTTCTAGTATGTGTCCTTGTAAAACTCTATCTTTTTCATATCCATGATTGGATTCTGCAGATCCACATCTTCATTTGAATATTGAGGAATCAAACCAAGAGTTTATGGTGAAAAGTGAAGAACTCTACGACTCCCTCATGAATTGCCACTGGCAGCCTCTGGACACAGTTCACTCTGAAATTCCGGATGAGACCCCGAAGTGAAGCGAGGTGTTCATTAAACTCTGCAATTACCATACTAATTTTGTCTTCTTTTGTTTTGGAAAAAAGTAGTTCTCCCAGGAAGGCACTGGAGTCTGTATATAAAAACCAACTTCCAGGGCTTATGTGTGATTGACATCAGAGAACATTAATGTAAATAAACTTTGCCAGCACATCTGTTCCTGGAAGTGTTATAGTAAGTAAGTGCCGGAAGAGCTCACGTGGTGATCATGGTAGAGCAAGCTGTGCCGTAAAACCCTTGGAAACAGGTTTAATATGAGGTGGGCTTGAGCTGAACTGATTGTGGCATTGGCTACTCTGATATGACTTGCTGCTTTCGCTAACTTCAAACTCTCATGGAGAGAAATTGTATCCAAAGACAATGCGTGGTTTCTTGCTTGTGTCTTGTCTAGAAAATGTTAGTTAGAACTGGATGTTTGATCTCCGTTTCCTGGCCCCATGAGAGAGAGAGATGTGGCAGTAGAGACTCAATTGAACAGAAAGATTCCTAAGCATGGAAAAAAATTTGCTTGATCCAAACAGCCTGTCAACTTTCTAAGACAGAGGAATTAGGCCCTCATGAAAGCCAGCCAATGTGTATATTGACTGTGCTCCTTATAAAATGTCTTTTTTTTTTGTCCTGAAGATGATCATTGTGTCCTGTTTTATTGCTTTGCTATGGATGGATACTTTAGTGACCCCTGGGACTGATCTGACTGAGTTGACTGCTAGAAGACTGATTGCTTAGAAGCAAGTCGATTAGACTGTGGGCAAAGGCAATCTGACATCTCTTCTGCTCTGAAGGTGCTTGACAGATGCTAATCCTTGGGCTAACCAGGTTCAAAGACCTGAATCCTACATGGAGAGCAAGGAGGGCTGTAGCCACTGTAAAGGAGCTTCCTCTGCCCCATGGTTTCTCAGCCTTGGCGCTATTGCCATTTGGGGCTGGACACTTCTTTGCTGTGGGAGACTGTCTTACACGTTGTCCTGACCTCTACTACTAGATGCCAGTAGCACCCTGCACTGCAGTTGTGACAACAAAATGTCTCTAGACATTGTCAAATGTCCCCTGGGGGCAAAATGCCCACCACCACCACCTAGTTGAAAACCACTGGAATAGGGCAATGTTTTCAAACTCTAGGATGTATCAGAACCTCCTAGAAGACTTGCTGAAACACAGATTCTTGGGCACCATCCTGAGTTTGATTCAATAGGTTTGGGGTGGGACCTGACAATTTCCAGTTCTCTAAAAAGTTTCTGGATAACAACACTCTGGAAACCACAGGCACAGGCATATTCTCCACTAGTTCAGCTTAGTTCTACCTAGAACAGAGGGTGAAGTTCTACTTTCACACTCCCCTCCTTAATACAAGGTGTGCAAGTCCCTACTTTCCTACAGGGCCCTGGCTTGATCAAGTATGCACCATCCTCCTCTAGCCATATGTTTTGGGGACCAGCACTATATTCGGCTCCAGGGAATGGCTCTTGTAGCATCTGAGCCATATGTAGTGATCCCATTCCTCTTGCCAGTGATTGATAGAGACATATGATAAAATTCTGGCTATCGAGATGTGAGGTGATGTTTTATCTCATTTTTAAAGGGAACAAAAAAGAGACAGCCACAGTCTCGTACTGAGCATTAGGTTTAGATGTGATGCTTGGTGCTTTGGCAGACATATTATGACTGTTAGGGGAACAATCTTAGGGAAGTGCTCATGCACCAGGGATGGCAATGAAGGAAGATGGAAGGAACCTGGATCCATGATAATGGCATTGAAGCTGTTGAATTAGCCAACCCTGGATTCTCTCTTATCTGGACTTATGTTTAATCCACTCTGAATTTTTATTTGTAGCAAAAGTATCCTGACCTAGCATGGATAGATACAAATAGCATATGCAAAGGGCTTGATATCCTTGAACCAAAACGAGGTCTGAGTGTCTAGAGTTGTGTGGTCTGATATGGTAGCCACTAGCCACATATGGCTATTGAAATTTTAAGCAAAATTAAAACTTTGCTTTTCCTTTTGCACTAGGTTATGTTTCAAGTGTTCAGTAGCCACATGTCACTAGGGGCTGCCATATTGTGTAGCGCTGGTCTTACAGGTAAGGGGAAGAGGAACCTGAGATTAGGTTAGGTGGATTTCTCAATTTTTCTTTAAACTCTTTTTCTAATTGCTCCCCCTCCATAAGATTTTAATTCCATAGATATTATATATGCTGTATCTATACCTGTTCTTTATACACCGGAAAGAGAAAGATTTACTTTATCCCCTCTCTTCCCCTCCAGAACCAATATTCACCTCCTTGGAGGTTGATATTGTCCCCTGTTACAAATATATGGCTAGTGTGGTAGTCGTAAGTAATTTTAGGCAGGGATTTTAGGTCACTGTAAATAATTCAGATTTTATTAAAATTGTATTAGGAGGCAATGAAACAATTTTAAGGATGGGATGGGCGTAGTCAGTTTTGCCTTTAGAAAGTCACTCCAAAGGCAGAGGGGCCAAGATAGCTGATTAGAAGCAGCTGCAGTACTCATGGAGCAGAATGAAAATAGGGAGTGAATTTAGCACCTTAAATTGAAATATCCAGCTTATTGCATTGGGGCTGACTAGGCAAACAACTTGACCCATGGAGAACAAAGAAAAGAAGGGTGGGGTGATGGCCCAACTGGGAACAGCATGGAGCCAAAGGAACCCCTGCCCCTAGCCAAAGTAAGTGGTGAGTGATTGTGCAGTCCCACTCAGGAAACCACAATTTCCCCATGGATCTTTGCAACCTGCAGATCAGGAGATCCTTTTATGAGCCCATGCAACCAGGGCCTTGAATCCAATACACAAAGCTATGTGGAGTCTTGGCAAAGCAGCTTCTCAGACACACACAGACCCAGGAGTTTTACATACTCTGACCCTGGGATCCCTGGCAAGGCAGGATATCCGTCTGTAAATAATCCTAGGAAGGGACTGAATCCAGGGAGCCAAGCAGCATTGTTCTGTGGGCCCCACATCCATGGCACCTCACAAGTTAAGATACGCTGGCTTGGAATTACATCCAGCCAATGGCAACAGTCTGCCAGAGATGGGACTGAGTTCCCAAGGGGAGCAGTAGCTGCCATCTCTGGTTGGGCAGACTCAGCTGTTCCAGCCTGTCAGCTTTGTACAATACAAATGGTCCAGACAAGGAAGGGTTCCCCCCAGTGAAGCGCACCTGCTCTACCAAAAAGCAGCCAGAGTGCTTCTATAAGTGGGTCCCTGATCCCATTTCTCTTGAGTGGGTAATAAGGCCCCCCAATAGGGGTTTCCAGCCACCTTCTACGGGCATGTTTGGGCTGGCAACAGATCAGTACCCCCCTGGGATGGAACTTCTATAGGAAGGAGCAGGCTGCCATCTTTGTTGTTTTGCAGTCTTCACTGGTGATACCTCCAGGTATGGGAAAAACTGAGGCAACTAAGGGTCTGGAGTGGACCCCCAGCAAACCACAGAAACCCTATGGAAGAATCTCCTGACTACAAAACAGCATCAACAAAAAATACCCCACAAAAACCCCATTCAAAGGTCAGCAACCTCAAAGATCGGAGGTAGAAAAACCCACAAAGATGGGAAAGAATCAATGCAAAAATACTGAAAACTCAAAAAGCCAGAGTGCCTCATTTCCTCCAAATGACTGCAACACCTCTGCAGCAAGGGCACAGAACTGGGCTGAGACTGAGATGGCTGAATTGACAGAAGTAGGCTTCAGAAGGTGGGTAATATTGAACTTCATTGAACTAAAGGAGCACGTTGTAACTCAATGCAAAGAAACTAAGAATCTAAACAATGTAGAAGCTGATAATTAGAATAGCCAGTTTAGAGAGGAACATAACCAACCTGGTGGAGCTGAAAAACACAACATGAGAACTCCACAATGCAATCAGAAGTATCAATAGCCAAATAGACTAAGCATAAGAAAGAACCTCAGAGCTTGAAAACTGTTTCTGAAATAAGGCAGACAAAAATAGAGAAAAAGTGAAAATGAACAAAACCTCTGAGAAATATGGAATGTAAAGAGACTGAACCGATGACTGATTGGGATACCTGAAAGAGATGGGGAGAATGGAACTAAGTTGGAAAACATAGTTCAGGACGTCATCCAGGAGAACTCGCCCAACCTAGCAGGACAGGCCAACATTCAAATTCAGAAAATCCAGAGAGCCCCAGTAAAATACTCCATGAGAAGATCAACCCCAAGACATATAATCATCAGATTCTCCAAGGTCAAAATGTAAGAAAAAATGTTAAGTGGAGCCATAGAGAAAGGCCAGGTCACCTACAAAGGGAAGTCCATCAGACTGATAGTGGACTTCTCATTGGAAACCCTACAAGCCAGAAGAGACTGGGGGCCAATATTCAACATTCTTAAAGGAAAGGATTTCCAACCCAGAATAATTTCATATCTGGCCAAACTGAGCTTCATAAGTGAAGGAAAATTAAGATCCTTTTCAGACAAGCAAATGCTGAGGGAATTCATTACCACCAGACCTGCCTTTCGAGAGCTCCTGAAGGAAGCATTAAATATGGAAAGGGAAAACCGTTACCAGCCGCTACAAAAATGTACTGGAGTACGCAAACCAGTGACTATGAAGCAACCACGTAAACAAGTCTGAAAAATAATCAGCTAGCATCATGATGACAGGATCAAGTTTACACATAACAATACTAATCTTAAATGTAAATGGGCTAAATGCCCCAATTAAAAGACACAGAATAGACTGGATGCAGTGGCTCATGCCTGTAATCCCAGCACTTTGGGAGGCCAAGGCAGGCAGATCACTTGAGGTCAAGAATTTGAGACCAGCCTGGTCAGCATGGTAAAACCCCATCTCTACTAAAAATAAAAAAATTAGCCAGGTGTGGTGGCATGCACCAGCTATTCAGGAGACTGAGGCAGGAGAATTGCTTGATCCTAGGAGGCAGAGGTTGCAGTGAGCCAAGATCACGCCACTGAACTCCAGCCTGGGGTGACAGAGAGACTCCCTTGGTGGGGATGGGGTGGTGTGGGGGTGGGAAAGACATAGAATAGCAAGCTGGATAAACAGCCATGACCCATCAGCATGCTGTCTTCAAGAGACCCATCTCATGTACAAAGAAACACATAGACCCAAAATAAAGGGATGGAGGAAAATTTACAAAGCAAAAGGAAAACAGAAAAAACAGGGGTTGCAGTCCTAGTATCTGACAAAACAGACTTTAAACCAATAAAGATTAAAAGAAGACAAAGAAGGTCATTACATAATGGTAAAGGGTTCAATTCAACAACAAGAGCTAATTATCCTAAATATATATTCACCCAATACAGGAGCACCTAGATTAATAAAGCAAGTTCTTGGAGACCTATGAAGTGACCCAGACTCCCACACAATAATATCGGGAGTCTTTAACACCCCACTGATAATATTAGATAATTGATATAGAAAAGAAATATATTCAGGACCTGAACTCAGCTCTGGATCAAGTGGACCTGGGAGATAACTGCAGAACTCTCCACCCCAAAACAACAGAATTTACATTCTTCTCATCACCACACAGCACTTACTCTAAAATTGACCACATAATTGGAAGTAAAACACTCCTCAGCAAATGAAAAAGAACTGAAATCATAACAGTCTCTCTGACCACAGCACAATCAAATTAGAACTCAAGAATTTCACTCAAAACCACACAACTACATGGAAATTGAACAACCTGCTTCTGAACAACTATTGGGTAAATAATGAAATTAAGACATAAATCAAGAAGTGTCTTTGAAATTAATGAGAACAAAGAGACAACATACCAGAATCCCTGGGACACAGCTAAAGCAGTATTAAGAGGAAAATTTATAGCACTAAATGACCACATCAAAAAGCTAGAAACATCTCAAGTTAACAACTTAACATCTCAACTAAAAGAACTAGAGAACCAAGAGCAAACAAACCCCAAAGGTAGCAGAAAATGAGAAATAACCAAGATCAGAGCTGAACTGAAGTAGACAGAAACATGAAAAACCCTTCAAAAATCAACAAATCCAGGAGTTGGTTTTTTGAAAAAATATTGTTAGCTGGACTAATAAAGAATAAAAGAAGAATGAAATAAAATCAGGAATAATAAGGGGGATATCACCACTGACCCTACAGAAATACAATCATCAGAGAATATTATAAATGCCTCTATGCATATATACTAGAAAAATCTAGAAGAAATGGATAAACTACTGGACACATACACCCTCCCAAGACCAAACCAGGAAGAAATTGAATCCCTGAATAGACCACTAATTAGTTTTGAAATTGAAGCAGCAATTAATAGCCTACCAACCAAAAAAAAAAAAAAAAAAAAGCCCAAGATCAGATGGATTCACAGCTGAATTCTGCCAGAGGTACAAAGAAGAGCTGGTATCATTTCTATTGAAATTATTCTAAAAAATTGAAAAGGAGGGACAGGGATTCCTCCAACTCATTCCATGAAGCCAGCATCATCCTGATACCAAAACGTGGCAGAGATAAAACAAAACTTCAGGCCAATATCCTTGATGAACATTGATGCAAGTATCCTCAATAAAATACTGGCAAACCAATTCCAGCAGCACCTCAAAAAACTTATCCACGACAATCAAATTGGTTTCATCCCTGAGATGCAAGGTTGGTTCAACATACACAAAACAATTAATGTGATTCATTACATAAACAGAACTAAAGATGAAAACCACATGATTATCTCAATAGATACAAAAAAGGCTTTTGATAAAATTCAACATCCCTTCATGTTAAAAACTCTCAATAGGTATTGAAGGAACGTCCCTCAATAAGAGCCATGTATGACAGACCCACAGCCAATATAATACTGAATGGGCAAAAGCTGGAAGCATTCCTCTTGAAAACCGGCTCAAGACAAGAATGCCCTCTCTCACCACTCCTATTCAACATAATATTGGAAGTTCTGTCCAGGGCAATCAGGCAAGAGAAAGAAAGAAAGGTATTCAAATAGGAAGAGAGGAAATCAAATCATCTTTGTTTGCAGATGACATGATTCTATATCTAGAAAATCCCATCATCTCAGCCCAAAAGTTACTTAAGCTGATAAACAACTTCAGCAAAGTCTTGGGATACAAAATCAACGTACAAAAATTGCTTGCATTCCTATATACCAACAACATCCAAGCAGAGAGTTAAATCATGAATCAACTCCCATTCACAATTGTTGCAGAAAGGATACCTAGGAATACAACTAGCAACAGAAGTGAAGGACCTTTTCTAGAAGAACTACAAACCACTGCTCAAAGAAATCAGAGAGGGGCCGGGCACAGTGTCCCATGCCTGTAATCCCAGCACTCTGGGAGGCTGAGGCAGGTGGATCACCTGAGGTCAGGAGTTTGAGACCAGCCTGCCCAACATGGCAAAACCCCGTCTTTACTAAAACTACAAAAAATTAGGCAGGTGTGGTGGCGGGTGCCTATAATCCCAGCTACTTGGGAGGCTGAGGCAAGAGAATCACTTGAACCCAGGAGGTAGAAGTTGCAGTGAGCCGATATTGTACCAGTGCACTTCAGCCTGGGCAACAAAAGTGAAACTCCATCTCAAAAAAAAAAAAAAAAAAAAAAAAAAACCAAGAAACAAAAACAAAAAAACAGGACACAAACAAATGGAAAAACATTCCATGCTCATGAATAGGAAGAATTAATATCATGCAAATGGCCATACTGCCCAAAGTAATTTATAGATTCAATGCTATTTCACTTAAACTGCCATTGACATTCTTCACAGAATTAGAAAAACTATTTTAAAGTTCATGTGGAACCAAAAAAGAGCCCATATAGCTAGGACAATCCTAAGCAAAATGAACAAACTTGGAAGCATCATGGTACCTGACTTCAAACTATACTACAAGGCTACAGTAACCAAAACAGCATGACTTGTACAAGAAAAGACACATAGGCCAATGGAACAGAATAGATAACTCAGAAATAAGACCACACATCTGCAACCATCTGATCTTCAACAAACCTGACAAAAACAAGCAATGAGGAAAGGATTCCCTATTCAATAAATGGTGCTGGAAGAACTAGCTAGCCGTATGCAGAAAATTGAAACTGGTCCCCTTCCTTACACCATATACAAAGATTAACTTAGGATGTATTAAATACTTAAATGTAAAACCCAAAAACTGTAAACATCTTAGAAAATCTAGGCAATACCATTCCGTACATAGGCACAGGCAATGATTTCATAACAAAAATGCCAAAAGCAATTGCAACAAAAGCAAAAATTGACAGATGGTATCTAATTAAACTAAAAAGCAAAAGAAACACAGCAGAAGAAACTATCATCAGAATAAACAGACAGCCTACAGAATGGGAGAAAATTTTTGCAATCTATCCATCTCACAAGGTCTAATATCCAGAGTCTACAAGGAACTTGAACAAATTTACACACACACACACACAAAAACCATAAAAAGTGGGCAAAGGACATGAACAGACACTTCTGAAAAGAAGACATACATGCGGCCAACAAACATATGAAAAAAAGCTCAACATCACTGATCATTAGAGAAATGCAAATCAAACCCACAACGAGATGCTATCTCACACCAGTCAGAGTAGCTATTATTAGAAAGTCGATAAACAACAGATGCTGTCAAGGTTGTGGAGAAAAAGGAATGCTGTTACACTGTTGGTGGCAGTGTAAATTAGTTCAACCATTGTGGAAGACAGTGTGGTGATTCCTCAAAGACTTAGAGGCAGAAATACCATTTGACCCAGCAATCCCATTACTGGGTATGTACCTAAAGGAATACAAATCATCCTATTGTAAAGATATATGCACATGTATCTTCATTGCAGCACTATTCACAATAGCAAAGGCATGGAAATAACCTAAATGGAATACTCTGCAGCCATAAAAAGGAAGGAGATCACATCCTTTGCAGGGACATGGATGGGGTTGGAAGCAATTATTCACGGCAAACTAATGCAAGAACAGAAAACCAAATACCACGTGTTCTCGCTTATAAGTGGGAACTGAATAATGAGAACGCATGGGGAACAACACACACTGGGGCCTGTTGGAGTCGTTGGGGGGTGCATCAGGAAGAATAGCTTAATACCTAGGTGATGGGATGATCTTTGCAGCAAACCACCATGGCACTCATTTAGCTCTGTAACAAACCTGCATATCCTGCACATGTACCCCTGAACTTAAATTTAAGGGAAAACTCATTCCGACTGTTCTATGGAACATAGTGTGGAGGGAGATAGGAGGAGAGGCAGGGAGAGCCGTTAGGAAACTACTGCAACTGTCCTGGACTAGAGACTGGAGTTTAATTCCAGGGTGGATGTGGTGTATATGGAGAGAGGGGAGAACTTTAAGGTGCATTTTAGAGATAAAATTATTACTAAAAAGGGGTCCCAGAGTAGACCCCAAGAGAGGGTTCTTGGATTTTACACAAGAAAAGATTTTGGGGCAAGTCCATAAAGTAAAGTGAAAGCAGGTTTAATAAGAAAGGAACAAAAGAATGGCTACTCCATAGACATGAAAATAGAATAGACGTAGGCTATTTTTATGCTTATTTCTTGAATATATGCTCAACAAAGATGGATTATTAATGAGTTTTCTAGGAAAGGGGTAGGGATTTCCTGGAACTAAGGGTTCCTCCTCCTTTTAGACTAGATAGGGTAACTTCCTGATGTTGCCATGGCATTTGTAAACTGTCATGGTGCTGGTGGGTGTGTCTTATCATGCTAATGGCTTATAATTAGTGTATAATGAGTAATGAGGATGACCAGAGGTCACTTTCTTGCCATATTGGTTTTGGTCGGCTTCTTTAGCACCTCCTGGTTTTTGTTTTTTTGGGGTTTTTTTGGGTTTTTTTTTGAGACACTGTCTCACTCTTACCCAAACTGGAGTGCAGTGGTACAATCTCAGCTCACTGCACCCTCCGCCTCCCGGGTTCAAACAATTCTCCTGCCTCAGCCTCCCAAGTAGCTGGGACTACAGATGCATGCTACCATGCCCAGCTACTATTTTGTGTTTTCAATAGAGACAGGGTTTCACCGTGTTGACCAGGCTGGTCTCAAACTTCTGACCTAAAGTGATTGACCCACCTTGGCCTCCCAAAGTGCTGGGATTACTAGCAAGTGAGCTACCACGCCCAACCAGCACCTTCTGTTTTATCACCAGGGTGTTCATGACCTGTATCTTGTGGTATCAGTCCTGCTGACTTCCTGTCTTATCCTGTAACTAAGAATGCCTGACCTCCTAGTAATGCAGCCCAATAGATCTCAGTCGTGTTTTACCCAGTCCCTGTTCAAGATGGAGTCGCTCTGCTTCAAATACCTCTGACAAAATGACAGCTCTTTTTGATGGTAATAAGGGAGACAGGCAGAATCCAGAGTTACCCCTAGGATTTTTTGGCCTGAGTAATAGCATGGATAGTGGTTCCATTTACTGAAAAGGAGGAAACTGGGATAGCATCATGGTGTGTGGTAGGTTATGGGTCTGGCAGAATGAAGATGCCTGCCAGACCTTAAGCAGGGACTGCTTGAACTTCCTGAAATGTAGCTACTCCATCACTATTCTTGATCCCACGCCTGCCAGAAGGAACCTTGCTCCAGTAAGGATTCACCCCTTTCTACCTTCTCAGCAAAATGTGGACCATGATTGAGATGCGCGCATTGGTAGACCTACCTAAAGGGAAACTTGTTATATGCATGCTTTGTTTAACCAGAGTCTTCTTAACCAGAATTTTCTCTAATAGCAAGAAATAGGCAAAAGGGAAAACTTCTGCAGAAATTGAAAATAAATAAATAAATAAATACATAAATAACAGGATGGGCTTTGCACCTTCATTCTTTTTTTTTCTTTCTTTATTTATTTATTATTATTATACTTTAAGTTCTAGGGTACATGTGCATCACGTGCAGGTTTGTTACATATGTATACTTGTGCCATGTTGGTGTGCTGCACCCATCAACTCGTCAGCACCCATCAACTCGTCATTTACATCAGGTATAACTCCCAATGCAATCCCCCCCCCCCCCCCCCCCCCATGATTGCACCTTAATTCTTGAAGTTCAAAGAAACTTTGAAAATGGATTTTTTTTTTTAATACTAGAGGAAAAACTAGTGGAGGTATCAAGAATTAGGTTATATTATAGGTATATGCTGTTTCCTTAAAAAGGCTTTTATGATATCTGATGAGGCACCTAAGCTCCCTTGTTGAGATTTCTGTTACTAACAAAAAAGAAAGGGTTGGGATAGTTTTCCTTATCTTTTGTTTTTGTTTTTTTGTTGTTGTTGTTTTGAGATGGAGTCTTGCTCTGTCCCCTAGGCTGGAGTGCAGTGGCATAATCTTGGCTCACTGCAGCCTCCACCTCCCAGGTTCAAGCAATTCTCCTGCTTCAGTCTCCCCAGTAGCTGGGATTACAGGCGTATGCTGCCACGCCCAGCTAATTTTTGTATTTTTAGTAGAGATGGGGTTTTACCATGTTGGCCAGGCTGGTCTTGAACTCCTGACCTCAGGTGATCCACAGCCTCGGCCTCCCAAAGTGCTGGGATTACAGGCGTTAGCCACCGTGCCCTCCCTTCCTCCCTTTCTCTCTCTCTCTCTCTCTCTCTCTCTCTCCCCTCTCTCTCTCCCTCCGTCTCCCTCCCTCTCCCTCCCCTCCATCCCTCCCTCCCTCCCTCTTTCTTTCTCTCTTTCTCTCTTTCTTTCTGCTGGAGTCTTGCTCTATCGCCCAGGTTTGAGTGCAGTGCTGCGATCTCTGCTCACTGCAAGTTCTGCCTCCCGAGTTCAAGTGATTCTCCTGCCTCAACCTCCTGAGTAGCTGGTATTACAGGCGCCCACCACCACACCTGGCTAATCTTTGTATTTTTAGGAGAGACAGGGTTTCACTATGTTGGTCCGGCTGGTCTGGAATTCCTGACCTCATGATACACCCACGTCAGTCTCCCAAAGTACTGGGATCATAGGCATGAGTCACTGAGCCCTGCTAAAGTTACCTTTTTGTAAGAGAACTTTACATGTAAGGAAATCTCTATTTATAAGGGTGTTTCCCTCTGCACCAGAAAGAGGAGGATTAAATCAATAAAGATGCCCACCAATGAAGAAGGCACTGACTTTTAAATTTGCATGATGAAATTTACCCTTGCTTACTGTGCGTTTCCTGGTCACCTCTCCATAACTTGCCTCCCTCAATTTCCTTTGAGATGAAGATGGTGTTAAAGCCTGAGTTCTAAGCCATCTCTCTGAAAGTCACTTATTTTTCCCTGCGTATCTTCTGGGTATGGGTATGTATACATGTTAATAAATGTCAGCTTTTCTGTTGTTAATCCATCTTTCATTATGGTGGGGAGGGCACCTAAAAACTATGAAGGATATAGGAAAAAAATATCTTTCCTCCCCCAAAGAACTTTCGGAGGACTCCAGCCTTAGCAGTGATCCCACATGAGAAGCCCGATCTTTATTGCTGATCCTATTTAGAATATTTTCAAAAAGATGACACTATGATTTGGCAGTGAAATGAAAAGGGCACAGAAAACAAATCAGCAGGGCCAAAATTTGAATTTAGTGGAGCAAATATTTGTTTTCAGAGAAATGACCACAAATCCATGTTTTCTTGCATATTTGTTGTAAAGAAATGACCAATTTATTTCATTTATGTCAATCTTGTGTATAAATAAAAAATAAAGTATGATTTTTAAAAATGTGTCTAAATGAAGCAAGAGCAGGGGTTGGCCAGATAAATATTTCTGACTCTGAAGGCATCCTGCAGAAGCAGCCAAAAAGGAAACCAGAGAGCTTGGCTGCCTCCCAGTTAAACTTCATTTACAAGAACAGGTAGCAGGTTGGATTTGGACCATGAGCTATAGTTTGCAAATCCTTTGTCTAAAAAAACACCCTTGAAATTTATTTATTTATTTATTTTTTGAGATGGAGTCTTGCTCTGTCGCCAGGCTGGAGTGTAGTGGCGCGATCTCAGCTTGGTGCAACCTCTGACTCCCTGGTTCAAGCGATTCTCCTGCCTCAGCCTCCCGAGTAGCTGGGATTACAGGCACGTGTCATCACATCCAGCTACTTTTTGTATTTTTAGTAGAGACAGGGTTTACTGTGTTGGCCAGGGTGGTCTTGATCTCCTGACCTCGTGATTCACCCTCCTTGGCCTCCCAAAGTGCTGGGATTACAGGCATGAGCCACTGCGCCCTGTCTAAATTTTTTAAAATAAAAATTATAAGCGGTTATAAAAAAGCATTGTCATAGTTTAATTGGCAAGCTTTTATATTTTTTAGTGGTACAAGAAATTATGGAACTTATAATTAGTAGAATTTTAGGTTCAATAACACTGTATGTCTGTAAGGGACATAGTATCACACAATAAGGCTTGATGAGAATGAATAGAATTTAACAGATTATGCTTCTAAAGTCTTGGACAGCATTGTGAAACTCAGTTTGGTGGAGCAGCATATAACATGACACGCAGAACTTGATGAAGCTTGATCAAGAAGGTCTGGATTTAGGGTGTGAGGAGGGAGCTCAGGATAAAATGAAAGCATCAGCGTACATTCATATGTTTAAGAGGCTCCTGCTCTGTGGCTGGAGTAGCCCACACTACACGCTGCCTCTAATATCATTCTGCTCCTCACTAGTACTCCTGTGAAATGATAAATATCCAGCTTAATCATGAAGGCTGTCTTCACACATGTTCTTTTTTTTTCAAGGTGGGGTTTTGCGGCTGGGTACAGTGGTTCACACCTTAATCCCAGCACTTTGGGAGGCTGAGGCAGATGGATCACCTAAGGTCAGGAGTTTGAGCCAGCCTGGACAACATTGTAAAACCCTGTCTCTACTAAAAGTACAAAAATTAGCCAGGTGTGGTGGTATACGCCTGTAGTCCCAGCTACTTGGGAGGCTGAGGCAGGAGAACCACTTGAACCCAGGAGGTAGAGGTTACAGTGAGCCGAGATCGTGCCACTGCACTCCAGTCTGGGTGACAGAGCGAGACTCCATCTCAAAAAAGAAAAAAAAAATACAAGGTCTTGCATTGTCACTCAGGCTGGAGTGCAGTGGTGTTTATTAACATGTATACGGCCAGGCATGGTGGCTCACGCCTGTAATCCCAGGTATTTGGGAGGCCGAGGCAGGTGGATCATGATGTCAGGAGATCAAGACCATCCTGGCTAACACGGTGAAACCCCATCTCTACTAAAAATATAAAAAATTAGCCAAGCGTGGTGGCATGCACCTATAATTCCAATTTCTCGGGAGACTGAGACAGGAGAATCGCTTGAAACTGGAAGGCGGAGGTTGCAGTGAGCCAAGATTGCACCACTGCACTTCAGCCTGGGCAACAAAGTGAGACTCCATCTCAAATTTAAAACAAAAACAAAAACAACAAAAAACATGTATACATACCTAGAAGATATACCCAAGGATCATAACTCACTGTAACCTTGAACTCCTGGGCTCAAGCACCTCAGCCTCATGAGTAGCTAGGACTACAGGCATATACTGTCACACCTGGCTACATATATATGTGTGTGTGTGTGTGTGTGTGTGTATATATACACTAAATCAGAAGGAAAGATCTACTGAATACTGGTTCATAGAAGCCTAAAGCCGCCTCATCAGAGCCTGGGGATTCCATCCTGTTGACCCAGTGGACTTCTTTGTCTTATCACAGCAGAACATATCAGCACTAGAAATCAACACGTTGTTCCAGGCAGTGGTCATCAACCGTGATGAGGACAAGATGGCTTTTGCTTTCTTATCTCTCTACTCCCAGCACAGAAGCATTGCCTGTCCTTGCTCTCATATGCTCATCCCTGTGGATGAGATCATCACAATTAAAACTAGAGCGTTCACTATTGATGATTGATTACCTACCTTGCTCACAAAATACGCCCAGAAGGGCTTATCTTATATATATACACACACTTTTTTTTTTCAGAGACAGGGTCTTACTATGTTGCCCAGACTGATCTCAAACTCCTGGCCTCCAGTGATCCTCCCACTTCAGCCCCCAAAGCACTGGGATAACAGGCGTGAGCCACTGTGCCCGGCTGACATATTTTTTTTTACCGAGTGGGATCAGGGTAACTTGGAAGGTAGCCAAAGCTGGGGCAGAGAAGGCAAGAATGGCCCTGCTCTCACTGACTGTTGGAGAATGATAATTCTTTCAGAGTTTTCTGGGTTAGCAATGATGGGACCAAAAAGTCTAAGGTGAACAGTGTTATGGCAGGGACAAGACAGGGGCAACCTATGTATGAGAAGCAATGATTGCAGTCCATTGAAACAAATTACAGCTACAAAAAAAACATCCAATGCTCCATGATTCTGAAAAGGAGACAGGTGAGCAAAAGCACAGATTCTTACATAGTGTTGATTATTTCTATCCGGGGTTGCTGTAGATAGTGAGAGGCCTGTACTGAAGTTCTGGCTAACAGCTGTGTTATCAATCATTGATTGTTGGGGCCCTATCAAGTCCTACCCTGTTTAAGTCCTTCTGTTTAATAGTGAGTGAATGAATGAATTGTGATAAGCCCTTCTGGGCCTATTTTGTGAGCAAGGTAGGTAATCGATCATCAATAGTGAACGCTCTAGTTTTAATTGTGATGATCTCATCCACAGGGATGAGCATATGAGAGCAAGGACAGGCAATGTTTCTGTGCTGGGAGTAGAGAGATAAGAAAGCAAAAGCCATCTTGTCCTCATCGCGGTTGATGACCACTGCCTGGAACAACGTGTTGATTTCTAGTGCTGATATGTTCTGCTGTGATAAGACAAAAAAGTCCACTGGGTCAACAGGATGGAATCCCCAGGCTCTGATGAGGCGGCTTTAGGCTTCTATGAACCAGTATTCAGTAGATCTTTCCTTCTGATTTAGTTGCCTTTGGGGAGATGGGGCTGGAAGAATTAGGCTCTTACTTGTTACGAAATTGGTGGAAAATGCTGAGAACAGACCACCCCAGTCCCCGGGTGGGACTGCTGTAGTGTACCTGATGCTTTGAGACCTGTGATATGCCTTAGCTTCTCCTGAATGAGCTGCAATTGAAGTTTCAGCGGCAGACACCCCAGGCCAGCTAGAGTTCTATAATTATTAAGATATGATCTCTTTTAGAAAGAAGGAATGCCAACTAGAGGGAGAGGGTGTGTGTGGCTGGTGTCACTACTTCCTTTGTTACTGTATCTTTGTACACAGGCTTCTGCCTCAAAGAGTCTGGATGTTGTATAGTGGGGACTTACTTTTGTCTGCCTGGGCCTCTTCCAACCTTTTTCAGGAAATGCTTTTCTCACTCAAATCTGGCTATTCTGGTAGGGCGCAGTGGCTCACGCCTGTAATCCCAGTACTTTGGGAGGCCGAGGCGGGCGGATCACCTGAGGTCGGGAGTTTGAAACCAGCCTGACCAACATGGAGAAACCCCATCTCTACTAAAAATACAAAATTAGCCGGGCATGGTGGCGCATGCGTGTAATCTCAGCTACTTGGGAGGCTGAGGCAGGAGACTCGCTTGAACCCGGGAGGGGGAGGTTGCAGTGAGCCGAGATCGCACCATTATACTCCAGCCTGGGCGATAAGAGTGAAACTCCGTCTCAAAAAAAAAAAAAAAATCTGGCTATTCTGGTGAGGATTTCCCTATTTTCACAAACCCTTCCTCTCTGGTCACAGTTAAAGACTGGTCTAGGCACTGGCTCCAACCCAACCTATCCAATATTGGCAGGTATCTTAGTCCTTTGGGGCTGTAATTACAAAAATACCTTAAACTAAGTAGCTTATAAACATCAGAAATTTATTTCTTATAGTTCTGGAGGCTCATGAGTTTAAGATCAAGGCACTGGCAGATTCGGTGTCTGGTGAGAGGTTCCTGGTTCATAGATTGTGCCTGATTCATAGATTGTGTCTTCTCACAGTGTTGTCTCACACAGTGGAAGGGGCCAAGCAGCTCTGTCGGACCTGTTTTTTTTTTTTTTTGGAGACAGAGTCTCACTCTGTTGCCCAGGCTGGAGTGCAATGGTGCGATCTCGGCTCACTGCAGCTTCTGCCTCCTGGGTTCAAGTGATTCCCCTGCCTCAGCCTCCCGAGTAGCTGGGATTACAGGTACGTGACTCCATACCTGGCTAATTGTATTTTTAGTAGAGACGGGGTTTCACCATGTTGGTCAGTCTGGTCTTGAACTCCTGACCTTGTGATCCGCCCACCTCGTCTCCCAAAGTGCTGGGATTACAGCATGAGCCACTGCTCCCAGCCTTCCGGGGCCTCTTTTACAAGGATGCTAATTCCATTCATGAGGGCTCCATCCTCAAGACCCAGTCATCTCCCAAAGATCCCATCTTTAAATACCATCACCTTAGGGGTTAGAATTTCAACTTACAAGTTTGTGAGGGGACACAAACATTCAGATGATAGCAATAGGGTGGTCACATGACCTAAGCTGAACCCATCTGTTCTTCCATGGAATTTTTTGAACTGGAATTGAAAGGAAGCTCAGTCGTCCTTGATGGCGGAGCTGGAGGAGATGAGTTCCGTTGCTGCCATAGCAGTGTTTCCTGCTGTGGCATAAAGTTGATTTACAGAGAGCAGGGAGTTATGCCAGAGCAAGAGTCATGTGGTTTATTCTCTGGATTTTCAGTTTCTGCATCCTGTTTCTTTCGGAAATCACAAAGTTTCCAATACAAGTCTCTTGGTTCAATTTCTCTCACTGGAACACAAAGTGTCCCAATTGAATTCAGTCCTTAATTTGGCCATCTCATGTGGGTGGGTTAGAAAGACTTGGGTGATGTTTCCTCCATTTTCATTCCTCCAGCTAACTCAGTCTTCGGCCACACACTTGCTCTTCTGTCTCTGCTTTTCTCAGGGTGAGCTTATCCATTTCCATTCTATGCTTTCTGTGCTAGGAGCCCGCATTCATTTTTGTAGCCCAGCCTTTCTTTTGAGCTTCCCACTATATGTCCTGCTGTTTATTTGATAACTCATTTTGGGTGCCAAATAGGCATTTCAAAATTAGCATATTTGTAAGGCATTGCTCCCAATTCTACCTATGTCAACAAATGCCACACTCTATCAAGCAATGGGGTGAATACTTGGGGATCCCTATGCCCTTGACAGGGAGGGATTTGGACCTGAGAGAGGGGAGGTGGACAGCTTCGTGAATTTACTGCTATAGCTGGAAGGTGAGTTTTGAGCTTTTGACTCTGGGGAAAGGAGGAGAAGGGGGCTGTAGGGTGGTGAAGCACCTGTCCACTCTCTACTGAAGGTCTGGTCCAGGTGCTGTGATGGAGGCTGACCCCCTGCTGTGGTTGACCTTACAGGTTCTGGATGGAGCAGAACAGTTGTGTGGCTGTTTTATAATTTTAAAAACTTTTTTATTGAGGTAAAGAATCAATATAACATAAAATTTAAGATCTTAACCTTTTTTTTTTTTTTTTTTTTTTTTTTTTGAGATGGAGTCTCACTCTGTCACCAGGCTGGAGTGCAGTGACGCGATCTTGGATCACTGCAACCTCTGCCTCCCGGGTTCAAGCAACTCTCTTGCCTCAACCTCCTGAGGAGCTGAGATTACAGGCAGGCACCAGCACACCCAGCTAATTTTTGTATTTTGAGAAAAGACAGGGTTTCACCATGTTGACCAGGATGCTCTTGAACTCTTGACCTCGTGATCCTCCCACCTCTGCCTCCCAAAGTGCTGGGATTACAGGCATGAGCCACCGTGCCCAGCCGATCTTAACCATTTTTAAGTGTACAGTTCAATGTCATTAAATATATTTGTGTTGTTGGCTACTATCACCACCATCCCTCTCCAGAACTCTTCATCTTCCCACCACCTGGCAACCACCATTCTCTGTACCCATGTAGAATAATAAACTTCTGTACCCATTTTGTATAAATGGAACCATGTAATACGTGACCTTTAATGTCTGGCTTCTTCCACGGAATATGATGTTTTCAGGGTGCATCCACGTTGTGGCATGTGTCAGAATTTCCTTCCTTTTTCAGGCTGAATCATATTCTGTCGAATGTATGTGCCCCCCGTTCTGTTTATCCATTTGTCTGTCCAAGGGCATTTGGGTTGCTTCCACTTTTTGGCTATTGTGAATAATGCTGCTATAAATACATGAGATTTTTAAGGGAAAGTAATGGCTGAGGGTTACATTCTGCCAGTAGATCAGTGTTGACAAACAGGCGTGAGCCCCACGCAACGGAGTTCCACTGTCTTCTTCTTGGTGGCCAATCCTTCCACTAAGAAGTGAGACTAATTTTCACAAAGCTCTCAAAATTCAAAGAGCTTGGTTAAACCTTTTTCCCAGAATAACAAGGCTCTTGGCTCTGTACTTACATAAGCATTCAGTAATTTAGTGGTTCTTGGCACAGCAAGAAGAAACTACTTTGCTTTAAGGTAACTTCCCGTTCTTGCTTACATATCAAATAGCTGGCAGCCCAGGCAATATGGTAAGACCTCGTCTCTATAAAAAGTACAAAAAAAATTGCCAGGCATGATGGCGTGCAGTTGTAGTCCCAGCTGCTTGGGGGACTGAGGTGGGAGGAGGATGGCTTGAGTCCAGGAGGTCGAGACTGCAGTGAGCTGAGATCATGCCACTGCACTCCAGTCTGGATGGCAAAGTGAGCCCCTGTCTCCAAAAAAAAAAAAAAAAGAAAGAAAGAAAAAAAGAAAGCTGGATTTCTCTCTCACTAAGGGAGACAGGGAAAAACCACTAATTTCTGGAGGGACACTCCTTAATTAGGGCATTCTACAACATATGTAATATTATATTTAAGACTATGATAAGAATGGGTTAAATTAGGAGTTAAGTTAGATTGGGAGTTAAGAAACAGCAGCTCATGGCTAAGGTGCCAGCTGCAGTCGATTGAACTTTCACGCCTTCCATGTTCACAGTGACTCAGGCACGTTCTTCCTGAAGGCTCATAGGTGGTCCCCAGGGCTGCCACGTGTCCTAGACAAGATGTATGAGGAAAGTAGGGCACATATTCCAAAATAAGAGTTATTAGTTTTTTTATTGTTGATATTTTATATTTTCTTTGAAGTAGCTCTTACTCTTGGAGCAAATATTAGTCTGGTTCCACTGGGACTTCACCCTGATTCAGAGTTTTCTCTCGAATCCTCAGTTCTAGGCATTCCACAGTAAGTGGATATGTCTCCAACTCCAACTTGTTAGTGAACATGCTGGAAGATTCATAGAGCCACTTTAAATTCCCAGGTCCATAGATGCAGCTATCTCGCTGATAGTGACCTGCAAGTAAACAAGAAGACATCAAGAGAAACAAAGTGAAACAATAACCAAACAAAAACATCTTGCATCCGGAGAGAAAGCATTCTGGATTCTTTCAGCTCTCTGAGATGAGTGTTTGTGGTGTAAGATATGCTGCTTCACTTGCAAATGAATCTCTCAACTGCATTTATTTGCAAAAGCAGCAAGGGTGAGTCTGAAATAGAATTTTGTGGGTGAATGCAAGTTTCAAGCTGACAAGTTGTAGAAATTTATAGCACGAATTCATTCAGTAAATATGACAATGGTTATTCCTACTACCAGGTGACACTTCAGATTTGCAAGATGAATCAGGCATCTGATCACATCTGGAGAGGCATATATAAGGAAAAGAGAATTTCCCCAAATACTGAAGTACAGAATAAAATATGCTACATGCCCCGGAAACCTATGGAGTACTGTGGAAGTTAGGTCAAGGAGTACAAATAAAGGCCTACATGAGGTAGTAAGTTTTTTTACAACATTGTCTCAAATTATGCTTTAGTTTCCTAAGCATCTTTGCATAGCCAATAAGTGAGAATTTGGATGACTAAGCACACGTGGTCTTACACAGAAGACAGCACTATCATGCTATGTGTATAGGTATCATGCTATGTGTATGGTTGCAAGTTTAGGAAGTGAAGTATCTCTCTTCTCCTAATGACTCTAGTCAGTACATCCTTCCCAAAGAATCCTCTCCGCTCCATATAGCCCCTTCTCACTGACTACCTCCTCTGTCCAACTCCAAGCTGGAACTAGAAGCCACACACTTCTCCCTCCCTCCCACAATGCTTCACCTTCACAGCAACCTGGAGTGCCCCAGAAACCATGCTGGGAAGCCTGACCTCAAAATGCCATGCCCTCTTCTTTTCCTTGTTTTATCATATTGCTCCTTTAGCTGCTATCCTGCCGTGAGGGGGAAGCTGAGACCCAAAGGGTTCACGGGGTGTGACCACGCAATGGTGGTGGGGGATGGTTCAGGGTTGGCAGGCACAGGGTTGAAGAGGGACACTATGTTCTTGTGTGTCGAAAGGACCCTGTACATGGACAGTAGGGAAGAATTGTAAGCCCTGCATGGTGTGGTTAGAGGCGTGGCTTTAGAAGATGACTTTGACTTTGGCAGGAGTGTAAAGGAAGGATTTAAAGGATAAAGATGACTTCTACTGACAGGCACACGGTGAATTTACGTGCACAACAGGAAAGGACGAGAGACATCAACAGCAGGAAGGGGCTGGGTGAGCTGAACTGGAGAAAGGAGAAAGGTAGCAAGGCACAGGAGCTTTCACTGGCACCACGGGTGCAGGTCAGAGAAAGGAGGCAAGGTTAGAAGTGACATCAATTGGCATAAGGGAGAGGAAAACACTGGGTTAGTTTTGCTTCCGATGAAGTAAAGTTGTAGGAAGAGATGTGGGCACACAGACACAGCCACATACGGCAGTGTGGCCCATCTCAGTGTTCTAAATGCAAAGCTGGCCTAGGGGGCATGCCATCAGTGTTCTCTCCTAGAAAACAGGCAGCTGCTATGTTTCAGAGCATGGTTTCCCAAACTGCGATCTGTGAAACACGAGAGTTAAGAGAAAGGCATGAACGAGATGAACTACTAAAAATAGGGGTGGTGGTTCTACGGTCAAATAAGTTGGAAAAAGATTGCATGTTGCTCCCCGTATCACCAGATGAATGGCTCTGAAATTTCTGCATTATTTTCTCAGCATTTCCCAAATGGATTGGGCCATACCTTTTCTCATCACATCCTTGCAGAGTCTGGTGTTACAGAGTGTGATGTTCCAACTTCATGTACTGCAGGGGTGTCCTACAGATGGGGGCTGTTTTCCCAACTATTTAACCGCTAGTCTGCAGTAAGAAAATGAAGAAATTGGGCAGCTAGGGGAACTTTTATAACAATCTGACAGTACCACAACATCCAGGCAGCATTTTGGTTCTTTTAAAAATTAATTCTTTTCATTATATTTTATAATAATGTTGCTGCACAACTGATTGGAAAGAAAAAACTGGCTCTTCACATATGGGTAAGAAGCACTTTTAAAAAAAGCAATGGCTTAAAGACATTGTTCTCATAGATTTTTTTTTTTTTTTTTGGAGACAGAGTCTCGCTGTCTTGGCCAGGCTGGAGTACAGTGGCACGATCTCGGCTCACTGCAACCTCCACCTCCCAGGTTCAAGTGATTCTCCTGCTTCAGCCTCCCAAGTAGCTGGGATTACAGACATGTGCCACTATGCCCAGCTAATTTTTGTATTTTTAGTAGAGACGGGGTTTACCATGTTGGCCAGGCTAGTCTCAAACTCCCAACCTTGGGTGATTCGCCTGCCTCGGCCTCCCAGAGTGCTGGGATTACAGGCGTGAGCCACTGTGCTGGCCTTGTTCTCAGACATTTGAATCTCATGGATTAGAAATACTAAGAAGATTAACAAATATATAATAGCCAACTTTTTGTTTTGCCATTTAATTAAGTGACTTCCATCATCTATTTCTAAATATGGCATTTTAACATACATACAAAAGAGGAAGGACTTAATTTCAAATAAAGGACGGTCCTTTAAACTTCGGAAACATGGCTTTTTAAAAAACTTGCTACATTGTCCCTTTTTCTCATTTTGCCAGGGTTCAGTGAGGATTTTATCACGCAGCAGCATTCTTCATAGACTAGGCTGTGAAAATGACTCCAAGAAAAATGAGTTCTCAGCTTCTGGGTCCAAAAGGAAGAGAGAGGGGAAGTGAGGAGGGGCTTTCAAACAGACTCTTTCCCTGAAGGCACTGAGAACAAAACCAGAGCAAATCTCTCCGTGGTTCACAAACAGGAGGTCATTTTCACACCCGTCTATATATTAAGATGACTCATGAACTAAGAATACACCAAAGAATTTTGTAACTTGTTCCACATCAAGCAAATATGTGTGTGTGTGAGCAGGGAAGGCTAGTCAAATGCTACCATGTACAGTGTGTTCCTAGGACTTGGAGGGCTGTCTGCTTTCCATCTAGCTATTACTGCAGCAGGCAGAGACTTAAGGGAGACAGGTTGCAGTGACAAAGCCCTAGGCTCCAAGTCAGATGGCCACGTTCTGCTCCTGGTCCTGCCTCTCACTGGCACCTCACGGGCTTGTCATTTTCTTTCTCAGAGCCTCAGTTTCCCTATCTATAAAATGAGGAGGATTTTAAAGCTTTAAATCTATACGATGAAATAATTACTGCAAATCTACTGGCATGTTTTGAGAGCTATTAATTCTTGACCACTCGCATTATGACCCAGGCACAATCATTTCTGTGATCATTCCAGACAGATACTGTCATTCTTTCATTCCCTCTCTTTATTCTAATGGTGAAAATGGAAGTTCCAATAGAGAAGAAAAAAGGAGAAAGTGTTACCATGACAGGCTGTGTGCATAGTTTCCTGAAAAATCCACTTCACAGCTCTAAGACTCGCAGCTGAGATTTCTTGGTTTATGGATCCAGGGGCATCTACAGTGTTCGTGAGGAGAGAGACAGAAGTGGTTGGAATCAGTCAGGGAATTGTGGAGGGTCCCTAAACAAGCCGTGTTCTTCCTGCAGGACTTGGGAATTTGTCTATTTGTTCCCTTTGCTGTTGGCCCAACCATGGACCCTTTTTCTTGAGACACCAACGAACCAATAAAACAAACCATTAGGGAACCACCTATTCCTTGATCCACCTCTGTGAATCTTTTACTTAATGAGACACGGAAATCAAATGCATTAAAGACTTAATTTTT
This sequence comes from Papio anubis, assembly GCF_008728515.1. NCBI lineage: Eukaryota > Metazoa > Chordata > Mammalia > Primates > Cercopithecidae > Papio > Papio anubis. The sequence goes on along the minus strand of NC_044981.1, from coordinate 10,633,518 downwards.
AGAATGTAACATATTAGCCTTTAAATATGATTTAATATGTATAATAAGGATTCAAACATACAAACTACTTAGCTGAATTTCTAAAGCACATTACAGGAAAAGTATTTCCTTGTGACAGGTGTTCTCAAAGGCTAGCATACCTCAGAATCACCTGGGCTTGAAAACGCAGATGGCTACCCCTCCCTGCAGAGTTTCTGATTCTGCGGGTCTGGGGAAGGGCCAGATAATTTCATTTCCAAGTTTCCAGTGCTGACTGCTCTAGGAACCATACTTTGAGAACTGCAGATGTACAAGAAACTATACCTTTTGATGATGATCTTAGAATGCACCTTTTGGGCTGAGCATGGTGGCTCACACCTGTAATCCTAGCATTTTGGGAGACCTAGGTGGGAGGATCATTTGAGCCTAGGAGTAGGAGATCAGCCTGGGCAATATAGCAAGATCCCATCTCTATTTTTTATTTTATTTTATTTTATTATATTTATTTATTTATTTATTTATTTATTTTTTAAGACAGAGTCTCACTCTGTCGCCCAGTCTGGAGGGCAGTGGTACAATCTCAGCTCATTGCAACCACCGCCTCCCCGCTTTAAGCAATTCTGCCTCAGCTCTTGAGTAGCTGGGATTATAGGCGTGCACTCTGCAGGGAGGGGTAGCCAATAATTTTCCTGTAATGTGTTTTAGAAATTCAGCTAAGTGGTTTGTGTGTTTGAATCCTTATGATAGATATTAAATCATATTTAAAGGCTAATATGTTATATTCTAAAAATTAAGTCTTTAATGCATTCACTATCCATGTCTCATTAAGTAAAAGATTCATGGAGGTGGATCAAGGAATAAATGGTTCCCCAGTGGTTTGTTTTGGTGTTCACTGGTGTTCAGTAATAGCCTGGCCAACATGGAGAAACCCTGTCTCCACTAAATACAAAAACTTAGCTGGGCATAGTGGTGCAGGCATATAATCCCAGCTACTTGGGAGGCTGAAGCAGGAGAATCACTTAAGCCTGGGAGGTGGAGGTTGCAGTGAGCCCAGATTGTGCCACTGTGCTCTGGCCTGGGCAACAAGAGCAAAACTCTGTCTAAAAAATAATTAATTAATTAATTTTAAAAAGCATGTTTTATACTTATTTTGTAGAGGAAGCGAAGAGATCCCAACATTCTTCCACTCCATCTTCCCAAAACATAGGTGGAATTGAGGAGATTGGTCCTATAGGGTTTTCTTTTAATTATAATTTACTCTTCAATAGTGTGGATCTGAACTGAGTGGATCCACTTACACCAGAAATTTTTTCAACCAAAGGTCGATGGAAAATACAGTATTTGTGGGATGTGAAATCCACCTATAGGAAGGGCTGACTTTTCCTATACTGAGCTCCTTAGGGTGTAGCAGGATGAGCCACAGACAAAACTCCTCAGACACCGAAATAAAGAAGGAAGGGGTTTATTTGGCCAGGAGCATCGGCAAGACTTCTGTCTCAAGAGCCGAGCTCCCCGAGTGAGCAATTCCTGTCCCTTTTAAGGGTTCACAATTCTAAGGGGGTGCGTGTGAGGGGGTAGTGATTGATTGAGCAAGCAGGGGCTACGTGACTGGAGGCTGCATGCACCGGTAATTATTAGATCGGAACAAAACAGGATAGGGATTTTCACAGTGCATTCCTATACAATGTCTGTGATCTATAAATAACAGAACCAATTAGGTCAGGGGTCCATCTTTAACTACCAGGCCCAGGGTGCGGTGCCGGGCTGTCTGCCTGTGGATTTCATTTCTGCCTTTTAGTTTTTACTTCTTCTTTCTTTAGAGGCAGAAATTGGGCATAAGACAATATGAGGGGTGGTCTCCTCCCTTAAGGGAAGGACTTGAGTGTGCATGGATTTTGGTATATGTGGGGGTCCTGGAAACAATCCCCCCATATACTGAAGGACAACTATATAGTTTCACATAAATACTAAATCTGCCACTTCACCATCTCCTTCTTCTTTCCTGGTGTTTCCCTTGGTGGCAACTGTGAAACAGTCTGGACTAGCATCCAACTCCTCCTCATCCCACAATTTTTAATAAAGATAGTCCTCTCTTATTGATTTGTAGTTGGCCACTTTATATAAAAAGATGATTAAATTTGTATCAGTTACATAAGCTGAACATTTTTTCCCCCACCTTGTCTTTTATCTTGAACATTTCTTGTTTAAATTGTTTATATGTATTTTATGTTAGTGGGATCTTTCCCCATTATATTTCTTGGTGATTATTATAAGAAAGCTGTTGAATGTCTTATGTTTTAGTTCCTTCCTATCTTTTTAGGAAGTCACACAAAGATGGGAAGAAATAAGAAGTCCCAGGTGACTCAGCGATTGCCCAGACCTCTGACCAACTCTTAGACAACACTTTGGTCAGTCTCTGACTCTGCTGAAAAAAGTGAGTGTTCTGTGGACTGTGTGCAAAGGAGCCCCAGACCTTGAAGAAAGGAGGGAATTTGTATCATAATATTCTGGTGTCTTGCCATAATTACAACTAGAAGGAAGGCTGCTTGGAGGGCATCTCTGTACTTCTTTGCACTACTAGTGAATGGATTCTGTCTAGTCTAGATATCTAGAATAGATAGCCCGCAGATTTAGGGAAAATGCAGTTAGTTTTTACAGGATTCTGTTACAGCTTCTGGCCAACATTTTCAGAATGGAGGAGCCTAGATAGATGACATAATCTGGTCTTTGTAGCTAACCACACTGTGTCTCTTTTCTAGGCCACAGGTTATATGAGAGAGAGTGCTCTTAAGCATGTGGTCCTGGCACCTCCTGCCTCAACAGCAGCATGCAGAGTCAGGGTCCATTAACAAACAAGTGCCCATAACAAGGAAGACAAAAAGCCTAGGGCATGATTTTAAGAAAGATAGCCCAAGAGGAATGCGAGGTTCTAAAGAACAAGAATCAAACAACATTGTGACCAATGACTCCAAAAAGAAATTAGACACAGGGGCTATTTGATCATCTGTGTTCTAAAATGGTAGAGACAGATGGCATAAAAATAAAAATAAATAGCATGAACTCATGTAAGTATTGGGAGCAAATTATGGTTGTAAATGAACTAAGGCTTGTGGCAATTGAAAGGAAAACAGAAAGGGCACTTCAGTTATGTTTAATAGAAAGAGATAAAGTAATAGACAAAGTTTAAAAAATCAATGACTCCAAAAGAGCCAAGCAATCTTTAAAAAGGGACAAAAATGAACAACTCACACTTACTGATCTTAAAACCTACCATAAAGCTGCAGTAATCAAGACAATGTGGTATTGACATAACAGTACCGATGATATAGATCAAGCCCATCCAACCCGTGGCCCATGGTGGCTTTGAATGCAGCCCAACACAAATTTGTAAACTTTCTAAAAGACATTATGAGTTTTTTGCAATTTTTTTTTTTTTTTTTTTTTTAGCTCATCAGCTATTGTTGGTGTTAGTGTATTTTCTGTGTGGCCCAAGACAGTTCTTCCACTGTGGCCCAGGAAGCCAAAAGATTAGACACCCCGATATAGATAACTATGGTCAATTGATTTTCAACAAGGTTTCCATGGCAATTTGAGGCAGGAAAGAATAGTCTTTTCAACAAATAACACAGAAATAACTTAATATCCACATAAAAAAGAATGAATTGGGATCTCTATCTCATATCTTTAACAAAAATTAAGTCGAAATGGATCAAAGATCTAAATACAAGAGTTAACAGTAAAACTCACAGAAGAAAACGTAGGAGTAAATAAATCTTTATGACCTTGGGTTAAGCAATAGTTTCTTAGATAGGACACCAAAAATGCAAGTGACAAAATAAAACATTTGACTTCATCAAAGTTAACAACTTCTGTGCTTCAAAAGATACAATTAAGAAAAGACAAGCCAGGCGCAGTGGCTCATGCCTGTAATCCCAGCATTTTGGGAAGCTGAGATCATCTGAGGTCAGGAGTTCGAGACCAACCCTGGCCAACATGGTGAAACCCTGCCTCTACTAAAAATACAAAAAATTAGCTGAGCGTGGTGGCCCGTGACTGTAATCTCAACTACTTGGGAGGCTGAGGCAAGAGAATTGCTTGAACCCAAGGAGGCAGAGGTTGCAGTGAGCTGAGATCATGCCACTATACTCCAGCCTGGGCCACAGAGCAAGACTCTGTCTCCAGGAAAAAAAAAAAAAGAAGAAAAGAAAAGAAGACAACCCACAGAATGAAAGACAGTATTTGCACATCATATATCTGATAAAGGGCTTGTATCCAGAACATATAAAGAACTCTTACAATTCAATAATAAGACAAATAACCCAATTGAAAAATGGGCAAAACATTTCTGCTGAGTAGATACACAAATGGCAAATAAACACATAAACAGATGCTTGACATAATTAGTTATCAGGGAAATTTAAATCAAAGCCACAATGAGTTATCAATTTACATCCACTAGGATGGCTAGAATTAAAAAGTCAGATAATAGCAAGTGTTGACAAGGATGTAGAGAAATTGAAATCCTCGTGCATTGCTAGTGGGAATGTAAAATGGTACAGCCACTTTAGAAAACAGTCTGGCAATTCCTCAATTAAGCAAGAATATGACCCAGAAATTCTGCTCCTAGGTGTATACCTAAAAGAAATGAAAGCAATTATGTCCACACAAACATTTTTACATAAATGTTTATAGTAGCATTATTCATACTAGCTTAAAAGTGGAAACAATTCAAATGTCTATCAACTATTGAATGGACAAACAAAATGTAATATACAATGAAATATTATTTAGCCATTAAAAATGTAGTACTGATACATGTTACAATATGGATGTACCTTGAAAATATTATGCTAAGTGAAAGAAGCCAGTTTTTAAAGGTCACATATTATATAATCCTATTTATATGAAAATCCAGAATAGAGAAATCTCTAGAACAGAAATTAATCTAGTGCTTGTTTAGGGCTGGGAGATAGGGATGGGAATGAGGAAAGAGGAGAGAGGAGAGAAGAACAGAATGATAGCTAAAGGGCACGAAGTTTCTTTCTGAGGTGATGAAAATGTTCTAAACACATTGTGCTGATGGTTGCACTTATGTGCGAATATGCCCAAGGCCACTGAACCGTGCACTCCAAATTGTATTCACCCTTTCCATTTTCACCTTTACCTTATCTTGTCAAAGGGTGGTCAATAGTCAACTAGTATACCTTTTTTTTTTTTTTTAACAGTGTTTCGTCTTGTCACCTAGGCTGGAATGCAGTGGCACAATCTCGGCTCAGTGCAACCTCCGCCTCCCGGATTCCAGTGATTCCCCTGCCTCAGACTCCTGAGTAGCTGGAATTATAGGTGCCTGCCACCATGCCCAGCTAATTTTTGTATTTTTTATTGGAGATGGGTTTTTGCCATGTTGGCCAGGCTAGTCTTGAACTCCTCACCTCAGGTGATCCACCCTCCTTGGCCTCCCAAAGTGCTGGGATTACAGACATGAGCCACTATGCCCAGCCTAGTATACCTTGAAGATCCTTTTTGGCAGCAAAGCAATCCACATATTCCTCTTTTCTTATGGTGATATAATGTGGAATTGAATAGACTTTAATTTTTATGGCAACGGAGGAGTCTTTACTATTTACTATTACTAACAGTAATAGTTTTTACTATTTAGTAACTAATTACTAAATAGGAAAGGAAAGTATAATTTTGTATTCAAAAATTAAAATCAATGCATTACCAGGGTTTATATTAAATATACCATTGCTAAGTCTGGCTTGCCAATCTTGTGAAGCTCCTATTGCACACACACATGAATGGATCTCATTGGAACTCCATAGGGTACTTTGTTATCAGTGTAGTGCTGAGTTGGTGTTTTCAATTGCTTTTCTTGTTTTTAAATTATTATTATTAGACTTACAATTTAATTTGTTATAGCGTGCTTTGCTGACACTAACCCTAGACTGCAGAGGTGTATGTTTGGCGTAGCAATATTTGGGTCTAGAATGTTTCAATGTAAGGCATCTATCACTTAAGGTAAAGCACATGTTTTCCTAAAACGTACTTGTACAGTCCCACTTCATTGGTGATATGTGATGCCTGAATCTGCTATTTGAATAACTTGCATCACACTCTTAGAGTAAGAGTAACACTGTTTCTGTATTAACGATTTATGTGCAGGTTTATTGTGTATCAGGCTAGGACTAGGGTCAAGTGATGAGGCATTCACTCTCAGGGTTATGTGAGTGCTGATCCTGAATGTGAACACCTTCTTGAGTTTTATACTCCAAGTGTTTCACATGTCTCATCCTAATCTTGACCCTGTGGTCCCTTACAAAATCCCTATATGTAAGGTCATAAAGAAATAAGTCATTCAAGGCGGGTCTTGTTGGCTCCGTCATAATCCCAGCACTTTTGGGAGGTGGATGGATCACCTGAGGCCGGGAGTTCGAGACCAGCCTAGCCAACATGGTGGAACCTCATCTCTACTAGAAAATACTAAAAATACAAAAAAAAAAAAAAAAATTAGTCAGGTGTGGTGGCGTGCACCTGTAATCCCAGCTACTCTGGAGGCTAAGGCAGGAGAATGGCTTGAACCCAGAGGCGGAAGTTTCAGTGAGCCAAGATCATGCCATTGCACTCCAGCCTGGGTGACAAGAGCGAGACTCCATCTCAAAAACAAACAAACAACAAACAAAACCAGCCACTGAGTTTTTGGTAATCTCTTACAGCAGCCATATGAAACTAATACACATCCTGAGATAAATGAACATTTTAAGTATTGTTTTTTGGTTTTTATATACTGCAGCTTGGTGGGCTAGATGGTGGGGTCTGGCTTTACTATTTGAGGTGGGAATAGCACTTCCAGAATCCCCACTTGTTCTGATGAGCACAACAAGCTGCTTTCAGGTGGAAAGACTCCAGGGCCCCCCTTGGTGCTGCAGTGCCAGCTGTGATGCTGCAGTGCCAGCTGTGATGCTGCAGTGCCAGCTGTGATGCTACAGTTGCTGCCCCCAAAGCTGTTAACTGGATATTGTTGCTGAAACTCAAGGCCACGTGGAAAGATGAGTCTATTCTGGTGGGAGCCAGAGTTCACTGCCACCCTCTGAAGCCCAGTACCTCTATTTGAATGTAAGAGGACCTATCAAAAAAATTTAGAAAACCATTTTCAATAGCTAAAGAAAAATTTGAATCTTCTGATTAAAAGTGCCCTTTTTTTTTTTTTTTTTTTTTTAACTTGAGGTGGAGTCTTTCTGTGTTGCCCAGGCTGGTCTTGAACTTCTGGGCTCAAATTATCCTCCCACCTCAGCCTCCTGAGCAGCTGGTATTATAGGCATGTGCCATTGAGCCTGGCTTGGAAAGTACCTATTGAGTGCCAGGCAGTTAATTTTTAAAAGAAATCCACACATTAGATACTTTCTCATAAAATTTCAAGTCTTCAAAGTCAAAGAAAAAAAAGATCCTAAAAGATTATATAGTGAATAGATTATCTAGAAAGGAAAGAGATCTAATTAGTAACAGAGTCATTAGTGACATTTGATACAAAGAGTGATCAGAGCAAAGTTCCAAGGGAGATTATCTTAAATTCAGAATTATGTACCCAACAAATTTATCATTCAAGAGTGAAAACAAATATAAGAACTCAAATAGTATACACTACTTTCAGAACATTTATTAATAATTACCCAAAGATGTACTCTAATTGTATAAAATATTAATTTAAGAGAGAGATAAACAGAATATAAGAAAACATAGCAAGCAGAGAAATAAGTTAAACTCATAGTTAAGTGTAAGTAGTTGTTGATAACATTACTTTGATGCTCATGGTAATTGTGAAGAAATTGCCTAAGAATTGCCTAAAAAGTAGAAGCAAAGATTAGATAAATCTGGTGTATTCTCTCTTCCTGCCCTAATTTCTACTTTTGACAGAAAAGGTCTTTCTCTTTCAACTCTTATAGCTTTTTTCTTTTTCTTGCCTTATCGAGCTGGCTACAGTTTCCTTTAAAATGTTGAATATGAAAGTGGTAATGTCATCCTTATTACTTTAAATAAAATACTTCTGATATTTCATCTTTAAGAATGACATGTTTGGGCCAGGCACAGTGGCTCTTGCCTGTAATCCCAGCACTTTGGGAGGTCGAGACGGGCGGATCACAAAGTCAGGAGACCAGATCTGGCTAACACAGTGAAACCCCGTCTCTACTAAAAATACAAAAAAAAAAGAAGAAATTAGCTGGAGTGTGATTGGCGGGTGCCTGTAGTCCCAGCTACTCAGGAAGCTGAGACAGGAGAATGGCATGAACCCAGGAGGCGGAGCTTGCAGTGAGCCAAGATCACACCACTGCATTCCAGCCTGGGCAACAGAGCGAGACTCCATCTCAAAAAAAAAAAAGAATGCTTTTAATTTGCAGTAGATTTTTGGTAGGTAGTTATACATCCAAGTTATCCATGAGTTTCCTCATTTAGCCTCTTCTCCTTTGCTTCTTTGGAATCAAACCAGGTCCATAGACATTCTTTCTGTCAGTTCAGACATTGTTATTGCACTGCTATAAGAAGAAGCCAGGACTTGTGCTTTTGTTCCTCTAAGAGTGTCCTCTCACCTTGAAGAAATCAACTTTGCTGGCTCTTTCTGAGATTTGTGGAAATCAATGTCCCCTGCCTGCTTCTTCCCACATGCAACACTGTGTGATCTTTGCTGCTTTGGAAGCTCCTTCACATACTTCGTGGTTTACAGTTTCCATTTCTTCTAGTTTCAATAAAGTTAGAGTTTGTAGTTCTCATTTTCCTTATGGCTTTTGGATATTATCCACTGAAGGGGATTGCTAACTTTTTATTGATATCGTCCAGTAAAAATCACAGCCAAATTCTTATCAGAACCTTACAAGCTAATCCTAGTACTAATTGGCAAGTGCAAGGACCAAAATAGCCAAGAACATTTTGAGCATAATAACTGAAATGATGCTATTGCTATTAGAAAAATGGACTAATGGAAAATAATAGCTTAGAAACTGACCCAAGGAACTTAGACTGAGAAGGAAATGGCACTAAAAATCAGCACTACTCAATAAATGGTACTGGAAACATTAGCTATCCAAATGGAGAAAGATAATATTAGATGTATTGCTTTTGCTGCCCCCCACAAATAATTTTCAGATATATCAAAATGGTAAATCAAAACCAGAAAAACCATTAATAGAAAATATGGGAGAATATTTTTATGGTCTCAGGGTAGGGAAGGATTTCTTAGAGAAGGCTTAAAATATATAGACCATTATAGTACCAGGAGGGCTGGAGTAACAAGGGAGGACGTGCAAGCTGGGTGTGGTGTCTCATGCCTGTAATTCCAGCACTTTGGGGGGTCAAGGCAGGAAGATTGCTTGAGACCAGGAGTTCAAGACCACTCTGAGCTACATAGGGAGACCCTGTCTTTTCAAAAAAGAAAAATAAAATTAGCCCGGTATGGTGGCACACACCTGTGGTCCCAGCTAGTCGGGAGGCTGAGGCAGGAGAATTGCTTGAGCTCAGGAGGTTGAGGCTGCAGTGAGCTGTAATTGCACTACTGCATTCCAGCCTGAGCAACAGAGTAAGAAGCTGTCCACCCTGCTGCCCCACAAAGAAAGAAAGAAACTAAGGAAGGAAGGAGAAAGAAAAAAAAGAAAGGAAAGGAAAGGAAAGGAAGAAAGAAAGAAAGAGAGAGAGAGAGAGAGAGAGAGAAAGAAAGAAAGAAAGAAAGAAAGAAAGAAAGAAAGAAAGAAAGAAAGAAAAGAAAAAGAAAGAAAGAAGAAAGAAAGAAGAGAAGAAGAAGGAGGAGGAGGAAGGAAGGAAGGAAGGAAGGAAGGGAGTGGGAGGAGGGAGGGAGGGAGGAAGAAGGAGGGAAGGAAAGGAAGGAAGGAAGGAAGGAAAGAAAGAAAAGGTGGAGGGGTCGAAGGAGGGGACAGACTTAGGGGAATGGAAGGAAAGGTGGAACTGGACACATCTAGGAAAGGAATAGGTTGTGGATGGAGACCAGTGAAGGAGTAAAATGATGAAGATGGCATGGTTTGGAATGACTGCGGAGTGAATGGTAAGAATAGAATGGTTACAAGAAATAGACAGGCTGTGGGCTCAGCAGAACCTGGTGCTTGTTTGGATTTGTGGAGTGAGGGAGGAGTTGGGGTCATTCTGGGATATGCTTATTTTAAGGACCCAGTGAGACACCCAAGAGGAGAGGTTGGGAAACCAGTTGGGCATGTGTGTTTGGAACTTTTAAAATATATTCGAGCTCCAGGTTTAAATTTGGAATTATTGTGTGTAGATAGTAATTAAGGTTGTAAGGGTGACAAGAACACCCAGAGCAAGGCATAAACTCTGATCCTTGGGCTGGCCATATGTTTCTGTATAGCCCACAAGCTAAGAATTGTCTTTGTATGTTTGAATGGTTAGGGGAAAAAATCAAAAGAATAATAATATTTTCTGACATGTGTTAATTATATGAAATTCAAATTTTGTGCCTATAAATCAAGTTTTATTGGAACATGGCCACACCCATTCATTTGGCAGCTTTCAAGCTGAGATGGTTTGAAAGTTTAGTGGCTGTGACAGAGACCTAGAGATAGTGTAGTCTGCATAGCCTAAAATATTCACTGTGTGGCCCTTTTACAGACACTCTGCTGACCCCTGACTTAGACGAAGACCAAAGCATGATAAGTGAATAGGGCTTTAGGCCACTTTCTGATAAGTGTCCGTATCTGTGGTTTATTAAAGGATAATGAACTGACAAAAGAAGCTAAGAAGCTGCCAGAGAATTAGGAGAACCAGGCGTGGCTCAAGGGTGACCAGTTGATTTATTGACACAGAGGTCATTAATGTCCTTTGGAGGTTATTTGAAAGAAGAGGTCAAGGGAGGAAGAGTGACAGAATGGAGATGAGGTAGGTTGAGGAGCAAGGCATATACAAAGAATAGAAGGAATTGGAGATGGCAGCTGTTGACCACTCCTTTCATAACTGTGGCTGGATGAGAGGAGATGAAGTGTCTTGAGGAACATAAAGGCCTAAGGCAGACTAATTTATCTTTTATTTTTATTAAGATGGAAGAGACTTGAATATATCGAAAGGCAAAAAGAAAGAAGCCATTAGAATAGAATAGGATGAAGATTTAGAAGAGAAAGGATCATCGTTTGTACAAGTTTCCTGAGAAAGAAGTTTCCTTGAACATGGGTAGGTTTTGCTTATTTCAAGATGTGCATAAATAGATTCTTTCTCACCGGGTGCAGTGACTCATACCTGTAATCCCAGCACTTTGGGAGGCCGAGGTGGGTGGATCACTTGAGGTCAGGAGTTTGAGACCAGCCTGGCTGACACGGTGAAACCCCGTTTGTACTAAAAATACAAAAATTAGCCCAGCATAGTGGCACATGACTGTAGTCACAGCTACTTGGGAGGCTGAGACACAAGAATCGCTTGAACCCAAGAGGCAGAGGTTGCAGTGAGCCAAGATTGTGCCATTGCACTCCAGCCTGGGGATCTGAGCAAGACTTCGCCTCCCAGAAAAAAAAAAAAGGATTATTTTTCTTAGCCTACAATTTTTTTTTAACCAATCCCATCACCCTTGTTTCTTCTGGTCCAACGTTCCATTTGCCCCTCAGATTTCTTTTTGTCGTTCCCTTAATGAGGCCCAATTGTCTCACCCTATCCCCACCAATCTAAATTAGACCTCAATAGTCTGAATAAATGAGGAGATGCAGAGCGCAAATAAGGAAATATTTTGGCCAGGCTCAGTGGCTCATGTCTGTAATTCTGACACTTTAGGTGGTCGAGGTGGGAGAATTGCTTGAGACCAGGAGTTTAAGACCAGCCTGGGCAACACAGTGAGGCCCTGTCTCTACTAAAGGGGGAAAAAAAAAAGAAAAAAAAATACATGTATAAAATATTTGTATTACAAATATTATATAATACAAATATATAATACATTTAATATTTATATATTATATAATATACAAATATATAATATGTATTAGATATAATATTTGCATTATAATATATATAGTTATTTTACACACACACTATATATGTAAAATAAAATCACTATCACAGCGTGTTGGTGCACACTTGCAGTCTTAGCTATTCAGGAAGCTGAGGTGGGAGGATTGCTTGAGCTCAGGAGTTAGAGGTTGCAGTGAGCTGTGATTGTACTACTGTATTGGGTGACACTCTGGGTGACAGAACGAGACCCTCTCTCAAAAAAAAAGAAAAAGAAATATTTTGACCTTGAATGGAGGGATTTTTCTCTGTTGTTACAAGAAGAAAGAATGTATACAAATTCAGACAGCTGAGGGAGTTTCCATCTGTATTCTCTGTTTTGTGTTGCTATAACACAATACTACAGATGGTAATTGATAAACAACAGAGGTTTATTAAGCTCACAGTTCTGGAAGCTGGGAAGTCAGAGATCAAGGGGTTGCATTTGCTGAGGAACTTTATGCTGCACCATCCCATGGTGGAGCACAGAAAGGCAAGAGAGGGTGGAACTCACTTTTATAACCAACCCACTCTCAAGATAACTAACCCACGTCCATGATAATGACATTAATCCACTCATGATGGCAGAGCCCTCCTGACCTAATCACCTTTTATTAGGCCCCACCTCCCAACACTATTGCATTGGAGATTAGGTTTCTAGCACATGAACTTTGGGGAACACAATATAATCATAGCACCTTCTGTTTGTCTGTATTTGCTCTGTGAATTGGGAGGCAAGACCATTTGTAGAAAGTGAGATTGGTAGGGGAGGCTGGAAGTTTGAGAAGAGTGGAGAAAGTCTGAAGTAGTTGTTGCTGGTAGTGAAAATGTGTGATGATCAGATCGTCATAGCAAGAGCCTGGCTGGAATTGAGGGCCCAGTTGAAGCGGTAGGTTGAGAACATACAGAGATAACATTCTGCTTGGTTGTGCAATTTCTGTGCTAATACTCAGCCGTCTAAACATAGAGATGATGGATATCTGAATTCGTTAGACTGTAGATTTCCAGATGGGTACAACCCAAAAGACAAAGGGGCAAAAACAATGTTTGCAAAAAGACAGATTGACAGTAAGTATTATGAATGGCAAAGAAAAAGAAGCTAGGAAGAGATGAATGGAGAAGGGGAAGGTCAAGGGAGTAAAATGTGTGAAAAAGGAGAAGTGATGGTTAGTTATGCAACCTGCAAGGGGATGAAGGAAGTGGTTAGATTAAATCATATTGGGGCAATGGGCAGGTTTGGGGGATGTTTGTAAAAGTTTATTTTAACATGATAACGTCCTTCCACTAGAAAAGAAATGTCAGGTTGTTTTGGAAATGGAAAAATTGTCTATGTCATCATGAGATGGGGCCAGAAGTACTTGCTTCATATCAAATAGTTTGGTTTGAATCTTCGTTTCACTACGTGTTGGCTGTGTGACAATGTCTGCTTCTATAAAAGGAAAAATAATCACAGGGCCTGTATCTCTGGGAATGTCAGGGGGATTAACTGAGACAGTCTTTAGAAAGCACTTAGCACAGTGCCTGGCACATACTAAGAAGTCAATAAATGTTAATTATTGATGTTGCTGATGTATTACAGGTTGAATCTGTAATGCTTGGCACCAGAAGTGTTTCATATTTTGGATTTTTTCAGATGTTGGAATATTTGCGTGATGCTTACCAGTTGAGCATCCCAAATCCAAAATCTGAAGTCCTAAATGTGCCAGCGAGTATTTCCTTTGAACATCATGTTAGTGCTCAAGAAATTTCAGGTTTTGGAGCATTTTGGATTTCAGAATTTTGGATTTGGGGTGCTCAACCTATACATGGAACCAAATCATTATCTCAAGTTTATTTGTGTGTGTGTGAGATGAGGACTCACTCTATCACCCAGGCTGGGGTGCAGTGGCAGAATCTCAGCTCACCGCAACCTCCGCCTCCCAGGCTGAAGCCATCCCTGCCTTCTCAGCCTCCTGAGTAGCTGGAACTACAGGCACACACATCCATGCCCAGCTAATCAAGTCCTTTAATCTAACAACAATTGTGAGCCTCAAAAGTGACTCTTTTGTACATATCCAGCTGATCCTGAGTAACTCTGATTTCTCTTGGAATATAAACATAAATTCTATGGAAGTCACATGGATCTCGTAGTTAATAGTTACTACAAACATGGCCCCAAAGCCTTGTGACCAGCGCTGCTATAGTCTGTGAAATATTGGATTGTAAATTTTTTCTTATAAACAAGATTGCTAGCACAAAACTGAATTTAATATTTTAAACATTTAAATATAATTTAATATACTAATAAAAAGAACTGGAAAAGATACTACTTATTCATATTGTTATTCAAATGTTTACTGTTGCCTGTAAGGGAGTACTACATACAGTACTCAATAGGGAACATTTAATTCAACCATGTATAAGGAATTAAGGGCACTGAATATGACTGACCCTTTTCTAAAAGGATTCCCAACCTGGATATGAAGAGAAATAGACATTAGATAAACTGTCAGAAATCCAGTCACAGAGGAGAAATAAAAGTGATAAGGGAGTAGAAGGGAAGAAGGATTAATTCTGCCTGGGACAGTCAGGTAAATGAATCTCTGTCTTTAGATCTGTTTATTTTAAGCCTACTCAAATATCTCAGTGGCTTCTTCCTGGCCAGGGCAGTGTGGCATGAATGGAGAGGAAGGATCTGATCCAAGAAATGCTCCCGGTTTAGAAACTAAAAGGAATGTGGGAGTCATTGAAAAGGGAAGAACGCAGGATGTTTCAGGAGATTCTGCCTTGAATGAAGACAGATGAATAGAGGAGGGTGAGAAGGTTGAGAGTGTGCGTGAGTTCTGTTCAGGCAGCAGAAAGAAATGCCTCTGGATTGGGTGTGGTGGCTCATTCCTGTAATCCCAACACTTTGGGAGGCTGAAGGAAGGTGGATCACTTGAGGTCCAGAGTTCAAGACCAGCCTGGGCAACATAGTGAGACCCCATCTTCACAAAAGTAAAAAAATTAGCCAAGCATGGTGGTGTGTGCACCTGTAGCCCCAGCTAGTTGAGAGGCTGAAGTGGGAGGATCAGTTGAGTTGGGAAGGTTGAGGCTGCAATGTGCTGCGATCCTGCCACTGCACTCCAGTCGGGGTGACAGAATGAGACCCTGCCTCAAAAAAACAAAACAAAACAAAACAGAGAGAAAAGAGTGCATCTGCTGAAGCCAGTTATTAATTGTAGTCACCTAAAATTGAGACAGACATTATATGCATTCTGATCCCACACAGCATGAAGCTCTCAGCACAGTCGTCTTCCCTCCTAGCCAATTAAACCGTAATTCAATCAAGGTTTTACATCTAATTTCCAGTCTATGGAATATATATGGGATAGAGAAACCAGTTAAAACAAGAAGGCAGTCAGCCACATCTGAAATGTGGGATGTTCTACAAGGCAAAAGATCTATTCTAGAAGAAAGGAAAGAAAGATTGAAGAGACATTATGAACATATTCAGTGAGTGATCCTTATTTCAATAAACCAACTGTATAACATTTTTTAGACAACTCGAGAAATCAGAATTTAAATTGGTTATTCAATTACAGATGGTTCCTGACTTACAATGGTTTGACTTATGATTTTTAGATTTTAGGATGGTGCAAAAGCAATCCACATTCAGTGGAAACCATACTTTGAGTGGCCATGCAACTATTCTATTTTTTACCTCCAGTACAGTATTCAATAGATTACATGACATACTCAACATTTTATTATAAAATAGACTTTGTGTTAGATGATTTTGTAAGTGTTCTGAATATGCTTAAGGTGAGCTAGTTATGATATATTCGGCAGGTTAGGTGTATTAAATGCAGTTTTGACTTAAAATATTTTCAACTTACAATGGGTTTATCAAGATGCAACCCAATTGTAAGTTGAGGGGCATCTATATATTAAAGAGCTATTGTTAATTTTGTTATAGGTGTTATCAGCATTATGTTGGGTGATAAATGTCTATTTTTTTCTTTTGAGATGCACACTAAAATATTTAGGGGTGAAATGACATAGTGGCTTGGATTTGCTTTAAAATATTGCAGTTAAAAAATGTGGAGAACCATAAACAAAACAAGTATGGCATTATATGGATGACTGTGAAAGTTGATTGATAGGCTTATGGAGGTTTGTTGTACTATATTTTTGAAATATGTTTGGAAGTTTTATATTAAAATATTAAAAATAAATTGCATCAGAAAAAAAATATATATTGGGAAATGAGGAGAGAAGATGGGGCTAGTGATGGAAACAAAGATTTGAAAAGCTGTCCCAAGGCAAAGTACTTGGTGTGCATGATATACCGGTATTGTTTAATGTGGACAGCTGCAGCTTTATAGACCCCATCAGGGTGACACTGAAGGACAGTGGAGAAAGAAAATTCTCAAGCCAGGCACGGTGGCTCAAGCCTGTAATCCCAGCACCCTGGAAAGCTGAGGCAGGCAGATCACTTGAAGCCAGGAGTTCGAGACCAGCCTGGCCAACATGGCAAAACCCAGTCTCTACTAAAAATACAAAAATTAACTGGGCGTGGTGGCACATGCTTGTGATCTCAGCTACTAAGGAGGCAGAGACACAAGAATCGCTGGAACCTGGGAGGCAGAGGTTGCACTGAGCCAAGAACACAACACTAGGCTCCAGCCAAGGTCACAGAGCGAGACTCCATCTCAAAAAAAAAAAAAGAAAAAGAAAAAAAAAGAAAATTCTCTAGTAGTTAGATCTTTGAGTAGTTCATTGCTAGTCTGTCTACTTTGGAGAGACAGTTGGCCAGACACATGGTTCTATACTCATTACATGAGCAGTTGCATAGTTGGTCTCAATGTTTAGACTTGGAAAAAACAGGATTGAAAGATTGGTGAACAGGAGACCTGGGGAAGAATAAGCACAAACGATGAAGATATTTGTGTCCCATGTGAATTCTCACCAGACAGCACACACTACAGAGAAAGAAGAGAAAGCTTTTGATTATCAGGTGAAACAAATGACACACTCTGTGTATATCAGCCAGCCACTTTCTCCAGAAAACCCAGTGCTTCCTCAATGGGCCCATGAACAAAGTGGCTATGGTGGCAGAGATGGAAGCTATGTATGAGCTTGATAGTATGGACTTTCCATTACCAAGGCTGACCTGGCCAATGCTACTGAGTGCCTAATCTGCTAACAGCAGAGACCAACACTGAGCACTGAAATGGCAGTTTTCTAAGGGGATCAGTCAGCTATCAGGTGGCAGGTTCATTATGCTGGCCCTCATTCATCATCGAAGGAATGGAGATTTGTTTTCATTAGCATAGACACACATTCTAAATGTGGATGTGACTTCCCTACCCACAGTCGTCCTGCTAGCACCGCTATCCATGGACTAACAGAATAACTTGTTTTTTTGTTTTCTTTTCATGAGACAGAGTCTTGCTCTGTCACCCAGGATGGAGTGCAGTGGTGAGATCTCAGTTCACTGCAACCTTCACCTCCTGGGTTCAAGAGATTCTCCTGCCTCAGTCTCCTGAGTAGCTGGGATTACAGGCTCCCACCACCATGCCTGGCTAATTTTCGTATTTTTAGTAGAGACAGGGTTTCACCATGTTGACCAGGCTAGGCTGGTCTCGAACTCCTGACCTCAGGTGATCCACCTGCCTCAGCCTCCCAAAGTGCTGGGATTACAGGCTTGAGCCATCATGCTCGGCCTCAGAAAATGACTTATTTGTGATCAAGTCACTCTGTACAATGTTAAGAAAACTCATTCTGATCCTTCTTATCAAGGAACTCATTTGATACAAAGAAAGCATGTCAGTTGGCTCATGTCCATAGAATTAACAATTCTCAACACATATCTCATCAACTGGAAGTGTCTGGCCTTGTTGAAATCTGTAATCGCTTACTGAAGGCTCAGTTCTAGAACCAGCTGGGAGACAACTCCCTGAAAGAATAGATCTTTCTCTTTCCAAAGTAGACTACCAAATGTATGACTTGAAGTACTGCTTATTGGAGGATTTTCCTTCACCACTGTCCTTGGGTGCCATATATACTTTGTCTAAGGATACAGTACGTGTTTTGAACCAGAGGCCACTCCTATGGTGCTATCTTCTCTATAACTAGAACACAAGGGTCTGGGAATGAAGGACTGAAAGTAGGAGTGGCTCATAAAAACCCATGCACAGAATTTTGCTTCCTATTCTTACACCTTTGGGCTCTGCTGATCTGAAGATCTTAGTTTCCAAGGAGGGAAGTGTGGTCACCAGGAGGCACAACAGTGGAGCCATCGAATGCAAAGATGATGTTGCCACTTGGCCATTCTGAACTGCTCACACCACTTAACCAACAGGGAGAAGAAATAAGTTTCACTCGACTGGCTGGAGTGATTGATCCAAATCTTCAAGAGGAAAATGCATACTCAGCGGAGGCAAAGGGGCTATGGAATTCTCTGGTAGGAGGATCTCTTAGTACTTCCATGCTTAATAGTAAAGAGGTTTTTTGGGTTTTTTTTTTTTTTTGAGATGGAGTCTAGCTCTGTCACCCAGGCTGGAGTGCGGTGGTGCAATCTTGGCTCACTGTAACCTCCGCCTCCCAGGTTCACGCGATTCTCCTGCCTCAGCCTCCTGAGTTTACAGGCGTGCTACCATGCACGGCTAATTTTTGTATTTTTAGTAGAGACAAAGTTTCACCATGTTGATCAGGCTGGTCTCGAACTCCTGACCTCCTGATTCGCCTGCCTCAGCCTCCCAAAGTGCTGGGATTACAGGTGTGAGCCACCATGCCTGGCCAATAGTAAAGGTTAATGGAAAACTACAGCAACCAAAAAGAGGCAAGACTCTCGCAGACTCATACACTTCAGCAAAGATGATTTAGGTCACCCCACCAGGTAAAGAAACTTGACCAGCTGAGGTCTGGCTGAGGCAAGGGAAATCTGGAATGGGAAGTAGAAGAAGAAAGTCATAGATATGATTTTATAATTGATCTTGTGACCAATTATAAAAGTGAAGACTATAGTAGCTTTGCATATTTTCATTTTGCTTGTATATATTTATATATGCTAACCATTTCTAATTTTCCTTCTTCCCATTGTTATTTTATATACTGGTTGTGGGAGGTTAACTCTATCATTTATTCTTTAGGTAACAGAATATTCTGTTGGACTGTGACTGCATTGGAGGAGTAATTAATTCATATAGCCAGCGATGGATATGATGACTTTCTAGACTGAGTGTCTCCTAGTTTTAGAGAAAGTATGAGAACTTCCCCACTTGCACAAAGAGTAGACATGTGGTGGAAAGAGAGTTGTTTTGTTGTTATATGGAAGTCCAAATTCCTGTAGGATACAAATGGAAACAATAGCCAAAGGGGTGGACTGTGCCAGTTACTAGCTTGTTGCCTTTCAGCTGTAAATGTATCCTTCTTTGTGATCATGGATCTGGATCCTCTAAATTGTAAATATTTCTTCTTTGCCAGCTCACAATTGTTGTTAGAAAGGCAGGAGAAGGGCCAGGTGTGGTGGTCATGCCTGTAATCCCAGCACTTTGGGAGGCTGAGGTGGGTGGATCACCTGAGATCAGCAGTTTGAGACCAGCCTGGCCAACATGGCGAAACCCTGTCTCTACTAAAATTAGCTGAGCATGGTGGTGGGCTCCTGTATCCCAGCTACTCGAGGCTGAGGAAGAAGAATTGCTTGAACCCAGGAGGTGGGGGTTGCAGTGAGTCTAGATTGCGCTACTGCACTCTCCAGCCTGAGTGACAGAGTGAGACTCTGTTTCAAAATAACAACCACCACCACCCAGGAGAAGGACACTGCAAGAGGAAGAGAAACAAAGTTCAAGTAGGCTTAACTTCCCTTCAGTTAAGCATTGACAGAGCCAATAAACAGATTACAAAAAGTTATAATACCTAAAACATACTAAATAAGGCATATTAATTTATATGAATATATGTAGAATTATATACCTTGAAACCAAGAATACACATTTTTTTCAAGTGTCCATAAAACATTTGCTAAAACTGATCATAGATGCAGCCACCGAGCAACAACTTTCCCGAAGTAGAAATAATACAGATAACATTATGTGATCAAATAGAATAAAAGAGAAAAATGAAATACTAATTTAAATACACACACACCCCCCAGAAATTTTTTAAATGCCATCTGACACTTTAAGAAAATCTTTTTTTTTTTTTGGCTGGGTTCAGTGAGTCATGCCTGTAATCTCAGCACTTTGGGAGGCTGAGGCAGGCAGATCACCTGAGGTCAGGAGTTTGAGACCAGGCTGGTCAACACGGTGAAACCCCATCTCTATCAAAAATACAAAAATTAGCTGGGCGTGGTGGCAGGCGCCTTTAATCCCAGCTACTCGGGAGGCTGAGGCAGGAAATCGCTTGAACCTGGGAGGTGGAGTTTGCAGTGAGCTGATATCACACCATTGTACTCCAGCCTGGGTGATAGAGCAAGACTCCATCTCAAAAAAACCAAAAACCGAAAACCAAAACAAAAAAAACCAACTTTTTTTCTCACACAACTCCTTGGTCAAAGAGGAAGCTGAAATTAAAATTGTATGATATCTAGAAAATAGTGATGAAAAGCCTACTTAGAACTTATGAGAATCTCATACCTAATGCAGTGACCAGAAGAAAATTGTAGCTTTAAATAATTAATAAGAATAAAAGAAAAAGAAATAAACATCTACCACCAAATGTTAGAAAAAGAATACCAAAGTTCATAAAAGCAAAATGAAGAATTAATAATAACCAGAAATTAATACTTTGCAAAGAAAAAAATGGCAGAACCAATAAGTGAAATCCAAGTGCTGGGTCTTTGAATCAAAACAAACAGCAAGAAACTGTTAGCTGAGCTAATTTTTTAAAGAAAAAGAGAAAAATCACAGTTACACAAAGTAGGAATTGATAAGTAGGAAATTAATGGTAGACATATAAAGAATTTAAAAGATTTATAAGAGATGCATATGTTCAACTCTGCAAATGAATTTGAAAATCTAGATGAAATGAATAATTTTCCAGGGCAATATAATTCATCAAAAACCAACTCTAGAAGGGCTGAAAACTCGAAAGAGACAATTGCTTTGGAAAAAGTAGGGAAAGATGCTAAAGGCTCCCTTCCCATTCCCAACAAACAAGTATGCACTCACCAAACACACATCTAGAAAGTTTCTTATTACAGTTAAGTATAAGAGAATTACCATTATCAGTACTATTATTCTGAAAGTAGTTGTTAACAAATTAGATAAACAAATGAACCTTGCCTTTGGAAGTTAGGTTAATTTGTCATTTATTTGCACATTATATAATTGAATACATGGGAAATTCAAGAGAATCAACTAGAAAACTGCTAAAAAGGATAAGACAGGACAGGCTCACACCTATAATCCCAGCAGTCTGGGAGACCAAGGTGGGCAGATCACCTGAGGTCAGGAGTTCGAGATCAGCCTGACCAACATGGTGAAATCTCGTCTCTACTAAAAATACAAAAATTACCTGGGTGTGGTGGCGGGTGCCTGTAATCACAACTACTCGGGAGGCTGAGGCAAGAGAATCACTTGAACCTGGGAGGTGGAGGTTGCAGTGAGCCGAGATCGTGCCATTGCACTCCAGCCTGGTCGACAGAGCGAGACTCCGTCTCAAAAGAAGAAAAAAAAAAGGATAAGAGAATTTAGCAATATGGCTGAATTTAAAAATAGTATACAAAAATCAATAAGCTATAAGTAAAATAATCAGAAGAACATAACAGAAATTACTGTCCTATTTATAATAACTTCAAAAAAGAAACAGCTATTAAGGTTTTAAATTCTTCTTACTATAGAAAATTTTAAACACACAAAAATTGTAGATCAATAATTAACTCTGACATACCCATCATCCAGTATCAATAATTATAAACTAATCATGATTCACTTCCCCATCTACCCTCAGATTATTTTGAAGCACATGTGTGAGTTCATATTATTTAATTCTTAAATATTTCAAGATTGATAATAAAGATAGATATAAAAGATAGATAATGTAGATTCTATGGAATATAAAATTCAACATCGGCCGGGCGCGGTGGCTCAAGCCTGTAATCCCAGCACTTTGGGAGGCCGAGACGGGCGGATCACGAGGTCGGGAGATCGAGACCATCCTGGCTAACACGGTGAAACCCCGTCTCTACTAAAAAAAAGACAAAAAACTAGCCGGGCGAGGTGGCGGGCGCCTGTAGCCCCAGCTACTCGGGAGGCTGAGGCAGGAGAATGGCGTGAACCCGGGAGGCGGAGCTTGCAGTGAGCCGAGATCTGGCCACTGCACTCCAGCCTGGGCAACAGAGCGAGACTCCGTCTCAAAAAAAATAAAAAATAAAAAAATAAAATAAAATTCAACATCATAACAAGGAAGAGAGTTCCCAGGTAAGATAAATGCTGACAACAGGCCCATAGAGACAATGTCCAGATTGGGAGGGCACAAGAAGCCAGATTGGGAGGGCATAAGAAGTTGAACATCGCTGGGTGCAGTGGCTCACACCTATAATCCCAGCCCTTCGTGAGGCTGAAGCGGGTGGATGACTTGAGCCCAGGAGTTTGAGCTCAGCCTGCATGATATAGCGAAACCCTATCTCTACTAAAAGTACAAAAATCAGCCAGCCATGGTAGCACATGTCTGTAGTCCCAGTTACTCAGGAGGCTGAGGCACGAGAATGGCTTGAACCTGGGAGACAGAGGTTGCAGTGAGCGGAGATCACACCACTGCACTCCAGCCTGGGTGACAAAATGAGACTCTGTCTCAAAAAACAACAACAAAAAGAAGAGTTGAATATTAAAAGAGATAACTGAAGGGAAGTTTGTGGGTAGAGGATATAAACATTCTTAATCACTATAACAGGATATTGCTACCTAATGTTAAAATTAATGTGTCAAGAAAGGGCAGTGTAAGCATGTTCTTTACATAGTAGTCACTGATAGGAGGAACAGCTAAAATCCGATAGTTTTTTTTGTGAATTGTGACTGCACATGGGGAGAAGCAGGGCATAAGGCTATAAATCTTTGTTATAAGAAGGCTTTTAATAATATGATTTTAAAATCATAATTATACATCACTTTGACTGAAAAATAAAAATTGGTTGGGTGCGGTGGCTCATGCCTGTCATGCCAGCACTTTAGGAGGCCGAGGTGGGTGGATCGCTTGAGCCCAGGAGTTTGAGACCAGCCTGGCCAAAGTGGTGAAACCCCATCTCTACTAAAATTGCAAAAATTAGCCTGGTGTGATGGCACATGCTTGTAATGCCAGCTACTTGGAAGGCTGAGGCAGGAGAATCACTTGAACCCAGGAGGTGGAGGTTGCAGTGAGCTGGGATCATTCCACTGCATCCCAGCCTGGGTAATGGAGGGAGACTGTATCTCAAAAAAAAAAAAAAAAAAAAAAAAAAAAAAATTAACAAAAAAGAAATGAGAAAGGAAACCACACTCACCTGGAATATTGTTGAGTGTAATCCAGAAACGTTCATCTGGACTGTAGGTAACTTGAGACCACTGGAGTAACTCAAAGGCTATTTTATCATAAGGAGCAAAATGGACAAATTCTCTTGTAAGGGCAACATAAGTTGAGCCAAAGGGGATTTTGAGTTGATGTGGAGGTGGGCTCTTCTTTTTACACTTCTTTAGGACAGAAGCATGTGCTCTGGTTTTGTACTCTCTATGGGTATATTTGATCCTTTCAGTAGAATTCAGAACAGACACTAAATTAGGTGTAATATTTGTCCAATTCATTGTTTTCAAATACTGAACTATCTCCCTGTTGGTTTTTAGGGGGAAATCGCGATCACCAGTGTTAATGACATATCTCCACTGAACAGCTGATGCTATAAGATCTCTCATGCAGGCCTGGATTTGCCCCATAAATAATATACTCAGACTGTGAGGATATAAATGCATTTGAGAAGCACTCCAACGTGAATACAGTAGAGTTTTTGAGGCATGTAAATAGCTTGGAAAAGCTGTTCAAAATATCAAAATCTTGACTGATGGTCATTACATATGCCAAAGGGAATGCAGCTTCTTCCGTGGACAAAGGAGTTGTGATATAGTGGTTCTCTAGCACATAGTAAGGGCAAGAATCTATTCCAAACATTGTGGATAAAGCACTTGGCAACACTTGCACCGTCTTCCCATTTAGGGCTGCGTCACAGATGTGCAGTCGGGAAAGGGCTTGATATTCACCACCTCCATCATCATTTGACCACGGTCTGGTTGACTTACATGCCCACTGTGTAATACTGTGACTATGATTATAATTTGAAGAGTAATGATACAAAGATAACTGCTCCAAAACTTCAGTTTAGTTTTTGACACCTTGGGGTAGAAGGGTGGAGAGAAAGAATTCTTCTTTAAGAGTTAAAGCAATAAATCAATTTCTAAAACATTTTGCTTCTCTACAAGTCTCTACATTTGGCCACTTTATCAGTTTCACTCACTTTTCCAGATCCCATTTGCTTATTTTGATGCCTGGCCATTCCTCAGTTGAGTGTCAGTTCTGTGATGTTTCTTCCTTCTTGCTCTGTGAATGTTCTGATCTTTTAGTTAATGCATCCTCATCCAGGCTGGGCTACCAAGACTGCTCAGTGTGACTCACCCTCCTTTCTGTCTTATGTGGCTGTAACTGAGGAGATGGGTAAAGGGTTAGTTCCCATTTCCTGTTTCTATTGTTGAATCATCTAATTTGTCATAATTGTGTAAAGTTACATACCTCTCTGTATCCACCCCTCCTTTTGTGGCTAACTTCCCCCTGAGTATGCATATCTGGAATATTCAAGTAATTTCCCATCTTGCTTATCATTCCTAACCTTTTAAGCAGACGGATCCTTCCAGATTTCTGTCCGTTCAAGTAAGAGTACCGCATTAAGGCGTAGCCAGGTCTTAAGAGTTTTTATCCAAAGTGCTCAGCATAGTGCCTGGCACATTTGGGTACTCAACTGATGCTTCCAATGAATAATTGAATGAGTGACTCATTTCCCTCATTCATTTAGTTTTTGAAGGGTCCCGCGACATTGGATGGCAAAATCTCCCCACAACTGGCTGTGGATTTTAGAGGAGACAGTTTCCATATAAACTGCTGTAGATCGTGGAGGATTAGGGACTAAGTTTTAACATGACCCATTACTCATATATATTAATAATTTTGATTATTCATACAATTTCAAACTATTGCTTTTACAGGTAGACTCATGTATCCTCATGTGAATTTTCCAGATAACTAGAGTGCATTTCTTTATGGGCCAACTCTCTCTCTCTCCTTTTTTTTGAAATGGAGTCTTACTCTGTTGCCCAGACTGGAGTGCAGTGGTGTGATCTTGGCTCACTGCAACATCTGCCTCCTGGGTTCAAGCAATTCTCCTGTCTCATCCTCTTGAGTAGCTGGGATTACAGGTTCACACCACCATGCCCAGCTAATTTTTGTATTTTTAGTGGAGATGGGGTTTCATCATATTAGTCAGGCTGGTCTCAAACTCCTGACCTCAGGTGATCCACCTGCCTCAGCCTCCCAAAGTGCTGGGATTATATGTAATCCATGGTAGCTGAGCTACCATGCCCAGCCAGCCCAACTCTCTTTTAATTGTTATTAGTTTTTCTAAAAGTTAATATGTTTTCTCTGCCTTCTTTAATAAGCTATATGAAAATAAGTGCTTCTTGATGACTCCCCAAATCACATAATAAATATTATTATTATTTTGAGACAGGGTCTCACTCTGTCACCCAGGCTGGGATACAGTGTTGTGATCACAGCTCACTGCAACCTCAACCTTCTGGGCTCAAGGAAGCCTCCTGCCTCAGCCTTCTGAGTAGCTGGGACGATGGGCATATACCACCTTGTCCAGCTAATTTTTTGTTTTTTTCTTGTTAGAGACAGGGTATTGCCATGTTTCCCAGGCTGTCTCAAACTCCTGAGCTCAAGAAATCCTCCTACCACAGCCTCCCAAAATGCTGGGATTACAGGTGTGAGCTGTGGTGCCAGGCCTACTATTTTCTAATTATTATAAATTCTATCCTTTAATGCCCTCTAGATATCCTTTGCATTTGTAGCCCCTTTTATCTCTTTTTTCTCCCTCCTACTTTTTCTATGATATTGATGATGACAATGAAGCAAAACAACAAATTCATTGAGTTATTTCTAGGAGCCAGCCACTGTACTAAATTTCATGTCAAACTGTAACCCCCAGTGTTGGAGGAGGGGCCTGGTGGGAGGTGATTGGATCATGGGGACGGAGTTCCCATGAACAGGTCAGCACCATCCCCTTGGTGCTGCTTTTGTGATAGTGAGTGAGTGAATTATTGTGACTTCTGGTTGTTTAAAAGTATGTGGCACCTCTCTGCCTCTCTCCCTCTTCCTCCTACTCTGGCCACATGAAATGCCTCACTTCCCCTTTGCCTTCCGCCAAGATTGGAAGCTTCCTGAGGCCTCCCCAGAAGCAGAAGCCACTATACTTTCTGTATAGCCTGCAGAACCATAAGCCAATTAAACCTCTTTTCTTTATACATTACCCAGTCTCAGGTATTTCTTTGTAGCAATGCAAGAATGGACTAATACAGAAAATTGGTACTGAGAAGTGGGGCATTGCTATGAAGATACTGAAAATATGGAAGCGGCCTTGGAAATTGGGTAATGAGTAGAGGTTGGAAGAGTGTGGAAGGCTCAGAAGAAGGTAGGAAGATGATGGAAAGTTTGGAACTTCCTAGAGACTTGTGACCAAAATGGTGATAGTGATATGGACAGAGATGGCCAGACTGATGAGGTCTCAGATGGAAATCAGGGTCTTATTAGGAACTGGAGCAAAGATCTCTTTTGTTACACCTTGGGAAAGAATGTGGCTGCATTGTACCCCTGCCTTAGGAAATCTGTGGAACTTTGAACTTGAGAGTGATGATTTAGGGTATCTGGCAGAAGAAATTGCTAAGCAGCAAAGAGTTCAAGTTGTGGCCTGGCTGCTTGTAACAACCTATGCTTATATGTGTAAACAAATAAATGACCTGAAACTAGAACTTATATTCAATAAGGAAGCAGAGTGTAAAAGTTTGGAAAATTTGCAGGCTAGTGATGTTGTAGAAAAGATAAGCCCATTTTCAGGGGAGGAATTCAAGCAGGCTGCAAAAGTTTGCATAATAAAAAGGAGCCAAGTACTAATATCCAAGACAATGAGGAAAAGGCCTCAAAGGTATTTCAGAGACCTTTGCCGCAGCCCGTCTCATCACAGGCTCAGAGGCCTAGGAGGACTGAATGGTTTTATGGGCCAGGCCCAGGGCCTCACTCCCCTGTGCAGTCTTGGGACACTGCTCCCTGCATCCCAGCTGCTCCAACTCCAGCCTTGGCTCAAAGGAACCAAGATACAGCTCAGGCCATTGCTTCAGAGAGAGAAAACTGTAAGTCTTAGCAGCTTCCATGTGATGTTAAGACTGTGGTTGTCCAGAGTACAAGAGATGAGGCTTGGAAGCCTCTGCCTAGATTTCAGAGGATGTATGGAAAAGCCCGGATGTTCAAGCAGAAGCCTGCTGCAGGGGTGAAGCCCTCATGGAGAACCTCTAATAGGGGAATGCAGAAGAGAAATGTGGGGTTGGAGCCCCCACACAAAGTCCCCACTGAAGCACTGACTAGTGAAGCTATGAGAAGAGGGCCACCATCCTTCAGACTCCAGAATAGTAGATCTACCAGGAGCTTGCACCCTACACCTGAAAAATCTGCAGGCACTCAATGCCAGCCCATGAGAGCAGTTGCAGGGCCCAAACCCTTTTAAGTCATAGAGGCAGAGCTGACCAAGGCTTTGGGAGCCCACACCTTGTACCAGTGTGCCCTGGATGTGAGACATGGAATCAAGGGAGGTTATTCTGGAGCCTTAAGATTTAATGACTGCCCTGCTGGGTTTCAGACTTTGTGGGGCCTATAGCCCCTTTCTTTTGGTTGATTTCTCCCTTTTGGAACAGGGGTATTTACCCAATGCCATTGTAATCTGGGAAGTAACTAATTTGTTTTTTATTTTACAGGCTTATAGGTGGAAGGGACTTGCCTTGTCTCAGATGAGACTTTGGACTTCGAACTTTTGAGTTAATACTGGCATGAGTTAAGACTTTGAGGTAACTGTTGAGAAGGAATAATTGTATTTTGCAATGTGAGGACATGAAATTTGGGGGGCCAGAGGTAGAATGATATGGTTTGGATTTGTGTCCCCACCAAACCTCATGTTGAATTGTAATGCCCAGTGTTGGAAGTGGGGGCCTGGTGGGAGGTGATTGGATCATGGGGGCAGAGTTGTCATGAATTATTTACACCATCCCTTTGGTGCTGCTTTAATGATAGTGAGTGAGTTATCGTGAGATCTGGTTGTTTAAAAGTGTGTGGCACCTCCCTGCTCTCTCTCTTCCTCCTACTCTGGCCACATGAAGTGCCTCACTCCCTCTTTGCCTTCCACCATGATAGGAAGCTTCCCGAGGCCTCCCCAGAAACAGAAGCCACTATGCTTCCCATACAGCTTGCAGAAGCAGGAGTCAATTAAACCTCTTTTCTTTATAAATTACCCAGTCTCAAGTATTTCTTTATAGCAGTGTGAGAATGGACCAGTACACCTATATTACAAAGTTTAATCCTCACAGCCCCTCTATGAGGTATTATCATCTTCCATTTTACGAGGAGATGAAGAGCTATGAGAGTAACTTTCATGTCCAAATCACACAACTACCAAGTGATAGCAGAAATCAAGCCAGAGTCTTTCTGATACCACAGGACATCTCTCAGGAACAAATGAATATTTGAGTAATCTGGCTGCTCACAAGGCACTTTGTTGGTTGTGGCTACTTGTCTTTCCCACCACAACTGGCTATGGATAACCACTGCATGGCAGGTCACCAGCATGCTCTCTCTTGGGTGTGTATCCTTGGCAGAACCCAGCAGCCTCTATACTGTCCAAGTTCTCTGACATGGGATGTCAGAACCTGGCTCAAACTCTCCCACAACTGACTACTGGGTAGTCTTCTGGGCAGGCTGCAAGCCCCTCTCTGTATAATTAGGGCAGAACTGATCAAGTCCAGTTTCCTTCCATTGTGTTCCCTGGAGCCAGGGGAACCTCACATGACTTTGTCATACCAAACAGTTGCTGCTTCTCCCTCTCCATTTTGCCATCTCTCTGCCCTGCCAACTTTATCTAGCTCATCTTCCTTGCTCACCTACATGGAGTGCAGTACTGTCATTTCATTCCTTGGGTGAAGATCTAGCTAGAGTAGCAGATGCCAGTCTTCCCTTTCTGCACACTCTTTTTTTTCAAGTTATTCTCCTGATTCCTTAACTTGGCTGGAGGTCGTAGGTTGGGGGACAGGGCTAGCCTTCTCGTTAGGCTGATAGTTCACATTTAGGATGATGATCTTTCATCCTCTTCGGACTGAGACTTATACTGAGGAAGAAGAAATGTTTAGAGCAGGGATCAACAGACGACAGCCCCGGGCTGTAGATAAAGTTTTATTGGAACACAGCCACGTTCACAGTTTGTCTATGACCTAATGGCATTAGAACAATTACGACAGAAACTGCTGTAATTGCAGTTCTCTATGCAACAGAAACTGTGTGATCCACAAAGCCTAAAATATTTACTCTGTCCCTTTACAGAAAAAGTTTGCTTGTCTCTGGGTTAGAGAATTATGGTTGATTTAATAAGGTTGGTTTTGCTATCTCTCAGTAATCCCTAGTGGGGATGTCCAACTCCATTTATGTGGAACTTAACTTTTCTTTGACCTCAGTTCTATCTGTTGTCATTAATTTCAATATGCTATAACAATGGCTTAGACACATTTTCACACACACACAAACACACACACACTCATTTGAAGTTTGTCTCTTTGCTTGATAGTTTGTTCTTTGGTTCATAGATTGAAGTCACTTATTTCAATAATATTAATCAAAGTATTTATATCCAAGTTTCAGTATGAGTTTCACTGGGAGAGAGGAGGGGATGCATATGAACGATTTCACATTCCATTGCTGAAGAAACTTATAATTCATGAGATCTCTGAGTAACAAAGAACTAACCCTTGGCTTTGTGAGTAGTCTTCATTGTGTGGTTGTTTTCTATTTCATTAATTTTTGCTTTCTTTGTAATTTCTGCTCTTTTACTTTCTTGGGGTTTATTTATTTTTATTTACTTATATATTTTTTGAGATAGGGTCTTGCTGTGCGCCCAGGCTGGAGTGCGGTAGAGCTATCACAGCTCATCGCAGCCTTGACCTCTGGGGCTCAAGAGGTCGTTGGACTTGGTGCAAAAACTCAATCCATGTTAGTGGTCTCTTACACATTTTATTTAATATATATGCACACATATACATATATAACATACACATGCATGTATATATTCATGAATTCTTATTTTATTTACTGAGTTACAGTCTGTTACTGTCATCGTTCGTTTTGATGCTAAAAGTGTCCCAGATTTTGCTTATAGGAGCCCCTTCAAGGGGATTCCTGTGCCTTTTGACACGTTCTCCTTAATCTTTGAGCACTACTCTACTTTCGGGAGCAATAATATGTTCCAGGCTCTTCTTAACCTTTCCCTGCACAAGCGCTGGAACCAGCTTTTACCCAAAGGAACCCTTAAGGATTGGCTGAACTTTTGCTAAAACCAGGGAACACGATGGTGAAGGCAAGTCCTAACGTCCAGTCACAGCTTTTGTGATCACTTGCAGATGGCAAAACTGCAGTCTGAAAATGTCTCTTCGGTCAAGAGGAAAAGCCCTCACCCCCACTTCTGGTGACCTATATTACTGCACCCTGTTTTATTTTCTTCACAGCACTTAATGACTATCTAAAATTACCTTGTTGGTTGGTATATTTTGTAATTTCCCTATCAATCTCCAATTCGAATATAAAGGATCTTTTTTCCTTCTTAATTAATAGTGACTAATCAGGAGAGATCATGTTTAATTTACTTCAAGGAACAGAACCAGTGACAAATACTAAGGATAGATCATTCAGAATCCCTTACATCCTTTTGCAAGAAAACAAAATACAAAGTGGTCTTTGAAATTTACAAAGATAGTTTTGTAATGAGTTCTACCAGGGCAAGATTTTGTCTCTGTTAATCTTCAACAGTCAGCCAAGTGCCTGGCAGGTAGGAGGAGGTGCTTAAGTATTTGCAAGTAAACAAAAACAAATGCATGACTTTATACATATGTGAGTCAAATATTCCAAACAAAGCTTTAAAAGGATAAAATGGGATGGGCGCGGTGGCTCACGCCTGTAATCCTAGCACTTTGGGAGGCTGAGGTGGGCGGATCACGGGGTCAGGAGTTCGAGACCAGCCTGGCCAACACAGTGAAATCCCGTCTCTACTAAAAATACAAAAAATTAGCCAGGCGTGGTGGTGGGCACCTGTAATCCCAGCTACTGAGGAGCCTGAGGCAGGAGAATGGCTTGAACCCAGGAGGCAGAGGTTGCAGTGAGCCGAGATTGCGCCACTGCACTCCAACCTGGATGACAGAGCAAGACTCTAACTCAAAAAAAAAAAAAAAAAGGAGAAAATGATGCCAAATAAAAAAGCGACCCCTTTGTAATGTGCTTAACTGGAATCAGCTGTTCCTTATGAGGACCTGTCAGTCTTAACACATAGCTATATACCAAGAATGTGAACCTGGCAGTTTGTTAAAGACATAAAAGAACAAATAGAATATTCCTGCTCAAAAATCCTATGAAAACACAATGCTAGGTTTTTACCTCCATTTTATATTTGCGGAAATTTTTCAAATAACCTTTCCTCCAATTCCCACCATTCCTTAGCAAAGTTTCTCAGTCACATATCCAGATAGAAAAGCTTCCATGCATGCTAACCACCAGGACACCAGTGTTTTAGTAAGTTTCCTCCCTTTTCAAGTCTGTCTCTAGCAGCCTATATTGTACTCAAGTCACTGTGCTTTCAAAAGAATCTCATGCTGTTAACCGTGGTTGCTCTTTAAACCATTCCTTTTCCACTGGGTCATCGCTGATAAGCAGCCCAGCTACTGGAAAGTCTAACTTGAATACTTTCTACTGGGTTCTCTTTGAAAGCCACTGTGTGAATGCTAATTACACCATTACCTCAGCTCACTGGCTCAGGGTGTGTGGAAGGAGCTCACCAAAAGTGTTAAGCACCAGAGGTTAAAAGCGCAGACATGGCAGGAATCAGTGATTTTCCTCCTGTTTAAGACTCATTAAACCTACTTAAGAAAATCCTGAGAAAATGAATCTGAATCTTGGTTTTCTGGCCAGTGATTTGTAAGATACAAGTCCCGTTGTCATTAAGGGAGGAGTCCACCCTCATACTGTCTTATGCCCAATTTCTGCCTCCAAAGAAAGAAGAAGTAAAAACTAAAAGGCAGAAATGAAATCCTCAAGCAGACAGCCAGGCACCACACCCTGGGCCTGGGAGTTCAAGATGGACCCCTGACCTAATTGGTTATGTTATCTTAGATTACAGACATTGTATAGATAAGCACTGTGAAAATCCTTGTCCTGTTCTGTTCCGATCTAATTACTGGTGCATGCAGCCCCCAGTCAAGTACCTGCTGCTTGCTCTATCAATCATGACCCCCTCAAGTGGACTGCCTTAGAGTTGTGAGCCCTTAAAAGGGATAGGAATTGCTCACTTGGGGAGCTCAGCTCTTGAGACAGTAGTCTTGCTGATGCTCCTGGATGAATAAACCGCTTCCTTCTTTAACTCGGTGTCTGAGTGTTTTTGTCTGCAGCTTGTCCTGCTACATCATCACTACACATCTGCTTTCTTCTCCACCGTCTTCTGAGGGATGCGACTATGGACTTGCTCTCTCTCTCTTCCATCCTTTTCTTTCATCTCATTTTCATAGTCTGGAATAGAGAATTTTCTTTTCCATATGTCAGCCTGTTTAGCTGCTGTAACAAAATAGCATAAGCTGGATGGCGTGGAAATGACAGAAATTTATCTCTTACGGTTCAAGATGCCAGCAGATGTAGTGTCTGGTGAATCCAACTTCTTAGTTCTTAGATTACACCTTCATGCTCTATTGTCACATGATGGAAGGAGGTGGCTCTCTGGGGACTCCTTTATGAGGCCAGTAATCCAAACACCCCAAAGGCCCCACGTGCTAATACTGTCACCTTGGTGATAAGGTTTCAGAATATTAATTTGGAGGCGGGGCATGAATATTCAATCTATACCACCATAGTACAATTTTCACCAGGAAATATCACTTGAGACTAATCCCTTGCTGTCATTTGGTCTACTCTGATATCTCTACATATTATTGGGACTCACCTTACCCATCTCGTCTGTCCTGTGCAAAGGTAAATGGCAGCTGTTACCAACTCTCGACACACAGCAAACATAGAATTAAAAACACAGCAAAACTGATTTTGATAATAGAACTTTGTTTCTGTAAGATGCTGACATAAGGAGAAACTGAGTCAAAGATCGAGAACTCTGTAATGTTTTTATAACTTTTCTCTAAGTCTAAAATTATTTCAAAATTAAGCTTTTTTTAAAAAGCCCTCTAAAACCTTCATTTTTGCCTGGCTTACAGCCAATGGCCTGAACTTGAAACCATTCACTTTCACTAATCTGGCGTTAACTTTTTCAGTGACTTCTCCTAATATCCTGAGTCCTCCATCACATTATGCCTTGGGCTCATTTCTGCAGTCTGATACTTGATATTGAATGTCAGTTTTTGAGTCCTGTCTTTCTTTCTCAGGAACTCTTTTGGATTGTTCTTCCAGCCCGTCTCCTATAGCCCCCCCGATCCTTCCCGAGATGCAGGTTGGGCTTCCTGGGCTCGAACAGGATTGTCGAGGTTGACCTTCCATTCGGCCACTGTGGATTCCCACCACTTTCAGAGCTTGTAGGTGTTCCTCATGGAAAGGTGAGCAGAGTCAGCTTCACCCATGTCCTCCTCCTCTCAAAGACATCGTAGTTCCAAGGTCAGAAGTCAGCCCTTGGAGGTTGTCCACTTATGTGTTTTCCAATTGGCTTGACCCCTGAATGCCTAAACCATCCCATCCAGTAGAGGGAGAAGTTACAATAGACACCTTCCAGCTCAGCATTTGTGTTCCCAAGCTCCAACTGTGTGGGTCTCTGTTTAAATGGATCCCTGCTCCAATCTCTTGCTTGGCATACGCCACGGTTCTCAATTCTAGCTGTTCAAAAAAAAAAAAAAAATGCAGGGGCAGTAACCTTTTTCCTTACCTTTTGAATTAATATGTGGGGAAAAAAATTAAAAACAGCAACACATTGTCACCCATAATTATATCAGTCAACAAAAAAGAGATAGCAACTGGGATTTAAAAAATTAGAATAACATTTATATTTATTTTCTGCTATTGTAATTCTTAACTCAATAAAAGGTATCTACTAAAAAGCTATATCAAATCTCCAACAACAGTAATTCAACATGCTTTTTAATGTTGGAAACAACACAAGGAAAGCTGCTACCACTGCTACTATTTAAAATTGCATTATGGGCAGGTGCAGTGGCTCACGACTATAATCCCAGCACTTTAGGAGTCCAAGGTGGGAGGATCGCTAGAGACCAGGAGTTTGAGACCAGCCTGGAAAATATTGTGAGACTCCCATCTCTACAAAAATTAATAAAAAAAATAAAAAAATTAGCTGGGCATGGTGGTACACGCCTATAGTCCTAGCTACTTGGGAGGCTGATATGGGAGGATCACTTGAGCCCAGGAGTTTGGGGCTGAAGTGAGCCACGATCATGCCACTGCACTCCATCCTGGGTGACAGAGCAAGACTTAGTCTCTCTTTAAAAAAAAAGTCTAAAACAGCAAGTTGCAAAGATATATTATTTCTCTCATTTATATAATCATTTTGAAAAAATATGCCAGCATATCTATGTGTTTATGGTATTCCCACTGTATACACAAGCACATACATATAACTGATGTTTGCCTCTATAACTGTGCTGTCCAATGATAGCCACTAGTCACATGTGGTTTTCTAAATTAATTAAAGCTGGCCAGGTGCAGTGGCTCACACCTGTAATCTCAGCACTTTGGGAGGCTGAGGCAGGTGGATCACCTGAGATCAGGAGTTCGAGACCAGCCTGGCCAACATGGCAAAATCTCCTGTCTACTAAAAACACAAAAGTTAGCCAGGCGTGGTGGCATGCACCTGTAGTCCCAACTACTCAGGAGACTGGGGCAGGAGAATTGCTTGAACTAGGAGGTGGAGGTTGCAGTGAGCCAAGATCGCGCCATTGCACTCCAGCCTGGGTGACAGAGTGAGACTCCGTCTCAAAGAAAAAAAAATTAAAATTAAAGCTAAATAAAATGTAAAAGAGTATTTCCCAGTCATACTAGCTGCATTTCAAGAGCTCAGTAGCTTGTGTGAGTGGCAATTATATTGGGCAGTGCAGATGTAGAACATTTTTATCATTGCAGAAATTCTACTGGACAGCACTGCTATAGATTACATCAGTACACTGAGAAACTATTTAAGAAGATATACCAGATATGACCAGGTGTGGTAGCTCAAGCCTGTAATCCAGCACTTTGGGAGGCTGAGGCAGGTGGACCACTTGAGCCCAGAGTTTGAGATGAGGCAGGATAACATGGCAATACCCTGTCTCTACAAAAAATACAAAAATTAGCCAGGTGCGATGGCGCATGCTTGTGGTCCCAGCTACTTGGGAGGCTGAGGTGGGAGGATCACCTGAGCCCAGGAGGTTGAGGCTGCAGTAAGCCATGACTGTGCCACTGCACTCTAGCCTGGTTGACAGAGTGAGACTCTGTCTCAGAAAAACAAAAACCAAAAAAGCAAATAAGTGATTACGTCTGGAGAAAGTAGTGCACTTTCTATTCTATATTCTTCATTATTTCCATGTTTATGAGCATGTATGTATTTACTATTATAGTTTAAAATGTTTTTCACTTTAGTTTTAAAATATTTTTATTTGAAAAAAATATGATGGATAAGATGTCCTTTAAATGATTTTTTTTTATTTTTTATTTTTAGTATTGATCATTTTCCATGTGTCTGTTAGAGGCAATATTTAGCAAACTTACAACTGAAATGCTGCTCAAAAACGTTGGCACTTGATGAGTAATTATGGTAATATTAACATAAAACTTTTTCCTAATGTATATCTTGATTTTTTCAAATGAATAATAAAGGCAGGTAAATAATAAGTTAACCTATTCCTGTCTCAAATTTTAAAAACAGTTGTACCCTTACCCCCCCCCCAAAAAAGGTTATACCCAATTCAAATGACAATGATCTTCTATTGCGTCCTCTTTTCTCTATCACTCCCAGTTACTCTCCCCAACACCCCACAATGGGAAAGTGTAATGATTTTTCAGTGGATGGATGTTTCTTAGACAGGTATGCATGTATGTATGAATGTAAATTTTGCTTAATACCAGGAGAATTGCCTTGTTAGACATACCCTTTAGTGGATTTTTAACCAGTTGTCATATAAAAATACACAGTATCCCCAAACTGGAAAACAATATATTAATTTATTCCCAAGAAAACAAAACACGGAACCTCATCGAAAACAAACATCAGATACAGTAGTTTCAGGGCATTCCCATGGCTGTCAGAAATCCACTAGCCCAAACACCATGCTCTTCCAACATTAAAGTGTTTAAGACATAAGAGAGATGACCAACAACATGCATGTAAACATCAATTCCAGAAAGATTTCTCATTCTACATGAGAAACATCCAGTGTAAAAAACATTTCTTCTTCTCAGGTGCTGTCATTGAAATAAGTTGAAAAGAGACAATTTTTAAATTTCACTGCTGACCCTGAGTGCACTCCCTATCCCCCCACCTATTTTGTTTTGAGACAAAGTCTCGCTCTGTCACCCAGGCTGGAGTGCAGTGGGGCGCTCTCAGTTCACTGCAACCTGCACCTCCTGGGTTCAAGCGATTCTCATGCCTCAGCCTGCCAAATAGGCACATGCCACTAAGCCCAGCTAGTTTTTATATTTTTTAGTAGAGATGGGGTTTCACCATATTGGCCAGGCTGGTCTGGAACTCCTGGCATCAAGTGATCCACCTGCCTCGGCCTCCCAAACTGTTGGGATTACAGGCGTGAGCCACCGCGCCTGGCCCAAGCCAGAGCTCTTATAAGGGGGCTCATCCCATCATGAGGATCCCACACTCGTGACCTCATCTAAACTTCCCTTACCAAAGACCCCATCTCAAATACCATCACATTGAGAGTTAGGGCTCCAACACATGAATTTTGGGGGGACACAGTCCCATCTATAGCAATGGTAATTTGTGCTTGGAGCCCACTCTGGCCACCTTAGCGGGGCTGGCCTCTCTACATGTGGCCTTTGAGGGTTGCTTGTGTGACCAGCCTTCCCTATTCCTTAACTCTTTACCACCCAAAACAATTCCATTTTTTTCAGTAGCAAGAAAAAAGGTTTTACTTCAAAGTTATTCCCTTTAAATATGATTGACATTCAACAGGCACAGTTATAGAAAAAAAATAAAATTGTTCATTAAATGTGTCATCCATTGTAGTAACTGCTTTTTGTTAGAATAAATAAATATTTAGAAACTCAACGGTTTAGTATTACAGGAGTAGTAAAGTAGACTTCACATTTTTTCTGAGCTGACAGGAGTTCTTCTCAATATTAACACTGAGACCATTCTTAAAATCTACCCTCTCTGGTATACTAAATATGGCTTTATTTCACCTTCTCTCAGTAAATCCACCTCAGGAAATGAACCGAGAAGACCAGTAACAGAGTCCTAATTCTCACACAGAGAAACTGTTCCCTGGTGCTATTACCTTTCTAAGCCTCAGTTACTTCATCTGCAAAATGGGAGTAATTATATAAGGTCCTCAGAAGACTGTTGTGAGGTTTGAATGAAATTAGATACATAAAGGAATACCAGAATGGCTGGAACACAACAGGCCCTCTCTCCGTCTCCTCCTTTCTCCCTCTCTGTTGAATAATCTCTGATTTAACCCTTAATTTGTCATTACTGATCTCCTGGGTCTGGTATCATGCTACACAGCCCTGTGCGTTCCTGTATTAAACTACAATCACTCTGCAAGATTCTCCGGAGGAGGCTTTCCGGTGTTGACATTATTGCCAAGATTTTTAGAGTGAAAAAGCTCTTGTGTTTCCTTTTTGTTTCAGTACATGTCCTGTGCATAAGAGACACTCAAGAAATGTTTATTGAATGTAGGCTGAATGAATGAATGGATGGATGGATGAGGGATAAATAACAGAGATGCTCATCTACAATTGAAGGCTCTTAAAAATCGAGCCACTACTATCAGTACCAGGCATTGTAAAGCTACTCAGAGCATACTATGGTTCAATTAAAAGCCTCACAGGATAGAATTTGGTCTCTATTTTGCAAGTAAGATAATATCAGGGAGAGGGGGGAATCACAGAAGAGGAAAGTGTTCCAGACTTCAGACTAGATCTATGTGATAGCACCTCTCTTGAATGCATATCTCCATTCTTGCAAGGACTTTTTAGTGTTCTCAATGGAAGACATGACATAGGGACCAGCCTACATTCTGGCATACAAGAGAGAAATGTTCTATTTCCCCGAGGTCCTTTTACTGAAGCAACAGACAGTGAATTCTGGAAAGCATATCCTGTTTCTTGTTAATGACTTTATACTATATACAGAGATTTGGCCATGAGTAAACCAAAAATGCTAGTGTTGAAACTCAGAAACAAGATCTAGTCTCCATTCAGGTAGCTTATGTTTTAAAGGAAATTGGTGAATTACCCAGAAAGCTGTTTCAGTATCTGTCTGGTTGAGCACAGTGGTGACAGTTAATGTGTTATAAAAGATTCCTTCTTCAAAGAAACCTAATTCTTAGTTTCCTAGATAGTATTATCTACAATTCTCTTTTTTATTAGAACATTTGAATATGAGTATCTGGTTCAAAGATGTGAGGTCATTTAAAATTATTGTTGATCCTAACAATAAACTAATATGGAGGTGAGCATCAAGAAACAGCGAGACTAAAAGTGGCCAAAGTGCCCAGATTGCTCTACCCAGCCATCCTGTTAGTGTATTTCACAGTGTCCAGTGGACATTTTAAGTATCATTATTTGCCAGGTCCTGAAGCTATAAACGTCCTGAAACCATTAACATTACGAAGGCAAAAGTCTCTCACAAAAACAGGCTCCTCTTCCCAACTGCCATTTCCCTTCAGTCATGAGTAGCTCATGAATAGCTCAAAAATACCAGCTGGGTTGTATCGCAGTTTCGCTCTGATTGAGGGTTCTTTCGCGATGCCTCAGTTCTAGGCATTCCACGGTAAGGGGGTAGGTATTAAGCTCAAACTTGTTAGCAAACAGGCTTGGTGAATTAACCAGCCACTTTAAGTCTCCATTTCCATAGATACAAATACCATGTACATAGTGGCCTGCAAAAGAAAGAACAAGAAACAGAGTCAAAACGTGCTTGCTTTCAAAAGGGTGATGAACTTACAGAATACTAGAGGTACTCTCTGACTAACTACAACTGTGCCAATGCTACAGGATTCAAATGAAATATGATTGTGCAGTCTCAGCCCACAAAGAACTGGAACTCTATTTAGAAGAACAAGAGGTACAAATACGTTATTCGAAAAAAAACGAGAGTTAAATCATAGAAGGCATAAAATAACAGATGTTAATATTTTAATTGTTATGTTAATTACTATTTATTATGTCAATATTAATATTAAAATTGTGTTAGTAACATAATAGGTGTTACAAGGCCATTCATATACAGTAGTCCCCCCTTATCTGCAGTTTTGCTTTCTGAGGTTTCAGTTACCCGAGGTCAACCATGATCCAAAAATATTAAGATATTTTGAGAAAGAAAGAGAGCATATGACTTTTATTCCACACAACTTACTTTTATTCACATAACTTTTATTACAGCATATTGTTATAATTGTTCCATTTTATAATTAGTTATTATTGTTAACCTCTTACTATGCCTGTTTCAAAAATTAAACTTTATCATAGATATGCATGTACAGGGAAAAACAAAGTACATTTAGGGTTCCATACTGTCTGTGGTTTCAGGCATCCACTGAGGGTCTTGAAATGTATTCCCCGTGGATAAGGGAGGCCTACTGTGTTACTAAATGAGAGTTACAGATGAGAAGTCCTACAGTGGTACAGGTGGAAGAGGTCTTTATGGATTGCATAGGGTAAATCTTTTTCCTGAGTTCTAGGCTATCCAAGTGCCTACTTTATATCTCTGCCTAGATGTGTAATAAACCTCAGTGATGTAACATGTCAATATTGAATTTTTTTTTTAACCTCAATAGCTTTTGGGATGGGGACTTTCTGGGAGAGGCGGTTTTGTTAGGAATAGGTTAGAAACAAGAATAGTAGGAAGTTGCAATCATTTTCCAGAGATTCCTCTGGGCACATAGTAGGACAATTGCTGGTTGACCGACTTCACAGACTGAAGGGTTGGGCCTTGTATCTCATAAGTATGGACAGTCCTTAAAGATTTTTGAATAGAAGAATCAAATAATGAAACTGATTTTAGCAAGATTAATTTTGAAGTGTTTTGCAGGGTACATTAGAAACCAAGAGGCTGCAGTAGTAACATAAACTGGAGAGCTCGTTCAAAGTTAATGTCTGTGATGAGTGAGAAAGGGAGGATATTGAAGACGCTAGTACAGAAGGACAGACAGAATGTGGTGATTAATTCAGTGGGCTGGGAAGAAGCATAAGAGAGAGTGGAAGTCACTGGGGAAAGACGCCAGAATTGTAGGAAGTGAAAGAATGATCAGGCGGCGAGAACCGAAAACACAGGTCTTAAGCACATGCTTAAGGAAATGGAAGTGAACAAGGAAAGAATCTTTCGGCCTGGAGAAAGCAGAGGGTTCATAGACAACTCAACGTCTTCAAGATAGGGGAAATGAGTACACGCTTTGGAGAGAAGGAAAAGAGGCAGCAGAAAGGGAGAGGCTGAGAGTGCAAAAGGGTAAGGGTCCAAGAGAGGGGGCCCACAGATAGCTGAGACCATAGCTGGTGGCTTTTGTTGGGAGGATGGGTGACTTTTTCTCTTGAAACAGGAGGGAACAATGAGAGAATGTGTCCAAACCGCTCTAAGATGGTGGGACAGCATGACATGACAAGGGACTAGATGATGAATTTTGATCACATATCTTGAAAGTTCTTTTTCAAGTTGAAATGGTCGCTTTTGAGAATAGGAAAGACTGTTTTAGCATAATCTTGTGATATGGTTTGGCTGTGTCCCCACCCAAATCTCATCTTGAATTGTAGCTCCCATAATCCCCACGTGTTGTGGGAGGGATGCAGTGGGAGATAAGTGAATCATGGGGGGCGGTTCCCCCATACTGTTCTTGTGGTAGTGAATAAGTCTCATGAGATTTGATGGTTTTATAAGGGGCTTCCCCTTTTGCTTGTCTGTCATTCTCTTTTTCCTGCCACCAGTAAGATGTGCCTTTTGCCTTCTGCCAGGATTGTGAGGCCTCCCCAGCCATGTGGAACTATGAGTCCATCAAGCATCTTTTTCTTTATAAATTACCCAGTCTTGGGTATCTCTTCATCAGCAGTGTGAAATCAGACTAAGATACCCTGGGAACTTAAAGGTGAGCAGGAAAGCTGAAAAAGTGTCCCTTAGGAAGGGCACTAGGAAAATAATGGGTAAACAAAAGGATAAGTAGGTAGCCAGGAGGCCTAGCTGAAGTTAGGTGACAGGACCCAATGATGGGCGTGTCTTAAGAGAGTTCCACAACACCCTCCACCAATACTCTGCCTAGGGAAGTACAAATGGCAAAAAAGGCAGATGGTGGTAATGATTAGGGTTCGGAATCAGCCTTATAGGGTCAAAATGGCAAAGGGACCGAAAATGTTGGTGAGGACATCTTGTAGTGGCTGATTACAATACCCGGGTCAGACAGGGAGTCCTCAGAAGGAAGCTCACAGAAGGAAAAAGCTCGAAATGTTCAATTCAAACAAAAACAACATGGTTTAGGTGTGGACATAAAACAGTGAACAAACTGGTCAAAAATCCTAGCTATCTTGGAGTTTCTGCTCTGGGAATAAAGACAGTAAAATAAGTAGGA
Source organism: Papio anubis (assembly GCF_008728515.1). NCBI lineage: Eukaryota > Metazoa > Chordata > Mammalia > Primates > Cercopithecidae > Papio > Papio anubis. The sequence continues at coordinate 10,591,513 of NC_044981.1, read as the reverse complement.
TGTAAGTAGGTGAAGGAAACTAGTAGAGGTGACAAAGACATTGTAATCAGAGATGGGCACTCCAAGTTGAAGATCATTCTAAGTGCTAAGAGGCCTGATGAAGGTAATACAGGTTGGGTGTGGTGGCTCATGCCTGTAATCCCAGCACTTTGGGAGGCCGAGGCAGGTGGATCACAAGGTCAGGAGATCGAGACCAGTCTGGCCAACATGGTGAAACCCCGTCTCTACTAAAAATACAAAAATTAGCTGGGCGTGGTGGTGGGTGCCTGTAATCTCAGCTACTCAGGAGGCTGAGGCAGGAGAATCACTTGAACCCAGGAGACGGAGGTTCCAGTGAGCTGAGATCGTGCCACTGCATTCCAGCCTGGGTGGTGAGAGCGAAACTCCATCTTTAAAAAAATTAAAAAATAAAAAAAAAAGAACATAGGCAGGTGGCATGCACTATCCCCTGAAGAAAATATGGGCTGATTAAAGTAAATATATCAACATGCTTCAGAATGGACCGAAATTTCTTTATAGTGGCATGAGAACATTGCTGTCCACAGTGGGATGAGACCATCAAGAGACACATGAAAAAGAAGTTGGTGTAATGGAGAGTTGTAGAGATGGAGCAACTTGGAAATTTTCACCTGAAATATTTAACATTTAGGTGCAGGTAAGATGGGGCCGGGCACGGTGGCTCACACCTGTAATCCCAGCACTTTGGGAGACCAAGGGGGGCAAATCACGAGGTCAAGAGATCGAGACCATCCTGGCCAACATGGTGAAACCCCGTCTCTACTAAAAATACAAAAATTAGCTGAGTGTGGTGACATGCGCCTGTTGTCCCAGCTACTCTGGAGGCTGAGGCACAAGAATCGCTTGAACCCGGGTGGTGGAGGTTGCAGCAGTGAACTGAGATCTTGCCACTGCACTCCAGCCTGGTGATAGAGCAAGAATCCATCTCAAAAAAAAAAAAAAAAAAAAAAAAAAAAAAAAGATGGACTGATGAGTAGAGGCAAAGCCTTGTTACCATAGGGAGAAAAGGCCAAACCGCCATATTGTCATTCATTCACTGATTCATTCGTTCAAACAATCACTTACTAAATAAATATTTATTACATATTATGGGCTGAATTGTCTCTTTAAATTCATATGTTGAATCCTAACGCTGAGTGTCTCAGAGTAGAGACAGGGTCTTTAAAGAGGTAATTAAGTTAAAATGAGACCTTTAGGGTGAGCCCTAATCCAGTATGACTGGTCTCCTTAGAAGAAGAGGCGATTAGGACACAGACACATACAGAGGGAAGACCATGTGAGAACACAGGGAGAAAATGCCACCTACAAGCCAAGTGGAGAGGCCTCAATAAACCAACCCTGCTGACACCTGGATCTTGGACTTCCAGCCTCTAGAACTAAATAAATTTCTGTTAAGCACCTAGTCTGTGTCATTTTCTTATGGCAGCTCTAGCAAACTACTACTCATGCCCAGTATGTGCTGGGCAATATTCTGAATGCAGTGTGTGCCAGGACTGATACAAACTCTTCTTCATAAAGTTCTATGGAAATGGAAATGACTTAGGATTTCTAGTTCTTTTCCATTTGGAGGGGAACCCTTCTTGCTAGTGTCACCTGCCATCCATCATGCCAGAGCTGTGCAAACCCCAACAGCTCTCCAAGCCACTGGGAAGGCTGCCTGTAGGGGGAGCAGGGACTGGCCTGAGGATTGGGGGCCCAGCTTTCTCTGTGGTGAGAACATGACATCACTTCTCCTCCTTATGGCTTTCCCCTCTGAATAGCTAGACTCTCAGAAGGCACAGCAAGAGGAATAAACAAGAAGAAAGCCGACTCTATAGGAAAAAAAAAAAAATCAGCCAGGTGTGGTGGTGCATGCCTGTGGTCCGAGCTACTTGGGAGGCTGAGGTGTGAAGCTTGAGCCCAGAATGTTGAGGCTGCAGTGAGCTGTATTCATGCCACTGCACTCTAGCTTGAATGACAAGTGAGACGCTGCCTCTAAAGAAAGAAAGAAAGAAAGCTGAAAACTAGCAAGGAGAAAAAAATGTCACTATGATTTGAACCCATCTTTCCATCTCCCTAGGTAATTATAAGTTTGAGAGCCTTTGGCTTCTCAAATAACTAACAGATTGGTCTAAATATAGCAGCAATTCTCTCTCCATGAGAACCCTGGATTCCACAGCTACCTTCCTGCTAACACCAACAGGCAGTGGCCTAGAAGCATGGAATGAGAGCCTCACCGTGACAGCCTCCGTGACTGTCTTCCATGTCACTCCACTTTATAGCTCTGAGGTTTCCAGTCCAGGATGCATTTGGCATAGAGCCAGGAACACCTGCAATGTTGATAAAGAAAAAACGTAGCGATGAGAACCATGAGAGAAGGGCATCAATTACATCAATTAAGCCTCTAAATCAGGCTTACTTTCTTTCAGTTTATTACCTTTCACATTTCACACAGATTGGTATGTACTCATCTACCCATCTTCTGTTTCCTCCAGTTGATCTTTTGACCAGAATTTTAGTTGTTGACTCATCATCTAATTAGTATAACATCTAATTCAATCAATATACAAATCAATATACTAATACAATTCTGATCCATTTACTAATACCTAATTCAGTTGGGGGGTGGGGTGCTGTAGCTTGGCATCTTGCTAAGCTAGGGTTTCTCCACCTCAGCGCAATTGACACTTTGGGCTGGATGATTCTTTGTTGTGGGGACTGTCCTGTGTTTTGTAAGATGCTTAGCAGCATCCTTGGCCTCTACCCAATAGATGCCAATAGCACCGTCTTCTCAATTGTGACAACCAAAAACATCTGCAGGTATTGCCAAATGTCCTGTGGGTGAGCAAAATCACCCCATTTGAGAAACACTGTGCCAAGTGTTTCTCAATAACCCTGTCTATGAAATAAATTTGGGTCGGTCATAGAGATTGAAGGGCCTATTTAATCATAGTTAGACTCCAAGATTATAATATATAAATCATTACTAGAGAAGAAGTTGCCAGACATAGTGGCTCATGCCTGTAATCCCAGCATTTTAGGAGGCCGAGGTAAGAAGATCCCTGGGCAACAGAATGAAACCTTGTCTCTACAAAAAATAAAAAATTAGCTGAGTGTGGTGGCATGTGCTTGTAGTCCCATCCACTTAGGAGGCTGAGGTGGGAGGATCATGTGAGCCTAGGAAGGTCAAGGCTGCAGTGAGCCATGATTGTGCTACTGTACTCCAGCCTGGGTCACAGAGCAGGGCCCTGTCTCAAAAAAAAAAAAAAAAAAAAAAAAAAAAATTAAAAAAAGAAAGAAAAGGAAAATGTGGGAATCAACATAAATGCAGCTAAAGAGAAATACTTTGCTTTAGAGTTACAGCGTTTTCCACCAGTGAGTAATGCAATCAGAATGTAATTTTGATGCAATGGCACTATGCAAATGCTATCTGTACCCAAATTACAATAGTCCTCTCTTAGAAGATTCTTTTTAATTATTGATAAGATATATTGTGGTAGGCAGAATAATGGCTTCCACCCACCCCCTCAAACACACACATACAGAACAGACAAAGATGCCCACATCCTAATCCCTGGAATCCAAGAATATGTTATTTTACACGGCAAAGGGGGATTAAAGTTGCTGATCGGCCGACCTTAACATAGGGAGGTTGTCCTGAATTATCTGGGTGAGCCAAATGTAATTAATCACAGAGGTCCTCAGCGTTGGAAGAGGGAAACAGGAGAGCTGGACAGAGTGACGTGATGTGAGAAGGCTCTCCTCTGACTCTGCCTTTGCTGTTTGAAGATGGGGGAAGAAGCCACCAGCCAGGAATGTGAGTGGCCTCTAGAAGCTAGAAAAGGCGAGGAACTGGATTGTATTCAGAGCCTACAGAAAGGAACCTGACCCAGCCAATGCCTGGATTTCAGCCTAGTCAGGCTTTTGTCCTACAGAATTGTAAGACAATATATTTATGTTGTTGAAGCTGCTAAATTTGTGGTAATTTGTTGCAGTGCCAGTTAAAAAGCTAATACACATGCTAATGAGAAAAAAACAACTCAAGGGCTGTGTGCAGTGGCTCATACCTGTAATCCTAGTGCTTTGGGAGGCCAAGGCAGGAGGACTGCTTGAGGCCTGGAGTCTGAGACCAGCCTGGGCAACATAGTGAGACCCTATCTCTACTAAAAAAAATTTTTTTTTAAATTAGCCAGGCATGGTGGCTAATGCCTGTGGTCCCAGCTGCTCAGCAGGCTGAGGCAGGAGGATCACTTGAGCCCAGGAGTTCAAGACTGCAGTGAACAATGATTGTACCTCTGCACTCCAGCCTGGGCAACACAGAGAGACACCATCACCACAATTTTTTTTTTTTTTTTTTTTTTTTAAATTAGCCAAGCATGGTGGTGCACTCCTGTAGTCCCAGCTACTGGGGAAGCTGAAGTGGGAGGATTGCTTGAGCCTAGGAGCTCAAGGCTGCAGTGAGTTTGAGTGCCACTGTATTCCAGCCTGGGTGACAAGAGAGGGATCATTCCTAAAATAAAAGAAGGAAAAAGCTACTTAAGATGATGAGTATTTTTTTTTTTTTTTTTGTGACGCAGTCTTGCTCTGTCACCCGGGCTGGAGTGCAGTGGCCGGATCTCAGCTCACTGCAAGCTCTGCCTCCCGGGTTCATGCCATTCTCCTGCCTCAGCCTCCCGAGTAGCTGGAACTATAGGCGCCCGCCACCTCGCCCGGCTAGATTTTTGTATTTTTTAGTAGAGACGGGGTTTCACCGTGTTAGCCAGGATGGTCTCGATCTCCTGACCTCGTGATCCACCCGTCTCGGCCTCCCAAAGTGCTGGGATTACAGGCTTGAGCCACCGTGCCCGGCCAAGACAATGAGTATTTTTAATAATTTTTAATAAAGAAAAAATTGGACAAGACCAATATTTTAAAGACATTTAATTAAATTAGGCTTTTAAAAATATTAATAAAAATGTGCATTTTCAGAAGAAAAAAGGTCTGTTCTTTTGCCCTGATGTCACATGATTATATGATGATCTGATTTGTAACCAGGTTTCCTAACTGAAATTAAATTTTGTTACAGCTTTTCCTGTAAACAGCATGAGTCTTAAACCCTAAGGGCTCTTTATAAGGCAGGGATCTTTTCTTCTTCTTACCTAAACTTGCATGTATTTAATGAAAGTATTCAAGTATTCAAGAAAAACACTATTTATTAAGCAATATTTCTATTTCTTTAACTTGCATTTTAATACTTGACAATTATTTTGGTGCTTGCCTATCTAAAAAGAAGCTACCTTGTTTTGTTCTTAACACACATTTTAAAAGAATTGAAGTAAAACTTGTCTGGTTAAGCTGTGGGATGGGGAAGGAGAGTCTGGAAAGCAAAGAGAGAATCTGGCTTATTTACCTACATCTGTGTGATTAGCTGATGTGTTATTATGAGCTAATGTCTATTAAATAACTACATCATAAAAGTATGAAGAGTACATTCCGATGACAAAAAGTCATTTAATGTTGAAATGACTGTATTTTTGAAAGCACAAGACATTTTTCTTCCTTTTCATTCTCTTTAATATTGATAATCCCAAACTGACTCTTACTCAGAAACAGATTCCATTATTGCAGAGATAAGATCGTGACATTTATAATTAATGACCTGTTGTCTTTATAAAATGAACACACAACACCTACTAACCTCCTGTTACTGAAATTCCAAACCTCAACTTCCATACTTTCTGTTTGATGACAGGTGTCAAACACATCTGTGCTTAGATCTTATTCATGTTTGTGCATTAAAACATTAGATTTTTAAAAGCAGAAGCGAGGAGAAGGGCAAACAGAACAAGTTGAATTCTACTCTTTTTGCGAAGAATCCTGGGGCACAGAAATATCTGGCAGAAGTAGGCACAAAGCTTTGCTATTCGAGTGTGGTTCTTAAGAGTAGGGGCATCAGCAGCACCTGGGAACTTGTTAAAAATGCAGAATCTGGCTGGACATGGTGGCTCACACCTGTAATCCCAGAACTTTGGGAGGCCGAGGCGGGCGGATCACCTGAGGTCAGGAGTTCAAGACCAGTCTGGCCAACATGGTGAAACCCCGTCTCCACTAAAAATACAAAAATTAGCCAGGTGTGGTGGCACACGCCTATAGTCCCTGCTACACGGTAGGCTGAGGCAGGAGAATTGTTTGAACGTGGGAGGTGGCGGTTGCAGTGAGCCAAGATTGCACCACTGCATTCCAGCCTGGGCAACAGAGTGAGACCTTGTCTCAGAAAAAAAAAAAAAAAGAAGAAGAAGAAAGAAATGGAGAATCTGGCCAGGCGCAGTGGCTCATGCCTGTGATCCCAGCACTTTGGAAGGTTGAGGTGTCAGAGGCATGTGAACCAGAGCAACTCCATCTTAAATGGGAGCTAGGTAAAAAGAGACTGAAACCTACTGGGCCGCATTCCCAGACGGTTACGGCATTGTAAGTCACAGGATGAGATAGGAGGTCAGCACAAAATACAGGTCATAAAGACTTTGCTGATAAAAACAGTTTGCAGTAAAGGAGCCGGCCAAAACCCACCAAAACCAAAATGGCAATGAGAGTGATCTTTGGTCGTCCTCGCTGCTACACTCCCACCAGTGCCGTGACAGTTTACAAATGCCATGGCAATGTCAGGAAGTTGCCCTCTATGGTCTAAAAAGGAGTAATAATCTACCCCTTGTTTAGCGTATCTTCAAGAAATAACCATAAAAATGGGCAACCAGCAGCCCTCGGGGTTGCTCTATGGAGTAGCCATTCTTTTATTCCTTTACTTTCTTAATAAACTTGCTTCCACTTTGCACTGCAGACTCGCCCTGAATTCTTTCTTTCGCGAGATCCAAGAACCCTCTCTTGGGGTCTGGATCGGGATCCCTTTCCTGTAACAGAGGCAGGTGGATCTCTTGAGTCCAGGAGTTCGAGACCAGCCTGGGAAACATATAGAAATCTCGTCTCTATGAAAAATACAAACATTAGCTGCACATTGTGATGTGTGCCTGTGGCCCCAGGTACTCGGGAGACTGAGGTGGAAGGATCATCTGAGTCTGAGAGGTCAAGGGTGCAGTGAGCCAAAATCAGGTCACAGTGAGAGCCTGAAAAAGAGAAAGAAAAGAAAGAAAGAGAGAAAGAGAGAGAAAGAGAGAGAGAGAGAGAGGAAGGAAGGAAGGAAGGAAGGAAAGAAGGAAGGAAGGAAGGAAGGAAGGAAGGAAGGAAGAAGAAGGAAGGAAGGAAGGAAGGAAGGAAGGAAGGAAGGAAGGAAGGAAGGAAGGAAGGAGATCCATGCCAGGCCTCTTGTACCAACATCCAACGTCAGCATCTTCACAAGATCCCCAGAAGCTTCTTGTGCATGATCAAGTGTGAGTAGCTCTGAGCTGTAAGCAACACTGGAGGAGGATGCAGCTTCTCCTAGGGAGCAACAGCACTGTCCTTTTTTCCTCCCCTCCTTGACCTCCCTCCCTCAGTCTTCATCAGGTTTCTAGATTAGTCTCTGACTGACTCTATTCTCACTCAAAATCTGCTCTTATGAACGAATCTGGTCCCTATATCCTTGGGTTAATTTCAACTAACTTGTTCCCACTGCTAGGAATATATGCATTTTAACAGACCTCTCACATCACCTCCTTGAAGGCATCAGCCCACCTGTTATAGGAGAAAGCTACACTGAACAGAGGGCCAGTTCTCACAGTGCCTTTGACTTCATAGCACTTGGCCACCAGGAGACTCTCAACCCATGTTAAAGGAACGAATAAGCATCCATTCCCAATGCAAGGGTGGCCCCATTGACTCAGTCAGTCTTTAGTGCTGATGGGGAGGACGGTTTAGCTTGTGTGAGGATCAGACAGGCCTGGATCCTGTCTTGATCTCCCAACAGGACATGGCAACTTAAGGTGTAATAATCTGTACTTCTCAGTACCAAAAAGCATTTCTTCTACCTCTTTTCCTTCCTTCCTTCCTTCCTTCCTTCCTTCCTTCCTTCCTTCCTTCCTTCCTTCCTTCCTTCCCTCTCTCTCTCTCTTTCTTTCTTGTTTTTCTGAGACAGAGTCTTGCGCTGTTGCCCAGGCTGGAGTCCAGTGGCATAATCTCAGCTCACTGCAACCTCTGCTTCCCAGTGTCAAGTGATTCTCCTGCCTCAGCCTTCCGAATAGCTGGGACTAGAGGTGCGTGCCACTAACGTCTGGCTAATTTTTTGAATTTTTAGTAAAGACAGAGTTTCACCATGTTGGCCATGCTGGTCTTGAACTCCTGACCTCAAGTGCTCCACTCGCCTTGGCCTCCCAAAATGCTGGGATTACAGTCATGAGCCACCATGCCCAGCCTCTTCTACCTTCTTAGCAAGCACCAACCCATTTCAGTTTGCCCTTCAATAATGACCTGGGTGACCAGCAATCATCTCTTCTCTGAATATGTCCTGCTTGGTTCAACTTGCTTAGGGAAGTGAGAAAATATTCAACAAGACTTCTGGTGACAGCTCAATTTGAATACTTAGTAAGCATCACTTGGTTATTACTTTGATGAGATAATGGCAAGCTTAAGATTGAAGACCCTGAATGTACAATGTGCCCACTGTTCAGTAAGTAATTTAATTTGGCTTCGGCTGAAAGATACACAGAGATCCCAAAGCTACCAGTCCCATCACTCTTGCCAATATCCAGTTGCTCCTTCTCTACTCCCCAAAAGCTTCTCTATTAAGCCTGTTTCCTGTCTCCCCGCCGCCAGAGACTGATCCCAGGCTGAGGACCATGATGGAGTAGACACTGGCCTAGGGATTGGGGAACTTCCATTCTCATTCCCTGGACATCATCTAACATCTCCAAACCTCACCTCTCAAATGAAGTAGGTAGATTTGATCAGTGACTTTTCAACCTTTTAGACTGCAACCCATAGAAAAAGCACTGTATACTGTCATACACACATGTATATAAAGCAAACAAGTTTCATAAAACAATACTTATGCTTATTACATGCTATGCACTTGTTAATTTTACGTTGTTTTCTAGTCTCGTTTCATCTTAAAAATTCGGATCAAAAACTACTAAAGTGATTTCTGTATCCTCTAATGGGATACCACCAGTATTGGAAAAATACTGGACTGGATTCTACTATTATTGTATTTGCTGTTAGGATCACTATTACTATTCTTTGTCAGGACTCTGGGAGGGTAGTTACAGGGAGTGTGGGTTGGAGTCATTATTTCTAGGACAAAAAAAATGTCAATATTATCTGAGAAAACATTTTAAACTATAAAATCTAATTATCTCATTTGCTCTTCATAGGCTTATGTAAACAGAGCATTTGAGGCAAAGTTTACAGAGTAACAGGAATGTTTCCCTTGGGGCTCAGCCTTTCTTAGTCAAATAACTGCGTTTGTTAAATATTCTTTGAAATGCAAGCTTTATTTATATTGACTTGACGGTCTCCTTATTATTCTTACACAGCTTGGTCCTCATTTTGGGAGAACTATCTGTGGTAACAAGTTCCAGAAACTGCTTATGATTTAAGCTCATATATATACTTTTTAATTTCTTAAGTAAACAAGGAATTTTGTTTTTAAATGTTAAATAGCCAATGCTGATGACAATATATTGAAAGGGCTTTCTCACAATTCAAGGTGGTGCTGACATTGGTTCAGCCATAGAAAATCAATTTAGAAACATGTAGGAAAAGCCACCATAACTGCCAATTCCCTTTGACTCTTTAAACTAATATCTTCAAAATAAGCTAAGGAAGTCACTTTTAAAATGCAGAAATCTGTATATGAAGGTGTGCATTATGACATTTCATACAATAACTGACAGCACTGGCTTTGAAGTCGGATAGAGAAGCATTGCTACTACTCACTGTACAACTCTGAACAACTACCGAATCTCTTTAAGACATGGTATACTCGTCTTGGGATTTGGGAGGGTTAAGTGAGAAAAATCTAGGTGCAGTGCTTTGCAGTGCCTGGCATACATAAACACTAAATACATAGTTGAAAATATAATCCCTTTAATAAAATCACGGCGATAACGTATCTGTGGAAAAGACTGCTTTTTTACTATAATCTAAAGCAGCTTTCTCAACCTCAGCACTATTGACATTTGGGCCAGGTAATTTTTGTTGTGGGGGCAGACCTATGCCGTTTAGGATGTTTAGCAGCATTCCCAGTCTCTTTCCACGAGATGCCAGTAGCAGGCCCCCAACCACAGATGTGACAGACCAAAATCTCTCCAGACATTGCCAAATGTCCCCTCAGGTGCAAAATCACCCCTGGTTGAGAATTACTGATCTAAAGTTATAACAAAAACAAAGGCCAGGTGCCGTGGCTCACGCCTGTAATCCCAGCACTCTGGGAGGCTGAAAGGGGTGGATTACCTGAGGTCAGGAGTTCAAGACCAGCCTGGCCAACCTGGCGAAACTCTGTTTCTACTAAAAATACAAAAATTAGCCAGACATGGTGGTGCACACCTGTAATCCCAGCTCTTTGGGAGGCTGAGGCAGGAAAATTGCTCCAACCAAGGAGGCAGAGGTTGCAGTGAGCCAAGATGTCACCACTGCACTTCAGCCTGGGCAACAGAGTGAGGCTCTGTCTCAAAAAAACAAGCAAACAACAACAACAACAAAACCCCACAAAAACACCAGAATATCAAATTGTATACTATTAATAAACCATGCACAAATATTTGCACGTGAAATGTGAGTGGAGGCAATACCAGTGTTTTCCTTACTTATAAAACTTTCTTTAATGTTGTATTGCTTTTATATTTTTTATAAAAGTTTATTGATATACATCTGAGTTTTATTTGCTTCATTGATTTAGTAATTGTGACTAATTCTAATAATTAAATTGATTAACAACAAAAAAATGGAAAATTACCCAATGGCAGGGAGTTGTAGTGTTAAATAACTTTGTCGCCTCTTATTCTGAGTGCTAATTTGGGTCATTTTTAGAAATTGAAAGTATGTATTTGTTTCCACCCAGTACTGGTTCATTGATCAACTGATAGGAATTTTTTTTTTCTTTTTTCCCAAATAGATATGGCTCTCACTATGTTTCCCAGGCTGTCAAACTCCTGGACTCAAGCAATCCTCCCACCTTGGCCTCCCAAAGTGCTGGGATTACAGGCATGAGCCACCACGTTTGGCCTATTTAGGATTTTTAACACAAGAAACTTACTAAAAGAGACCCTGTTTTGTTTGAGGTGGATGTTTCTAGTTTTGTAGTCCCTGAGATAGTGGTATAGCATTCTTAATACGACATCTCTGCGTTCATCTCTCATAACTACCAACAAATTCACTCCTTCTTAGTTTAAAAGGAGAAGATGAAATGAAGGAGGAAAACCCCTGAATTTTAGAACTGAATGAATTTTAAAATTTTTCTAATGTTTCCTCCTTGTTACCAAGCTATGTAAACTAGAGCCTAGAAAATTCACTTGAATTTTCTAGGCTCTAGTTCAGGAGAGCGGACGCGCTAAAGAACTTGTTGATTTTGTTTCCAGATAATTTACTCACTTATTCAAATACTTTCTTGCATGCCTCCAACATTCCAGAGTAGATGGTGGGGGTAAAGCCATGAATGGGATAATCTTGGTGTTTTCAGCTTAATGTATCTAGAGAATTTATATTTATCAATATCTTCAGTAGCAGCCTAAATGCCTTCAAGCCAGAGTCATTCTTGGACGGTTTTCTGGTGAAGACTAGGCAACATCAGTAGAAAGTTGAGAAACACAGGCAATCCTTGGCTCAGAGCAGTTCAGATTTCATTACAATGCTGACATGGTCCATTGGCCGCCTGCCTACACATCTCTGCTCTTTATAATTTTTAGCTTTTGTCAAACACTCTTCTAATTATAGCAGATTTTCCTAAGGTGGTGAAGGCCTTCAGCTTCCATACTCCCAGACATGAAGCCTGAGAATTTTCCCTTCTTTGCTCCGCTAAACCCTGACATACTTCAAAATCTTTCACCTTCGTGATTAACCTGATCCACTAGTTATTCCCTTCCAGCTACGACTGTTGAAATTTCGCATAGTACAGGAGTCCCCAGTGGATTTCCAATCTACCAGCAGTTCTCCAAACTGGTTGATAATAGTGTTGCTCAAACACATACCTTTTGCTTTCCTTTGATGCCACAGTCCTCACTCAGGTGCTCAACATCTCTCATCAAAACTATTGTAATTGCCTGCCAATGAGTCTCTCTGTCTGTAGAATTTCCACTAGATGCTGTCAGTACCACCAGATGGCTCTTCCTATAATCAGCACTGATCCTGTCACCCTTCTACTTGCAGGGAACAGGTTACTTTGAATGTGTCTGATTTTTCAAGCTAGCTTGAGATGCCCTACAACCACTCACCTCCCAATAAACAAAAGCAAACTCAGACTTGCCCTCATCCTAGACCTCTTCTGCCACCTCTTACCACCTCTTACCAGAATTCCAACTCCTCACCTCATTTCTTATTTTACATTTCTACATGTGTTCCCCCTGGACCCAGCTTCATGCTTATCTCCTCCCGCAAGAGCTAGATTCTCAACTGTCATTTCTTTCCTTTACTTCAAACTGTCACTAACCAAGCAGACTGCCCCAGCCAGCTCCTCAGAATTATAACCCTGGCCGGACCCATCACTTCAGTTCTATAGATCACGTCCTGGCCAGGAAGATCTCAAAATGCTGACCACAACACATCAGAGCTTTTACAATCTTGCCCTCTGCTATGGTTTGAATGTGTCCCCCAAAATTCTTATGTTGGAAACTTGATCCCCAGTGCAACAGTTTTGAGAGGTGGGACCTTAAGAAGTGATCAGGTCATGAGGGCTCTGACATCATGAATGGACTAATGTCATTATTTTGAGTATGAGTTCATTATTGCAGGATTGGGATCATTATCACAGGAATGGATTTATTGTAAAAGCAAGCTTGACCCTCTCTTGGTTTTCACTCTTACGTGCTCTCTTGCCCTTCTACCCTATGCCATGGGATGATGCAGCACAAATGCCTTCACCAGATGCCACTGCTGTGCTCTTGAGCTTCCCACCCTCCAGAATCAGGAGCCGAATACATTTCTTTTCTTTATAAATTACCCAGTCTCAGGGATTCTGTTACATAGCAGAAAACAGACTAAGACACCTCCAGACTACAAACAGCAGACTGGGAGCCCATAAACCACATTTGATTGGTAGGCCTGTTTGGTTTGACCCCCGCAGTAGGGTGGAATTGAGCCAACATGGAAAAACCAGACTTTCTATGGAAGTCTGAATTCCTATTGTCCCTTGACAACAATTCACCGGGGCATCCAGGAGCTCTCTGGCTACCCTGGCCCCAATGTGTTTCATTCACCTACATTGTCTGGCCCTGTTGACATGTAGTTTGCAAAACTGGGTTCCAGGCCTCATCTTTCAACACTGTCCACACATATCCAACTGTCCTGCCACACATGTGGGAATTCCTGAATTGGCCTTCCATTTTCACATAGCTCTTTGCACCTTGGCTTACGCAAATGTCTAACACAAGAAAACATGCTCAACCTCATTAGGAACCAAAGTTATGAAAGTTAAAATCCTAAGAGAGCCTCTCTTTTGGTGTTTGTTTTGTTTATTAGAGATGATGTCTCTGCTGTATTGCCCAGGCTGGATTTGAACTCCTGGATTCAAGGGATCATCCCACATCACCCTCCTGAGTGGCTAGGATTACAGACATGTGCCACTGCACCTGGTAATTCCTCTTTTTATACTTATCAAGCTGGCAAACATTTAGAAAATAATAATGACCCATAGTGGAAAAGGTAGAGTGAAATGGAGCTCTTAAACCTGCAAGTGGGAGTATAAATTGGTACAATTTTTGGAAGAGCAATATGATATTCTGGATTAAAAGCCTTAAAAATGTGCATATCACCAGTCGTGGTGGCTCACGCCTATAATCCCAGCACTTTGGGAGCCCGAGGTGGGCGGATCACCTGAGATCGGGAGTTTGAGACCAGCCTGACCAACATGGAGAAATCCTATCTCTAGAAAAATACAAAATTAGCCCGGCGTGGTGGCACATGCCTATAATCCCAGCTACTCAGGAGGCTGAGGCAGAAGAAACGCTTGAACCTGGGAGGTGGAGGTTGCGGTGAACTGAGATTGTGCCACTGCACTCCAGCCTGGGCAACAAGAACGAAACTCCATCTCAAAAAAAAAAAAAAAAAAAAAAAGGTGCATACTATTTGACTCAGCATTTCAATCTTTGGCATCTGTCTTAAGGAAGTTATTTATAATTATTATTATAATTATAAGGAAGTTATTATAAATTATTATTTGAGGTAGAGGAGATACTCTGAAACCTAAGCAAGTTCTCGAACCTAAGCAGGATTCAAGTGCCTGCTCTGTCAATTACTGTGAGACCATTGACAGGTTATCTAATCTCTCTGTTCCTCAGTTTCCCTATCTGTAAATTACAGTGAAAACAGCACGTTTACCACATGAACTTATTGTGAAGTACATAATATACTTAAAACACTCTGAATGGTGTTTGGTACACAGTAAGTGCTATTAAAGTATCTATCATCATTAATTATCAACTTTATTAACAAAACAATTGATTACCAATAAGACCTCCCAAATGTCCATAAGTTAGGGCTTTTCTAAATAAATTACATTGCATTCAAATGATGGCATACTACAGAGCTATTAAAAATTATGGTGACAAATTCTTCATGACATGGAAAGCCATGACATCTGTTAGGTGAGGTGAAATGGGTTGGATCTGTGTCCCTGCGCAAATCTCATGTTGAATTGTAATTCTCAGCATTGGAGTTGGGGCCTGGGTGGGAGGTGATTGGATCATGGGGATGGTTTCTAATGGTTTAGCACCATCCCCCTAGTGCTGTCGAATTCTCATGAGATCCGGTCGTTTAAAAGTGTGTGGTATCTCCTGATTCTGCTCTTCCTCCTGCTGCAGCTGTGTGAGATGCTTCCTCCCTCTTTGCTTTCCACCATGTTTGAAAGTCTCTTGAGGCCTCCCCAGTGCTGAGCAGATGCCAGCATTTTGCTTCCTGTACAGCCTGTAGAACTGTGAACCAATTAAGCCTCTTCTCTTTATAAAATACCCAGTCTCGACGGATCACCTAAGGTCAGGAGTTCGAAACCAGCCTGGCCAACATGGTGAAACCCTGTCTCTACTAAAAATACAAAAAATTAGCAGTGTGTGGTGGTATGCCCCTGTAATTCCAGCAACTTGGGAGGCTGAAGCAGGAGAATCGCTTAAACCCAGGAGGTAGAGGTTGCAGTGGGCCAAGATCACGCCATTGCACTCCAGCCTGGGCAACAGAGCAAGACTCTGTCTCAGAAAAATAAATAATAAAAATAAATAAATAAATAAATTACCTAGTCTCAGGTATTTCTTTATTGCAATATGAGAATGGACTAATACATGAGGAGAACTGGTCATAAAAACCAGTGAAGACATGTAAAACTATGCTTTAATATAAAAAACATATACTGAACTATTATCTCTGAGTATTGAGTTTAGTGACGATTTTTATTTTAGTCTTTACAGTTTTCTGCATCTTCTTTATTTTTAAAATGTTATTGGGCAGGTAGTGATTTTAAAATTTAAAAATTTCTTAACCACTATTAAATTTCTTATAATGGAAGTTAAAGATACATTCCCAAAATTAACTAGAAAAAAATTATTTTTAAAAGAGATCCCAATAAATATCTTTCTTTATCATACGTTTCTGCTAAACAAGGATATATTTTGATTTACTGTGGCAGACTGCAAAAAATGGCCACAAATGTGTCCCACTGCTATATGCAGTCATTGTTCAGTATGACTTTGCAGCTTTTCCATTAAGAGGGGGAAAATGTTTCTCTACCTCTTGGATCTAGTCTTGGCCATGTGACTTGCTTTGGCCAATGGGACATTAACAAATGTGACACGAAGGAGTCTCACTCTGTCACCCAGGCTGGAGTGCAATAGCATGATCTTGGCTCACTGCAACCTCTGCTTTCTGGGTTCAAGCGATTCTCCTGCCTCAGCCTCCCAAGTAGTCGGGATTACAGGCGTGCACCACCACACCCGGCTAATTTTTGTATTTTTAGTAGCAATGGGGTTTCACCAAATTGGCCAGGCTGGTCTCAAACGCCTGACCTCAGGAGATCTACTGGCCTTGGCCTCCTAAAGTGCTGGGATTACAGGCATGAGCCACCGCGCCCGGCCAAAGACTTAAAATTAACGTTTGTTGACCAGGGTTTGTCCTCTCTTTGAGGCCATCAAATGAAGCAGCCGAGGCAAGCCCACCAGAGAAGGAGAGATCACTGGGGAGAAGCCAGGTCAAGTGAGTGATACCATCCAAGACCATCTAGCCCTAGTGGAGCTGGCCTTGATCAGAAGAACTCAAAGAATCACTAAAAAACTTTTTTTCAAGCCACCAAATTGTTTTTCTCTCGGGAAAATCTTAACTGATTTTTTTTTTTTTAATTTTTTTTTTTTTTAGAAAGTAGATAGCAGGTGCAAATGGTAGGGAATAAATGAGGTCCAAGTCAACAAGTGAATAAATTCCATTCTTCGGTTTTTATCCCTGACTTTAGCTTTCAGGTGTACCAGCATTTCCTCACTCTGGCTGCATGTTAGAATCACCTATGGAACTTTTTAAAAGTACCAATGACAGGGCCCCATCTCCCAGGCATTCTGAATACCTGGGTGGAGGTGGGGCCCAGACATTGGTATTTTAAAAAATGTCCTAGATGGTCAGGTGCAGTGGCTCACGCTTGTAATCCCAGCACTTTGGGAGACCAAGGCAGATGAATCGCCTGAGCCCAGGAATTCAAGACCAGCCTGGGCTGGTCAACATGATGAAATTCCATCTCTACAAAGAAGAAAAAAAAAAAAAAAAAAAAAAAAAGCCAGGCATGGCACTGTGCATCCCAGCTACTTGAGAGGCTGAGGTAGAGGCATGACTTGAACCTGGGAGGCAGAGGTTGCAGTGAGCCAAGATTTTACCACTGCACTCCAGCCTGGGTGGCGGAATGAGACTATGTCTCCAAAAAAAAAAAAAAAAAATTCCTACATGAAAGCAATATGTGGCCAAGGTTGAGAACACCTGTTTTTTGCTTTTTTGTTTTTTGTTTTAAAGAGATAGAATCTCACTCTGTGTCCCAGGCTGGAGCACATGGCGTGATCATGGCTCACTGCAGCCTTTACCTCCTAAGCTCAAGTGATCCTCCCACCTCCGCATCCCAGGTAGCTGGGACCACAGGTGTGCACCACCATGCCCAGCTAATTTTAAAACCTTTTTGCAGAGCCAGGGTCTTGCTATATTGCCTGGGCTAGGAATACCTGTTCTTCATAGAAGTCTTTTATTGAACCTCTTTTTATAAAGATAATACATTTTTTTCTTTTTTCTTTTTTTTTGAGACAAGGTCTCACTCTGTCACCCAGGTTGAACTACAGTGGCGCAATCACAGGTCACCACAGCCTGGATCTCCCCAGACTCAAGTGATCCCACCTCAGCCTCCCAAGTAGCTGGGACTAGCTGGGTGTGCCACCATGCCTGGCTAATTTTTGTATTTTTAGTAGAGACGGGGTTTCACCATATTGCCCAGTCTGCTCTCAAATTCCTGGGTTTGAGACAGCCACCTGCCTTGGCCTCTCAAAGTGCTGGAATTACAAGCGTGAGCCAGCACACCTGGTCCAGAGATAATACTTCATAGTATTATCTATAGTACTAAAGCACCAAGTATTGTGTCTCAGTAAGGAGAGAGTTTAATTTTCATCAAATACAGCAACTTTCTTTAAGTCTTGGAGATTTTCAAAGTGCAGAAAAGTTCAAAGAAGTAGCCAATTGGTTATTTTCCAACTCCCTCAAATTAGCTAGTGTTAGCATTTTGGCATATTTACCTTGTGAGTCTTTACTTATTTTCTCTTAAAACTATTATTCTGTAACTTGTGCCAAATAGAACAGTGGTTATTAGAATAATTTCAAATAATACATAAAAGTACAAAAAACAAAGATCAAATTTAAAAAAACACATTATGAAATCTAATACCTACAAGTAACAATCATTAAGAAAGCATAGGCTGGGCACAGTGGCTCACGTCCGTAATCCCAGCACTTTGGGAGGCCGAAGCGGGCAGATCACGTGAGGTCAGGAGATCGAGGCCATGCTGGCCAACATTGTGAAACCTTGTCTCTACTAAAATACAAAAAAATTAGCCAGGCGTGGTGGTGCGCGCCTGTAATCCCAGCAGGAGGCTGAGGCAGGAGAATTGCTTGAACCAGGATGGCAGAGGTTGCAGTGAGCCAAGATTGCACCACTGCACTCCAGCCTGGTGATAGAGCAAGACTCCAACTCAAAACAAACAAACAAACAAACAAACAAAAAAACACATTAAGATAGCATTATTAAAAAAAAGAAAAAAAAGAAAAGAAAGACTGTTAGCCAGGCACAGTGGCTCACACCTGTAATCCCAGCACTTTGAGAAACTGAGGTGGGTGGATCACTTGACACCAAGAGTTCAAGACCAGCCTGGCCAACATGACGAAACCCCATCTCTACTAAAAATACAAAAATTAGCTAGGTGTGGTGGCCGGCGCCTGCAGTCCCAGCTACTTGGGAGGCTGAGGCACAACAATGACTTGAACCCAGGAGGCGGAGGTTGCAGTGAACTGAGATTGCACCACTGCACTCCCGCCTGGGCAACAGACAGAGACTCTATCTCAAAAACTAAAAAAAGACTGTGGCTTATGCCTTTCCCTCCCCCGTCTGCATCTGGAACTGACACGGGTGCTTCCCGCTGTGGCGCTGTGTGGTGTGCTGTGCCTCTTGTTTCTAGGGCAACTGTGAATAACATTAAAGTTTTCTTCCAATGGCAGAAAACAAAGGGAAGAAAATACCATTTCCTAAAACATCTTCCTGCACAAATAAATACTTCCATGTCAGCTCATGACAATAATGTAACTATTAAATAGCTGACTAACCTATATTGAACGTAGATTGAAAACAACCTTTCACAAGGGACCTGTACCATTGACATACAGGAGGTTTCCTTACATTAATTGAGGTGAGGCGTCACTCATATACATGTTTATCACTTTGATGGGTTTTTGAGTTCAAAAACTGCCTCTTAGGACTTAAGTTTTATTGGATTCCAGAAATGAGAGAGTATGTTGTTTGCAGCACTTGAACATCAAGTAGTAAGCTTTTTTTTGCCATCTACTTATTCAGATGTGGTTGTTCACAGCTTGACGTAGGTATTTTGCATTTCAGGTGGCATTTCCTAGGTTTTACTGACTCTTTCAAATAAAAGTACAGCATTGATTTGCTTCTCACAGCAGGGTCGTCTCTTTCACTGAAATCAACAGAACACAGTATGCCCTGTACTGTTTTGTTTGTAATAGGGGTGGGGAGTTCTTTTTTTGGGGGGGGGGGGCGGGAACGGAGTCTCGCTCTGTCACTCAAGCTGGAGTGCAGTGGCACAATCTCGGCTCACTGCAAGCTCTGCGTCCCGGGTTCACACCATTCTCCTGCCTCAGCCTCCCGAGTAGCTGGGACTACAGGGGCCCGCCACCATGTCTGGCTAATTTTTTTGTATTTTTAGTAGAGACGGGGTTTCACCATGTTCGCCAGGATGGTCTCAATCTCCTGACCTCGTGATCCACCCGCCTCGGCCTCCCAAAGTGCTGGGATTACAGGCGTGAGCCACCGTGTCTGGCCGGGAAAAGTTCTTAATGACTCCACTAGACAAATTTACATCTTGCCCTGGACACAGTGCCTTCTTCACCTTCAAAACAAGGCACCAGGCTGCACCCAGCTGGATATAAATCAAGAATTCATTCGCAACTTGTAAAACCTTCCCTCCAATTCCATGTAAGAGCAGCCAAATAAGAAATTATGCTCACTTAGGACTCTTGTTTAATTTTAACCCTTATTTACACACCAAGACAGGTCAAAAGTTGTTGAAGGTCAGTGGTAAATTCCATTTGTCGCTGCATGTAGTGGAGTATATATAGACTGCGCAGTCTGGGAACTAAGTCCTTATCTATTGCAAGCCTAATGTTTTATAAAGAACAGCAGGGCAGTTCTGTTTACAGTCTTATTCTACAAATATGAAAAAACACCTAAATAAACTTTTAGAAAGAGGGAAGACATGGGAGACAGAGTCTTTTGATGTGCAGGGGAAGCTCTCCCCATCCCCTGGCCACAGAGAATATGCAGAAATACAGGGAACCTAGGCCTGGCACTTCTTCCTGAAATACCCATTTAACCTGGACATTTGGATGAAAAGCCCTGGGCTTCAGTTAGAAGTTACACAGCGACACAAAAACACACACATCTGATTAATGGAGTCGGGACAATTGTTAATCTTGAACGTGTCTGGGAAGGAGCCCTTGGCGGGTAGTGGGTTCTAGGAGTACCAGGAACATGGTTTCTTGGGCTGCTTATACAGGTAAGAGTAGTGTAAAAATTCAGTGATCTGTTCAATTCTGATATGTGCAGTTTTCTGTATATAGGATTATATTTCAATAAAAAGTTTACAAAAGTTACAGAGTAGACAAAAATGTAATATTTAAATAACTTTGTAAAATAAAGCATGAGACTTCAAAGAAATGTTGGCTTCTTCAATGGTTTGCCCTCGTACCCTCTCCTCTGCCCAGGGCCAATTTAGGGACTGCAGTAGCAGTTTCCAGTATCCAGTTTTCCGGCATCAAGAGCTTTACTTTTTTTTTTTTTTTAAAGACAGAGTCTCGCTCTGTCGCCCAGGCTGGGGTGCAGTGGTGTGATCTCGGCTCACTGCAACCTCTGTCTCCCAGGTTCAAGGAGTTCTCTGCCTCAGCCTCCTGAGTAGCTGGGATTACAGGTGCCCACTACCACGCTTGGCTAATTTTTGTATTTTTAGTAGAGACAGGGTTTCACCATCTTGGCCAGGCTGGTCTTGAACTCCTGACTTCGTGATCCACCTGCCTCGGCCTTCCAAAGTGCTGGGATTACAGGTATGAGCCACTGCACCTGGCCAAGGGCTTTACTTTTAAATACTTGAATATTTTAGAAACAGAATTATGGACATCTTTAAATCAATACCAATGACTAATATATTCAATTTATGGGAAAAAATAAACCATTGAGCCATCTGTAAACCTAAGCAGAGCTTTTCCTGTATGAATTCTGATAAGAAACCATATTGGGGGCTGGGCGTGGTGGCTCACGCCTGTAATCCCAACACTTTGGGAGGCCGACACAGGCAGATCACGAGGTCAGGAGATCGAGACCATCCCGGCTAACACAATGCAACCCCGTCTCTACTAAAAATACAAAAAATTAGCCGGGCGTGGTGGTGGGCGCCTGTAGTCCCAGCTACTCAGGAGGCTGAGGCAGGAGAACGGCGTGAACCTGGGAGGCGGAGCTTGCAGTGAGCCGAGATCGCGTCACTGCACTCCAGCGTCTAAAAAAAAAAAAAAAAGAAATCATATTGGGGTGTTGTGGCATGCTCACCATGACACTCTTGTATAATCTGATTGATTGGTGGCAAGTTTTGTGAGTCTGTCACATGTGTTTTCAGAATAAAAGTGGAACACACTTTTGGTTGTTCTTGTTCTTCCAATTAAGTTCATGGTGTTTCTACTATTTATTCTGAATCCCTGATATTGCAAAATCAAAGGTAAAAAAAGTACAAGTTTAACTACATAATTAAATGCTGTACTTACTTTAGTTTATTACCCCAAATGAATAATATTACTAAAAACAGCCCTACTTTAAAAAAAAAGAAAAAAGAAAAAAAAAAAACAGGCCCAACTGCTTCTGTTATTTATAAGAAAAACAAATAACATGGGAAAAGAAAAGCAGGGCAAAAGGAACCAGTACTCAATAGATATTAAAACTACCAGAGGGCTGGGCACGGTGGCTCATGCCTATAATTCCAGCACTTAGGGAGGCCAAGGCGGTTACATAAATCGCTTGGGTCCAGGAGTTCTAGACCAGCCCAGGCAACATGGCAAAACCCCATCTCTACAAAAAAATACAAAAAACTAGCTGGGTGTGTTGGCATGCACCTGTAGTCCCAGGTACTCACGAGGCTGAGGTGGGAGGATTGCTTAAGCCTGGGAGGTGGAGGCTGCAATAAGCCAAGACTGCACCACTGCACTCCAGCCTGGGCAACAGAGTGAGATGCTGTCTCATAAATAAATAAATAAATAAATAAAAATAAAACTGCCAGAGGATCTATGAGAGACACTCATAATCACCTTGTAACATGCAAAGGACATTCATTTAATAGAAAAGAAAGAATAAGCAGCGCTTTTCCAGCCCCCAATGGCTACATACTCTATAATAAAAATATGACGTTCTGGAAAAGGGAATTTTGGGGACTGACGGAATTGTTCTTGATGATGGTGGTGGTGGATGCGTGACTCTATGCCACTGTCAAAACACGTGGAACTACACACTAAAGAGAGTGAACTGTATGTATATAAATCAAAAAATACAAAGAGGCTGCTTCAAAATCAACAACAATGTAAAACAGAGTGGATCTCCTTCATGGTAAATGTAAACATTTTAAAAACTGTATTATATAGTATACCTATAAGACTTTGATGTGAGTAATACTAATAGGTACTCTTTTTCCATAAATTCTGAACACTTTTTAAGAATCCTGTCATTCAAACCCATATTTCAGTATTAGTATAGATACCAAAATATTCATACTGCCCCTTTGCTCCGATATCTATTACGTTTCAGAAAGAAATTATAAGAAGCACTAACTATATAAAGACTATTATCTTGAAGGACTTAAAATCCCAGCTTTATGACCAAGTTCAGCTGCTAAATCATGCAACACAAACAAATCATTTCATCTCCTTGTGCTTGGTTTCTCTGATTTTAAACGATGAGAGTATTCCTTCCAACCCTAGCACAGAATTACCCATTCCACTTCACAAAATCATTCTGTTATTCGTGAAGGAGCCTGAGTTTCTGCTTCTTTCGTATCTTCTACTCAAAAAAACTTCATCGCCACAAGCTTCCTCTTTCTATGTGCCAGGAGTGATGCTCTTGGCTTTAGAATTAATGACTTATAAGTTATTAACGAGTTCATCATTCATGGCTCACAGCATGTGCCTTCCCCTCCCTTGCCACCATGAGATTAGCAGTTATTATCATTCCTTGACTGAGAAAACCAAGTGTGGAGAGTTGAAAAGATCTGTCCAAGACCGTAAGCTACAAGAAGCCATGATGTGAGCCCCGTACCCTTGGAGACAGGGGAAGCTACCGTCTTCATTCTACTATAGCTCTCAATTCTCTGGGGACCACTGGCGGACTCTGAAGGTACATGGCCTCATGTCTAATTCACAGGGCACACTGTCTCCTGCTCTTACCTCCGCTGGGATACAATGGATGGAAGCTGATAGGGAGATGGGCAAGATGCCTCTCACTGAAACACCCTGTTTCAGTCTGGTTCAGGTGCTCCCTCATTCTGGTGGAAACAACACCACATATTTTACTGAGGCAGAAAGAGAGAAGATTCAGGTTATTTGGGAATTGTAGGTGTTCTCTTTTCAAAAGTCAATTAACATTGGCCTAGGATTGTTGTTGGCTACCTGTGTTTCCTAGCGTTGCAGTGCCTGAACTGACGTGCCTATGAACAGCGCACATGGTACAATCAATCCCATTCACCACCCAGAGCAGTTACTCTGCTCCTCTCATTCCTCGTGCAGGATGAGCTCTGGTAGTATGGGAAGCTGAGGGATGGAGGGAATTCAAGCTGCTTTTGTCTGAGTTTCAGAAAATCTTCCAGATCCTTTGGAGTAGCACTTTGGGGTATTGCATTTTTTCCAGTCCCTTAACAAGGGGAAATTGTTCATTGTTAATTTTCCTCTTAATAAGGGCAATTGGAGGCCAGGCGTGGTGGCTCACGCCTGTAATCCCAGCACTTTGGGAGGCCAAGGCAGGCAGATCACTAGGTCAGGAGATCAACACCATCCTGGCCAACATGGTGAAACCCCATCTCTACTAAAAATACAAAAAATTAGTCAGGTGTGGTGGCGGGTGCCTGTAGTCCCAGCTACTCAGGAGGCTGAGGCAGGAGAATGGCGTGAACCCAGGAGGCGGAGGTTGCAGTAAGTCGAGATGGTGCCACTGCACTCCAGCCTGGGTGACAGAGTAAGACTCTGTCTCAAAAAAAAAACAAACAAAAAAACAAACAAACAAAAAAAACCCCAACCAAACAACAACAACAAGAAAAACAAGGGCAATTGGGTGGAATAAATACAAAAGTTATTTACACTTACTAGGCACCATGCACCATTCCAGGCACTTGATATGGATTCATACATTTCATTTGCACAATGGTAGGTAATGTTAGTATCTCCATTTTACATACACAGAAACTGAGAATCAGAGAGATAACATAATTAGCCTCACGTCACACACACTAGGAATCTGCAAAGCTGGATTGGAAGCCAAATGGTCTGGCTCCAGAGGGTCCCTTCCCTCCCCAACACTGAATACACCACACTAGCCCCGTCCAGCTCAGTGTCCCTGGGCACACTGAGAAAATACTCTTGGAAACAAGGGGAAACGTACTATATTAAGAACAATCAGAGAGGTGAAGCTATTGTGTAAGTACTTGGTACTCAGTTTCCTCCTTTGGTCAGAATTTTACAGCACAGAAACCACTCCCATGCACTGCCTATGGTGGCTGGCCTGAGTTCTAAATTGTGACAGTAGTGGTGGTTGGCATCCAGATGTGGACACGGTGACCGTGACAAAGACAGAAATTCAATGCCCAGAGGCCATTGTTTCATTAATCCTACTGTCCACAGTGTAATATAAATAGGAATGTCATGACATTAATATACTGTAGAGAGGGAGAAGGGGGAGAGATGGAGGTAATAACAGAATTAACAATGGCTGAGCTGGGAGATATATCCCCATTGCTGTAACTCTCACAACGATCTTATGAAATTGGAATTGCCCTCAATTTACAGATGAGTCAGCGGAAGCCCATGTTAAGATAGGTTCATTGCTCAAGATCTGACAGCAGGTAAATAAAGCCTAAGTCTGCCTGCCTCAAATACTTTTGCTTTTTCACTGCATGCTCCAGAGTTAAAGCAAAATAATACAGGAATCTCTTCTGAAATGACCTAGCCCAATTTCTTCATTTTACAGATGAGGAAACTGAGGCCCAGAAAGGTTAAGTGACATGTCCAAGGTCAGTTATTTACAGACAAAGGCTAGAACTTAGAACAGAATTGTGTAGTGTTGGTATCTAAGTCACAAGCCTCTCTTACACAGTACTTGAAAGCACTTCAAAAAAAAAAGGAAATTAAACATTCACACATGGCTCATAATCCTTATTTTCCATTTGCTTAGTATTCTATTCTTCTTAACTGTGCAGTGTGAAGTGTTTAAAAAGTCAAAGTTCACGAGCTACTGTTCCAATCCTTAGTGTCTTCTGGGGTCATCAACAGTCATATCCTGGCCGAGTGTGGTGGCTCACACCTGTAATCCCCGCACTTTGGAAGGCCAAGGTGGGAGGATCGCTTGAGCCCGGGAGTCCAAGACCAGCCTGGGTAACACAGAGAGACCCCACCTCTAGTAAAAAAGCAAAACAACAACAGCAAAAAACCCCTCACAGCCTTGGAGCCACCCAGAGAGTCTTCTGGCCCTTTTACAAATATCTTTGAAAAGAAATGTTAGCAAATCATAGTCACTGCTATAAAACTGTCTCCAGACCAATTCCAGATCTATTTTATGGGGTGGAAGTTGAATTGAGACAATTCCTGGCCGGGCGTGGTGGCTCACACCTATAATCCCAGCACTTTGGGAGGCTGAGGCAAGCGGATGGCTTGAGCTTGGGAGTTTGAGACCAGCCTGGGCAACATGGCAAAACCCTGTCTCTACTAAAAATACAAAGAATTAGCGAGGCATGGTAGGGCACACCTGTAGTCCCAGCTACTCGGAAGGCTGAGGCATGAGAATTGCTTGAGTCCAGGAGGCAGAGGTTGCAGTGAGCCGAGATCATGCCACTGCACTTCAGCCTGGGCGATACAGTAAGACCGTGTCTCAGAAACAAAAACAAAAACAAAAGGCAATTCCTACTTTCTAATAAATTCTCAAACACCTTGAAAACTTTCTTTAATGTCCTAAAACCAAAATTAACTGAGGCTCAGTTTGGTTAAATAACTTGTTCAGTGACTGACAAGCTGTTAAGTAGTGAGGCCTAGGATTCAAAAGGTCTGTCCTATTCCAAAGTTTGTATTCTTTCATCCACATCACACTGCAAGACTAAAGACCTCATGCAAAGTAACCAGGTTTAATAACTGAGGCATCTCAAATTAAATTACAGATGTGAAAAATTAACAAGAACATTGAATCTCACAGAGAAGCCTCTGTGAGAATACGCAGTAATGGAAAATACATTCAGATTTGGCTGAAGGCAAAATATCATCGTGTCAATTCTATATTCAAACATACTTTGGACTCACTGTCTTTTTTTTTTTTTTTTTTTTAATAGAGGAAGCAGAATATTCAGTCCAGAGAAGAGATGAAAACAAGGGAACTTTAATGGTTAGAGGCATATACAAGAAACAGTGTACCCCACTAACCATACAGTGGGATACCAGTGTACCCCACTAACCAATTTACTACTCTTAGTACCATACTCCTTCCCATTTTTCCTCCAGGAAAAGGGAGGCCAAGAGAACGGAAATCTTTTTTTATTTTGAGACGGAGTCTTACTCTGTCACCCAGGCTGGAGTGCTGTGGCGCGATCTCAGCTCACTGCAACCTCCGCCTCCTGGGTTCAAGTGATTCTCCTGCCTCAGCCTCCTGAGTGTCTGGGATTACAAGCATGCACCACCACGCCTGGCTACTTTCTGTATTTTAGTAGAGACGGGGTTTCACCACGTTGGCCAGGCTGGTCTCGAATGCCTGACCTCATGATCCACCCGCCTGGGCCCCACAAAGTGCTGGGATTACAGGTGTGAGTCACCACACCCGGCTGAATGGAAATCTTAACAAACCACATTCTGCCTGTTACTTCGAATGCCTAAAGAGCTTGTGCTTGTAGATTCAACTTTGTCGCTGAAAAACAAAGAAAAAGAAAACTCAGTCTGGTTCATGTAGTATATCCTAAAAGTTGAAGTTGGATGAAAATATTTTTACTTTTCAGTGAACTGTTATTACGGGATGTGGAGAAAGCCTTAGTCTGGAATATCAGAATTTTGCATTTTCCTTGAAAAGAGGAAGCTACTCATTTATGAGAATCATAGAGTCGACTCAAAGATTTGTCATACATTTTAGGTTTTTTTGCTTTGAGTTTGCACAACAAGTTGATGATTGTTGAAAATGGCTGATGGGCACATGAGGATTACAGTACTGTTCTCTGCACTGTGGTGTGTGTTTATAAGTTTTTCTACTAGAGTTTAAAAATTACTCCTGTGCAAAGAGGATGGGCAAAATTTGTTTTAACATTGAGGAGGCTGAACACTCAAAATGGGAAGGATGTGGCCAGGCCAGTCAAAACCTATATAGAATAATTGTGAAAAGGCTCTCATTTTTTTCAGATCTTGGCTAGGTTGATTTCCCTTCCCAAGGAATTATATTATGACATCTTAAGTCGTTTCTGGAACATGATACAGCTTAACAAAATAAAGCAATCCAATCAACCGGCCGGGCACAGTGGCTCACGCCTGTAATCCCAGCACTTTGGGATGCCGACATGGGCAGATCACGAGGTCAGGAGATCGAGACCATTCTGGCCAACACGGTGAAACCCTTTCTCTACTAACAATACAAAAAATTAGCCAGGCGTGGTGGCGGGCGCCTGTAGTCCCAGCTACTTGGGAGGCTGAGGCAGAAGAATGACATGAACCCAGGAGGTGGAGCTTGCAGTGAGTCGAGATTGTGCCACTGCACTCTAGCCTGGGCGAAAGAGTGAGACTCCGTCTCAAAACAAACAAACAAACAGACAAACAAAAAAGAAACTAAAGCAACCCAATTCCTGCTCCTTTCCTGTGATATGATGGATTTCAAAAACAGATAATTGACATTCTTCATGTTTTTAAGGAAACACTCTTCTAATGGATAATACACACTTCATAGTGTTATGTATGGGGTAAGTGACACTTTTTGGTGGTCATAAAAATTACATCAATAAAACTAATGGAAATCAAAATGATCAAGAACAGTATTCCAGTCTGGGCAACATAATGAAACCCCATCTCTACAAGAAATTAAAAATGAGCAGGGCGTGATGAGGCAGGCTTATAGTTCTAGCTACTGGGGAAGCTGAGGAGGGAGGATTGCTTGAGCCCAGGAAGTTGAGGCTACAGTGAGCCGTGATCACACCACTGCACTCCAGCCTGGGGAACAGAGCAGGGACCTTGTCTCAAAAAAAAAAAAAAAAAAAAAAGAACCGATATCCATCTGAACATGTCAATTTACTTAAAGTTTCACACATTTCCTCCTATCCATCTTTGGGTACATCTATATCTAGTTTTATATGGTTGGTGAGCCATGGCATGGACATGCTTCCATAGTGAAATTTAAATCACTTTTATTCAACGCCTTGCGGATCTCATTAGTATAGGAATACAAGACCACATTTAGGTTTTTCTTAATAAATGTTCACATTAATAAGTGGATAAGCACTTAACCTATCATTTTACCCCATTTTAAAAATGTAATTCTCAAAACATCCTTACTAAGTAGCCATCATTATGGTGACTACAAAATGAAGAGTTTTAGGTTCAGGGTACACAAGGTCATCAAACTAATGGAGATAAAGCTAAAATTCAATATTGGGTTTGTGTCACTCCAGAGTCCATAATATTTCCTTAATAGAGTACTTCCCAAACATCAGTCATTTGCATACCACTTTCATGAAGTCCGCCATATGCAGTCAACACCAAAAGCCTTTCCTTATATCAACTAGTTTTTATTTTTACTGGTGGTTGGAAATGAACAGAATCAGCATTTGCTGCAAATCTATATACATGTGGCAGTCTCGGTAAAAGATGGTCCGAGTCAGCAGTTCTCAAAGTGTGGCCCCCAGAGGAGAAGCCTCAGGATAACCCAGGAAGCTGTTAGAAATGCAAATTCTGTAATGGGACATGGATGCAGCCGGAAACCATCATTCTCAGCAAACTATCGCAAGAACAGAAAACCAAACGCTGCTTGTTCTCACTCATAGGTGGGAATTGAACAATGAGATCACTTGGACACAGGAAGGGGAACATCACACACCAGGGACTATTGTGGGGTGGGGGGAGGGCGGAGGGATAGCATTAGGAGATATACCTAATGTAAATGACGAGTTAATGGGTGCAGCACACCAACATGGCACATGTATACACATGTAACAAACCTGCACGTTGTGCACATGTACCCTAGAACTTAAAGTATAATAAAAAAAAAAATAAATAAAATAATAAATAAATAAATAAATAAATAAAAAAGAAATGCAAATTCTGGGGACTGCTGAATCAGAAACTTCAGGGTAGGGCCCAGAAATCTGTGCTTTAACAGAACCTGCCAAAGATTCTGAGGCATAGTCAAGCCTAAGAACCCCTGTACTATATGCATTAGCTTATTTAATACTCATAAGTTATCTGGGAACTAAGTACTATTTATTATCTCCATCGTCACAGATGAGGAAACTAAGGCTCAGCATAAACTAACACCAGTGTCACACAGTTAGCAAATATTGGGAGGACAGACTTACACTATGTCTGTCTCCAAAGTCGTTTACCTAATAGCATGTGGGCTCAAACAAAGAAGGATGGAAGGAGATGTTTTTGTATTGTGTAGAGAGAAATAGGGTAGAGATATATATTTTCAAGAGATAATTTAGATGTCGAGTATATATTGATTATTGTACTATGTACATTAATATATACATGTATCAATTATATATAGCTTTGATATACAACTAATATTTTATTGTTTTTAAAAGCCATCGAAATGCAATACTTCATCTAAAACAAAGACAACTGTCTAGGTTCGATGGCTCACACCTGTAGTCTCAGCACTGTGGGAGGCTAAGGAGAGAATGAGTTGAGCCCTGGAGTTTGAGACCAGCCTGAGCAACATATCGAGATCCCATCTCTACACAAAATTTAAAAATGAGCCAGGTGTAGTGGCTCATGCCTGTAGTCCTTGCTACTTGGCAGCCTGAGGCAGGAGGATCACTTGACCCCAGAAGGCTGAGGCTGCAGTGAGCCCAATTAGTGGCACTGCACTCCAGCTTGGGTAACAGAGGGAGACCCTATCTCAGAACAAAACAAAGACAAAAACAACTGATGCTTTTACACCTGTAATCCCAGCACTTTGGGAGGCCGAGGCGGGCAGATCACAAGGTCAGGAGATCGAGACCATCCTGGTGAACATGGAGAAACCCCATCTCTACTAAAAATACAAAAAATTAGCCAGGCGTGGTGGCAGCACCTGTAGTCCCAGCTCAGGAGGCTGAGGCAGGAGAATGGTGTGAACCCATGAGGTAGAGGTTGCAGTGAGCCGAGATTGTGCCACTGCACTCCAGCCTGGGCGACAGAGCGAGACTCAGTCTCAAAAAAAACAAAACAAAACAAAACAAAACCAAAAAACAAAAAATCTCTTATACAATTGGTAAGGAATGACAGGAGGATGAATGAGCTGGAGAAATGATCTTGCTGGTTTAAAGCAGTAGAAAGGATGTTCATCCTTTCTGCTAGAATTGAATTCATGATCAGTTAAGCTTAG
Source organism: Papio anubis (assembly GCF_008728515.1). Taxonomy (NCBI): domain Eukaryota; kingdom Metazoa; phylum Chordata; class Mammalia; order Primates; family Cercopithecidae; genus Papio; species Papio anubis. The sequence continues at coordinate 10,560,822 of NC_044981.1, read as the reverse complement.
TAGATGTTTACCAGCCATGATTGTACTTATACTTAATTCAATATTCACTTTACATATATTTTACGCTAATACATGCTTTAATCCAATTTGTCTTGTTTTATAAAATGTTGTTCTAGAGATTAGGAAATAAGAGCGAATTAAGGCTGGGTGTGGTGGCTCATGCTGTAATCCCAACACTTTGAGAGCCTGAGGTGGGCAGATCACGAGGTCAAGAGATTGAGACCATCCTGGCCAACATAGTGAAACCCCGTCTCTACTAAAAATAGAAAAAAATTAGCTGGGCGTGGTGGCGGGCACCTGTAGTCCCAGCTACTTCGGAGGCTGAGGCAGGAGAATTGCTTGAACTCGGAAGGCAGAGGTTGCGTGAGCCGAGACCACACCACTGCACTCCAGTCTGGTGACAGAGTGAGACTCTGTCTCAAAAAGAAAAAAAAGAGCTAATTAAGAGTAGCGTTTCCCAATTATTTCCTTTTTAGGGGTGGCAAGCAGAAATTTTAGGGTACAGATTCTCCAATGAAGGAGATGATCCTTCCCCAATAGTACAGCGGAGCCAGTGGCTGGAAGCATCATAAATGATTCTACAAATGGCTATAGCCATTTGTTTATTCTGTCAATACTTTATAACCTGCCTAAGGTTTCTCTACCAGGAGCTCAGCATCTTACGATGTAGACCCATCAATCTAGGTGCTCAAGAGCTGGGATACATTGTAAATCAAAATCTTCCCCTGTGATCCTACCTGAATTACTGACCTGGGAAGAGCCAAGAGCCCTTTACAGAGGTTAAATAAGCCAAACAGGCCCATATCACTAACACAATATTTTGAAAATCATGTTCACATTTATTATACTTACTTAATATTATCTAGCTGTCCAAAAATATTATTTTAAGAGTCTGTTCAATGGATACAAACCTATGGAAGTATTTGTTTTTGTGGAATTTCTCCTTCAGCCAGAATTTATCTCCATATTGACAAGACAAATACCAGTGTGGATTGTCCTCCGGCCCCCCAAATAGCGTTATTACAGACCCGAATGTCCTGGTGACGTTTGTTAAGACATGATTCTACCCCATCATTCAACGTTTATAATTCTCAGTCACCGGTCCAATCAGCACGAGTGAATGCATCCTTTGTGGTCCTAGAAACTGAATTCAAAGTCTGGGCTGATGTACAGAAAACACAATGCATACTTTGAAAAAGACTGGGACAGATCCAGCCACACCCAGATGTAAGGCCCCAGTGACCTTCCTGCAGAGAACATATACCTTCTAAATAGCTCAGTGTTTACAGTTGTTGAGAGCTGGAGAGATGTTGTGAGTTTCTTTCTATTGTTGTCTCTTCTTAGCCTCTCATATTCTTAGAGCCTTGGTTTTTTTTCCTAAGCCAGCAATTCAGGAGAAGTCTACATCAAATTAAGTCAGAAGAAGCCCAGTGCATGAATGTGAGTAGCCCGGGAGTGGTACCAGCAGGAGGAGGGAGTGGGTGGCAGGTGTGGAAGAAACTCACACCAGGTGCAAGGAAGGCAGAAAATAAGTGGAGGCGTCTGCATACGCCGCCTGCAGCGACTTTCTCTTGGCATCAGAATCCGAATGCATCATGGGCCCAGGTTGGTTGTGTGGGAGCCAGATTTTCTAAGGACAGACTCTATCCCATTAACATTTTATCTGGAATAAAGTGGGGCTTGCTAATTCGCTCAGGACTCTCTCATATTTACTGACATCATTTCTTGGCCTGGCCATTGTGGACTCTTACCTACTGTTTCTCTAATCCTTACTACCAAAAATTATCCCCACCCTAGGTACAGGGTACACTTTCATATGTTCCGCCCATCTTCTCAGAACTCTCCAGCACATTCCTGCCCCTCCCCAGACCTTTCCACACCCATCCAGCACCTTGCATATTGTCAGATCAGGCAGGTGCATAGTGATGCATGCAGCCTAGAAGTAGTGGTGGAGAACACAAAGAACAAAAGATGTCACTTTTCTTACGCTTAAGGAGCTCAAATACTGAGGAGGTCTGGTAGAAGAGCTATTCAGTTAATAGGTGACTACAATTCAATGCTGGTAGCAGTGGCATTAGGTCCAGGAGAACCCAGAGTTGAAACACAACGATCTGGGAGGGAGGTGATCAGACATGGCTTCCAGAGGAAGTGACTTCCAAGGTGGGCCACAAAGGATGAAGAGTTAGACAGAGTTAGACATAAAGGATGAAGAGTTAGACAGGCAAGGCATTGGACAGGAAGGGCATTCTTTATGAGAGGATGTCATAAAAAGCCCTAAAAAAGTAGGTGAAAATTAGACCGGGCGCCGTGGCTCATGCCTGTAATCCCAGCACTTTGGGAGCCCGAGGCAGGCAGATCATGAGGTCAGGAAATCGAGACCATCCTGGACAACATGGTGAAACCTGTGTCTACTAAAAATACAAAAATTAGCCGGGCGTGGTGGTGGGTGCCTGTAATCCCATCTACTTGGGAGGCTGAGGCACGAGAATCACTTGAACCTGAGAGGTGGAAGTTGCAGTGAGCTGAGATCGCACCACTGCATTCCAGCCTGGTAACAGAGCAAGACGCCGTCTCAAAAAAAAAAAAAGGTGAAAATTGCAGAAGTGTGTAGGGCTAAGTAGTTGCTAGAACATAAAGTATGAGGCATCAAATAAAAAGAAATGAGGGTAGAGACAGAGGTGGTGGGGGGCCAGGTCCTGGAAGTCATGCCACATGAAGAGCTTAAGCCTGGCCTTTTTTTTTTTTTTTTTTTTTTGAGACAGAGTCTCACTCTGTCACTCAGGCTGGAGTGCAGTGGTGCAATCATGCTCACTGCAGCCTTGACTTTTCAGGCTCAAGCAATCCTCCTTCCTCAGCCTCCTGAGCAGCTGGGACTACAGGCATGCACCACTATGCCCAGTTAATTTTTAAATTTTTTGTAGACAGGGATCTCACTATGTTGCCCAGGCTGGACTCAAAATCCTGACCTCGAGCAATCCTCCTGCCTTGGCCTCCCACAATATTGGAATTATGGGTGTGAGCCACCTTGCCTGGCCAAGACTTAAGGGTCCTTTTAGATCAGGAGAAGCCATTATAAAGCCTGGAGCAAGGGAATAGTGGGTGTTCCACAGCGAGAGGTCTGCACTTCATGGCGGTTGGATGCTGTGGGGCAAAGTTCCCTGGTAACTTTCATCCAGAAAGTTCCTTGTAGCTAGCTTTAAAAATGCTTCAAAGTAATGAAAAAAGAGCTTCTTAAATGTCTGCATATGATGTATTTAAATAAAGGACACATTTTGCTGTATTTTGTTTCTCACAGACAATATGGCACCTAAAATGAGGACCATTTTTCCTTTTCCGAGTATATCCGTAGTGAACTTGAAGTCCACATGTAATGTTCTCCACATATTTAATCAGTTGTATTGTCTATAAACATAATAAAGTACCTCAGGAAAGATGTACAAGGAAGTATTTACATTGGTAGCTGATGGAGTGAAAACTTTAAAAATTTGGTACCTTTAAAATATATTTCCTATTGTTTTTAAAAAGCTAACTTAAAAATTTATTTATTTATTTATTTTGGTTGAGATGGAGTCTCACTCTGTCGCCCAGGCTGGAGTGCAGTGACACAATCTCTGCTCACTGCAACTTCCGCCTCCCTGGTTCAAGGGATTCTCCTGCCTCAGTCTCCTGAGTAGCTGGGACTACAGGCGCGCGTCACCACGCCTGGCTAAGTCTTGTATTTTTAGTAGAGACGGGGTTTCATCATGTTGGTCAGGCTGATCTCGAACTCCTGACCTCGTGATACGCCCACCTCGGCCTCCCAAAGTGCTGGGATTACAGGCGTGAGCCACCACGCCCGGCAAAAAAAAAATTTTTTTAATTTTTAATTTTTTTTTTTTTGACGGAGTTTCACTCTGTCACCCAGGCTGTAGTGCAGCAGTGCGATCTCGGCTCACTCAATCCCTGCCTGCCGGGTTCAAGCGATTATCCTGCCTCAGCCTCCCGAATAGCTGGGATTGTACAGACACCCGCCACCACGCATGGCTAATTTTTTTTTTTTGAGACAGAGTCTCGCTCTGTCGCCCAGGCTGGAGTGCAGAGGTGCGATCTCGGCTCACTGCAAGCTCCGCCTCCCGGGTTCACGCCATTCTCCTGCCTCAGCCTCCCGAGTAGCTGGGACTACAGGCGCCGCCACCTCGCCTGGCTAATTTTTTGTATTTTTAGTGGAGACAGGGTTTCACCATGTTGGCCAGGCTGGTCTCAAACTCCTGACCTTAGGTGATCCACCCGCCTCAGCCTCCCAAAGTGCTGGGATTACAGGCATGAGCCACCCTGTCCGGCCAAAAAAATATTTTTTTAAATAGTGACAGATATTCATGAAAAATTTTTTTGCAAGTGGTTGAGGTGAGGGAAACTTAATCCAATACACTCTTATGAAACAGTCAGTAAAACTTAACACTCAACCATTCAAATCTGCCTGGCTGCTTCTTACTCCCCAGCTTCTGAGAACATCAACCAAGGGCCACTTCCCATTGGCACTGGCCCAGACCAAAGCCTGCTCCAGACGGACCCAGCACACAGTACAGAAGCCTGTGAGGGATGGTGGTTCCTTCCAGAAAGGACGCCTGGTGACTCTCATGAGCACGGTGACCCAGACAAGCCTCACATACTTGCTGTCTACACAGACACGCACACACCCACACCACACAACCACACCACACATACACACACACCACACACACACTACAAACACATACCACACTACAAACACACACCACACTACAAACACACCACACACTACACACACACTACACACACACCATACACATACCACGCACATACACCATACATACACACCACACACACCCACACCACACAACCACACCACACATACACACACAACACACACACTACAAACACACCACATACATACACACCACACACACAACCACACACACACATACTACAAACACACCACACACACCCCACACAAGCATATTGGGACACCACACACACACACACCATATCCCTGCTAACCTCACCTCCAGCTCTAAGTGATCAGGTGAAATTTCCTTCCACCGCCCTCCTCCTTTTTTCTGAACACCCTCAATCCTTTCTCTTTTTTGGAATTCTGTAGGAAATTTGCTTTAGATATGTGGGAAAAAAGAAATAGTCATTCCTTCCTTTCCTAGTGCAAGAGAAACGGCTCACACTTCAGACCACACAAATGTGGGGTCAGATTCCAGCTTTGCCTAGGAAAAGCTATGTGAACAATGTGAACATACTATTGCTTCAGTGTCTCTAAGCCTCATGTTTTTCATCTGTACGTGAGGTTAACACGATGACTTCCTATCATTAAAAGGAATGATGTAGGCTATCACCAACTATACCAGCAAAAATAAGATTAAATGCCATGTATGCAATATTTACATGTGTTTAAAATTGGTGATTGTAAAGAAAGGGTTAACACTCACACCACGATAAATGTTGGTTCACCGCCCCTCCTACAAGTCTTTGTGACCTGACAGTTTAGCATCTCTGAAAATGAACTGCTCATGAGATAGCATAATTCTCTCGTCTCCAGCCACCTTGCCCATCCTCTTTCTGTCCCTCTCTAAGTAGATTTTTGTGACCACCACTCTAGTTTAGCTCTTACGAATGCCGCGTTATTGGGGACCTTTCTGCATTGAGTCTACTTTCAGGCATTAGGTGGCTTCAAACAGCACTCGAAAGTATGCCAGTGATAATGACACTAGACATAAGAGCTGGGAGTTATTTCAAGAATGGCAGGCAGGTGTGTGTGTATGTGTGGTGTGGTTGTGTAGTGTGTATGTGTGTGTGTGTGTGTGTAGACATTAAGTATGTGAGGCTTGTCAGGGTCACCGTGCTCATGCGCGTCATCAGTCACCCACAAGCATGCTGGGTCACTGATGAAAACAAGCACATGGGGACACACGGGAAAGATGTAATGCAGGTCACAGACCACCTATGGGAAACAGAGTTTAGAAAAGAAACCCAGTCCTGAACCAAAGAGGGAGCTTGGTGTTATCTTCTGCCTCAGCTGCCTGGCATACCTTGGACGCTTTCCCAAATTAACATAAACAACTGAAGACTGCACAGTATATAAAAACAGTAAGCTGCAAATTGGAATTTCCAATAAAAACCTATGACTTAAAAATTGAGAATTCTCTTTGGATCTTCTGCAGCTAGATTCTCTCTCTGTATGTTTCAACTCATTGTTACCCACTCCTCCAGGCTAAAATATCAGGTTAGATTTGTATAACCGAGAAGAGCTGAAACCTGGCTACTTGCTCAGATCTTAAACTAGAGATATTTCAGCCAGAATGATGATTTGTGAACATCCGAAGCAGCTTCCAAGATTCTAAAATCAGTAAGTACCCCTGTAACAGCTCCACGAACTTTGAGCAATGGGACTGCATCAATGAAAACGATGTCTAACATCCGTCTGAAAGAAACATCACCTATTTCAACTCATAAATTCTAGAATGCTTATTTTAAAAGTTAATTTTGTTATGTTACAGTTGTGTTTATCAAGGACTATGAAAAGCATTAATTCAAAAAACAGTTAAAATTCAGCAACTATGTAATCTAAGTTAGTTTTACTGGGGCAACTGCAGCCAGCATTTCTTAGATCACTATATCACACATATTGATAAGACAACGGAGTCAACAATAAACTGTTGCTACAAGCAACCAAACTAATAGTTTTCTAAGTATTTAAATTTATTTCATAATAATTTCAAATGAGTCAGTTCTCTAGGTGAGCAGAATGTTAGCAAACTCAATCTATCAATCAGAATGGAAATTAGTACCTACCTGAAACCCTATTGAGTGTCACCCAGAAATGCTCATCAGGACTATAGGTATCTTTTGACCATTGTAGCAGATCAATGGCCCTTTTGTCATGGAGAACAAAGTTGACAAACTCTCTGGTAAGCGCTACATAGGCAGTGCCAAAGTAGATGGTCAGCTGATGTGGAGGTGAAGTTTTCAAAATATTAGTAGTTTTCACAAAAGAGCCACCTTTATCTGTATGCTCTTGGTGGACATATTTAGTTCGCTTAATTGCATGGTCAGGAGGCAGCACCCCTGGGGTGATATTTTTCCCTTTAAATCCTTTCAGATGCTTAACTATCTCCCGGTTGGTTTTCAGGGGGAAGTCTTGTCCACAGGTGTTGATGACATACTTCCAGGGAACCTCAGAGGCGACAAGGTCTTTCAGACAGTTCAGATCAGCCTGGAGTCTGGAAATTCCTGCATAAACCACAGACTCTGTCTTTGAAGCAATGAAAGCATTTTGGAAGCAACTCAGTAACTGCCTCACAGATTCCTTAAACTCAGCTGGGGCTTTCTCATCCACGTGAACACAGTAGGCATTTTGGGGCATATAAATAGCCCTAAAGAGCCTTTCAAAGGTATCAAAGTCTTTATGGATGACCGTGACATAGGCCAAAGGGAATGCAACCTCTTCTTCCGAAAGGGGACTTGTGATGTAGTGATTCTGGGTCAGGTAATCCTTGCAAGGGACACTTCGCAAAGGTGATGGCAATATATTTTCCCACAAAAAGACTGGCTTTTTCTCTAAGGCATGATTACAGGCAGTTTTCCTAAAATATCTTTCACTGGAACTGTTCAGCTTCTCGTAACTTTTTGACGGGCTCAATTGGCTACTGTAAAATCTCGCAAAAATGACCACACTGAGCAGAGTGAAAGCAAAAAAGCAGTACCTCCAAAAGTTCATTGTTTTCACTTCCCTGGGGAAGCAATCTCTTCTTTTCAGAGGATGAGAAGTAATTGGTGTGAGAGGCTGAATTTACTTCTCTTGCCAGTCTTGAATTTCGACAGCTTCTCCAGAGGGCTACTTGCTTTCCTGAATCCTTTAATCCTCCTGTATCCTCTGCTTCAGTGTCTCGTCCATCCTTTTTGGATGTGCCTGGAGATGCGGTGCATCCCTCTTGCACTTCGGTCTGCAGTTCCCCAGGGCTGAATCCCTGCTGTTTGTAGAGGCTCAGCTAAGCCCAGCCCAGCCCAGCCTCCAGGAATCGTCCTCATTTACATATGAAATGCAAATTACGTTCTGGAATGGAAGGACGGGTCCTTTTCACTGGAGCTGTTTCCCTTGCTTCACCCTCACTGCCTTCCCCTTCCATCAATCTCTTTCGATCTGATCTCCCTTCTCACGCTTTTTCCAAGCCTTCTAGAATCAGAGGCTCTATTTTTTCTGGCTAGCCCCACAACCTGCTGGCAGTCCTTGGAAGCTACAGCATTTAAGGATATCAGCTTCTCTGGTTTATTTCTCTTCCTGTTCTCTGCCACTTCTTTTCATTTTAGTGTTATCTCTACCTCTGGGCACATACAGACACAGATAATGAAAAATGAATGTGTGCCAGGCATGGTGGCACGCACTTGTAGTTTCAGCTACTCAGGAGGTTGAGGCGAGAGGACTGCTTGAGCCAAGGAGGTCAAGGCTGCAGTGAGCTATGATCGCAGCACTGCACTCCAGCCTGGGTGACAGTGAGACCCTGTCTCTTCAAAAACTTATTTTAAAAAATACATTTGTAACGTGTCTAAGTAGAAGATTATCAGTGGCAGAAAAATATAACAAGGTAGATTTAGATTCTAATCATGTGTCAGAATATAGTATACACACACACGCGCATGTACACACACACACACTGACAAGAAGGAACAATGAATTACACCCTTGGGAGCACAGTCACACACAGGGCAGAAGGAACCTAGGAGTGACATTTTACATGAAAGAGTCAGTGCTGATATCATAGAATGAAATAAATGTGGGGAAAAGAAAGAGATCAGATTGTTACTGTGTCTATGTAGAAAAAGGAAGACATAAGAAACGCCATTTTGATCTGTACTATGAAAAATTTTTCTGCTTTGAGATGCTGTTAATCTATAACTTTTGTCCCAACCTTATGCTCACAAAAACATGTGCTGTATTGAATCAAGGTTTGATGGATCTAGGGCTGCGCAGGATGTGCCTTGCTAAAAATGTGTTTGCAGGCAGTATGCTTTGTAAAAGTCATTGCCATTCTCCATTCTCTATTAACCAGAGGCACAATGCGCTGTGAAAGGCCGCAGGGACCCCTGCCCAAGAAAGCCTGGGTATTGTCGAGGTTCCCCCCACTGAGACAGCCTGAGCTATGGCCTCCTGGGAAGGGAAAGACCTTACAGCCCCTCAGCCCGACACCCGTAAAGGGTCTGTGCTGAGGAGATTAGTGACAGAAGAAGGCCTCAATGCGGTTGAGATGAGAGGAAGCCATCTGTCTCCCGCACGTCTCTGGGAGTGGAATGACTCGGTGTAAAACCAACCATACATTCTATTCTAAGAGAAAACCGCCTTGTGACTAGAGGCGAGACATCATGGTGGCAATACTACTTTTTACTGCACGGAGATGTTTATGTAAAGTTAAACATAAATCTAGCCTACGTGTGCATCCAGGCACAGCACCTTTCCTTAAACTTATTTATGACACAGATTCCTTTACTCACATGTTTTTCTGCTGACCTTCTCCGCAGCTTCACCTTATAGCCCCACCACATTCCCCTCGCCAAGACAGTAAAAATAGTGATCAATAAATACTGAGAGAACTCAGAGACCAGCGCCAGTGCAGGTCCTCACTTACTAAGCGCCGGTCCCCTGGGCCCGCTTTTCTTCCAGTGTACTTTGTCTCTGTGTCTTATTTCTTTTCTCAGTCTCTCGTCTCCACCTTGCAAGAAATACCCACTGGAGTGGAGAGGCAGGCTCCCTTCATCAAACACATATAAGTTTGCATGCCTGAGAAATGTGATAGTGTTCCCAGAGAGCAAAAGTTGGATCCCATTTCACAAAGAGAGTTTCAGATAACTTGAGCTGTTGACACAGTATTATCTACAATATGTGGAGTGACTACCTACCGGCTCTCTTTAAAAGCCTGACAACCTCAGTTCTGAGGTCATTTCAAAGAACTTAAAGGATTCTCATTCTCCTTCCCACCCAACCCTCTCTCCAACTTCCTTTTCTGAAGAAAGAACAAAACCACCAGGGCTGCTGCAAAATTCCTGGACGTATCAGTCAGTGTAATTCAGGGGAACCAGGAAAAGCACAGGTCTGGTGGCATTACAGAGGGTTCTCAGAGTTCACCAGCTTGCAGTGCTGCAAGCGATCTCGCAGCCAATGCGAAGTATATTGGGGATTGATGTGGACAGTAAGGACACTTCCAAGGGAGAAATTAACTGGTCCAACTAAAAGATCAACTGTGGCAGCCACACAAGGTGTGTTAAGAGTGGGCCCTGCTCCCATCTTACTCCCGTAGTCACCTAGCAATCCTACCTGCCAGGGCTTGTGCCAATTGGAACAGCTGCTCCTGTTAGGAAAACATTTGATGAACAATGCAGCCATTTCCCTGCCCCCTCTCTGTTCCACTCCACCCCTTAATTTCCTACAGTGAACTGTAGGAATGAATGGCAACAGTGGCATGGATGCGATGGATATTGATTTGGATATTAATGTGGTGAGCTGCTAGAGAGTTGGCGGGGATCTTTGAGATCACCCATCACAACCCCGTTATTTTCACAGATGAGCAAATTGGGGCCTTTAAAAACATTCTCCCCAACGTCATTCAGCTGGATAGAAACCAGAGCCTTAATTCTACAGCTCCCTGGTCCAGGTGCTGAAGCCAGTCTGTTTGGGTAAATCCCAGCTGCTCGAAGTGCCAGGGTAAAGTTACTTAACCTCTTTACACAACCAGGCCCTCCCACTGTGAAAAGATAAAGAACAGTGGCTCTTATTTCAAATGGTTGTCAGGAAGACTAAATGAGACACCTCTTGCTGAGGGTTTGGCAAGAATCTGGGCACCTGGTACATGTTCCATAAGCATTAGCTATGGTTGCTGTTGTTGTTTCTCTCTTGGAAAATATCCAACACTTCTGACCCTGCTAATGAACTGATATTTTGATTTCTGTTCTTAGTAATGGAAAAAAAAAAAAACACATTTACCTTAAGGCTTTCAAATGCTTTATTCCCGGAGGTTAAATTCCATTCTCCTTCCCCATCACTGCCTCCCCTTTAGCCCATGGGAAAATATATTTATATATTTATATAAAAACATATAAATATTTTTATATAAGTATAAAAATATTTTAACACATATATATGCATATATAAAAATGCATTTATAAATATATATTTTATATATGTACTTTAAGAAATATATTTTTGTATGCATATTTAAAGTATATATTACATATGTATTTTAAAATATATATTTAAAAATATATATACATATAATACGTATGATACATACATATATACACATAAATGTATTTATATATGCATATAAGTGTGTGTATATATATATTACTATTTTATTATGTATATTCTCATACACACTCTAGAAATGTGACCGTATGAAGGGAACAATCCAATAACCATTTTGATGCCTTCACGTCTCTTCATTCTTACTAGAACCACACCCTTTTCTGTAAAATTTGTCCTTGGCAGGTCTTGTGGAGAACACAAGGGGAAAGTTGAAGTCGGAAAAGGGAGGCAAAGGGCTTTCATTGCAGGTTCAGTCCGTTTTTTCTCTTCTCTTTGCCTCAAGCCCTGATCCTACAATAAGGAGCTCTGATAAGCGCCAGTGCAAAACAAACTCAATAAATCATTCATCATGATTTAGCCAAAGCAGATTGCAGATGGGAGTGGCAGCGTGATTTATAGTTCAAAACAGCAGCATCCAAAAATAAATAAATGAGGCCGGGCACGGTGGCTCATGCCTGTAAGCACAGCACTTTGGGAAGCCAAGGCGGACGGATCACCTGAGGTTGGGAGTTCGAGACCAGCCTGACCATCATGGAGAAACCCTGTCTCTACTAAAAATACAAAATTAGCCAGGTGTGGTGGTGCATGCCTGTAATCCCATCTACTAGGGAGAATGAGGCAGGAGAATGGCTTGAACACAGGAGAATGGCTTGAACCCAGGAGGCAGAGGTTGCAGTGAGCCCAGATCGCGCCATTGCACTCCAGCCTGGGCAACAAGAGCAAAACCCCGTCTCAAAAAATAAAAAATGATAAATAAATACATAAAGAAAACAAAACCCCAAAACCACGTCCATCATTTGTCCTGACTTATTTACAGTGGTTTAGATGAACAGACCCAGCCTAGCATGTAATGCCTTCCGAGTGGCTGGCCCTAGCAGTAGGTTTGTTTTCTTTGGTATCTGTGGCAATTGAACAGGCATTTCCTTCCAGTAAATAATTGGGCAGGCTAAGCTATTAACTTCCAACCAGGGCATTATTTCTGTTCTGCCCACTTTAGTTGGTTCAACAGACTGAAAATTGGCATTAAGTGGTCATTCTGTATCAGTCCCACCTCTCTCTGTCCCAGGATAAACTTTACAGTCACAAACAAGAAGACAGCACGAGGACTATGGCTAACAACACGTCATCATCTCAACTCAACATGAAAACCAAGGGCTGGGCTGCCTGGGGGGTCCTTCTGAGCAGTGCTGGGATTTCTCTTCCCTCACAATGAGTTAGTTCTCATTAATCTTCCACAAGCTCTGCTTCCATTGCAGGTGAGTTTATAAAGGCTGAGGCAGATGCCGGTCAGGGGAAGGGCAGGACTGGAACCCGAGTCTGAGCTGCTCTCAAACCTTACTGTTCTTCATCACCCTCTGCAGAATGAGTGGCTATTGAATCAAGGCAGTGCCTTTTTTTTTTTTTTTTTTTTAAGGCAATGCTTTTTGATGAGTCCTCTCATCTCCACCAAGACCACTCCATCTTGATCTGTGTCTAAGGCTTTAGTTGTGTCCGATTGACAACCTCAAACTCTTTGGCCACAAGCGAGATGCAGGAAGTAAGCAAAAACAGATCTCCAAGCAACCACAATAATCATCACACATTGTAGGACGGATTCAGGCACTCAAATGCCTACAGGCAGGTAAGGCACAGTGTGGGAAGCTGGTGAAGGGTCAGACGAGCAGGGCCGATGAGTTCACAGAGGGCAGCGGACATTGAGGAGGGTTGGGTGGGGACCACAGGGAATGAGAGAGCTTGCATCCCTCCCCACTCCCCTACCCCCCGCAATTAATGCCGCATGGGATCATGAGCCCAGGGCTGCCAGCTCTTCCAGTGTTTTCAGAGAAGTGAGAAACCTGAATGTTAACAGAAAAACTCTCAAACTTACCCCTAAGGACTGCATTTGGCCCTCAGGATGCCATTTTTGTCTTCTTTGGTTTAAGCATCAAAGCTTACATCCTTTAAATCCCTCTGAGGCTTAGCCTATTAACTCTTAGTTTAGTCACGATCATAACAAATGTTCTTATAGCTACACAGATACAAAGTCACAAATTAGAACAGGCAAACAAAACTGGCAAGTTCAGGTCCCCTGCTGACAGCAGTAGGTGAAGTAAGTTCAACTACAAATGTAGAGCTGCATGAGATCATTTGGAGTAAGGATAACAGCATTTATACAGCTCCATGCCCATTTTATTACTTGTTTTTGGTTTTATTGTTTGTTTGTTTGTTTGTTTTTGAGACAGAGTCTTGCTCTGTGGCCCAGGCTGGAGTGCAGTGGTGTGATCTCGGCTCACTACAACCTCCGCCTCCCGGGTTCAAGCGATTCTCCTGCCTCAACCTCCCGAGTAGCTGGGATTATAGGTGGCAGCCCCATAGCCAGCTGATTTTTGTATTTTTAGTAGAGACGGGATTTCACCCTGTAGGCCAGGCTGGTCTCAAACTCCTGACCTCAAGTGATCCACCAGCCTCGGGTCTCACAAAGTGCTGGGATTACAGGCATGAGCTACCATGCCCGGCCCCATTTTATTACTTTACTAGATCAATATCTCTAGTACTTACAGAGATCAAACAAGTTAATGTCTATTAAAAGGCTTGAAAACTGTGAAGAAAATAGGCCAACCTAGCTTTCTTTGAATATAAGCAGAATACAAACATTTAATGAAACAAATAGAAATGGATTAATAGACATGTTATACATATATTCTGTACATTCTATTTAAAAAGGCATTTCTGAAATGTTTATTTAATATAATGGGTTTTTTCATTGAGGCACTGTTTTTAATAGCACAGTATACAGAGATAACAGATTGGGATAACAGTTTTATAAGACTAGAGGTTAATATTCCTCTTGTGAAGAGGTAGCCTATAAATCAATAAGAAAAGGTAAATAACCAAAGAGAAAAGTAGGTACATGACAATCACAATGCATGACATCACATGACAATCACAAAGTACGTGACAATCACAAAGCAGAAAAAACTAATGGCCAATGAACATATAGAAACACACCCTTTTCACACTAGAGGTCAGAGAAATTCATATTAAAACAAAATTATGCAATGCGGTAAATTCCTATAGTTCGATGTTGCTTCAGCATCCATTCTGAAGATAAGCTGGACTTTCTCAAACCAGAAGCAGGACTTAGTCAACCCTTACTTAAGACAGTTTCCAGTTCTCCGCCTCCTCCCAGTTCCTCAATGTGGTTAATCCAGATATCTGCCTCAAACAAGTGCTCAAAAGTGATGATCTTAACAACAACAACAAAAAAATGGATCTAAGTTAACTTCATTTTTGTATGCTTATCCTTTTCAATGTTCTCTCCTCCACAAGAATGTAAGCTCTATGAAGACAGGGGCTTCAAATCTACTCTTTTTTCCTTTTTTTTTTTTTTTAACTTTTAGACAGAGTCTCACTCACTCTGTTGCCCAGGGGCTGGAGTGCAGTGGCTCAATCTCGGCTCACTGCAAACTTCGCCTCCTGGATTCAAGCGATTCTCCTGCCTCAGACTCCAGAGTAGCTGGGATTATATATAGAAGCGCACCACCATGTCCAGCTAATTTTTGTGTTTTTAGTAGAGATGGGGTTTCACCATGTTGGCCAGGCTGGTCTCGAACTCCTGACCTCAAGTGATCCACCTACCTTGGCCTCCCAAAGTGCTGAGATTACAGGTGCGAGCCACTGCACCCAGCCAGCTTCATCTACTCTCTTTTTTTTTTTTTTTTTTTTGAGACGGAGTTTCACTCTTGTTGCCCAGGCTGGAGTGCAATGGCATGATCTCGGCTCACTGCAACCTCTGCCTCCCAGGTTCAAGCGATTCTCCTGTCTCAGCCTCCCTAGTAGCTGGGATTACAGGCATGTGCCACCACACCTGGCTAATTTTGTGTTTTTAGTAGAGACGGGGTTTCTCCATGTTGGTCAGGCTGGTCTGAAACTCCTGACCTCAGGTAATCCACCCGCCTCGGCCTCCCAAAGTGCTGGGATTATAGGTGTGAGCCACCGCACACGGCCCTTCATCTACTCTTTACCACTGAAAATGGCAGTGCAGAGCAGAGGTACCCAACAGATATTTCTTGAATGAGGTCAATCAACTACAGAAGTTAGAAAAAAGACTACAAATAAACCCACTTTTGGATGAATCAGTGAGGGGTGGTCATACTGGTGGTGGGTTAAATCAAGGAATAAGCGTTTGCAAAGCGCTAATTTTAAGGCGCACCTCCTACCACCACAAAGTTAAAAAACAAGGACCTGGCGTTTGCTTTAAATGGATTCAATAGGCCGGGTGCAGCAGCGCACACCTGTAATCCCAGCACTTTGGGAGGCTGAGGCAGGTGGATCACCTGAGGACAGGAGTTCAAGACCAGCCTGGCCAACACGGTGAAATTCCGTCTCTACTAAAAATGCAAAAATTAACTGGGCAGGGTGGCAGGCACCTGTAATCCCAGTGACTCGGGAGGCTGTGGCAGGAGAATCACTCGAAGCCAAGAGGGGAAGGTTGCAGGGAGCCAAGATCCATTGTACTCCAGCCTGGGCGAAAAGAGTGAAATTCCGTCTCAAAAAAATAAAATAAAATAAAAATAAACGCATTCAACAAACCAAGGAATTCGAGCCCCTTAACTTGGCCCGTGAGCACTTCTGCTCCTGGGGCTCTGGGCAGACTGCTCGGTGACCTACCAGGAAGGAGGTTTCCCTAGCATCTCGCCAATTCCCAGGGCGACAGAGCCCACTCTGCCCACTTTGTGGCTGAGCTCCCTGGCGTCAGGGAGTGGAGTCACTTGCCTGGGATGAGAGGAGGCAACTCCAGGAGCCGCAGGGGGCGTCCGAGTGCAGAGCCCCACCCCCTGCCCTACATGGCTGTCACCTCCCTCACACTGCACAGCAGCGCCCTGGAGCCAAGGTGTGATTTCTCTCCATCTGATGTGCAAGAAAGCCTCAGGGAGGTCAAGTTGCTAGGTCATAGTCATACGCGCCCAATTCTCACCAGCCTCCTGAGTGCTGCTTTTCTATTTTTCATTTTCATGTAATTTTTTAAAGATGAGATCTCACTCTGTCACCCAGGCTGGAGTGCAATGGTGAGAGCATAACTCACTGCAGCCTCGAACTCCTGAGCTCAAGAGATTCTCCCACTTCAGCCTCCTCCTATAGCTGAGACTACAGGCACTTGGCTAATTTTATTATTATTATTATTATTATTATTATTATTATTATTATTAGACATGAGGTCTAGCTATTTTGCCCAGACTGGTCTTGAACTCTTGGCCTCAAGTGATCCTCCAGCCTTGGCCTCCCAAAGTGATGGGATTACAGGCTTGAGCCACTGTATCCAGCTTCCTGAGTGCTTCTGAGCTCCTGCTTAACAACACTTTACCCCCTTTTCTGATTGCAGTGATCTCTCTGAATCCCGGTTCTTCTTTCTATGTGTGTCTCTCTGTCTCTCCCCAAATCTCTTTCTGTCTCTGTCCTATTCAAAGGCCCTCTCTCATTTTGGAGCTCCCCAACCCATTCCTCCCACCTCCCCCTAAGTCTTTCCATTCCACTCTCAAATGCTTCTTCCTCTGGATCCTGAATTCCAGCCTCCTGGAATAGGTTTTCGTTTTTTTAATTAACTATTCTGTGCACAAAAGGGCAGGCTTCAATTATCTAGGAAACTCACAATTATGACCAAACTGTTACCTCAGGTAACGTGAGGCAAATATATTTGCCATGTGATTCTACTTCAGTCTTCAGTGTTTCTTCTGCACAGGACCGTGCAGTAGGTATTTAAAGCTGTGGGCCATTCACTAGGTCTCTGTTGCAACAACTCAACCCTGCTGTTGAGGTGTGAAAATAGCCGTAACAATGCATGGCTGTGTCCTAATACAACTTTCTTTACGGATCCCGAAATCTGAATTTCCTACAACTCTTCATGTCACGAAGTTGCTTCTTTTGATATTTTTTCAATCATTTGAAAATGTGGCCGGGCATGGTGGCTCACGCCTGTAATCCCAGCACTTTGGGAGGCCGAGGCGGGCAGATCACCTGAGGTCAGGAGTTCGAGACCAGCCTGGACAACATGGTGAAACTCCCTCTCCACTAAAAATACAAAAAAAATTAGCTGGGCGTGATGGCAGGTGCCTGTAATCCCAGCTACTTGGGAGGCTGAGGCAGGAAAATCGCTTGAACCCAAGAGTCAGAGGATGCAGTGAACGGAGAATGCGCCATTGCACTCCAGCCTGGATGACAAGAGTGAAACTCCATCTCCAAAAAATAAAAAAGAAAGAAAGAAAATGTCAACCCAGCCTTTTGGCCAGAACTGCCATCTTCCAGTTAAATAGATGCTATATGAGATACACTATCACGGAAAGTTTGGTTGACAAGAAAGAGGATTTAATTTACCACATAAAAATTAATTTGCCAAGATGATGAACAAAAGGGAAAGAGGAGAGGCACCCAGTGTATGTTCTCTAGGCCTTTTAGAAAACATGGAGTTGTTCCTTTGGCCACGTATGTGCGAATCTATAAGAAAGGTGACATTGTAGGCATCAAGGGAATGGGTACTGTTCAAAAAGGAATGCCCCCAAATGTTACCGTGGCTAAGCTGGAAGAGTCTGTTCCCCAGCATGCCGTTGCCATCATTGTAAACAAACAAGTTGGCGGGGCGCGGTGGCTCAAGCCTGTAATCCCAGCACTTTGGGAGGCCGAGACGGGCGGATCACGAGGTCAGGAGATCGAGACCATCCTGGCTAACACGGTGAAACCCCGTTTCTATTAAGAAATACAAAAAACTAGCCGGGCGAGGTGGCGGGCGCCTGTAGTCCCAGCTACTCGGGAGGCTGAGGCCGGAGAATGGCGTGAACCCGGGAGGCGGAGCTTGCAGTGAGCTGAGATCCGGCCACTGCACTCCAGCCTGGGCGACAGAGCGAGACTCCGTCTCAAAAAAAAAAAAAAAAAAAAACAAGTTAAGGGCAAGATTCTTGCCAAAAGAAATAATGTGCGTATTGAGCACATTAAACACTCTAAGAGCAGCTAGCTTCCTGAAACGCGTGAAGGAAAATGACAGAAAAAGAAAGAAGCCAAAGAGAAAGATGCCCGAGTTCAACTGAAGCGCCAGCCTCCTCCACCCAGAGAAGCACACTTTATGAGAGCCGGTGGGAAGGAGCCTGAGCTGCTGGAACCTCTTCCCTATGAATTCATGGCATCATAGGTGTTAAAAAAATAAAAGACCTCTGGACCGTAAAACAAACAAACAGACAAAAAACATTCTTGGCTCAAGGGCAGTACCAAAATAGGCAGATTTGGCCCATGGTCTATAGTTCCCTGATCTCTGCTCTAGATTATAATCATGCTTCCGCCATCCTAAATTTTGCAATTTGGGGATCTTTACCACCACCTGTAATTTCTGTGTTTTTCCAGATGAGGAAGTGTGAAATGAGGGAAAATAACAGTGTTGAGCATCCCTCTCCCCATGCCCCCTTTACATGTACCATCTGAGTTGCAGTGCAAAGGGGTGGATTTATAGAGAATGTAGGCAAGTAATTTATACTCACAGCCTCAGTTTTCTTTTCTGTAAAATGCAGGTAATAGAAACCACCTCACAAGGCAGTGAGAGTTAAAGGGGATGGTAGGTATATAAGCACATGCATATAAATGTGGGCACATTCCTGGTGCCCACCAAAGCTGGTTTCTGCTGGAGGTGACAAGGAACCCATGAGTGGACAAGCTTCTCTTGGCCAGTCCTAGATATGCCAGGGCAGAGTCAGATGCCACCGTTTAAGGCAGGCTGCAGAGCCACTTTGCATGCCTCCGTTTCCTTTCGTCTTCTATAGAATGGAGACATTAAGAACGCTGACCTCATAGGGTTCTTAAGAGATTGAAATAGGCCAGTATATAAAAAGAGTTTAGAACAATGCCTTGCACGTAATTAGTACGTGACAAATCTCCAGACATCTCTCTCTGTCGCCAAACCCAGCTCATCTAGGCCCCTGAGCACCCTGACCACCTTCCAGGGTAGGTTTAGTGAAGCAGAATGGCTGGTGTGCAGGGGTGGTTCCGTCACCTGAAATATCCCTAAGCACAGGCAGAAGCCCTCAAGGCCACTGTTGTCATGGGCAGTCTCAGCCCAGTGTGGGGGAACTGCATTTCATTCCCAATTGCAGCCTGGTCTTTGACGCTGCATCTGACTTGGTTGCTCCAGTGAGCTGGCCTGCTGGTGCACCTGCAAAAAACTAATGATAGGGTCCATATGTGGCATGGTGGTGAAGACCACTGCGTTTCAGTGGAAGACCACATTTAAATCTGGCCCTGCGGTTTGCTAAGGGGCCCTGAGAAAGATTCTAAAAATTACTGTGCCTTAGCTTTCCAATTTTTAAAAGGCAGTAGGAGAAAGCCTATCCAAGTGGCGGAAAGTAAATCTAAGAAGCTTTCCATGGCTTCTCTGTCTGTTACACCACCTGCCCCCACCCCAACTTACCTTGCTCTTCCAGGGTCACCCTGCTTTTCTCTACTTCCCTAGCAACCCCACCGGGAGAGAAAGTTTCTTTCCCTTCTGGTGTTAACTGCCCAGCTGTTAACACTAAATACCCAAGCAAAGATAACAACAACAACAACAACAACAACAAAACCCACACATGAAAACTTTATCTTTGACTATATTCTGTTAAATTTCAAGGAACAGCATAGGTAACTATTTGTCTTTCTGCGCCGAATGTCTCATCCGAGAAAAAAAAAGATTAGAAATTCCAAGAGACACTATTTGACAATCTAGCTGCTGCCAGAGATCTATATCTAGAACATCCCGTCCTTTATATCTTCCGAACACTTTCAAATAAATGGAAACAAAAGTCTTAAAATAGAGATAGGCAGTGATTTCTTCCAACTTGTAATGTTAATAGCCCTATTAAATTCTGGACTCATTTTCAGTTTACTCAGTCCACTCTTACACTAGCTCCTTTCCTACAGAGCCAGCCATTTGCCTGAGTTTGGACAGTTTGTTAGGGCAGAGGGCTTGGATAGATCCCAAAAACCAGATGTTTCTTCTGCTTTCCCAGAAATTAAATCAGGAACAAATTTGCCTCCAAGATACATCCTGTATTTGTACCTAACTGGAGACAATTTTTGCATTTGACGCTCTCACTGGGTAATATAGTTTTAAGTTCACATTTTATATTTAGCCATCTATCTTTTTATTTCATTTTATTTTATTTACTTATTTATTTATTTATTTTTGAGATGGAGTCTTGCTCTGTCGCCCAGGCTGGAGTGCAGTGGCACAATCTCAGCTCACTGCAAGCTCTGCCTCCCGGGTTCACGCCATTCTCCTGCCTCAGCCTCCCGAGTAGGTGGGATTACAGGCGCCCGCCACTACGCCCAGCTAACTTTTTTTGTATTTTTAGTAGAGACGGGGTTTCACCGTGTTAGCCAGGATGGTCTCGATCTCCTGACCTCGTGATCTGCCTGCCTCAGCCTCCCAAAGTGCTGGGATTACAGGTGTGAGCCACCGCGCCCGGCCTGCCATCTATCCTTTTAGATGACATCCTTAAACTCTATCCTCTCTCCTAAAAAACAATCAGAAAATCATTATCAATGGAATAGGTCCAGTCCGGGTCCACTTTGGATGGGGTCTTCACGACTGATATTGTAGCTTTGATTACTACCCTTCAATGTGTTGTAACCTACATAAATGAGTGGTTTCAAGTATCTTTTTCTTTCCAGGTTATTGATCAGTGCTGTTCTGTGGAACATAAACATATTGGGCACTGAATTCTTCATCCTGACATGGAAAGGTGAGCAGGAATGGGGTGGGAGGTGCTTAGGGTGATCAACTGTCCCGGTTTGCCCAGAGCTGAGGGATTTCCCAGAACACAGGATTTCAGTACTAGAACTAGAGAAGCTTTGGCAGACCAGGGAGAATTGTTCACTCTAGACAGCATCAGTCCTAACCACTCCCAGATAGACAATTACTACTGAAGGTATTACTGATTAGGGATATACAATAACTGCTCAGTGTGAAAGGAAAAGAAACATTCAAATCATTATCTCGGGGGTGTGGAGGGGGAGGCATGCAAATCATCACTAAGTCTATAGTGCGGAAAATCTCTGCGTGATCCTTCTTCACATTTCCGTGAACCACTGAGGCATGGGGACAAATGATTAATATTCGTGGGATGGCTTTACAGTGAACCCAAAAGAATGCATTTAAATTATACCAACTACACAGATGTTTTCCAGTGGGTATAGGAAGGTGTTGGTAACAAACAATAATGGGAGAACATAAAGAGATAATAATTTCTACTATAGGGCTTGGCGCAGTGGCACACACCTGTAATCCCAGCACTTTGGGAGGCCGAGGTGGGTGCATCACCTGAGGTCGGGAGTTCAAGACTAGCCCGGCCAACGTGGTGAAACCCCGTTGCTATTAAAAATACAAAAATTAGCCAGGTATAGTGGTAGGTGCCTGTAATCCCAGCTACTCGGGAGGCTGAGGCAGGGAGAATTGCTTGAACCTGGGAGGCGGAGGTCGCAGTGAGCGACCAATTGCACCATTGCACTCCAGCCTGGGTAACAAGAGCAAGACTCTGTCTCAAATAATAATAATAATAATAATAATTTCTACTATAGCATTACAGTTTCTAAACACCCCTCCCTCTATACCACGTGTAACTTGAGAGATCTTCTTTCAGTATGGGGTGGGATTAATACAAACATATGGGATTGTAGGGATGGAATGCTCATTCTAAGCTTTGTAAGAAATAGGCAGTGAGGCTAGAAAATGTAAACTCATTTTAAGGAGCAGGACAATCAGCCAGCCACTTGATCTCTCTGGCTCACAATCTCCAAATTTGTATAACTCGGATTAGAGGATGCTCTCTAAGGCCCCTTGTGGTTTTTAATGCTGTCATTATTTTAGATTCAGCATAGAATAAACAGGAGGCTGTTTTTAATGGGAAGACTGTACTTGAGAGGCTTGGTTTAGATTGAGTACATGACAAACAAAGTCCATAAAGTGGTAGGATAATGGACCAGAGATAAATCTAGAAGGCTTAGAAGTGGGGAGGAAGCTGGTTAACTGCAACAGACCAAAATCTTGGGAGAGAAGAAACCAGACAGGGACGTGTTCAGCCTCTCTAGGACATGGCCCAAAACTTCGCAAGGACTTCAGGGTCTTGGGGACAGTAGTTTCCACATAGGACACAAGAGGGGATTTGGACTCTAAGGCAGGAGGGCCTTTTTCAGTAGGCCCCCCAAAGAACCTGAAGAAGGAGCTCAGACTTGGACCAAGAGCAGAATTAGATTTTCAGTGAAGGAAGAATTATGTGAAGATTGGGTCTAAGGAAGGAGATGGCTAGAAAGAAAATGAACCAGGAAATGTCCAGAAGAGAGGGCCGATGGTAGCACGAAGTTAAATTTATCAGGATGACATGAGTATCTCCAGCTTACTCAGGAAAGACTGAAGTTGTATCCTCCGATATTTTCACAGTTAAGTTCTGTTCTTTTAAACCTGGCTGAGGAGGAAGGTTATGGTAGAATACATTTCACAAAAGTACAGAGCTGAAGGGCAAAGCTTCAAAAGCGCAACTCCCATCCATCCATTCTCCAGAAATGTGATGTCAAAAGGAGACACAAGGTAAGTGGATTCAGGAAAAGCCTTCTGCCGCTCATGGCTTTGTCCAGAAGCACTTAAGAAAGAATGCCACATGCTGGGTGCCGTGACTAATGCCTGTAATCCTGACACTTTGGGAGGCTGAGACAGGTGGATCACGAGTCCAGGAGTTCAAGACCAGCCTGAGTAACATGGCAAAACCCCATATCTACAAAAATTACAAAAATTAGTTGGGCATGGTGGTGCATGGGAGGATCGCATGAGCCTGGTAAGTTGAGGGTGCTGTGAGCCGTGATCACGCCACGTACTCCAGCCTGGGTGACACAGTGCAACCCTGTTGAAAGAAAGAAAAGAAAAGAGAAAGAGAGACAAAGGAAGGAAGGAAGGAAAAAGGTAGGAAGGAAGAAAGGAAGGAAGGAAAGAAAGAGAAAGAAATCAAAGAAAGAAAGAAAGAAAGAAAGAAAGAAAGAAAGAAAGAAAGAAAGAAAGAAAGAAAGAAAGAAAGAAAAGAAGGGAGGGAAAGAAAGAAAGGAAGGAAGGGAAAGAAAGAAAGGAAGGAAGGGAAAGAAAGAAAGAAAGAGAGAAAGAAATCCACATGAGGTCAGAGGGTGAGAGAAAGACAGGTGCATGAGCAGTCCTAGCATCGAAAAACTACATTGAGAAATGGTTAGAAAAGCAGTTAACATATTTTTGCTTAGGGCATAGCTGACACAGCAAATGGTCCACTATGATGGTGGCTGGACCTTGGGTTGAAGAACAGCCTGTCTGGAGCAGATGCTGCCCCCAGGCTGGGCTCAGAATGAGAAGCATTCCCAAAATAAGCAGGATGCTTTGGAAAAACTGAGTGGGAGAGAACTGTCATTCTGATGCCCAAGAGCAGAGGAGCATTTAGGAAACGTCAAAGAAAAATTGAACATGGGCCAGGTGCAGTGGCTCATGCTTATAATACCAGCTACTTGGGAGGCTGAGGTGAGAGAATTGCTTGAGCCCAGGAGTTTGAGGCTGCAATGAGCCAAGATCATGCACTGCAATCCAGCCTGGGAGACAGAGTGAGACCCTGTCTCAGAAAACATAGCTGAAAGATACTGTTGGAAGTTGACCCTTCAGGATTTGGCAAAATTACCCGGGGTGTGTGTGTGTGTGTGTGTGTGTGTGTGTGTGTGTGTGTGGTGGGGGGAGCAGGTGGCAGGGGGTGATGCAGGTGGTGATGATTTGAAGTTGACTGGGCAGCAGTGCTGTGGGACACCAACATCCTAAAATTATTTCCATTTGATTCAACTCAATAAATGTTTCCTGTCAACCCACTGAATGCTCACTATGCTAGGCTGCCAAAACTACAAAAGACCTCAAAGACATTATAGTCTAGTCAGGGTAATATGATATTCACATTAATAATGATAATGCAAAGATTCTAGAATGACGTAAAAGCATTACAACAGAGGTTTATAAAGGTATAAAATTGGGAAAAAATGAGATCAGAAAAAGCTTCCTAAATGACACACCAATGACATGATGTGTTACCATTGAATGACATACGATTAAATAAGGCCATTATTTAAATGGAGAGATGGAAGACAATGGCCCAAACAGAGAGGGTGACATGAAGAAAAGGACCTATGGCAGGATTACAGGCATGGTGGCTTTTCTGAAGGGTCCCTTTCAGGGAAGGCAGCAATGGGAGTTGATGGTGGGGTAACACAGGTAATACTGAGGGGATCTCCAACAGAGAGATTTTTGACATCCAACCTGCCATGTTGAGATGTCTATACTGAATAATTTAACAAGTTGTTGACACTCACTAAAGCTTTTGGACTTCTTTTTCTTTGAGATAGCATCTTGCTCTGTTGCCAAGGCTGGAATGCAGTGGCGCCATCATAGCTCATTGCAGCCTTCACCGCTGGGGTTTTTCTTAGGGCTATGTCGTAAGAAGCAAAATATGTTAAGAGTGTTAGAATGGTTTGAAGAGGGAAACTCGGGCCAGAGAGACCACTTGGAATGAGTCTGACAATAATCTGCTTGACAGGTGTGATGGGCCAGAGTTAAGAACAGTAATGATGAAAACAGGAAGGGTAGAACTTGCTAGAAAACTCTCACAGACAAAATGTACAGAATGTGCTGGCTGGATCTGGGGGTACCAGAAGGGGGGAAGTTGACTGACTTGAAGGATGGCCATACCATAGAGACTGTGAGTGGAAAGCTGGGTGTGTGGGGAGTAGGGAGGGGTCAGTAGGCACTCGTGGAAGCTTCGAGAAGAGATATCCAAAAGATAAGGAGATGTGGCAGAAGGCCTGGGAGCTCACCGTAGGGAAATGAATGGTCAGTAATGAGGTGGTGGTGAGAAACTGTAGATGTAATGAGATCACCAAAGGGGAAAGAACTGCAAGAGCCACAAAGTAAACTGAGGAAAGAACTGAGGAGGATGTTTCCTGAAAACATTTCTTGAATTCTGAATTTCACTGAGAATAGTGGCTCCAAAACTCAACTGATAGCTAAGTCTCATTTCAATAGTCAGTAAGTAAGATGATGAAAAGAACAGAGCTCTTCATTTACACTCAAGTTTTTCAGTGAGGGATTATAAAACCCCGTTATAATTGGCAACGTGATCGCCTTTTCATCATCCTGAGGTTTCGGCTGAGAGTTCGAGGGCAAAGTCAAAATTCCATGATAAATTTTATGGCTTCCATCTTTGATAATTCTCTTGCTAGCACTTTTAACCCTATCTGCCTTTCTCAATAACAACTTCCAGAAAAGATCGATTCTATACATTGCATTGTGGACAGGAGACAGAGCACTGGATTAGAAGTAAGAAGAGATCAGTTTGTGCCCTGGCTCTGGCAATTATTAGCTGTTCAATACATCCAAGAAATATGTACAGTAGCTATACATCTTACACAGAGGTGAGGTTGCAGAGTCAATGAGTAACGGGAAAAAAGCCTAATAGTGAAAATTCCTCTAGAGACATCCTTTAGGAATGCACCACATTCCAACATGGTCAGTCGTCCCTTTAATCTCTTTTCTGTTCCTTTGAGATAGCATCTTTCTCTGTTGCCAAGGCTGGAATGCAGTGGCACCATCATAGCTCCTTGCAACCTTCACCTCTGGGGCTTAAGTGATGACCCTCCCACCTCAGCCTCCTAAGCAGCTGGGACCCCAGACACGTGCCACCATGCCCAGCTGATTTTTGTATATTTTGTAGAGAGATGAGTCACTGTGTTGCCCAGGCTGGTCTCCAGCTCCTGGGGCCAAGTGATCCTCCCACCTTAGCCTCCTGAGTAGGTGGGAATACAGGTGTGTGTCACCAGACTTGGCCAATTTTATTTTACTGTTTTATTTTTTTTGTTGAGATGTGGTCTCACTATGTTGCCCAGGCTTATCTTGAACTCTTGGGCTCAAGTGATCCTCCTGCCTTGGCCTCCCAAAGAGTTGGGATTATAGGCATAAGTCTAGCCTTCCCTTTAATCGGGGTCCAGTTGGTTGTTTCTTCTAATGAGCACTAGGTGAAGAAGTTAGTTTGAGCAGAGGAGCTATGTTATGAGATAGACATATACAGTCCTTTAACATTAGTGAGCCCTGGGAAACAAACCCCATCAAGAGAATGAGCAGAATCCTTGGCTTACTCTGGACCCCACTCATTGGGTGAAATGAAGGGCAGGGTAGCATGGACAACACCATTTAAACCCATATAAAACATGTGCATGTGCATGTGTACATGTGTGCATGCATATAATCAAGTTTGAGTAGGTTAAACGAATATAAGTTGGGACTCCATCATCTTGAGTACTGCTCATGTGCCTGGGGTATGCTAGGTGTAAACAGAAATAGGCCTGTGCAGCTGCTGCCCTTGAAACCTAGTCTAAAAGGTCGCTAGGAATACACAACACAGCACAGCAGAACTGATATGGTTGGGCACAGTGGCTCATGCCTATAATCCCAATGCTTTGGGAGGCCAAGACAGGAGGATCACTTGAGGCCAGGAGTTCAAGATCAGCCTAGACAACACAGTGAAATTCTATCTCTATAAAGATTTTTAAAATTAGCTGGGCATGGTGGCACCTATAGTCCCAATTGCTCAGGAGGCAAAGGCAGGAGAACTGCCTGAGCCTAGGAGGTCGAGGCTCCAGTGAGCCATGGTGGTACCACTGCACTCCAGCCTGGGCCACAGAGCCAGGCCTTGTCTCCTAAAATTTTTTTAAAACATAAAAATAAAAAGACCAATAATAGTACAACGTGGTATAGGAGTCCAGAGGAGTGAGAATTAGGAAAAGAATTTTACAGAGTGTGACTCTAAGCTGAATCTTAAAAAAAAAAAAAAAAGCACACATCAGTCAGATGCAGGAGAGGGAGGAAGCGCATCCGGGAGGCTCCCGGGAGACAGACTGCGTGTGTCAGGGCAGGAAGGCTGGGAGTGGCAGAACAGGGACCTGCAAGTTATCTGGGGAAGGGCGCAGCTAGAGAAGTCACTGGAAAGGCCAAGGGGGCCAGATCTCGAGGAGCTCTCTGTGTTTGGCAAAGGCGCTGGGATGCTACCTACACACCGTAGGGGAAGGGAATCCATAGACAGTTTCTAAGGAGGAGAGGGATGCAATTGGATGATCATGAGTGCATGTTACAAAGGTCATCCTGTCACTGTGGAGGATGGATTAAAGCACGGGTCAGGGAAACTAGTTAGGAAGAAATATTACTTTAAGAGAAAGAAGAGGAGTAGACGACAGCGCCAGAAGTGGCAAGTGTCATGGAGGAGTGACACTATCTTGGCCAGTGGTATTGGGGTAAAAGAATTCACCAAGACAGTTGTAGGTAGAGAAAGGTAGATTTTTGTTTGTTTGTTTGTTTTGTTTTGTTTTGTTTTGTTTTGAGACAGAGACTTGCTCTGTCGCCCAGGCTGGGATGCAGTGGCACGATCTTGGCTCCTGATTTCACGCCATTCTCCTGCCTCAGCCTCCCAAGTAGCTGGGACTACAGGTGCCCGCTACCACGCCCGGCTAATTTTTTGTTTGTATTTTTTAGTAGAGACGGGGTCTCACTGTGTTAGCCAGGATGGTCTCGATCTCCTGACCTCATGATTTACCTGCCTCGGCCTCCCAAAGTGCTGGGATAGCAGGCGTGAGCCACCGCGCCTGGCCAAGAAAGGTAGATTTATGCAAGAAAGTAGGAAGATACATTGCAAGAAGGCAATGGGCAGGCCAGCAGAAGCTGACTGCAAAGGAACAAAGGCTTGCTGGAGATTTTACAGGATAGCGTTCATGCTGAAGAAAACTTTGTGCAGTACTGACAATACCAAGGTTGCAGGGAGCTAATGTGCAGGTGTCTGGTGATAGCTGGTAATGGGGAAATCATGAATTATTTGCTCAGGAGGCTGTGTCCTGGACCATGAAGAAAGGCAGACTTGCAGCTTCTCTGCTTTCCCTCTTCGCTTTTCCTTGATTCCACCAGCTTGAGTCCTTTTCCCTCACTAGGACTCCACAGAAAACAGGCCCGTGGCAAGATCCAGTTTGCTGAGTGTTTACTCTGTGCTCAGCACTTGCCCACGAGCAGAGCACTGCCAGATCTGTTTTTCTCTGGCCTCCTGCAAGGGCCTGTGTGGTTCATGCACTGCCTGCCTCATGCCCAGTCCAGCTGTCATCCTCGTTTGCTTTGCCATGGCCACATGGGCTGCTTTTCTGCCTCTGCAGACACCAGGCTCACCCAGGACCCTTGCAATCCCTAATCCCTCTGCCTGGGACCTCTTTCACAAGTGCATGGCTGGCTCACTCTCATTTTGGGAGGCAGTTCATGTGCTACTGTTACCAAGAAGCTTTCCTGTCCCATTTCATCTACAGTAGGTTGCTCCCTGTATATTTCCCTGATAGCACTTCTCATCATCTCTAATGATCCGCCTTCTCTTTCTCTACTATTTATTGGCTGTCTCTCCCTTCTAAAATGTATCCTCCATGAGGTAGGGGCCTTATGTATCTCATTCACTACTATTTCTCAGTACCCAGCAAAGTGTCTGGGTGCTCCATAAATATTTACTAAATGAATATCCATTTTATAGATGAAAATACAATAACAATAACTAACTCGTTTAGACCTTACATATTTGCTATCTATTATTATTGTCCCGTTTTACAGATGAAGTCACTGGGACACAAAAGTTAGGTACTTTGTCTGAGGTCACACAACTTCTAAGTGACTGACCGGGATTCACGTTCAGGCCGTCTGGATGCAGGGTCCAGGCTTCTGCCATCTGTGCCGTATTGCGGTGCTGAGACTAAAGTTGACAGATGTCAGGGGACACATGGCTGGTGATGGAGGAGCCAGGAGTCCGACCTGGTTCTCTCTGACTCTGGAGTCTGAGCCTTTGACTCCTACACTCCAGGAAGAGCCAGATCAGCAGGGATGAGGGAAGAGAGAGCTAAGGGAGAGATAGAATCCAGCCCACAGTTCTGAGCTAACAGAGAATGGTATCAAATTCAGGGACTTGCAAAGGGGAGAGTCTGAGTTTAGTTCAGAACATGTGTAATTCGAGGGGCCTGCCGCACACATTCTGTACTCTGTTTCCTGCTTTTGGAACAGGGCACATTACTCAGCCCCTCTGATCCCGTCTTCACATTTGCAAAATGTGGATTTAAGTACCCACTGGAGAGGATTCTTGTGGAGATTCAACTGAGATACTCTAAACCCATAGGCACATGTTCAGTAAATGTTAATTGCCTTCATCTTTCCTGTACCTCTGCTCACATGAAAAAAGCCAAAATCTCCAGGAAAATGGGCTGAATATCAGGATGAAAGAGAGTTTTTGACTATTTTGCAAGCTAAATAAGATTTAGAATTAGCTAAGTTTCATCTTCGGAACACTCGCAGTAATTGCAATCGTTCAATGAAGAATTCATTAAACTGGGTTCAATTTAAAATAAGCGGATAACATGTGCTACCTCATTCCCTTGGATATTTCTTTTTATTCTGATTTCTTGTTAGGCATACGCATTATTTGTCTTTGGACAAGTCAGATAGATAGATAGATAGATAGATTTTTTTTTTTTTTCCGAGACGGAGTCTCACTCTGTCACCCAGGCTGGAGTGCAATGGTGCGATCTCGGTTCACTGCAACCTCCGCCTACTGGGTTCAAGCGATTCTCCTGCTTAAGCCTCCTGAGTAACTGGGATTACAGGGTCCTACCACCATGCCCAGCTAATTTTTGTATTTTTAGTAGAGAAGGCATTTCACCATGTTGGCCAGGCTGGTCTCGAACTCCCGACCTCAGGTGATCCACAGGCCTCAGCCTCCCAAACTGCTGGGATTAGAGGCGTGAGCCACCACGCTAAGCCATGTCACATATTTTCATCTTAAACTTTCTCATCTGTAAAATGGGAACAGTCCCCTTCTTATGGGGTTTCATAAGAATTAAAGGAGATAATGTGTAAGAAATTTCCCTTGCAAATTAAGTACTGTCCAAATATAATAGAGTGGCATTATCATTAAGCATGTTTTTATGAGAGAAAAGGGTACGGTTAGGTCAGTTAAAATTGTTCAAGTGGTTAAAGTCGTATCCACCCACACACCCATATGCATATCACTAAATCTTGCCCCTCTAATATCACAGGAGGGATGTGCTTATTTGTTTGTTTGTTTGGAGACCAAGTCTCACTCTGTCGCCCAGGCTGGAGTTCAGTGGCGCGATCTCGGGTCACTGCAACCTCCACCTCCCGGGTTCAAGTGATTCTCCTGCCTCAGCCTCCAGAGTAGCTGGGATTACAGGCGTGCGCCACCACACCCAGCTAATTTTGTATATTTAGTAGAGGCAGGGTTTCACCATGTTAGCCAGGCTGATCTCGAACTCCCGACATCTGGTGATCCGCCCACCTCGGCCTCCCAAAGTGCTGCTAACAACCACCAACCCACCCCGCCACCCAGTGTAGGACAAGGGGTATCCAGCAGTGGGCCTGTGCTTCGCTCTGCCCAGCGTCACCCTGAGCAGCCTCCTCCACCAAAGCCTGCCCCTAGCCCTTGGCTTCAGGGTAGGAAAGGGATCCAAGAAACGCTGGTGAGCATTCTTCACCCCTGTGATTTGTTTAGGGATAGGAATTTGTTTTTGTGGGTTTTTCTTCTTTTTTTTCAGAGAAGGTCTGACTCTGTCAAGCCATCCTTCTGCCTTGGCCTCCTGAGTAGCTGGAAGTACAGGTGCACACCACCATGCCTGTTGAATAATTTATTTTTTGTAGAGACAGGGTCTCACTTTGTTGCCCAGGCTGGTCTCAAACTCTTGGGCTCAAGGGATCCTTTCGCCTGGGCCTCAAAAAGTGCTGGGACTACTGGTGTGAGCCACCGTGCCCAACCAGGGATGGGAATTTGGACCAAGCAGGGCCAATCTGAGGTCTCCCTTAAGCTGCTGCTGGAAGTCTCAGGAAAAAGGGTTTCTTGTACTCCAGGAGTAACCACTGTGAAAAGCAAGTACACTTGGAGATACTTCTGGCTTTCTGGGGAGAACTTGCGTGATGGAAGCCAGCACAGAGATGCAGAGAGACAGAGGGACCATCTCGACCTGGCTGTACCCATCAAGGGCCCATGCCCAGGACTGCCCCTCAGACCTGGGCAAACAGGGACAGTTGGTCACTCCACAGGGAGACGCCCTAGCAAGAAAGGGTCCTGAGCACACAGTTTCACTCACTGATCCAGCTTGACTGGGAGCTCCCTTGGGCATCTCAGATATGTGACCCAGTAACTTCTGGTGCTTATTTAAGTTCCTTTGACTTGAGTTTCTGACACTTGCAGCTGAAAGAGTCCTAACACCCTCCCAAAGAATGTGCGCATATAAATAAAAGTCACAGTTAAAAAAGCAAAATAAATCAAAGTAGGAAACGCGGTATTTTTAGAATTAAAAAATAAGGAAATGGGATCATGTGGTCCCTTCTGAGGTCGAGAGAATTTGACAAAGGGGCTCTGAAAAAAAAAAGAAAACGTATACAAAATGGAAAAAGGAAACGAGACAAATGAAAACATTCTTATGGAGGAAAAAGATCATGGCATGAGAAAGGTCAGAGTAATGAATGAGCAAAGACTCCAAAAACACACTGAGTGCAGTGAGGGAAACAAGGGAACTGAAGCCAGAGTGGGGTAGCTCTGTTCCTTAGAGACGAAACCACGCCGAAGTGTAAGAAGACAATCTAGCCATGGGAACGGACTGGGAAGAAGATCAACCAGCTGCCATTTGGGTACATGCTGAACAATTTCACAAAGCGTAAAGCAAAAATCTAAATGGCTTCAGGTGCTCTGCCTTGGGGAAGGTAGGCAGATGAAAATGCTGGAAGAGCCGGGCACAGTGGCTCACACCTATAATCCCAACACTTTGGGAGGCCGAGGTGGGCAGATCACCTCAGGTCAGGAGTTCGAGACCAGCCTGACCAACATGGAGAAACTCCGTCTCTACTAAAAATACAAAATTAGCCAGGCGTGGTGGCTTACGCCTGTAATCCCAGCTACTCAGGAGGCAGGAGAATCACTTGAACCAGGGAGGGTGAAGGTTGCAGTGACCCGAGATCTCGCCACTGAACTCCAGCCTGGGCAGGAAGTGTGAAACTCCGTCTCAGAAAAAAAAAGAAAGAAAGAAAGAAAAAGAAAATGCTGAAAGAATAGCCAGAAGAGCTAGAACACATGGGCTCTTCTTAAAGTGACTTAGAGCAATCATTACAAAGATCAGAGATGTTACAAAACATAAGGGCGCACCGGAAGTCAGGGGAAGTTACTGCTGTCACAGCCTGATGCTCTGTAGGGTGGGTTGGAGAAATCTGTGATCCTGGAGAATTTCCTTTGAGAATGTGGCCAGAAAGGAGGCAGCTGGACACCCCATCTGTGCACTAGCCACACAGAACAGAAGGACGGCCACTCTACCGGGTTCCCCTGAAGAGGAGTGTGAGACTGGGGCCCCTAAGGACCTCTTTCTGGCCTGTTCCATCACCATTTCTAACAGTGTGGAGGGAGCCTAATGGTTGAAAACCAAAAGAGAAGTCACTCTCAGTTGAAAGGCACCAAGAAAAAAAAAAAGGCAGTGTGAAGCTCTGTGATTTAGTGCTACTTCTATGAATATCCCTTCTCTTCAGTCTCGCCAATTCGAACCGATTTTCACTTTGTTTTCTGAAACTATCTAATCTAAGGTACTAATCATTTTCTTGGTCATGTTGCTCTTGGGGGTGTTTTGGGAAACCTGAAATGCCTGCACAGGGTCTTGCTAACACATTTTAATTTAAGGTGTTTCGGAGAAAGGGAGGCGGTTGCTTTGAGGGAAGAAATGAACAGCACCACCTGCGCGTGCACGTTGGCAAAAATATGTTTACGCTGTACGTACAGAAGAATGTTTCCCCTTAAACCATGACATTGAAAATAGAAGAGCTCGGCCTGGCGCGGTGGCTCCCGCCTGTAATCCCAGCACTTTGGGAGGCCGAGGTGAGCAGATCGCCTGAGCTCAGGAACTCGAGACTACCCTGGGCAACACGATGAAACCCCGTTTCTATTAAAATACAAAAAAATTAAACGGGTATGGTGGTGGAGGCCTATAATCCCAGCTACTCAGGAGGCTGAGGCATGAGAATCACTTGAGTCTGGGAGGCAGAGGTTGCAGTGAGCCGAGATCACACCACTGCACTCTAGCCTGGGCTATAGAGTGAGACTCTGTCTCCAAAAAGAGAAAACAGAAGAGCTGATATTGATTAAAGGCTGTGTGGTTATATAAGAACCAGATTCACATGCCAAATCTTAAATCACAAAGAATGCTCAAGTGTAAAACCATGAGAGTTACTCGAGCGTGGGATTAGATTTTCCATTGCCTTTGAAGGTAGAGAGAGGCACCGCTCTGGCTAGAGCATTTGAAGATTTGTTTGCTGTAATTCACTTGTAATTTGTGAAGGCCCTACCTAGAAGCAGGATATCCTTTCTCCCTGAACCAGGATGTTGCCCAGAGTCTAAGAAAGGAAAGAGACAAAGCCCCAGGACATAGCACGTTATCCTGAAAGGCATCTCTTGCAGAATCAGCCACGACAGACCACTGACATGGGCCGTACTGGCCTTTCTCTCCAGGCAGTTGCTCTCTGGAGGAGCTCTTGCCTCCGATTTCTGCAAGGGAAATGGGATGCACTTCCCAAAGCTGATGGGCAGTACATGATCCAGGCTCACCAGCACTTCCGCCTTTCTCTACAGATTCCTAGTAGCAGCGTGCAAGGTCTTTACATTGTTCTAGACATTGTGTCTTCTGCAAAGAAAAGTATGTGTAGGAATGAAAGGGGTCTTTCTACCTGGGTTCCCCATTTTGTAGCTGGAGAGATTTGAGGTCCCATGAGGTTCTGTGATTTACATGGGGTCATACTGTTGCAGTGAGAAGGCAGAAGCCAGCATGCCATGGCATAAACCTACAGCAAACAAGGTGTTCTCTCCTATACCCATCTAGATACCATTCTCTCCTCTACCTATCTAGATGTCATTCTCTCCTCTACCCATCTAGATAGCATTCTCTCCTATACCTATCCAGATATCATGCTTTTGGTCTCCCAAGAGATCAGAAAGGGGTAAGGAAAAAAGGGGAATTCTTTTTCCCTTGATTTTCTTATATTATTTGACATTGATAAAACTGACCAGGCTTCTGGCAAAGTAACCACAAATATTTACATTTAATAGAAACCAAAACCCATGTTTTTCTTAAAAAAAAAAAAAATGCAACAGTTCAGACTTTTGTTAACTTACGAAATGCCCTCATCTCAGCACAATACTTAAGGAACCACTTGACTGGGACCCAATTGTTATGAATTTTAAAGGAAGAATGAAAATAGAAAGGGAATATTTAAATATGAAAATCAGCTCCTAAGTACCTAATACTCCTCAATGATATGCAAATGGTAGAAACAACAGATTAAGGGTGAAGAGAGGATGAACCCAGGGAGGGGTAGGTGCAGAAAGAGTGTGCGCAGCATACGAGTGAGCCCCCCTCACCAGACAAGCCACTCTGGGATTCAGACACCAGCCATGGTATTTTCCAGAGAATGCTGGCGTGTTTATTGCCCAGCAGGCCCTGCCCTGCAGCCTGAGAGCACCTACGAGCCTTTCCAAGTTGGCAACCCCCCAACAGCCAGAACAATGATTGCTTTTCTCTTGCTATAATAATGCTGTCTAGTTCATCAGAGATCCATTTTGTATTTTTCATTGAGTCCAAAGCACGTTGTTTCCTTCAGAAGAAATCCTATCATGTTTTATACACTTTAAAAAACAATCAGTCTGGTAAATTAGTAAAGATAGGAAAATTCGGAGAGGAAAGCAAGGAGTTTCTCCTAGAATCTCATTATTTTATCTGAAATAAAATGTATTTTTAAAAATCCTATACATATAAAATGGCACATGCATGAGTCCAAATATTTCTCGGCTGAATAGTGTCTTACGGAGACAGCTCTGGTGCCATAGTAAAGCCTCATGCTTTACCATTCATTCACTCACTCACTCATTTATTCATCTCGTATATACTTATTGAGCATTTACTCTCTGTTCTAAGCACTGAGGAGCAGTTAATAAGATAGAAAATAACCCTGGCTTCATGGAACAAATGCAGAGAAGACCTAGAACAAACCCATGCAAATAGGTAAATATCCTAATTCCGCATGGCGAAAAACTCTTTAAAGGAAAAGCAGGGTGGTGTGCTGGTCAATAAGGGGGAGTATCAGCACTGCTGACACCTGAAAGCTGAGATCTGGCTAAGGGGGAGGAGGCTGTGGAGGCCTGGAGTAAGCAGGAGGGTGGCCAAGGCAAAGATCCTGGGGTAAGAGCAAGCTTGACAAATTTAGGGGAAAGAAAGAACAGCAGTGTGGACTAATAGCTATTGTGGTAAAGATGTAATACGATGATGTGTGCAAAAGAACTTAATGGACCACAGAGTGATACCATGGAAAGGTATTACTTAGTACTGCTAGAACATGTGAATTATCACATAAAGAACATCATTCTGGGCCAGGCATGGTGGCTCCTGCCTATAATCCCAGCACTTTGGGAGGCCAAGGCGGGGAGGATAGCTTGAGCTGTGGAGTTGGAGACCAGCCTGGGCAACATAATGAGACCCTGTCTCCACAAAAATTTCTTTAAAAATTAGCCTAGCGTGGTGGTGTGCACTTGTAGTCCCAGCTACTCAGGAGGCTGACGTGGGAGGATTACTTGAGACTAGGAGGTCCAGGCTTCAGTGAGCCGTGATGGCGCACCTGCACTCCAGCCTGGGGCCACAGAGCGAGACCCTGTCTCAAAAAAAGAAAAAAAAAAAAAAAAAAAAGAACATCCTTCTGCATTTAGAAAGGACTAGAGTGAGAACTACATATATTCATTCCAGTTTTCATCTTCTACTTCCTAATAAAAAGTGGCTGGTTATTCTAAAGACCTTTCAAATATGATACATTTCTTTTGCGTGAAATAGAGTTGTACGTACCTGGAATCCTATTGAGTGTCACCCAGAAATGCTCATCAGGACTGAAAGTGTCCTTGGACCACTGGAGCAAATCAACAGCCCGTGGGTCATGCAGAACAAAGTTGGCAAACTCTCTTGACAGAGCCACATAGGCAGAGCCAAAGTAAATCGTGAGATTATGGGGGGGAGGTGGTTTCAACGCTGTTGTTCTTATCACATATGAAAGCTCTTTGCCCAGGTGCTCTTGGTGGACATATTTAGTCCGTCCAATTGCATGAGCTGGGGGCAGCACCCCTGGGGTGATATTTTTACCTTTAAATCCTTTCAGATACTGAACTATCTCCTTGTTGGTTTTCAGGGGGAAGTCTTGCCCACAGGTGTTGATAACGTACTTCCATGAGACCTCCAAGGCAGAAAGATCTTTGATGCAGTTCAGGTCAGCCTGGAGCCTGGAGATCCCACCATAGACAACCGGTTCCATCTTGGAAGCCAGAAAAGCGTTTGGGAAGCAGCTCAATAGTTGCTCCACCGCATCTTTAAATTCGGTTGTTGCTTTTTCATCCACATGAATACAGTAGATATTTTGGGGCATGTAAATAGCCCTGAAGAGCCTTGCAAAGGTGTCAAAGTGATGATGGATGACCATTATATACGCCAAGGGAAAGTCATCTTCTTCCTTAGATAAAGGGGCTGTGATGTAGTGGCTCTGGGTCAAGTATTCCTTGCAAGAAGACTTCTCATGGATCATTAGTTTGTTTTTCCACAGGAAACGTGTTTTTCCATTGATAAAAGATGTGCAAACTTGAGTCAGCATCAAAGGGTCTGAGATATTTAGCCTCTGGAAGCTTTGATCTCCCCCAAAATTGAACACAGAGAAGACGATAAAAATAATTACACTAGAGACAGAAATTACAAAGAGGTAACGCATTGATAAAGGCATGCCTCAAAGAAGGGTGAAATGTCAGAGACCGTCACAATCTGTAAGTCTTTGTTCCAAACTCACTCGTTTCCCTGAGTTCTTATTTTGGGACATACTCCAGTCACTCCTGCCCTGTTGCAGACGCTGGGAATTGATTCCGCTTCATCCCGCGAGTCCAGCTGCTGTCTCTGTCCCCGTGCCGATATTACAGCCAGATCCCGCCTCTCTCTCAAACCTCCTTTGTTTAAATCCCCGTGGCAGGTTGCTGAAGCCCAGCCTTCCCTCCTCCCTCTGCCTCCCCGTTTGCATCTGCTAGCTGTTTGGCTAAAACTCCGGTAACTCTCTTTCCCCCGGCAGATTTAGTTTCCCAGATCTCTTGTCTTTCATTTCCCATGCCACCCCCGCCCCCTGGTTATTGCCATTCAGGGAATGAGCGCAGTGAAAGCCAGAGTTGAAGTGATGAGCTCTGGCAGGCGTGCTGCTTCCTGCTAGTCCCCTAGCAGGCGGCTGGACTTGCCCTCTCTTGTTGTTCGTGGCAAGGATCCACAGCCTGGCCTCTCGGCTCTTCCAGAGCAACCCACGGGATAGAAAATAGCTTCTGTTTTCCAATGCGCTGTTTCATGAAACCTGACACAAGCGACATCTCAAATAGAAGAAAGCCTCATCCACCCCAGCTCCATTGTAATGCTTTTTTGGCCCCACCCCACTGTTTTTCAAAACAAGAGCTTACTGGAGGAGAAGTTCCTGTCCCAGGGGGTCTGAAATTGCTGGGGCACCTTGGGCTCCACACTGAAACGAACCGCTCTCCTCTCACTTCCAGCATCGGTTGTGGTGTTTGTATTAGAATACTGGGGTCAAACGAACAAGTCGTGAGCTACATCCACTGAGTTAGATGAGACCTTAGAACTTCATGGGAAATCATTTGAATCTTGGTCACAAATGATGCTCAGACAGGGGAGCATCATTTTTCTTTAGGAGTAGAATACACAACAACCTAATATTTAAAAGCATTATTCGGAAGAACAGCTTGGGACTGGATTTTTCTTTATCATAAATTTTAGATCATTCTCTTTGCTCTACTCCATAGAAGACACTAAGAATTAGATTGATCCGCTTTCTCATTTTCTTGTTTTCTACTTGACCTAAAAATCCATCATGACATTGAATGCTCAGAAGTGTCATATGCCTGCCCAGTTAAGCTTATGGACCACCTAGGAAGTGAATGTTGTTATCCCCTATTTGTAAATATAGTGGTGTTCTGGCCAAGGAGTAAGTATCAAGCTGTTTTACTTGGAAGATTCTCGCCTTCAGCTTTCCACTTTCCCACCAACTAATTTTTAATGAAATGTAGATGAATGCATTTTATGTGGTATCCTCTTGAAATGGCTTGCAAAACACCAACTTAACCATTGACTGCCTGCCCATTTCCCCTCACTGTTTACCTGACCTAAACAACTCAGTGCCTCAACCCCAACACCTTCACTACCCCACCCCACGAAGAAAGAATGTCCTTTAATGCACATTTTCTTCCATTTGAAAAGTCTCTACCCTGCCATGAATGGAATTGATAGGACAACACACGGATTCCTTGCCTTCACAATGGGCAGGAAAGCCAGTGCTACTCTCATGGGATTCAGGGCACCCTGAACTCCGACAGAATGACACATCATTTCCTGAGCACGCTGTCGCTTCCATTCTTCTAGCTCTCATTGTTTACATTTTTCATGAGTTTCCAGCTTGTACATTATTTTTCTCCCTCCCTTACCAAAGTCTGCTAAATAAACTCTCTATATAACCCACCTCTGGATTTTTAGATCAAGTAGAAAACAATAAAATGAGGAAGCAGATCCATCTAATTCTTAGTGTCTTCTACGGAGTAGAGCAAAGAGAATGATCTAAAATTTATGATAAAGAAAAATTCAATCCCAAGCTGTTCTTCTTCTGAATAATACTTTTAAATATTAGGTTATTGTGTATTCTACTCCTAAACAAAAGAGCGATCTTGTTTGGCAAAGACTTGTGGCTAGAATGAATATTAAAATAGTTGCAGTTTGACAAAGCATTCAGTGCACATAACTTAATTTGGGCAACAGAGTCTGTTTACATTATTGTTTCCAACTGGCCAATAACATGGGGGTTTGGATTTATACAAACTTAGGAGACAGATATTAATAGTATTACTATATTAAGAAATATAGACACTAACCAAATTAGGAATGTTCATGATACTTCTGTACTCAATCCAGTACTTCAAATGGCATTGTTTGTGTGTTGAAAAATACAGTCGATTTTCCTCCCAGCTCTTTTGTCTGTCCTTGGCCCAATTTTCTCCACTCTCAGATTCCGGTATTAAAAAATCTTGACAGGAGAACTTTAAAAAAAAATAACTTATCGTATTAGAGGAAGACTGTTACCTGTTACCTTTCTTTTCTAATAGGCTGTACAACCTGCTTATCCAGACACTATGCACTTTTTTGCTACTGAGACTGAACAAGTCAGTCCTCCCAGCCTGCCTTTAACTACAGCTGAGGACAAAGTTGACACTAGCCAGCCATGCCTTGTCACTCTGGATACAGTTATTTCCAAACTAGCCAATTAATCAGGCTAGACATGTTAACACTCCCCTGGGGCCATCTTAGAGGCTTTCTCTGTATTCCATTCAGAAGTCTTTTATTTTGCAGACATAATTTGAGGTATGTTTGCTTTTTCTTCCTTTGAGGCAGTGTCTGACTCTGTCACCCAGGCTGCAGTGCCGTGGCGCCATCACGTCTCACTGCAGCCTTGACCTCCTGGGCTCAAGCAATCCTCCTGCCTCAGCCTCACAAGTAGCTGGGATTACAGGCATGTGCCACCACGCCCAGCAAATTTTTGTATTTAAAAGAGATGGGATTTCGCCATGTTGGCCAAGCTGGTCTTGAACTCTTGGGCTCAAGCGATCCACCCACCTTGGCCTCCCAAAGTGCTGGGATTACAGGCGTGAGCTACCACACCCGGCCTATTTAATAATTGTTTTTCCACTTAGGATGATATGTAGAACATAGCTCCAAGTGAAGACAGTATCCTTTCTTTGAAACGACAGAGGACTTAGAATCTGAATGAATTAAAATAATCATAATCAAAGGGGGAAAAGATTGCCTCCTCCATGTGCTCAGCACCTCTTGGCTTCCCATCTGAAGGCCAAGGTGCGAAAGGCCTGGGGAAAGCTGAGTTGGAGGCAAACAAAACTGAGAGTTTGCTACCTGCCAGGCTAAGTCAACCAGTGAGGGAGGTGGAAACAACCTTGCATAATGCACTAAAAATCTGGGACTTCATCTCCTTGCCAGAGGAGCACCTCCAGGCAAGGCGTGCCAGCTGGAGGAGGATTGTGTCCACATTCCCTCATGCATCTTTCCTCTATTTAATTACATGTATGAATGCAAACTTCATTACACCCTCATAATTGTTCTGAGACTTGTTTGTCTATTGTCAAATAACCACCATCCTTTAGTTGGGAGAGGACTTGAGGGGACACAGGTTTGAGCAGCAACACTAGACATGTAAAGTTAAGTGAAAGCAAAGATGGCACCGAGAAGACTGGCTCCGAGAGAGTTTGTTAAAGTGTCGAGAGGCTCAGCTGCACTGGCAGAAAGGTTAGTTAATGGGGTGAGATTGTATCCATTCTGATGGCTTTCCTTGGAAGGGTATTTTTATGTGGTTTGCTTTGTTATTGAAGAAAGTCAAGTGACTCAGGGATTCATTCTTAATTATAAAATACAGGGATTTGTTTTTTCCCCAACCTAAGAGTAAGACATGGAAAAGTAGAGAATGCTGGCAGTCCAATTCATTTTGGACAACCTGTTAAGTACAGTTATCCCTTGGAGGACCTCTGAGGATACCAGAGTCCACAGATGCATAAGTCCCTGATATAACATGATGCAGTATTTGCATATAATCTGTGCACAGCCTTTCTTGTACTTTAAATCATCTCTAAATTACTTATAATACCAAATACAATGTAAATGCTGTGTAAACAGTTGTTATGCTGTATTCCTTAGGGAATAATGCCAAGAAGAAAAAAAAAAAAAAAAAGCCTGTACATGTTCAGTACAGAAGCAACCATTCTTTTCCCCACCCAAGGATGAATCCGAAGATTTAGGACCTGGGGAAACAATGCTGAGGTTGGGTGAATCCAAGGATTTAGGACCTGGGGAAACAGTGCTGAGGATGGTTGAATCTAAGGATTCAGGACCTGAGGAAACAGAGTGCTGATTGTAATTCTGTTCTGGGTGGCCAGGTGGTTTATAATTTTTTTTTTTTTTTTTTTTTTGAGATGGAGTCTTGCTTTATTGGCAGGCTGGAGTGCAGTGGCATGATCTCGGCTCACAGTAACCTCTGCCTCCCGGATTCAAGCAATTCTCCTGCCTCAGCCTCCCTAGCAGCTGGAACTACAGGTGCATGCCACCACGCCCAGCTAATTTTTGTATTTTTAGTAGAGACAGGGTTTCACCATGTTGGCCAGGATGGTCTCGGTCTCTTGACCTTGTGATCCGCCCGCCTCGGCCTCCCCAAGTGTTGGGATTACAGGGGTGAGCCACAGTGCCTGGCCGTAAATGTTTTCTTTTTTTTTTTTTTTTTTTTTTTACACGATAATGATCATGATACTAACGTGAAGAAAGAAGACACTTCCAAAGCACATCTTTAACTAAAACAACAATCCTCCCGTAACAAAGACATTCTCCAACTGGATTCCCTGAGGAAAACCCTACTTCTCCGGGGGCCCAATCATTTTACTTTCTATACCATTCATCTAATTAGCAACAAAAGAAGTTGTTGTCTAGATCACAGAACCCAAAGCATTATTTTAAATTCTC
Source organism: Papio anubis (assembly GCF_008728515.1). Lineage (NCBI taxonomy): Eukaryota > Metazoa > Chordata > Mammalia > Primates > Cercopithecidae > Papio > Papio anubis. Next base: position 10,518,776 of record NC_044981.1, on the reverse strand, counting down.
ATCTCAGGCTGGGTGCAGTAGCTCACGCCTGTAATCCCAGCACTTTGGGAGGCCGAGACGGGTGGATCACCTGAGGTCAGGAGTTCGAGACCAGCCTGGCTGACATGGTGGAACCCCCATCTCTACTAAAAATACAAAAATTAGCCGGGCTTGGTGGCAGGCACCTGTAATCCCAGCTACTCGGGAGGCTGAGGCAGGAGAATTGCTTGAACCTGGGAGACAGAGGTTGCAGTGAGCCAAGATGGCGCCACTGCACTCCAGCCTGGGTGACAGGAGAGAAACTGCATCTCAAAAGATGAATAAATAAAAAATAAAAATTAAAAAATAGCCAGGCTCAGTGGCTCATGCCTGTAATCCCAGCACTTTGGGAGGCCAAGGCGGGTGGATCATGAGGTCAGGAATTCAAGACCAGCCTGGCCTAGATGGTGAAACCCCGTCTTTACTAAAAATACAAAAATTAGCCAGGCTTAGTGGCAGGCACCTGTAATCCCAGCCACTCGGGAGGCTGAGGCAGGAGAATTGCTTGAACCTGGGAGACAGAGGTTGCAGTGAGCCAAGATGGCGCCACTGCACTCCAGCCTGGGTGACAAGAGAGAAACTGTGTCTCAAAAGATGAATAAATAAAAAATAAAAATTAAAAAATAGCCAGGCACAGTGGCTTATGCCTGTAATCCCAGCACTTTGGGAGGCCAAGGCGGGTGGATCATGAAGTCAGGAGTTCAAGACCAGCCTGGCCAAGATGGTGAAACCCCGTCTCTACTAAAAATACAAAAGTTAGTCAGGCATGGTGGCGGGCACCAGCAGTCCCAGCGACTCAGGAAGCTGAGGCAGAGAATTTCTTGAACCTGGGAGGCGAAGGTTTCTGTGAGCCGAGATCGCACCATTGCACTCCAGCCTGGGCAACAGAGCAAGACTCCATCTCAAAAAATAATAATAATAAATAATAATAATAATAATAATTTAAAAATAAAAAGATAAATTATCATCTCAGAGGTGGGAAAGAAGTTTAACATGCAGAATTTTAAAGACCCAGGCGGCAAGTCCAGAGGTGGTCTTGCCATCTGTGTGAGCTGGTGTAATCTGCACCTGATTTTGATGCAGCAAAGTTACCATGGAAACACTTCCTGGATGCTGAATGATGCCAAGCAAATACTTGCAAAAGACTGTATACAACGTATTTAAATAGGCAAATGTTAAGGCACATGTGGCTAGGGGCAGTCTTCTATTAGCATACATCTAGCAATTGGAAATATGAAAATCCTGACATTTGGGGCCTTGGAAAATGAAAAATAAGTTGCCAAAAATAGGTCATGGCCAATGAACATCTCAAGACAAGACTTACCACTGAATTTACCTGTGGAAATTGTTTAACACTGGGAGGGTGACTGACTCATTAATTGGGTTACCAAAACATTGGTCTCCACAACTGTCAGCCATATTGGGTGTGTCTGTAGCTTGAGGATAAGGATAGTACTGATCAGTGGATTGCAAACTTTACTTTTACATCTCATCACCTGGAGGAGCTGTAGAAATACAAGTTACAGGGCCCTAAGAGTTCAGTAGGTTCCAGGTGAGTTTAATAATTTACATTTCTGACAAGTGTGGTGGCTCACACCTATAATCCCAGCACTTTCGGGAGGCCGAGAGAGAGGATTACTTGAGCTCAGGAGTTTGGGACCAGCCTGAGCAACATAGTGAGACCTTGTCTTTACAAAACCATTAAAAAGCCAGGCACAGTGGTGCATGCCACCTACCTGGGAGGCTGAGGTGGGAAGATCACTTGAATTTGGCAGGTCAAGGCTGCAGTAAGGCACGATGGTGCTGCCGCACTGTAGCCTGGGTGACAAAGCAAGATCTTGTCTCAATAATAATAATAATAATAATAATTTGCATTTTGGTCCCAGATAAAGCTGAAAGTACTCATCCTAGGACCAAAGTTTGGGAGTCAAGGGACCAGAGACCAAAATTATTTGATTTTTTTTTTCCTCAATGACGCCATCTCTACTTTCCCTATAACTAATATATTGTAAGGAAAAAAAAAAATGTTAGGCCAGACGCGGTGGCTCATGCCTGTAATCCCAGCATTTTGGGAGGCCAAGGCGGGTGGATCACCTGAGGTCAGGAGTTCAAGACCAGCCTGGCTTACACGGCGAAACCCCATGTTTACTAAAAATACAAAAATTAGCCAGGCATGGTGGTGGGCGCCTGTAATCCCAGGTACTCGGGAGGCTGAGACAGGAGAATTGCTCAAACCCAGGAGGCAGAGCCCAGATTGTGCCACTGCACCCCAGCCTAGGCAACAAGAACAAAACTCCGTCTCGGCCGGGCGCGGTGGCTCACGCCTGTAATCCCTGCACTTTGGGAGGCCGAGGTGGGCGGATCACGAGGTCAGGAGATCGAGACCATCCTGGCTAACACGGTGAAACCCCATCTCTACTAAAAACACAAAAAATTAGCCGGGCGCGGTGGCGGGCGCCTGTAGTCCCAGCTACTTGGGAGGCTGAGGCAGGAGAATGGCGCGGACCCGGGAGGCGGAGCTTGCAGTGAGCCGAGATCGCGCCACTGCACTCCAGCCTGGGCGACAGAGTGAAGACTCCGCCTCAAAAAAAAAAAAAAAAAAAAAAAGTCCGTCTCAAACAAACAAACAAAAAAATGGGGTAAACAGTACTGTACAATTTGGAAATACTTTATAAACATGAACTTAAATGATGGATAATCTAACCACTACAGCAAAATTTACTATGGAAAACTAATTGGTGGTAGTAGTGGGAGAAAATGAATACACAAATACCTGGTGCTTATCTTTAAATGAGAGAAACCCTGGTTATGAGTCATCTCCCAAACGCCATCTCTAATTACTATACACAGCAACCACATCTGGGCACAATCCATATTTTACAAAATACAGAACAGAATTATTAAACAATAAACACTGCTGCATTGAGTAGTGGACATAAGCTGAATTCGAAAAGGGTGTAAGAAAAGGATTTTAAAAAAGAGACAGAGAGCTACTCGGGAGACTGAGGCAGGAGAATTGCTTGAGCCTTGGAAGTGAATGTTGCAGTGAGCCCAGATTGTGCCACTGCACTCCAGCCTGGGTGACAGAGCGAGAACCTCTCTCAACAAAAGAGAGAGAGAGAGAGAGAGAGATTGAGAGAGAAAGGAAGTAAGGCAGAAAATACCAACTTAATTCATGAAGATATGGAGCAACGAGAATCCTCATGCCCTGATGGAGGAGTGTGAATTGGTATGACAACGTTGAAAAACCAACAATGTCTACTAAAGTTGAGCGTATCTATATCCTATGACTCAAAATTCCATTCTCCAGTATTTATTCAACAGAAATGCAGTATATTCATCAAAAGCCACCTAAGTCAAGATTCGCTGTGGCCATATTCATAATAGAGCCAAACTGGAGACTGTGGTGGGCATTCCACCAACAGCAGGGTTTCTCAGCCTTGGCACTATTGGCATTTTGGGCTGGAAAATGCCGTGTTGTAAGGGCTGTGTGTTGTGGGATGTGCTGCCCTGTGCATTGTAGGATGTTGAGGGGCACCCCTGGCCTCCACCCACTAATACCAGTAGCACTTTTGCTTCCCTCCCTCGACCTCTGACAACCAAAAGTGTCTTCATGCCAGGCGCAGTCGCAGACGCCTGCAATCCCAGCACTTTGGGAGGCTGAGGCACGTGGATCACGAGGTCAGGAGTTCAAGACCAGCCTGTCCAACATGGTGAAACCCTGTCTCTACTAAAAATACAAAAGTTAGGTGGGCGTGGTGGCACGAGCCTATAATCCCAGCTACTCAGGAGGCTGAGGCAGAGAATTGCTTGAACCCAGGGGGTGAAGGTTGCAGTGAACTGAGATTACACCACTGCCTTCCAGTCTGGGCGACAGAGCGAGACTTCATCTCAGGAAAAACAAAACAAAACAAAAAAACCTCTTCAAATATGGGTTCTTCTCTCTATGCAGCAATGAGAATGAATGAAGAAGAAATGCAACTGCCTGCAACAAAAAAGGTGAATCTCACAAACATAATGTTGAACAAAAGCAAGCCAAAGAGAAAAAATAAACGCATGCTGTATATTTCCACTTATATGAAGTACAAAAACAAGGTTTTATATATCTAGATTATACCAGGAGTGGGAGGCGGCTGCCCTGGCAAGTGGAGTGGATGGTAATAACCGTGTACCAGGAAAGTATGAGTGACGACACTGAGAGCTGGCATTAGGTGCTAGACTCAGAGGGTCACTGGTGTTTGCCCCCAGTGACTCAGGTAGCAATGGCTGACCTGAGACCTGAATGTGAACCGCTTGGCTTCCAAGCTCTTGCTCTTTTGTGCGTCCTTTTGCAGTGCCCTTTCTGGGACGCCCAGGAACATCTTGGTGTCAGGGCCCAGATCTGCTTCATGGAAAAATCCTGAGACATAAGGAGAACTGTGGTGTTCGCTTTCATTTATTTATTTTTAACTTTTTAGAGAGAGAGTGTCTCATTCTGTTGCCTAGGCTGGAGGGCATGGAGTGCAGTGGCAAGATCTTAGCTCACTGCAGCCTCCAACTCCTGGGCTCAAGTGATCCTCCTGTTTCAGCCTCCCAGATTTTGATCTCTAAATACCATTCTCTATTCAATAGAACCAGGGCTTCCTTCTTGGAGAGAATGGCTGATTGCAAGACTGGGGCAGGTTAAGTGCAGGACCAGCTTGGAACATCTGTGCCAAAAAGAATCACGGGGACTTGTTGAAAGAACACACAAGCCAGCTTGAACAGGCTTTCACTGGCCAAGTCTGGAACAATTTGAGCAGTAAAGTAAGTAAAAAGAGTAATGGATTATAACCCATTGAATAAATAGAAATCTAAGTCCCTGGAGATATAAATAAATAAGCCAACACACAGAAGAAAAGATGGCTCTACCTTATAGTTGAATGTCAACTAATAAACATAGAAGAAGGATGAATTTTATTTAAAAATCATGATTTGGTAACTATCACAGTAAAAATTGAGTCAGGCAAGATCCAATGAATGGCAAAACTGGGGAATGATTATTTGATAAATAGGATATCTACTTAGTAATAAATAAAAACACTTCCTAGCTTTTCACTGAAGAAATGTGTCAGGTACTATCTTAGGCAACTGATACAAAGTCATCATCATCATAAGGCTCTACAGCATTATTTTTGCCATATCTTTGCCTAAAAGGTATAACCTAAATCTAATCATGAAAAATCACCAGAGCTGCACTCTTCAAAAATGAGAAGATCTTAGAAGACAAAGACAGACTGAGAAATTGTTCCAAACTGGAGAGATATGATGGCCAAGTTTAGCTCAAGATTCTTGATCAGATCCCAGATTCGTGAAGGACGTGATGAGTATAACCATGCATACTGGAATAGGGTCTGTGGATTAAATAGTAATGCTACTATCACTTGATAGTTGTACTGTGGTTACGTGGGGGTGGGTGTCTTTGTTGCTAGGAAATATGCTTTGAAATATTAAGGGATAACTTGCAAATAGTTTAAGAAAAATATATGAATAAGAGAGAGGGGAGAATATGATTAGGCAAGTGTACAAAATATTATGGTTTGGGAAACATGGGTAAAAGGTATACGAGAGCTCCTTATACTATTCTTGTAAGTATAGTAAGTTTGAACTAGTTTAAAATAAAAGGTTGAAGGAAATCTTTGTGATCTCGGGATGGCAAAAATTTCTTAAGGTAGGACATAAAATCATGAACCACAAAAGAAAAAAAAAGTGTAATGATTCCATAAAGCATATTTTTATATGTGGATGGGTATGTCATAGATTACCAACATATTATTAATGTTGATTATCTCTGGAAAAAGGATGTATACAGAGAAGGATGAGGAAGTATGGACATGTTTTATTTTTCTTAATCTTTTGTGTACTATTTAAATTTTTAAAATAAGGATATACTACTTTCAAAAAAACCAGCTTTAAAATATAAATAATAAATAAAAGGTTGAAAACCTCTCTGAGATCTTTCAACATTTTATAGATCTTCAAAGAGCAGTATTTTCTTTTCTTTCCTTTTTTTTTTAAGACGGAGTCTCACTCTGTCACCCAGGCTAGAGTACAATGGCGCGATCTTGGTTCACTGCAACCTCCACCCCTAGATTCAAGCGATTCTCCTGCCTCAGCCTCCTGAGTAGCTGGGATTACAGGCACCCACCACCACGCCTGGCTAATTTTTTTTGTATTTTTGGTATAGACAGGGTTTCACCATATTGGCCAGGCTGGTCTCAAACTCCTGACCTCAGGTGATCTGCCCGCCTCGGCCTCCCAAAGTGCTGGGATTACAGGCATGAGCCACCGCGCCTGGCCAATATTTTCATTAAATAAGTTGCATAACTTACAGGAACTTCAGAGAAGCAGTATGTAGATTAGAATGAACATGAATTAGGGGTGAAACACACTTAGATGAAGTAATTTTACCTTTTGAAGCCTCAGCTTCCTCATCTGCAAATTGGAGATAATAACCATGTTCCTCAGAGGTTTTCTGTGAAGTTCAGATGAGTTAACCAAATAAAGCATCAGTATTAGTCTCTCTGCTCTCTCTTTGATAAAATATTTGTCCTATAGAATTTCCTCTTTAGAAAACATTTACATTCCCATCAACAAAACGGTGCCAGTGTTAGAGTTGCCTAGGTTGTCTGATTGATAGAAATTGTCTGACTCAACAAAATTAACATAGGATATTTATTAAAATGTGATTCCACCTAAAGATCGATACTCTATTAACAGATATGGCTCTTCCCTACCTTTTATGACCAAATGGAAACTGCCTTTCTGATATTTTGAAATCTAGTGTTTAACGTGGGATGAGTTATTCAGTAAGGAAGTGCTTTTCAATGATGACACATATTGAAAACAATTAAAGTTGACCCTTGGCAAATATTTATTTACAATTGCTTACTTTATTGTAATAACACAGTATATAATTGTTACTGGTAAAGCTTCCGGTCAACAGCAGGGTTTTTTTGTGGTTTTTTTTTTTTTTTTTTTTTTGAGATGGAGTCTCACTCTGTCACCCAGACTGGAGTGCAGTGGCATGATCTCGGCTCACTGCAACTTCTGCCTCCCAGGTTCAAGCAATTCTCCTGCCTCAGCCTCCCAAGTGGCTGGGACTACAAATGCACACCACCATGCCCGGCTAATTTTTTTATATTATAGTAGAGATGAGGTTTCACCATATTGGACAGGCTGGTTTCGAACTCCTGACCTCGTGATCCGTCTGCCTCAGCCACCCAAAGTGCTAGGATTACAGGCATCAGCCAATGTGCCCAGCCAACAGTAGGTTTTTAGTAGTTAAGTTTTTGGGGAATCAAAAGCTATACATAGGTTTTTGGCTACACAGGGGTTCAGTGGGCCTAACCCCCACCTTGTTCATTGGTCAACTGCATTTGTCTGACACCTGCGGTTAGAATGGACACAGCTGCTCTCAGCCAGAGGTATCTGGCCAAAAGGTTTCAACTGCCCTGGGTTTTGCCTGCCATATATGCTGCTGAGACCAAAGTGTAGCCTGTCTGTAACCCAGTCCCAGCACGTCAGCATGCACAGACATGGCAGGGAAGCTCAGCAGTGAGGCATAAAGAACAGCAAAAGAGGCTGCCTTACAGAAATCCGTTTAAGAAGCTAAAAACACACATTGGGAAAAAATTACACATGGGGAAAAGATCAAGTCATTTCTAGCTGCCCTTGGAACTAGACCCTGAAACCTCTGGAACAACTCCAAGTTTCTACTTTCAGGCCCCACATCTTGTCAACAGTGACCTATCATTGTAACTGATTTCATTCCTTAACCTTGCCTTTTCTTTAATTTCATTTCCCCTGCCATCTTAACCATCCCTTGTACTGCTTGGGAGCTGAAAAGCAAGGAAGCCTTACGCCCTACTCCACTGCTGGCTTTTGCCTGAAGACACTTGAGTCTCCCAGACCAGGACTAAACTCGGGAAAGTCACGAGAACAGCTAAATACAGCTTCGCATGGCTCAGTACTTGAATGGAAAATTCTACAAGGGTGACTGATTTACCCTTCATGAAAACTGTTATGATTTTTCACCAAGGCACGAAAGAGGTTAGGATTGCAACGATCATAGGAATTTGAAGTTCACTTTATTCCTAATAAGGAGAAAACTAGAAAGAGACACATTTATGAATCCTTCAAGGTAAAAACAAAAGAACATGAAACCCTGTTAGACACTCCTAAATTTGTCAAGCTCAGGAACACAAAAGGTAGTATTTAAAGCAGCAAAAATCACTAAGGAAGTTTGGAGTGAGCCGGCTTGATGTGGATTTAAACAAAACTCCTAAGTTTCTAGGTGGTCAAATGTACATAGCAGAGACCAATGAGCACCCACAAAAATGGAGACCACAGCCAAGGGACAGCTCTTGCAAAATGGAAAAAAGCCAAAAAAGTAAAAGCAAAAAGCACCAACTAGGACTTCAGCACAAACCCTTCAGCTCATCGTGCAAGAGCTGAGAGGAAAAGGATATAGACTCGAAACACAAGATACAGTTTTATTAGAAAGGAGGGAGCTGTACCCACTTGATTCTTAAAAAGAGGGATGATGGTTTACATAAAATCGCAGAAAAGGAATCGAATCACAGTAACTACATATTAGGATTAAATTAAATTGCTTTGTTTATTTGTTTATTTATTTTCCCAGCAGCTCTCTGACCATCCCATTTATTTATTTATTTATTTATTTATTTATTTATTTAGAGACAGAGTTTTTGCTCTGTCGCCCAGGCTGGGGTTCAGTGGTGCAATCTCAGCTCACTGCAACCCCTGCCTCCCAGTTTCCAGTGATTCTCCTGCCTCAGCCTCCCAAGTAGCTGGGATTACAGGCGCCCACCACCACACCTGGCTAATTTTTTGTATTTTTAGTGGAGACGGGGTTTCACCATGTTGGCCAGACTGCTCTCGAACTCCTGACCTCAGGTGATCTGCCCGCCTCCACCTCCCAAAATGCTGGATTACAGGCGTGAGCCACTGCACCCGGCCCCATTAATTAATTGATTTAATGTTTTATTTTATTTTATTTTGTTTTATTTTATTTTATTTATTTATGAGATGGAGTCTCACTCTGTCACCCAGGCTGGAGTGCAGTGGGGTGATCTCAGTTCACTGCAACCTCTGCCTCCCAGGTTCAAGCAATTCTCTACCTCAGCCTCCCGAGTAGTTGGGATTATAGGAGCCTGCCACCACACCCGGCTAATTTTTTTTGCATTTTTAGTAGAGATGGGGTTTCACCAAGTTAGTCAGACTGGTCTTGAACTCCTGACCTCGTGATCCACCTGACTTGGCCTTCCAAAGTGTTGGGATTACAGGGCTGAGCCACCATGCCCGGCCTATTTTATTTTATGAGACGGAGTCTTGCTGTCGCCCAGGCTGGAATGCAGTGACTTGATCTCGGCTCACTGCAACCTCTGCCTCCTGGGTTCCCGCAATTCTCCTGCCTCAGCCTCCCAAGTAGCTGGGATTACAGGCGTACACCACCACGACTGGCTAATTTTTGTATTTTTACTAGAGATGGGGTTTCACCATATTGGCCAGGTTGGTCTCGATCTCCTGACCTCAGGTGATCCGCCCACCTCAGCCTCCCAAAGTTCTGGGATTACAGGCGTGAGCCACCAGGCCCGGCCCATTTATTTATTTTTTAAATGAGTCTTAGCTATTTTCTTGGTCATAGGATTTAGGAGTTACAGACCTAAACTAACATTTTGTCCATATAGTGTGTCCTTAATTCAATGTCAGACAATTTCATCTCCTAATAGACCCCATTTAAAATTCAAATGTAATCATCTTGACACTGACACTTACTAGCTGGGTGTCCTTGGGCAAGTAATACAAACTCCATATCCCAGTGTCCTCAGCGATTGCAACAATCTTAATTCAAAGAAATAATGTCCAAAGGGCACTTGGTCCTCTTCTAAGAAAATATATCAAAGGCCAACAAGTACATGATGTCCAACATCGTTGTTAATTAGGGACATGCTAATCAGAACTATAAGAGGATACCACTTCACACTCACTAGAAGGGCTAAACTAAAAAAGATAGACAATAACAAGTATTGGCAAGGATGTGAGAAAATTGGAACCCTCATACACTGCAGGTGGGCATGCAAGATGTTGCAACCCGTTGGAAAACAGTTTAGCAGTTCCTTAAAATGTTAAGTATAGAATTAACATAGGAGGCTGGGCGCAGTGGTTCACACCTGTAATCCCAGAACTTTGGGAGGCTGAGGCAGGCGGATCATTTGAGATAAGGAGTTCAAGACCAACCTGAACAACATGACAAAACCCTGTCTACTAAAAATACAAACAAATTAGTTGGGTGTGGTGGTGTGTTCCTGTAGTCCCAGCTACTTGGGAGGTTGAGGCACGAGAATTGCTTGAACCTGGTGGCAGAGGTTGCAGTGAGCCAAGATGATACCACCGCACTTCAGCCTGAGTGACAGAGTGAAACTCTGTCTCAATTGAAAAAAAAAAAAAAAAAAGGTCAGGCGTAGTGGCTCACACCTGTAATCCCAGCAATTTGGGAGGCTGAGGCCGGTGGATCACTTGAGGTCAGGAGTTCGAGACCAGCCTAGCCAACACAGTGAAACCCCGTCTCTACTAAAAATACAAAAATTATCCAGGCATGGTGGCATATACCTGTAATCCCAGCTACTTGGGAGGCTGAGGCAGGAGAATCGCTTGAACCCGGGAAGTGGAGGTTGCAGTGAGCCAAGATCGTGGCGTTACACTCCAGCCTGGGCAACAAGAGTGAAACGCTGTCTCAAAATTAAAAAAAAAAAAAAAAAAAAAAGAATTAACATAGTGACCCCACAATGACTTGTTCAGGAATGTTCACAGCATCATTCTTCACACAGCCAAAAGTAGAAACAACCCAAATGTCCATCAATGGATGAAAAAATAAACGTGGTATATCCATACAATGGAACAGCATCCATTCCTACAAAAAGTGAAATACTGATTCACGCTATAACACGGATGAATCTCAAAAACATGGCAGTAAGTAAAAGGAGCCACACATGAAAGAAAGCGTATTGTATGATTCAGTTAATATGAAACATCCAGAAAAGGCAAATCCATAGAGCCAGAAAAGTAGGGGTTGGGTGTGGAAATGGGAGGTGGTCATGAGGTTTCTTTGTGTAGTGATAAAATGATTCTAAATTAGCCTGGGATCATGGTTGCATAACTGTAAAGGCACTAAAAATCATTACATTGTACACTTAAAATGAGTGAGTTTTATGGTATGTAAATTATACGTCATAAATTTCACACTATGCAAATTATATCTCAATAAAGCTGTTACCTTTAAGACAGGAAAAGGCCATCAGTTTAGTGCCTGGCATTGTAAGAACTTATGGGATGATGATGACTGGCAAGCCTTCTAGAAAGGCTGTATGGTGTCTAAAACTGGGGCTGGAAACAGCTGTAACTCTGTCAATCTGTTGTAGATTCTGTCAGTGACTTGGACGGTAGAAACCTATTTTTTTTTTTCTTTTTTAATTTCACATTGCAGGTCTTATTAGCAGAAAACTGCTGTATTTGTATGAAAGCAACAACACAATTTATTTCATACTAGCAACATAAGGTGAATTTGAATTCAATCTGACACCAAGCTTTGTGTGGGTTGAGGCTCACAAAGATATAAAGCTCCCTACCCTCTAAGACTCTGCTTTCTGGCAGCAGCAACAGATGATTAAACCGCAAACCCTAACAAAAGTGACAACAAAAAGTACTTGGGGCACAAAGGACAAACTGCTCTGCCTGGGAGTAGGGGCTTGTCAATGATTCAGGAGCAAGAGCAACTCAACTGGATCCTCAAAGACAACCAGGATTTTTGCAGACCAAGAAAAGCCTAGGGGGAAAACTGGCTCAAAGGCAAAGAGGTCTGTTTGAATTCCCTGAATTGAATTCAGAGTCCCTTGAATTCCCTGCAATTACACAATTACCTGCCAAATCAACTACTTCAACTACATTTTCTGAATATTTTAAATCACATCCTCTCGGGGCCAAAATAACTCTGCTAAATTCCCTTAATTAATGATTTTACTTTTTTAGACCTGAACTAAAACATACAGGAATTTGACCCAGCAATCTCTTAGACCCAAAGGAATATAAATCATTCTGTCATAAAGATACATGCACACATATGTTCATTGCAGCACTATTCACAATAGCAAAGGCATGAAATCAACCTAAATGCCCATCAATGATAGACTAGATAAAGAAAATGTGGTATATATACGCCATAGAATACTATGCAGCCATAAAGAGGAATGAGATCATGTCCTTTGCAGGGACATGGATGAAGTTGGAAGCCATTATTCTCAGCATACTAACGCAGAGACAGAAAACCAAACACCACATGTTCTCATAAGTGGGAGCTGTTTGATGAGAACTTATGGACACATGCAGGGGAACAACACACACTGGGGCTGGTGGGGGACGTGGCGGGAGGGAGAGCATCAGGAAGAAGAGCTAATAGAGACGCTGGGCTTAATACATAGGTGATGGGATGATCTGTGCGGTAAACCACTGTGGCACACGTTTACCTACGTAACAAACCTGCACATCCTGCACATGTACCCCTGAACTTAAAATCAAAATTGAAAGAACAAAAGCAACATACAAACTCAGTCCTCAAATGCATGCAGGGTAACTGATACTGACCCTAGCAATCAGTTGACTGACAACTCCCAAAGGCAGCCCACACTCCCAAGCGTGTTTGCTAATGGATTTAGCATAGGTGGCAGCAAAGGATGTTTGTCCTTTGGAAAAGTTGGTGGAGGTGATGAGGGAGCTGGGGTTTAGGTTTAAGAATCCCACCCTGTCGACTGCTTAAAAGCTGAGCTAGAATTGAAAAATCAGAAAATAAACTTCCTGTAATGCTGAAGGGGAATTTTCTCCATTTGTAGAGAACATTTTATTAGACACGCAGACCATTTCTCTCCCATGTCTTCATTCCTCATGCAAAGTGATATTGGAAGCCCGCTCAGTGATGAAGCTGGATAAAAGTCTAGGTCCTGGGCCAATCATTCGGTTGCATGCTCACATTTGGTGTGTTGGTGGTGGGGGGTGGGCAGGGCCCCGGCGTAGAGGGGACTGAGATCCACCAATAGTTAAGATGCAATGGAGGAGGCGCTGCAAGAGAAGTGTAGATAAAGTGGGGGCAGGGGAGCTGCTTCTGCAGGAGTGTAAAGCAGCCGAGGCAGTGACTTTTCAACTGGATCTTGAAGAGAACTGATGAGATGAGAATGAGCAGCAAAGATAAAGAGTATTCCAAGGCCGGGCGCGGTGGCTCAGGCCTGTAATTCCAGCACTTTGGGAGGCCGAGGCGGGTGGATCACGAGGTCAGGAGATCGAGACTATCCTGGCTAACACAGCGAAACCCCGTCTCTACCAAAAATACAAAAAATTATCTGGGCGTGGTGGCGGGCGCCTGTAGTCCCAGCTACTCGGGAAGCTGAGGCAGGAGAATGTCGTGAACCCAGGAGGCAGAGCTTGCAGTGAGCCGAGATCGCGCCACTGCACTCCAGCCTGGGCGACAGAAGGAGACTCTCAAAAAAAAAAAAAAAAAGATAATGAGTATTCCAGAACAAAAAGACAGCATGAACAAGGTTGTGGAGGCCATTGGCTTCAAACCAGTCTAAAGTGAGAAGCCTGGCGAGGTAGGAGGCTTTAGTCACAGAATGCTGCTTCCCGGTACAAGACTACAGACAGGTGATATTGCTAAGAAGAATTATACCCGAGGGGACCTCTGCAGCCACATACCTAATTTATTCCCATCCCTCCCTCCCTCTTTCCCTCCCTACCTTCCTTCTTTTTCCTTCTTCCTTTTCTTTTTTTCTTTCTTTCTTTGTTTCTTTTCTTTCTTTCTTTCTTTCTTTTTCTTTCTTTCTTTCTTTCTTTCTTTTTCTTTCTTTCTTTCTTTCTTTCTTTCTTTCTTTCTTTCTTTCTTTCTTTCTTTCTTTCTTTCTTTCTTTCTTTCTTTCTTTCTTTCTTTCTTTCTCTTTCTTTCCTTCCTTCCTTCCTTCTTTTTCTTTTCTTTTTTTTTTTTTTTGAGATGGGGTCTCACTCTGTCACCAAGACTGGAGTGCAATGTCATAACCACCCCTCACTGCAGCCTCAACCTCCCATGCTCCAGTGATCCTCCTGCCTCAGCCTCCCAAGTAGCTGGGATTACAGGCATGCGCCTCCAAACCCAGCTAACTTTTATATTTTTTGTAGAGATGGAATTTCACTATGTTGCCCAGGCTGGTCTCAAGCAATCCTCTGATCCTCCTGCCTTGGCCTCCCAGTGTTGGGATTACAGGCATAAACTATCACGCCCCTCCTCACATACCTGATTTCTAACAAAAAATTAGACCTTACACTTTCAAAACCAAATGTAAGTGGGTTTTGTTTTTTGTTTTAGTTGCACATAGAATTTTTAGAATAGTAACTAAAACCTCAAAAATCAACACCTGAGAAGTTCATCTGTTGTCTCTAAATTTAATGAGTTTCTATGATGTGCCAGGTATAGTTTGCATACTTTCTGATCCTTCAACAGTCCTACAAAGAGATATTTTATCCCCAGGATATAGATGAAGACTCAGGCTCAGTGAAATGAGTTAAAGTTAAAGAGAGATGAGGGCCGGGGCGCAGTGGCTCATGCCTGTAATCCCAGCACTCTGGGAGGCTGAGGTGGGCAGATCACCTGAAGTTAGGATTCGAGACCAGCCTGACCAACATGGAGAAACACCGTCTTTACTAAAAAGGCAAAAAATTAGCCAGGTGTGGTGGCGCATGCCTGTAATCCCAGCTACTCGGGAGGCTGAAGCAGGAGAATCACTTGAACTTGGGAGGCAGAGGTTGCAGTGAGCCGAGATCGCGCCATTGCACTCCAGCCTAGGCAACAAGGGCGAAACTCCATCTCAAAAAAAAAAAAGAGAGATGGTGAGCTGTAGAGACAGGCTTTAAATTCAGGCCTGTTTGTTTCTAAACCCCACCAGTGAGTGTGAGCTGCCTTCTAACTCTAATAGAGAGTAAACAAATCTTTAGACTATCTTTCCAACCCATTTACCAGTCCACTTAAATCTTAAATGCATTCTAATTGATGTCATCTGACTATACTCCAGCTGGGCCCAACCCTTAATTTTTTCTTTCTCATCAATCTACTTTTAGCTTTCTCAGTATAAAATTAAGATAGGTCCCCATAGGAAGAAACACTATTTTTTGGTTTTAAAAAGGAAATTGCTACCTGAAGGAGGAGCAACAGAATATTAAAACAGGGTCACATCTCTGATTATTCCTCTGAGATCCCAGAAGATGGTGTAATTGGCAAAGCAAAACTATTCATATACATTAACATTATTATGTAAGCCATTTTCGATGGTAATATATATGGATATATAAAATGCATATAAATCCATTAAACTACATATTGGGGCAATTTCTGATCTGGGGAAATTACAATCTTTTTATAAACTCAATAAAATGTCAAAATCATTAGCAGTCCTCAGTTGTGCTGTGTCACTTTATGACTTTCAGCAACTAAACCTGTTATTCCAGAACAAAACATAGATGCCATCAGATCTATCAGGGTTTATATTTAAGGTGTCATGGGTATGAATTCAGGAAAGAATAAAGAGAGTCCCTGACTTATATGAGTTCAACTTATACATACATATATATATATATATATATATTTTTTTTTTTTGAGATGGAGTCTCGCTCTTGTTGCTCAGGCTGGAATGCAATGTTGTGATCTCAGCTCACTGCAACCTCCACCTCCGAGGTTCAAGCTATTCTCCTGCCTCAGCCTCCCAAGTAGCTGGGATTACAGGCGCCCACCACCATGCCCAGCTAATTTTTGCCTTTTTAGTAGAGACTGGGTTTCACCATGTTGGCCAGGCTGGTCTCGAACTCCTGACGTCAGGTGATCTGCCTGCCTCAGCCGCCCAAAGTGCTGGGATTACAGGCGTGAGCCACCCCACGTGGCCATTAAATGCATTTTTGATTTCTGGTATTTTCAACTTGCAATGAGCTGGCAAGGAGGAAGAAGAAAGTAAAGATAAGAGTGTGAGCTACAGAATGCCCAAAGAACAAACTCAGTGATCAGTGAAGAGGGTAGACAAAGATAAGATCACTTGCAGGCCTTTCTTATTCTAGGGAAGTGATAAAACTAATGCCATTGTTTTCTTGATCATCTACCTATTTTAAAAATGAAGTCTGTCAGGCCATTTACCACCTTCCTAAGAAACCGTGTTTCCCTGAGAAGAGCTCACAGGTGGCCAGGCATGGTGGCTCACGCCTGTAATCCCAGCACTTTGGGAGGCCGAGGTGGGCGGATGACCAGGTCAGGAGTTCGAGACCAGCCTGGCCAACATGGTGAAACCCTGTCACCTCTACTAAAAAGGCAAAAATTAGCCAGGTGTGGTGGTGGGCACCTGTAGTCCCAGCTACTCAGGAGGCTGAGGTAATAGAATCGCTTGAACCCGAGAAGCAGAGGTTGTAGTCCCAGCTACTCGGGAGGCTGAGGCAGGAGAATCACTTGAACTCAGGAAGTGGAGGTTGCAGTGAGCTGAGATCACGCCACTGCACTCCAGCCTGGGTGACAGAGCGAGACTCCATCTCAAAAAAAAAAAAAAAAAGAAAGAAAGAAAGAACTCACAGGTGTCCCAACTCTCTGATTTCCTTTTCTAGAAGTTGACAAAAGTCGGTATTTCTGGCAGATATAAAAAACAAAGATTGCTTAAGCAGAACTAATAGTAAAAATCCCCACATTTTCCTCCCCTTCAAGTCTGTCCATTCGCCCAGCATCTCAGAAGTTCTGTGCGCACGATTGGTTGGGGGAATAGCAATTCCCTCTGCACACAGTAAGACCCCAGCCACATCCCTGGGGATAAAGGATGAGTTCCCAAGACCACCTTGATTCGGATCTGCCCTTCTCTGCTCCCAAAGTTGCATCTCTCAAGGTCTTGGCACCTGCAACCTCAGCATTGCATTTTTACATATAGAGGGACTAACGGGATATACCAGCCTCAAACAGTGACAAAGAGTCAGGCCAGTATGGACTCTACAGCAAATAGAAATACAATGAGCCACCCACATTTAGGGTTCAGGGGAAGATGTCTGCCATGGAATATCAACAGGGCCGGTCCACAGGCTGGCTCCAGGGGAAAAACAAATTGGAAGCAGGGAGGGTCTGTCTTCCGGGCACTCAATCACCTGCGAGGTATCTTCCTTTCTCTATTCCTTCCCCTTTGGACACCTTGGCACTCCTTCTTCCTCCCACCCCCAGCAAAGCCTGCTCCCAGGAAAGGCTGTTTTTGCATTCATTCCTATTTTAATGTGAGTTTGAAATAAACTCCCATGGAGTTATCTGCAAAATATTGCTTCGTAGCAAGTGAAACAGAAATCACGGTCAGTTTTGAAATGTGTAAAATCCAAGGCACACATGACCAATGGAATAAACTCACTGAATGTCCCTATCACAGGCAGAGCCATCCAACCCAGAGGATCCAACTCAGGAGGAAAGTGGGAGGTGGATGAATTTGCATCTTGGGCTTATAAATGGAAATCATCCACAGCTGAATCAGACAAGAAACTAAAAGGCATGCCATCTTGCTGTGGACCAGATTAAGGGTAAAAGACGGAAATGAGGAGAGGAAAAAAGGAGGGCAGGAAGCCCTAATTTCACAACAGCTAGTGAGGCTTCTTGGACATCTTTAAAGCCATATGTGAACTCCCTTTCTGTAACACTGTTCTCCTCATGGGCACCTTCACCTGAGCAGGCCATGCAGAGAGTCTTATCCTCTGAGAGGCCTCCAGAGGACCTGCTGCTTCTTAAGGGACCTCTTAGGTACAGGGGATGGACCATGTTTTTTTTTGTTTGTGTTTCTGAGACGGAGTCTCGCTCTGTCCCCCAGGCTAGAGTGCAGTGGCACAATCTCGGCTCATTGCAACCTCCGCCTCCCAGGTTCAAGCGATTCTCCTGCCTCAGCCTCCTGAGTAGCTGGGATTACAGGTGTGCACCACCACACCTGGTTAATTTTTGCATTTTTAGTAGAGACGGGGTTTCACCATGTTGGCCAGACTGGCCTCGAACTTCTGACCTCAGGAGATCCCTGCCTCAGATTCCCAAAGTGCTGGGATTGCAGGCGTGAGCCACTGTGCCCGGCCCCATGTTTTGCTTTGCTTGCTTATTTATTTATCCATTTTTTGAGACAGAGTCTCACTCTGTTGACCAGTCTGAGTGTAGTGGTGCTATTGCAGCTCACTCTACCCTCAACTTCATGGGCTCAAGCAATCCTCCTGCTTCAGCTTCTCCAGTAGCTGAGACTACAGGTGCATGCCACCATGCCTGGCTATTTTTTTATTTTTTCGTAGAGACAAGGTCTCTGTGTTGCCCAAGCAAAGCTTGAGACTCCATCTTAAAAAAAAAAAAAAAAGAGCAGCATGGAATCTGGCAGATACCAGGGGAAGACATAAGAAGTAGAAGCCACAGGGTGGAGGAGCCCATAAACCAGGAGAGGCGCTGAAGCACAGGCAAGAATTTCAAATAAAGTAAAAGAAGCAGGCAAAGCAAGACCAGCAGAGGTGGAGACTCTGCGACATGAGGATGGCCAACATCTCAGTGCCGCTAGGGCAGCAGAGCCTGACTACTATACCAGCAATGAGGATGCAAGGTCCACCTCCCCTGCCTGTGGTCACAGCCACACGCCACATGCAGAAGTGATATTTCAAATTGAGTTAAATAAAATACACTCTTTTTTCTTTTTGAGACAGAGTCTTGCTCTGTCGCCCAGGCTGAAGTACCATGGCATGATTTCGACTCACCACAACCTCTGCCTCCTGGTTCCCTAAATCGCTGAAGCGATTCTCCTGCTTCAGCCTCCCGAATAGCTCACGTTACAGGCACAAGCTACCACGCCTGGCTAATTTTTTTGTATTTTTAGTAGAATTGGGGTTTCACCTTGTCGGCCAGGCTGGTCTCAAACTTCTGACCTCAAGTGATCTGCCTGCGTTGGCTCCCCAAAGTGCTGGGATTACAGGTGTGAGCCACCACACCCGGCATAAAATACGTTCTTTAAATTCATATCATTTGCTTCTTTTTACTTCTTTTAATGTGGCTCCTGGAAAATCTAAACTTTGATTTTAGATGTATGGCTCCCAGTGTAGCATTCCTGTTGTGCAGTGCTGTTCTCCCTTCCCATGAGACCACTTCAGCTGTGAGATGTTTTTCTGGACTAGTTACTTTATTTTTTTAATTTCTGTTTTTAAGATGGAGTCTCACTGTGTCACCCAGGCTGGAGTGCAGTGGCGTGCTCTTGGCTCACTGCAACCTCCGCCTCCCAGGTTGAAGTGATTCTCCTGCTTCAGCCTCCCGAGTAGCTGGGATTACAGGCACGTGCCACCACGCCAGGCTAATTTTTGTATTTTTAGTAGAGACAGGGTTTCACCATGTTGGCCAAGTTGGTCTTGAACTCCTGACTTCAGGTGATCCACCCGGCTCGGCCTCCCAAAGTGCTGGGATTACAGGGGTGAGCCACAGCGCCTGGCCTGGACTAGTTACTTTGGAGAATCCTAATCATAATCCCTTAATCACTATAATCAGTTGGAACAATATCAAAATGTCCCTTGCATCCCCTGCCAAAAAAAAAAAAAACAAAAACGCGAAACTGCAATTCATACACATCAACCAGAAGGACCCTTACAATGCACAATGGCTCAGATCACCACATAGTAGGAGTAATAATTAAACAAGACAACCCCTTAGGTTTCTAATTCCCTAACGTCTTACATTCAGCCCTGCCTCAGGTCGTGAAAGAGTTGTCAAGGCTTGCCCGATATGGTGGCTCACGAGGCTGAGGCAAGAGAATCGCTTGAGCCCAGGAGTTCAAGACCAGCGCTGGCAACACAGCAGGACCTCATCTCTACAAAAGTTAAAATTAGCCAGGCATGGGAGCACGGGCCTGTAGTCCCAGCCTCTTGGAAGGCTTGAGCCTGGGAGGTAAAGACCAGCACGGGCTGGGTGCTGTGGCTCACGCCTGTAATCCCGCCACTTTGGGAGGTTGAGGCCGTGAGCCATGATTGTGCCACTGCACTCCAGCCTGGATAACAGAGTGAGATGCAAACAAAAGGAAAGAAAGAAAGAAAAATTCCAAAAATGAAAGAGTTGATAGGGCTGGTCAGGGTCCTCAGGCAGTGATCCTCCACACGCATAACACAGAAATGATTTCAGGGGCTAACTTCTCTAAGTTTCTGAAAAACATTAATTGGTGCATTTGTTTTCTATTGCTTTGCCAATCTGTTACTGCTAACACGGAGAGTAAAAATCCAGCTCCAATAGATACATCGAGTTGAGAAGTCAGTGGGGGGTCTCCCTTAAGTTTCTGTTCAGTCAGCTGATGAGGATCACAGACTCTGAGAGTGGCAAGGGACTCGGAGACCATCCAGTCCAATCTTTGAGCTGTCCTGGGCAGCACTTCCCCAGCCCTGCTTCCCTTGGCTTTGCTCACCACTGAGGAAGCTGCCCATTCTATTCCCAGCTCCATGTGTTCTCATCTCCCACCCGCTGGCCCTAGATTCTACTTTCAAAACGACAGAGTTGGTCTAATTTCTCTTTCCTGAGCAAATCTTTTAATTAAGTGAAGACACCGATCCCTCTTCAAGTCTTTTTCAAATCAATTATCCTGTTTCTTTGTCTTGGTCTTCTCTTAAAAAAAAAAAGGGGCGGGGGGATTGGCCTTTTTACCTCCCTGACTGCTCTCTTGGGAACTGCTGTGTCAATGTCTCCCAGTACAGTAGGGTGGCCAGACCTGAAGAGTCTACATCCTTCTCCAAGCACGTGGGAGAGAAGTGGGGCTTTCACTTCCCTTACTCTGGACACTACAATTCTATTTAAACAGCTCTGTGCTTTCCCCATGACTTTCCTGAGCCGTAATTTCTTTTGATCACTACACTTCCCCTTCTGGCTCTAAGAAAATCACAGATTTAAAGAGAATTCTAAGCCTATGAAGCTTTGTATGCGAATATCTAAAACAAGCACCTGCAATGGTTTGCACTCCTGGCTGTACATGAGAATCACTCAGAAACTGTACAAATATCAATAGTTAGGTCTTGCCCCAAGGAGGGAAACAGGCCCTGGCTTAGGTATTTTTAGAAACCCCAGCTGATCATAATGTGCATCCGGGGTTGAACCAGCAATCCAAAGAAGATTTCTAGGCTGGGCGCGGTGGCTCTGTGATCTTCATATGGATTCCAGTTACTTTTTCCTTTGAACTGCGAATACGAATTCTTATTTTGAATTGAACTAGCAGAACTAAATTGGTTCACTGTAAACAACTTGAGATGATTCAAAAATCATTTGGAACTTGGACCAAAGGAGAGATGGAGTTGATTTAGCAACAATAGAGACCAAATTGAAAGTCAACCTAAAAAGAACATCAGGCTTAGGAGACCTGGTTTATAATTGGTGCATATGCTTACTTACTAGCTGTGGGATCTGATCATGTAATCACATTGAAGTGTCTTCATCTATAAAATGGAGGCACTGGTCTAGAAATCTTTTTTTTTTTTTTTTTTTTTTTGAGACATAATCTCCCTCTGTCACACAGGCTGGAGTGCAATGACGTGATCTCGGCTCACTGCAACCTCTACCTCCTGGGTTCAAGCGATTCTACGGCCTCAGCCTCCTGAGAAGCTGGGATTACAGGCACGCGCCACCACACCTGGCTAATTTTTGGTATTTTTAGTAGAGATGGGGTTTCACCATGTTGGCCAGTCTGGTCTCGAACTCCTGACCTTGTGATCCACCCGCCTCGGCCTCCTAAAGTGCTGGGATTACTGGTGTGAGCCACCGCGCCCAGCCTAGAAATCTTTAAGGTGCATTTAGGTTGTTTTTTTTTTTTTTTTAACTTCTCGAAAAAAAATAGAGACAATGTCTCACTATGTTGCCCAGGCTGGTCTCAAACTCCTGGCTTCAAGAGATCCTCCTGCCTCAGCCTTCCAAAGCACTGGGATTATAGGCATGAGCCACTATGCCTGGCCATGCTTTAAATTTTTGATTCAAGACCAGAAAAGAGCTTGCAAATAAAAAAATTAAAAGTTGTATCTTGCTCCCATTTCGAAAGGATGGGAGCTTCAACAGAGACAAAAATATTATTGAAGTGTTCAAATTGTCATTCAAATTTTATTTATCATACTTATTCCTGATTTTAAATGCATTACGCTTAAAGGAGAATAAGGTTTATTTATTTATGTATTTATTTATTTATTTAGAGACAGAGTCTCGATCTGTCACCCAGGCTGAAGTGCAGTAGCACAATCTTGGCTCACTGCAACCTCTGCCTCTTGGGTTCAAGCGATTCTCCTGCCTCAGCCTCTCCAGTAGCTGGGATTACAGGCGTGCACCACCATGCCTGGCTAATTTTTTTAGTATTCTTAGTAGATACATGGTTTCACCATGTTGGTCAGGCTGCTCTCAAACTCTTGACCTCAAGTGATCCACCTGCCTCCGCCTCCCAAAGTGCTGGGATTCCAGGCTTGAGCCACCGTGCTCGGCCACGTTTTTATTTATATGGCCAGTGTTCCTTCAATCTTTCGTCCTGTGAACAGAGCGGTTCACAAGAGTGGGTGATATAACACATCTCCATTTTACCATTTTACAGATGAAAGGCTTTTTTTTAATTTGACATTTAGAACTGTAAAGAAGTTTGTTCCATTTTTTCCACTCTTTTCAAAGCAACTTGTTCAGTATTGACCATGCAGTGTTTTTCGTAAAAATAAAAGTTAAGAGACGTACGTACCGGGAATCCTGTTGAGTGTCACCCAGAAATGTTCGTCGGGGCTGTAGGTGTCCTTGGACCAGGAGAGTAAGTCAAGTGCGAGCTGGTCTTGGAGGACAAAGTTAGCAAAGTCCCTTGTGAGAGCTACATAGGCCGTGCCAAAGTAAATCACCATGTCATGAGGAGGAGGAGTTTTTAATTTTGTTGTTTTAATCACATAGGAATTTTTGTGGTCTAACAGTTCTTGGTGGACGTATTTAGTCCGTCCAACAGCATGGTCAGGAGGCAGCACCCCTGGGGTGATATTTCTCCCTTTAAATCTCTTCAGATACTGAACTATTTCCCTGTTGGTTTTCAGGGGAAAGTCTTGCCCGCAGGTGTTGATGACATACTTCCAGGGAACCTCAGAGGCCACAAGGTCTTCCAGGCAGTTCAGGTCAGCCTGGAGCCTGGAGATCCCCCCATAGACGACTGACTCCTTCTTGGAAGCCAGAAAAGCATTTGGGAAGCAGCCAAGTAACTGTTTCACTGCACCTTTAAAGGCATCCGTCGCCTTCTGATCCAGGTGCACACAGTACACATTCTGGGGCATATAAATCGCCCTGAAGAGCCTCTCAAAAGTGCCAAAGTCTTTGTGGATTGTCACTGTGTAAGCTAAAGGGAACCCAGCCTCTTCTTCGGAGAGTGTTTCTGTTACATAGTGGCTTCGAACCATGTACTCATAGCAGGTAGCTTCATCAAGGGTAGTTTTCAATGCATTTTCTGTTGGGTAAAAAACTTTCCCCTCAAAAATCTGATGACAGGCTTCTGCTAACAGTGAAGCATTGGAGAGCGCTGCCCTCAGAAAACGTTTATTCTCCCATAACTCAGTATTGTAAACAAATACAAAAATCAGGGCAGAAATAAGAGACCCGCTAAAAAGGCAGTGCTTCCAAGAGCCCATCATTCACAACCAGGAAATGAGTAAAAGATCTCTCTCTTAAGATAGGATCAGAGTGTAGATATATTTAACTTACATTTTCTCCACGTTCCAAAATCATCCTCTTGATGGCTGAAGCTCTGGTCTGGCTGTTCCCCGTCCCTTCAGTTCACAGTTCTAGTCCTTTTTCTTTCTTCTTCCCCTCTTCATTTACCACTAGGCTGCATTTTCACTTTTCTTTGACACATTTCTGAAGTGGCTCCTTTGCATTTGGCTTGCCTGTTCTCCCGCTAACCTGCAACCTGTGTCTACACAAAAACAAATGTCCTCAGAGAGGTTCTGATTCCGGGTAGTCCACCTGTTCCCACCGTGAAATCGCAAGTGGATGAGGTGACCATTCTGCAAGTCATCGGCTCTAAGACCTTAACCTCAGCCTCTTCTCCCGGCCAGAGTCTAGTAACAGTGTCCCCTCCCCTGCTTCCTGTTAATCATTGTGTTCAACAGCCTGAGTTTGTTTGGTTAAACTGCGCTGCCAAGTTAAGAGCTTCAGTTTAAAGCATGTGAATACCGCCTGGAGTTATATTCTGTCAATAAATACGTAGTGCTTTAAAAAAATTCCTTAACCCTGTCTTTTTCCACAGCCACACTTCGTTCTCCCCATTGGCTGGGTATGCTATACGGCATAGTATATGACTGGCTATTGGGCTAAATTCTTTCCAGGGCTCAATTTTGTCTGCTGCTGCGTAAAGTCCTTTAAAAGGCACATTAATTAGCAAGCTTACCTTACCACTTAACTTACTGCACAAAGTGACTGTGGCACTCTGATGAATAAAGGCTAACTTCTTTTTTAAAACAACAAAATAACTAACAGCCCATCAGCACCCAAAATTGCATAGAGGCTAATATCAGTGAATTTCAAGTTTATTTTGCCCTGGTCCACATAGGATGCAGACAGAGAACCCTGATGCTTAGAGGAAGGAGAGAAGAGCGTCTCAGTTTTGAATGCTCCTGAACTTTAGGAGAGAGGCTCTTACGTCCAGATTTACAAATGCTTTAAAGGAGGTGTAAAAAATGAGAATAAGTTTACTACCATAGATCAATTGTGAGAATAAAATAACATAACATATACAGAGTCCATCACCGTGTCCAGGAACAGACTGGGGTGGTAAATAAG
The DNA here is from genome assembly GCF_008728515.1 of Papio anubis. Classification (NCBI taxonomy): domain Eukaryota; kingdom Metazoa; phylum Chordata; class Mammalia; order Primates; family Cercopithecidae; genus Papio; species Papio anubis. The sequence continues at coordinate 10,493,884 of NC_044981.1, read as the reverse complement.
CGCGAAATTGTACCAGAGTAAACAAGAAGCCCGTTCACACACACACGCACACACACATGTGCATACACACACACACATGCTCCTACCCGTTCACACACACACGCACACACACATGTGCATACACACACACACATGCATACACACGTACCCCTCACCCCACATTCATACTTCTAGTAAATGACACAATTACCACCTCTCCTTTGAAATCTTCTTACTCTTCCCTTACTCCCTCCTCTGTGAGCCCATGCCAATCAGATTATACATCTAAAACAGCAGCGAGGCAGGGCGCGGTGGCTCAAGCCTGTAATCCCAGCACTTTGGGAGGCCGAGACGGGCGGATCACGAGGTCAGGAGATCGAGACCATCCTGGCTAACACGGTGAAACCCCGTCTCTACTAAAAAATACAAAAAATTAGGGCGTGGTGGCAGGCGCCTGTAGTCCCAGCTACTCGGGAGACTGAGGCAGGAGAATGGCATGAACCCGGGAGGCGGAGCTTGTAGCGAGCTGAGATCCGGCCACTGCACTCCAGCCTGGGCGACAGAGCGAGACTCTGTCTCAAAAAAAAAAATAAATAAAAAATAAATAAATAAATAAATAAATAAAACAGCAGCGATGAGTTTTGTGTGATGTGGTAGTCAGCTGCACCCGGTGTGAAAGCATGTTCCATTTGCGCCGAGCTCACGTATTCCTCATGTTTCTAGCTCCTAGCATTGTCTGTGTGTAGTAGACAATCAACTTTTAATTTAATTTAATTTTATTTTATTTATTTATTTTTTGAAACAGAGCTTCACTCTCATTGCCCAGGCTGGAGCACAATGGCGCGATCTTGGTTCACTGCAACCTCCACCTCCCAGGTTCAAGCGATTCTCCTGCCTCAGCCTCCCAGGTAGCTGGGATTACAGACACCTGCCACCATGCCCGGCTAATTTTTGTATTTTTAGTAGAGACAGGGTTTTACCATTTTTGGGCAGGCTGGTCTCAAACTCCTGACCTCAGGTGATCCACCCACCTCAGCCTCCCAAAGTGCTGGGATTACAGGCGTGAGCCACCTGCCCAGCCATCAATCAACTATTTATTGATTGAATGCTCAAGTTTTCATGTCCTTGTTTCCCTGATCACATTAGTGAGAAATTCCAGGTAATACTGATTCGTCGGAGACATATATTTGTATCTAAGAATGTGGTGCAGTCAACATACCTAATTTTTCTAATATATCTTCTGATTTTTATTAAATTTAATTAATTAATTAATTTACTCTTTCAAAGAGGTGGGGGTCTTACTGTGTTGCCCAGGCTGGTCTTGAATTCCTCAAGCTATCCTCCTACCTCAGCCTCCCAAAGCTTTAGGATGACAGCTGTGAGTCACTGCACCCGGCTCATTTTCTTAATCACAAAGACAACATGATATTGTAGATAGTTTCTAAACACAGTGTTTCCACGTCCTGTACTTTCATTTACCTCTTGCCTACAGGACATACACATTTTTATTTTATCAAGATCACAGGAGAGGCTGGGTGGAGTGGCTCACGCTTGTAATCTCAGCACTTTTGGGAGGCCAAGGCAGGAGGAGCTCTTGAGGCCAGGAGTTTGAGACCAGCCTAAGCAACATGGCCAGGCCCCATCTCTAATTAAAAAAAGAATGCAGGAAGATGCAAGCTTAAATCCTGCATTTTGCACGTACTATTATACCATAACATTTTCCATAGTGCTTCCTGGTGTGCCTCGGGTATTATCTTCACAATCACTACTTTAGAATCTGGAGTTATTCTTGTTGGTTTTTCCGCTATCCCAGCTAACAGCGAACACATTGAGACGGCGGCTAACCCCATTTCACAGCGTCAGGAACACAGGAAATGATGACAAGAAAGGACACAGGGAAAATTCTCTGGAACTCAGTGAGTCAGTTTTCAGTTGCTTCTGGAATCAGATTCTACAGCGTGACTCAGGAACACCCAGTCGTGCCCATAGGGCCCCCAAAATAGAATTTAATCAACCCAAATATCTATTTTCTTAACTATCTTTCATGCATCTATCCAGAATTCGTTTGAACAAATCACTTCTTCAATACAGTACGTATACAAAATCAATCTTTTCTGAAATGGCTAAAATTTCTCTAATTTTTAGTTGACTTTTAATGTCTCTTTAGACCCTATCCATATCAAATGAAATTGACTATAGGAATGATTAAATGAAAATGTCAATGCTGAATGATGCTTATCTAAACTAGTCAAGTAAGTTTTACCATGTGTTCTCCCAATTTATCCCGACAATTACATCAGGTCTTTCTTTCTTTGACTCTCACCTCATTCTTGGCCTAGTTCTATCCCTCCAGACGTTGCAGGCATAGAAGCATCTTGAATCATTTGCCTGCTCTTCGAATTTACAACTCACTTGATTTAGTTGCAAGGTAACGAACACTTGTATTTTGTGCTCTGCTGCAAGTACAAGCAAAGTTCATACATCTTTACTTGTACCTTACCTGAAATGCTATGAGGGTCCCTTGATTTTGAGCTCTGGAGCATTTATGATTATGTAAAATAGTATCTTTGACGATGCTAGACATTTAAAAAATAATTAATATGAATCTATTTCCTTTTTCATCAACCCAGTGCTAGCTGGTGCATTTCTTTTTGGCAGGCATATGGGACACGCTGGTCTTCCTGACCCTCCAGCTTTCCCGATGCCCTTGTACAATCTATCACTAATCACTCTCCTCAATTCTGGGCTCTAGACTCTTGCATTTGTGTGATACAATGCGAGGAGATGGTAATCAGGGAGTGACCAAAAAGAGTAGAGATTGTTCATCCCAGCTTGAACTTCAGATCAAAATTAATACTCCCAAATTCTAAGTTGGAGGCACTGATCAGGTGGGATAGAGAGTTCTGAACAAATGGGGAACCAGCAAAGACTTGTAGTGTGGTTGCTCAGTAACTGGCAGGGTGTATATTATGTTCAATCTCTAATTGCTTATTTCTCCATAACACATACTCTTATAAATTCTCACTCCAGGATATAAACTAATTTTTATTGCACTAAGATACTGCATTTAGAGTTTAATCTCAATAACTGATTGTAGAAAGAGAAGCAGAAAAAAAGGGGTTCCTTTCCACAGACAAGAATCCCATCATCCTCACCTTAATTATTCATGGACCATATGACGCCCAAAGCGTTTTTCACATGTTCATTTTACCATGACATCATCTGTGTGCCCAAATTAGAAACCAGCCGGGGCCAGTGGAAACTTTCTCAATGTTTATGAAAGCCTGATGCGGTCTCAGAGGAAGAACAGCTTGGAATATACTGGGTTTTTTTGTTTTTTTTTTCTTGAGACTGAGTCTTACTCTGTTGCTCAGGCTGGAGTGCAGTGGCGCGATCTCGGCTCACTGCAAGCTCCGCCTCCCGGGTTCACGCCATTCTCCTGCCTCAGCCTCCCGAGTAGCTGGGACTACAGGTGCCGCCACCACGCCCGGCTAATGTTTTTGTATTTTTAGTAGAGACGGTGTTTCACCATGTTAGCCAGGACAGTCTCAATCTCCCGACCTCGTGATCCGCCCGCCTCGGCCTCCCAAAGTGCTGGGATGACAGGCCTGAGCCAACGCGCCCAGCCTTGGTTTTTCAAGTCTAAAGTCAAGGCAACAGCAATCTCCATGTCATGCTGGGAGGATTCTGGAGGTAGGGCACCTAACGTCCTCAGCTCGGGGCTTGTAGAGAAGTCAGAGCTAATTCCAGACCTGGGTGGAAAGCTGCGGGGAAGAAGAGGCTACGAGGGTGAAATGAAGTGGGTTGTGATCGTTTAACAAAAAATAGCTGGGAAAAAATGTAATAGGAAAATATAAGAGAAAGCTGGTCCTTTTTTTTTTCTTCTTTTGAGACGGATTTCGCTCTTGTTTCCCAGTCTGGAGTGTAATGATACCATCTAGTCTCACTGAAGCCTCCGGCTCCCCGGCTTAAGCAATTCTCCTGCCTCAGCCTCCTGAGCAGCTGGGATTACAGGCATGCGCCACCACACCTGGCTAATTTTTGTATTTTCTCTTTAGTAGAGATGGGGGTTTCACCATGCTGGTAGGCTGGTCTCGAACTCCTGATCTCAGGTGATCCACCTGACTCGGCTTCCCAAAGTGCTGGGATTACAGTCATGAGCTACACCGTGCCTGGCGGAAAGCCGGTCTTTTCAATCCAGTCAATTAAATAACTTTGAGGCAATGCAAGGCTGAGGACAGTTAAATAGCAGCTCAGTTACTAGGCAGAGTCCAGGCCTTAAAGGTACTTTCCACCTGCATTTGCACACGAAAAGATATCTGACAACTCCAGGCTTTCCAAGGGGAAAAGCCAGAGAACCTCATACATTTTAGCAGTCTAATTTTACTGTTGCAGAAAGTTACCCCGGAGTTGAGGACTGAGTGTTTTCTCTAAGTTGGATATTATGAGAAGCTAGAACAGCAGCCCCATCTCGGTGCCCCGGGCTTTATTTGTTGTTTTCACCTTTGTGGAGTTTTGCTCTTACCCTCCCGCCCTCTATCGCTCAGAAAGTCCTTGATAGGATTTTGAAGTTACAGGAACCAAAAATCACTGCCATAGGTAGAATACCTCCACAAGGGAGACCTCAAGCTTCTGATCACTAAGAATAATTACATGAAAGAATGTAGCCTCCCTTCTTCCGATGATTGCAATATGCTGTGCAATCAGAACAGAGTGCAAAGAAACAAATCCTTTACGCTACAGGGTCCCCAGGGCCTGGGATTACAGTCTCCCTATTTCTTCTGGAAAACCACAGCCTACAGGTAACTACCCTCTATTTGGCCAATCTGCTACCAGGTGCGGAAAGACTCTACAAGTGACGACTCTCAAAGGCCTACATTTAAAAACAAGGAAAACAGAAAAGTAGCTTTGAATTTGGCAAAACCTGAATTTACTTAGTAGACCTGTCTTTAATATCAGAAGGTGGGTTTTCATAGAATGGCAATATGGATCTGCTACTTTTCTACATGGCCCAGAGCTTCATTTTCAATTTTACCTATTATCAAATGAGGTTCATACCTCACAGGAATGTTTCAAAAGAACGAATTAAATAAAATACATTTTAGGCTGGGTACGGTGGCTCACGCCTGTAATCCCAGCACTTTAGGAGGCCGAGGCAGGTGGATCACATGGAGTCAGGAATTTGAGACCAGCCTGGCCAACATGATGAAACCCCGTCTCTACTAAAGATACAAAAATTAGACGGGCTTGGTAGCGCATGCCTGTAGTCCCGCTAGTCAGGAGGCTGAGGCAGGACCCAGGAGGTGGGGGTTGCAGTAAGCCGAGATTGCACCACCGTACTCTTGCCTGGGTGACAGAGTGAGACTATGTCTCAAAAAAAAAAAAATTTAAATGCCAGACAGTGCCAAGTACCTTGTCAAATTCTGGAAACATTTTCCCTCGCCTGAAGGGAACGGAGAAACATAAACGATGAAGTCTGAAGTGAGCGTTGTCCCTTCCTACAAAGTTGAAAGTTGTAACTGAGATATAGAAGGATACTAATGATTTAAAGAGACAGATGGAAAATCCTAGTGCCCAGTAGGCCCATCACGTAATGAAACAACATACAAACATGCTATTCTTTGGGAAAAAAAACCTTTGGAAACAGAAATCTCATGACCAAATGACTCATTCAACATTTTTTGGTGTACTTACTTTATGCTCGGCATTGTGCTAGGTTCTGGAAATATAAAACATCCGTGCAGCCCATGTGAGTACCAGTCTGTTGGACCTTAAACTGCTGTCAGGGATTTAACAGAGGTAACCCGGGAAGACCACCTCCCTGCAGTTTCCTCCCTCCACCAGTTTCCCGGCACCTACCTCTCTCGGTTCCCAGGAGGATAAGATTGCCCAGAGGCGTCCAGCAGTGAACACAGTAAGCCTGTTTAAGATAAACGAAGTTTAACCCTAGTGTTTTAAGTGGAATAACAAAGGCTGGAATGTGAAAGAGGGAAGGTCTGTTTGCTTTCAGTCCCACCCCCAAGGCCTGCCCTGAGAGTCTCAGAGACAGAACTACGGAGAGCCTGTCTGGAGTCTGATTTCTTAAACTGCTGGATACCAGGTGCTACCTGACACCAGCTCATCCCCTGCCTCCAGAATCCTGGAGGGCTTTGAGTTGATCAATTTCTACTCCAGGAATGTTATAAGAAGAAACTCCTCAGAAAGGTAACTGCCCTGGGTGTAATTGGGTTTTTCACGAGGACACTCCAAGATAGACCTCAGGATAATTATTTGGGTGTTTTCCTAAGACCACCCTCCATTTTGCCCCCTTAGAGACTGCTTTATCCAGAGGGGAAGTTTTGGATTCCCTCACAGACCCCTGTGTTTAAGGTTCCATCCTTACATTTAGTTATTGGTAGGAAATCTTACAGTCTCTGCCCCAGGGTAACCCCTAACAGATTTAGATGTGTGTTCTGCTCAAATGCGCCCCTCACTGAGGAAGGGAAATCCTAAGGTGGCAGCAGAATTTAGTAGAAAATGCCCTGGGCATTTTCAGAAGGCACGGTCTCTCGTCTCTAATGCAAGCTGTAGATCTTGAGCAAGTTACTTCCTCTCTCTGAATCTCTGGCTTTTCCCAGGCCAGGCAAACAGGCTCTTTACATACCCTTTCAGGAATGAACTGATTCCTGTCCCAGGGAACAAGCTAGACATACCGTGTACTTAGCCGTGTGCCTCTCTTCTGCCAAACACTTTGCAGTTAGAAGCAGCTTATAAAATTTAGTGGGGATAAAGCAGGGCATGGTGGTGTGCACCTGCAGTTTCAGCTACTAGGGAGGCTGAGGCGGGAGGGTTGTTTGAGCCCAGGAATTCTGAGACCAGCCTGGCCAACATAGTGAGACATCAACTTAAAACAAAAATAAAAGAAAAAATCCAACGGAGTTAAAACAAACAAAAAAAATTTTGCAGTCATAAAGCCAGGATAAACTGAAGAAATAGCAAATGAACTTTTGAACTTTTTTTTTTTGTGACAGAGCAAGGCTTTGTCATCCAGTGCAGTGTCACAATCTCGGCTCACTGCAACCTCTGCCTCCTGGTTCAAGCAATTCTCCTGCCTTGGCCTCCCAAGCAGCTGGGACTACAGGCACCCGCCACTATGCCCGGCTAATTTTTGTATTTTTAGTACAGAAAGGGTTTCATCATGTTGACTAGGATGATCTTGAACTCCTGGACTCAAGTGACCCAACCCCCTCAGCCTCCCAAAGTGCTCGGATTAGAGGCGTGAGCCACCATACCCGGCCCAAATCAATAATTATTTTTCTTTTATTTTCTTTTTTTTTGGGGGGGGGAGGGGGAGGGGACCGAGTTTCGCTCTTGTTGCCCAGGCTGGAGTGCAATGGCACGATCTCGGCTCACTGCAATCTCCGCCTCCCAGGTTCAAGCAATTCTCCTGTCTCAGCCTCCGAGTAGCTGGGATTACGGGCATGCACCACCACACCCAGCTAATTTTTTGTATTTTTAGTAGAGACGGGGTTTCTCCATGTTGGTCAGGCTGGTCTTGAACTCCCGACCTCAGGTGATCCACCTGCCTCGGCCTCCCAAAGTGCTGGGATTACAGGTATGAGCCACCGCACCTGGCCTCTTTTTCTTTTCTTTTCTCTTTTTTTTTTTTTTTCTTGAGATGGAGTCTTGCTCTGTTGCCCAGGCTGGAATGCAGTGGTGCGATATCGGCTCACTGGAAACTCTGCCTCCCGGGTTGAAGCAATTCTCTATCTCAGCCTCCCGAGTAGCTGGGATTACAGATGCCTGCCATCACGCCAGGCTATTTTTTTGTATTTTTAGTAGAGACGGGGTTTCACCATGTTGGCCAGGCTGATCTCAAACTCCTGACCCCAAGTGATCTGCCTGGTCTCCCAAAGTGCTGGGATTACAGGCATGAGCCACCCCGCCTGGCCAAATCAACAATTCTTAAAATGACCTATTTTGAAAAGACTAAAAGAAGCCCAACTCTTTTAACAGAATTTTTTTTAGAGTTTTAGGATTATGAGAAATTTTACTTTCTTCTTCATATTTTTTTCCTATTTTCCATGTTTTCTAAAATGGTCATGAATTATTTTTTTCTAATTGGAAAGGAACCATTTTAATGGTCATGCCTGGTTATCTTCTCCTTCATCTTACACTGCACCGCGCGTGTGTTGGGCCCAGATCTGCAATTCAGCTTCCTCATGAACGCATGACTCATCATTTCTTCATGGCCTGTCATTCCGTACTATTTGTAAAAGTATTAAAAATAGAGACCAGTCTATGGGAATTTTGCTGGAGAGGTAAATAAAATGCTCCACACAATTCTATGCCTTTTACCAACAAAGGAATAAAATCATCAAATATCCAAGTATACATCAGTATTTTGCAAACCCAGAGTCTGGTGATGGAAGTAGGGAAAAAACGATGACTGTTCTGGAGATTCAGGACTGGGTCTACTTATTGGGAAAGAGCCAGTTAAGTCAAATCATTGCAGCAGGGGGCAATTTTTTCCTTGAGAAATAAGCTAACAGTATATTTAGTGATACATAGAAGCATGATTTATTTTATTCATTCATTCATTCATTCATTCATTCATTCATTGAGATGGAGTCTTGCCGTGCCACCCAGGCTGGAGTGCAGTGCTGCAGTCTTGGCTCACTGTAGCCTCCACCTCCCAAGTTCAAGCAATTTTCCTGTCTTGGCCTCCTGAGTAGCTGGGATTACAGGCCAGTGCCACCACACCCAGCTGATTTTTGTATTTTTAGTAGAGACAGGGTTTCACCATGTTGGCCAGGCTGGTCTCAAACTCCTGACCTCAAGTGATCCTCCCACCTCAGCCTCCCAAAGTGCTGGGATTACCGGCATGAGCCACCGCGCCTGGCCGGAAGTATAATTTATTTTGTATTAATTCATTGAAACAGATATGCAAAGCAGTCAACAGGATATTCATTAAGTCTAGAAACATAGGTGGGTATACATAACTTCATCAAGACCATTTTCAATGTGTAACACACATGTGCACATTCACACACACAGTTTAGACTGTATGTAGATTGGAAATCAAGTTCCACATACCTGGAATCCTACTGAGTGTCACCCAGAAATGCTCATCAGGAGAGGAGGTGTCTTTTGACCACTCAAGAAAATCAATGGCCCTCTGTTTTGAAGAACAAAATTAGCAAATTCCCTTGTAAGGACCACATAGGCAGAGCCAAAGTCAATTGTCAGATGGTGGGGAGGAGGCATTTTTCTCACCCAAGTCCACAGCATGAAGGAAAACAAATTGTATCTCTGCTCCAAGTGCATGTATTTGGTCCTTCTGATAATGTGAGGAGGAGGCAGCACCCTGGGGGTGATATTTGTCCTTTTCAGTCCCCTCAATACCGAACTATTTCCCTGTTGGTTTTCAGGGGGAATTCTTGCCCACGGGTGTTGACGACATACTTCCAGGGAACCTCAAAGGCCACAGGTCGTTCAGGCAATGCAGGTCAGCCTGGAGCCTGGAGATCCCCGTGCAGACCACAGACTCCCTCTTAGAAGCCACAAAGACGTTTGGGAAGCAGCTCAGTAGCTTTCTTCCAGCGTCTTTGAAAGCGAGTGGGACCTTCTGAACCACATGAACACAGCAGATGTTCTGGGGAGTGTAGATGGCCCTGAAGAGCCTTTCAAATGTATCAAAGTCTTTGTGGATGGCCATGACATAGGCCAGTGGGAACTCGGCTTCGTCTTCGGACAGAGGTTCCATTATGTAGTGATTTCGGATCAAGTATTGCTGGCAAGTTACATTTCTCAATGGCGTCACTGGTATATTTTCATTGAAGAACATTTTCTTGCCTGTCACAATCATGCCACACACTTCTGCAAGGACTGAAGAGTTTGAGGTTTTCCCCTGTGGAAGGGGTTTTTGCAGGACTAAATGGTTGGCATACAGGAATAAAAGAGTTATGGACATGGCCGTAAGCCCTAGGACCACCTCAAATGCCTTCACCTTCAGTTTTCCTGTGGCCTCTTCTCGGTTCATCACTCACCTCATTTTATGCCATTGCTGAAGTCAGTCTGCAGTTCCCTGCCCAGACTTGAGAAATCTGCTCTAGCAACTTATTTTCAGCAAGAAGGGCAATATGACCCTTTACTTAAAAGAAGGAGGATCAACCACAAGTAGGTAACTCTTCTCTTATATTGAAAAAAAAATCAGGTGACTCTTTGAACATGAGCCAGTGACCAGCTGACCACTTCGCAAAAGCCAGGCACATTTGGGCACCTCTGTCTAAGTCAACCACAAATTAAGACCCAAGCAAATCGGCCACAACTGCCAGCTTAGGGTGTTTTCCCACGTAGAGTAAGGGTGGAATGTGTGTTCATTCGGCACCTCTTTTCCCCATGCAGAGCCACCATCGCCATCACTGACGTCACCTTTGAATGCAAGGGACACTGTATTTCTTCAATTTCAGGCAATCACAGTTGTCCTGAGGGAGGTCACCATTTACATGGACAGCACCCAGAACTCCTCAATAGTGGGGTCTCTTTACCTAAAAATAAAGATAAAGAATTTATAGTATTTCAGGACTGGAAGGAATCTTGCAGATTTTTCCCACCAACTTATTCAGTTTACAAATGAAGGACACTAACAAGGAACTATAATGACTACTCTATCACACCTTGTCTGCATTTTCTCACTGATGGCCTGAGAGGTAAGCATTGACATTATATCCACTTTGCACATGAAGAAATTAAACCCAAAGATATGCTAGCTTGCCTGATATCCAGTAATTAGTTAAGGGTAGCATGGGATTTTGAAACCTAACTCCTCCTCTTCTTTTTTTCTTAGAGATGGGGTCTGGGTCTGTGCCCAGGCTGGAGTGCAATGGCACAATCATGGCTCACTGCAACATCAACTTCCTGGACTCAAACCATCCTCCTGCCTCAGTCTCCTGAGTAGCTGGGACTCCAGGTGCCAGCCACATTGCTTGGCTAATTAAAATAAGGTTTTTTCTTTTCTTTTCTTTTCTTTTTCTTTCTTTCTTTTTTTTTTTTTTTTTTTTTTTTCAGATAGAGTTTCGCTGTTGTTGCCCAGGTTGGAGTGCAATGGTGCGATCTCAGTTCATTGCAACCTCCGCCTCCCAGGTTCAAGCAATTTCCTGCCTCAGCCTCCCGAGTAGCTGGAATTACACTCATCCACCACTACGCCCAACTAATTTTTATATTTTTAGTACAGAAGTGGTTTCACCATGTTGGCCAGGCTGGTCTTCAACTCCTGACCTCAGGTGATCCACCTGTCTTGGCCTCCCAAAGTGCTGGGATTACAGGAGTGAGCCACTGGGGGTACTTAAAATTTTTTTTTGTAGAGACAGGGTCTCACTATGTTGCCCAGGCTGGTCTTGAACTCCTAGGCTCAAAGAACCCTCCTTCCTTAACCTCCCAAAGGGATTATAAGCATGAGCCACTGTGCCTAGCTGCAAGCTTATCTCTTCTGACTACGTAGGCCATCTACCTGGAATATTCTCTCCCCCTGCCTTGTCTTGAGTTCCTACTTATCTTTCAGGTCCCTATGTGACACTGCTTCCCTGGTGACCCTTCCTTGCTCTTCCAAGTTAGGGTTAGAAGCCCTTCACCTGCCCTAATAAAACCTTGTACTCCTACAATTGCTTGTTTGTTTGCTCTACCACTAGTCCATGGAGGACTATTTATTTTTAAAACGAAAAATTAATATTTTATTTTTTAATGTATGATTTACAGGTAATAAGTATACATATTTATGGGGTGCAGCATGATGTTCCAATACATGTATACATTGTGTGATGATCAAATCATGGTAATTAGCATATCCATCACTTTAGACATTTATTGTTTCTTTGTTATCAGAACATTCGAAAACTGCTCTTCCAGGTATTTTGAAATATACAATGCATTGTCATTAACTGTAATCCTCCTCCTATACAATAGAACTCCAGAGCTTATTCTTCCTCTCTAACTATAGCTTGGCACCTATTGACCAATCTCTCATCACCCCCTGCTCCTTTCCCTTCCCACTCTCTGGTAACCACTGTGTTCTATTCTCTACTTCTGTGATAACAACTTTTTACATTCCACATGAGTGAGATCATGCAATATTTGTCTCTCTGTGCCTGGTTTATTTCACTCAACATAATGTCCCATGGAGAACTATTTCTGTCTACTGGTCACTGCATTTTCAACACCTTGCTTATGGTAAGCACTCACTGAATTAAGTTCAGTCACTCTTCTTTCCTCTGTGCCAGAGATCAGCAAAACCACAGCTGGGGGGTCCAATCTGGCTCACTGCATGTTTTTAGACAGTCTCTCAGCTAGAATGGTTTTATATTTTAAAATGGTTGGGAGAAAATCCAAAGAAGAAAAATATTTTGTGACACATGAAAATTACATGAAATTCAAATTTCGGTGTCCATAAATACAATTTTATTGGCACACAGCGGTGCTCATTTGTTTACACAGGGCCTACGGCTGCTTTCACATTACAATAACAGGGTTGAGTTGTTGCCACATCTGGGCACCAAAGCTTAAAATCTTTTCCATCTGGCCTTTACCAGAAAAGGTTTGCTGACCCTCTCCTCTGTATCTACGGATGTCCCTTGCATACCCTTGTGTCTGCACAACATCAAGATAGCGATTGTGGACTTGATACCATTTTACAAGTTTTTGCTTTATTTTCAAGATTTCCTTGTGAATGCCAGAATGACATGATGTTTGGTAGCAAAGCATGAGCTCCAAAGAGAGATTTGTGTGGGTCTAGATCCTGGCTTTGCTGGTTCCTAGTTGTGTGACCTTGGGCAATTCACTTTTCCTTTCTGTCTTAGTTTCTTTGTAAAATAAAGATAATACCAGTAGGACTGTTTTGTGAGTTGATGTGTTAATAAGTAGAATGCACTCTGAGCGGTATTCACGTGTAGTGAATACTCTGAAATGCTGGCTATTCTTACTGGGCATGGTCACTTCTAGGGCCTACCTGTACCGCCAGTGAACTGGAAACTCACTCCACTGCACTTGGGTGGCCCAAGCTTTGGCGGGATGCAGTGCTGCCACACAGTGGCCCTGTAAGGGGTGGCTTGGCACACTCTTCCTTTCTTTTAGGTGATTGCAAATCTATGGATGAGAGCAAGGGAGAGTTTTCACACCATCATAGCATTTTATTCCTCACCAGACTGGGAGCAGCTCGAAGGAAAGAACATGTCTCCAAAGACATGAAGAATATTCAATGTGGCATTTGAGGCGCATGGAAAAACCTGCCTATCCCCAGGTCGCAGCCCCATCAGCCAGCCAAGGGTTCCACAATGACCCTTAGGAGGTTTCATAAGGAAGCTAATTGCTTAAATAAGATTTGAGTCAAGAAGGATGACCTAGCAATAACCTCTATATATCTCATTACACCATGAGTAAGTAATCAATGCCATCCAATAGAGGTTCTGGAAAAATGGGACCAGAGACAGGTTAGATTAGATGGAAGAAAAGGCCTTCCATCTAAGCAAGGCCTGGCATGTGGGATGCTAACGAGGGCCCTCTGGACTGTGCTGGCAGGGCGGGTTAAGCAGCTGGGAGAGAACGTGAAGGTGGAAAGGCACCCCAGGGTGACGTGCCATCACTTAGGTTTTATTTATTTATTTACTTACTTACTTAGAGACCAAGTCTCCCTCTGTCGCCCAGGCTGGGGTGCAGTGGCACGATCTCGGCTCACTGCAACCTCTGCCTCCCAGACTCAAGCAATTTTCTTGCCTCAGCCTCCCAAGTCGCTGGGACTACAGGTGTGCACCACCATGCACAGCTAATTTTTGTACTTTTAGTAGAGACAGGGTTTCACCATGTTGGCCAGGCTGGTCTTGAACTTCTGACCTCAGGGGATCTGCCCGCCTCAGCCTCCCAAAATGCTGGGATTACAGGCGTGGGCCACTGCACCTGACCAGGTTGTTTTCAGAATTAGAGATGAATCTTAAAAATCAAAATTTCCCCAGTATCCCAGGCACACTCAAAGCAAAATTAAATGGAGGTTCGGCATTCCTAGTCTGAAAATCTGAGATCCGAAATGCTCCAAAATCCAAAATGTTTTGAGAGTTGATGTGGCACCGTCAGTGGAAAATTCCACACCTGACTTCATACAATAAGTCGCAGTCTAATAGCAGTCAAAACTTTGCTTCTTGGACACAGTTATTGAAAATGCTGTATAAAATGATCTCTAGGCTATGTGCATAAGTTGTATATGAAATATAAATGAATTTTATGTTCAGACTCGGGTCCCATCCCCAAGACATCTCATTATGTATATGCAAATATTCCGAACTAGAAAACATTTGAAATTCAGAACACGTCTGGTCCCGAGCGTTTTGGATATGGGATACTCAACCTGTAGTTTCATTTTAATTATTTTGATGTAACTTAACTGAGCATCAAGTTTTAAATTTCTTTTTTTTTAAATTCAGAAAACTTAAATGGCTACGTAAGAGGACAGTCCAGTGACAGACATGGAAAGAGGCTTAGAGGTCATCTCACCCATCACACCATTTTACAGAGGAAAGCAAAATGCCATCCAGAGAAGGAAAGTCACAAAGCCATCTAGCCCCAGACCTGGGAGTGGCAGCTGAGCGTAACTGGTCAGACACAAGAAGCTGCTTCCAAAAGCATTTCCTTTCATTTGTCCTACAGCAAAGACGCCAGAAAACAAAATTTTATAAGCATGTCTCTAGCTCTAACTCACTATTCAACTAAAGGACAAATTAAATCGGGAATGAGATAATCTTAACTTCGTGAGATTTGTTCTTATATGCAGTTTCTACCCTAAGAAACCAATCTATGCTAAAGATAATATTTGTGCTTTTCAACGAGGCTGGTAAAATATTTGCACTTTGAACCTCAGAGCGATAACATTTATTCACTCAGGTGAATCTTATCAGGATTAGGTAAATATAATCAAAGCAAAACAAAAATGATTTGGGAAACTTTGTGACCAAAATCAACAGGTGTATTCAATACTCCTTTGAAGGTCACCTAATTCTAATAACATTTACATTTATAAATGTCCTCTAAATCTTTTATCTTCTGCAAATAAATTATTTCTCACAATTCCAAGGTTAGTTCAATACATCAGCCTATTTTCAAGCACGTACTCAGTGTCTCCAGGAAGAGGACATATTGTGGGGCTTTTCACACTTCTCTCTCCCATCACCCGCCCCTCTCCTTCCATATTTAACATATTGTTGCATTTCTGTCAAATTAGCTGGGATGGAAGAGTAGTGTTTTATCAGGTGTACACACTGCCATAGGAACCTGGAAACTTCAAATTCTATCCCTAATCACTAATGTTGAAGACTTGATAAAAGAGTTTTTTGTTTTTATTTATTTATTTATTTATTTATTTATTTATTTATTTTATGAAATCTAGCTCTGTTGCCCAGGCTGGAGTGCAGTGGTGCAATTATCTGCTCACTGCAACCACTGCCTCCTGGGTTCAAGCAATTCTCCTGCCTCAGCTTCCTGAGTAGCTGGGATTACAGACATGTGCCACCACGCCCAGCTAATTTTTTGTAGTTTTAGTAGAGATGGGGTTTCATTGTGTTGGCCAGGCTGGTCTCAAACTCCTGACCTCAAGTGATCCACCTGCCTCGGCCTCCCAATGTGCTGGGATTACAGGCACGAGCCACCGTGCCCGGCCTGAACAGTTTTAAAAACTGTGTAAATAACACCTACCATAAAATTTACCATCTGAACCACCTTTGAGTTGCAATAGAGTAGTGTTAACTGTATTGCATATTCTTGTATGACAGATGTCTCGAACTTTCTCACCTTTGCATAATTGAAACTTCAGACCCATCAAAGAACAACTCTCCATTTCCTCTCCCCCCAGCTCCTGGCAACCACATTCTGCTTTCTGTTTTCATGAGTTTGATTACTTTAAATACCCCACATTCGTGAAATCATGTAGTAGTTTTCTTTTTGTGACTGGCTAATTTCACTTAGCATAATGTTTCCTAAGCATCTTTGACACACATGGGTCTACCCAACAAACATGAGCTGAGGGCCTAGAGCTGGCTAACATTGCCAGGAATAGCTGTTGTACTAGAAAAATCTACTTGTAAAATGGTAACAATAGCAGTATGGATTTGTAGGGGGTTTTCACACATACTATGTCATCATCATTTAAAGCAGGGTTGCTCGCCCTCAGCACTATCAATATTTTAGGCCAGATAATTGTCTATGGTGGGGGCTGTCCTGTTCATTGTTGGATGTTTAGCAGCATACCTGGTGTCTACACACTAGATGCCAGTAGCATTTTCCCCCTCCAGCTGTGACAACCAAAAATGTCTCCAGACATTGCTAAATGTCCCCTATGGGACAACCTTGGACCAATAAGCTACCTTCCAAAAGAAGTAAAATGCAGCTAGCAAAACTATATGAGGTTTGTATAATGACTTGTAATACCAGGGCATGATGACATGCACCTGTAGTACCAGCTACTGGGGAGGCTAAGGTGGGAGGATTGCTGGAGCCCAGGAGTTCAAGGCTGCAGTGCATTGTGATCCAGCCTGTGAATAGCCACTGTACTCCAGCCTAGGCAACATAGCAAGATCTGCTCTCTAAAAAGCAAAACAAACAAAAACAGTATTTGAAGCTACTTGGCACATAACAGGCACTTAATAAATAAGAGTTGTTATTATTTAATAACATCATATGAAATATATGAAATTGAGTAGCTGGATATTGAGTAAAACCCAGTAATGGGACATTGAGCAACAGAGGTTCACTGGATAGGAACTGAAATATTTTTATTTGAAATCTGCCTCTACTTCTAATTAGATGTGTGATGTTGGCAAAATCACTGAGTCTCTTTGGGTCCCAGTTCTACCAACTGTTAAGGGAGATTAAATAAACTTGCCCTGTGTACTTTATAAGGTTATAATGATATTAAAGTTATATAATAAAAGGAAGGTACTTTGAAAGTAGGAACTTGTTACACATGCAAGCCATTGTTATGATGTAAATTTTCTGTAACAACTTTATTGAAACTTAATTCATATACCATACAATTCTCCCATTTGAAATGTACAGTTCAGTGGTTTTCAGTATATTCACACAAGGTTGTGCAACCGTCATCTCCATCTAATTCCACAATATTTGTATTATCCCAAAAGAAACCATCCAACCATTACGTCCCTGTCCCACCTCCCTGGGTCCCCGAGAGCTGCTAATCTACCTTCTGATTCTAAAGTTTCTCCTATTCTGAACATTTCACAACTAGAATATGGTATAAATTTTAATAGTTCCAAGGTCAAGGAAACAGCTTCGTAATCCAGCATCTTTGGGAGCCGAGATCGGCGGATCACGAGGTCAGGAGATCGGCATCCTGAGCATCACGGTGGAACCCCCGCTCTCTACTAAAAATACAAGCCGGCGGTGGCGGGCGCCAGTCCCAGTTGCTCGAGGCTGAGGCAGGAGAATGAGCAACCCGGGAGCGGAGCTGGTGCAGTGAGCTGAGATCCAGTTGATTAGACGCCTGAGTTGTGAGCGGTGACCTCGGCCTCAAAAAAAAAAAAAAAAAAAAAAAATTTTTAATAGTTCCCTTCACAGTACTGTAACAGTCTAAGCTGTCTCACATCTTTTTTGGAAGAGAAGAAGTGTGTTTGTTTGATTAGAGTAAACAATAGCATTCTTTTTGTCAAGAATATTATATATATATAGTTAAAATGCATTATTTATATTTATGTGTGTGTATATATATATATATATATTTTTTTTTTTTTTTTGAAACAGAGTCTCGCTCTGTCACCCAGGCTGGAGTGCAGTGGCGCAATCTCAGCCCACTGCAACCTCCACCTCCAGGGTTCAAGTGATTCTCCTGCCTCAGCCTCCTGAGTAGCTGGGATTACAGGCGCACACCACCATGCCCAGCTAATTTTTGCCTTTTTAGTAGAGACGGGCTTTCACCATGTTGGCCAGGCTGGTCTCGAGCTCCTGACCTCAGGTGATCTGCCTGCCTCGGTCTCTCCAAGTGCTGGGATTACAGGCATGAGCCACTGTGCCCAGCCATATTTTAACAATATTTGTATCACAGAAATAGCTCAGGGATAGAATAAATGTTCTAGAATTATCGCCATGCTGCTCAGTGAATGTTTGTCAAACCACATTTGTGACTGAAGCCCACGTAGAAAAGACTTGTGAAATAGTATTATGGAAGCACCCTCATATTCCTGCCACCAGTAAGGATTTTCCTTTGTTCTTTCATGTTCATGTTTGCTTTAGTTCTAAGACCCACAGGGGGCCCGTTTATTCTCAGCTAGTTTGCATAAGAAAGGACAGCTTGTGAAATACTCTATGAACAGGTTTGGCCAATCAAACATTCAGAGTGGCGTTGTCAGGAAGCTTGCCTCTCACCAGAAGGGGCACATCTGGGAGTTCTCACTGTACTAGGCCATCGCCGGGTGGAGATCAGGCAGCTCCAATGGAATACTTGAAAGTGGTTAAGGACAGACCCATTGTGATCCCTTTTTTTGTTTTTGGTAGAGTCTCACCATCTTGCCCAGGCTGGTTTCAAACTCCTGGGCTCAAGCAATCCTTTCACTTTGGCCTCCCAAAGTGCTGAGATTATAGGCTTGGGTCACCATGCTTGGCCCCTAATTTTTAATATTTATTCATGCTCTACTTAAGAAATGCCTTTCCTATACCAAGGACTGAGGTAGATATGTGCTACGTACTTGAAATACAGGGGTGAGAGACAGTTACAATTTTTTTTTTTTTTTTTTTTTTTTTTTGAGACAGGGTCTCACTCTGTCACTAAGGCTGGAGTGCAGTGGCATATCTCAGCTCACTGCAACCTCTGTCTCCCGGGTTCAAGCCATTCTCCTGCCTCAGCCTCCTCAGTAGCTGGGACTACAGGTGCCTGCCACCTCACCCAGCTAACCTTTGTATTTTTAGTAGAGACGGGGTTTTACCATGTTGGTCATGGTGGTCTCGAACTCCTGACCTCAGGTGATCCGACTGCCTGGGCCTCCCAACATGTTGGAATTACAGGAGTGAGCCACCGTGCCCGGCCCAGACACATTTCTTGCTACACAGATGCACACACATACTTTCGCACATACACAGAATAAAAAGACGGGGATGTATACACAAGAATGTTAACAGTGGTTCTCACTGAGTTGTAGCATTATGGATTATTTTTATTCCTTTTACTCTATTCCAGAGCTTGCACTGCTTTTATAAGCGGGAAAAAGATTTTGTTCAGTCTCAATTTGCAGAGCTAATTTCTGAAATCCAGAAATGTCAAAGTGGAAACCGCATCTGCTCCAGGAGTATCACAGTGGACCAAATACCAGTCCTGAGACAGTACCGTGTTTCAAACTACGGCATTTCAAACTGAAATTCCAGAGACTTCCGGGCAGTTTCTATTCATGCAAAGAGAAAAAGTATACCGTCTGGTATTTTTATGAAGTTCTTTCCTGTGTTCTGAAAAACTTAATTCACTTTAATGAAATTAAGAGATTAATCAAGAATAAATTGAAACACTATGCATTTTTCTATATATTCTTTCCAGATCCAGGAGAGGGTGTGGTGGAGGGAAGCAGTCATTTCCGGCCCTCCCTTGCCTTCTGACCTCCTGGCCACTGAAGCGCACAGGCCAACGCCACATTTAATAACCTTCAGAGACAGATGCTTGTAAAGTGGAGCCCTGGCGTGATTAATTCAAACAGTGCCTAAAATCAGTGTTTTTGTTTTATTGCCTTATATTTGAAGTTTAAGTGTCTACTGGTTATTGATAACTTTTACTATGGATTTACTCATACAAAAATAAATGTCTACTGGTTATTGATCAACTTTTATTATGGATTTACTCACACAAAAAGGCGATTTGAAAAAGGCTAATCCTTCCTACCCTGAAGGTTGATGACTTAAACTAGCTCAGAAGAAGATCTGAGAAGCAGTAAAGAAACTTGCTTGGCTTTATTTCTCCCAGTGTTGCCCCAACTCATTTTTTTAGCTAAGTTTCTTTTTTATTTTGAGACGAGGTCTTGCTTTGTCAGCCAAGCTGCAGTATGGCTCACTGAAGCCTCAACCTTCCGGGCTCAAGCAATCCTCCTGCCTCAGCCTCCCAAAGTTGAAGTGCTGGTATGACAGGTGTGAGCCACCACGAGTGGCCATATGTGAGCTTGTTTGACAATACAGTCCCCTTTGGTAGGGTAATGTCTAATTGAATTATACCATGTCTGAAAATACAGGTATATCTTTTATGTTTTTTCTTTTGAGACAAGGTCTTGCTTTGCTACCCAGGCTGTAATACAGTGGTGTGAACACAGCTCACTGCAGCCTTGACCTCCCGGGCTCAAGAGATCCTCCTGCTTCAGCCCCCTCAGTAGCTGGGACTACAGGCACACAACACCATGCCTGGCTAATTTTTTGTATTTTTTGTAGAGATGGGGTTTTGCTATGTTGTCCAGGCTGGTCTTGAACTCCTGAGCCCAAGCGATCCACCTGCTTTGGCCTCCCAAAGTGGTGGGATTTACAGGCAGGAGCCACCATGTCTGGCCCTGTATATCATTTATAACTAGAAAGCTAACTTGATAATTGAGTGAATAGAATGAAGGCATGTTTAAAAAAAAAAAAAAGTCAGATGTTCTGACCAGACCCAGGGTTCCCACTTTGACTTGGAGAAAAGTTTAATTTGTAAATTTAAATTTATACATCCCTATTGCATTTGAATTTTTTTTTTTTTTTTAGACAAAGTCTCACTCTGTTGCCCAGGCTGCAGTGCAGTGGCACGATCTTGGCGCTCACTGCAAGCTCTGCCTCCCTGGTTCACGCCATTTTCCTGCCTCAGCCTCCCGAGTAGCTGGGACTATAGGTGTCTGCCACTACGCCCGGCTAATTTTTTGTATATTTAGTAGAGACGGGGTTTCACTGTTAGCCAGGATGGTCTCGATCTCCTGACCGCATGATCTGCCTGCCTCAGCCTCCCAAAGTGCTGGGATTACAGACGTGAGCCACCGCTCCTGGCTTGAATTTGTTATAATAAGCAAATGCCTTCGAAATATTGAGGTTTTAAAAAGAGATTAAAATGCCATTAAAAGACAAATATGCTAAAAGAAATGCAAAGAAGTGGATGAAGTACAGGACGGGGAGAAAAACAAACAAACCTGGGAACAAGAAGTTGCATCAAATTGGGGTTTAGGGACAAATTTTTATAACAATTAGAAAATAAAGATATAATAGCAACAAGGAGACTCCAACAATGGTGAATGTGAACCTCAGAAGAGAGCATGGTAGGAGAGCCTAACACAGGAGTGAAAAAGTGGAAGGAAGCTCAGCTCTGCAGGATACTGAATCAGCAAGAGCAGAGCCAAGGATGAAGGTTTACAGTTCTCAGTAGCCTTCTTCTTTCCTGCCACTGGGGTGTTTAAGTTCAGAATCAAGGAACATTCTAGTGTATATATTATCGGGAATAATTCAAATAAGTTATTAAACCAAAATGAAAGCTTAATTAGATAGCAATTCAGTAATCAGGACGCATACTTCATTGTTACTGTAGCCAACGGTTTGCAAACATAGGACATCACGCAGCACGGGACAGTGAACTCGGAAAGAGGGGAAACTAATGAAGTGAGCCCTGCGATTGCCCCAGCTTACTGAGTACAGAGTTATTCTGCCACAGGGCGGGCAGAGGAGTCCAGAGGGAACCTGGCCATCTCCTTGAATGGAGCAGACAGATTTGAGAGTTTGAGGAGGCCAAGACTGCTGAGGTTCCTGGGGCGGAGTTACTGTGAAGGAAATAGTCCAGAGATAGAACTCCAGACACATGCAAGGGTCTCCCTCAAGTCTTTAGCTAAGGACGGATCAGGAAATATGCAAAGAAATGACCCAATGCCAAGGAAAGAATGACCCAAGGATTAGAGAAAAGAAACAGCAAAACTTACACGGGGCCAGCAATTGCTTGTGTTCCTCCCAGCCAGAAGAGAAAAACCTTGTAATTCAAAGTCATTAGGTAGTATACTCAGAAGGGGATTGCCTCAGTCCAGTTAAATTAGATGAACAGCTGCCACAAAACCAGGAAGGATATAGGTCAACCTATTTGACAGAGAAAGAGCCTTTCACCCAACAATATGAGAATACACATTCTTGGCCAGGCGTGGTGGCTCACGCCTGTAATCCCAGCACTTTGGGAGGCTGAGGCAGGTGGACCACTTGAGGTCAGGAATTTGAGACCAGCCTGGCCAACAAGGCGAAACCCTGTCTCTACTAAAAATACAAAAATAAGCCAGGCGTGGTGGCTCGTTCCTATAGTCCCAGCTACTTGGGAGGCTGAAGCAGGAGAATCACTGGAACCTGGGAGGTGGAGGTTGCAGTGAGGTGAGATCGCACCACCGCACTCCAGCCTGGGTGACAGAACAAGATTCCATCTCAAAAAAACAAACAAAAGAAGAATACATATTATTTTCATGTACACAAAAAACATTTACCAAATAGACCATCTTCAGGGCCGTAAAGCAAGTCTTGATAAATACAACAGGATTCAAGTCCTATAAGGAACGTTGCTTCACATGTGCCCACTTCCCCTTTGACCTTCTCTGCCATGTTTTGACGCAGCACAAAAGCCCTCACCAGCAAGCAGGCAGATGCCAGTGCCATGCTTCATGTATAGCCTGCAGAACCATGAGCCAAATAAATACCTTTTCTTTATTTTTTTTTTAAAGAATTATCTCTGATCACATGGAATTAAGTTGGAAATCTGTAACAGGAAGATATCTGGAATTTCCCCAAATATTTGGAATTTCAGACCATACTTCTAAATAATTTATAGTCAAAAAGAGACATTAAAAGGGAAGTTAGAAAGGACTTTGTGCTTAATGAAAATAAAAACATAATGTATGAAAATTTGTGGGAGTCAGCTAATGAAGTGCATAGAGAAAAATTTACAGTAGAAAACACCTACATTAAAAAAGAAGAGGCTGGACGCGGTGGCTCATGCCTGTAATCCCAGGAGGCCGAGGCGGGCAGATCACGAGGTCAGGAGATTGACACCATCTTGGCTAACATGGTGAAACCCCATCTCTACTAAAAATACAAAAATAAATAAATAAATTAGCCAGGCGTGGTGGTATGCGCCTGTAGTCCCAGTTACTTGGGAGGCTGAGGCAGGAGAATGGCGTGAACCCAGGAGGCAGAGCTTACTGTGAGCAGAGATCATGCCAGTGCACTCCACCCTGGGCAACAGAGCAAGACTCCATCTCAAAAAAAAAAATTGGCCGGGCGCGGTGGCTCAAGCCTGTAATCCCAGCACTGGGGAGGCCGAGACCATGGATCACGAGATCAGGAAGATCGAGACCATCCTGGTTACCACGTGAAACCCCCTCTACTAAAAGTACAAAAAACTGCCGGGCGAGGTGGTGGCACCTGTAGTCCCAGCTACTTGGGAGGCTGGAGAGGCAGGAGAATGGCGTGGAACCCGAGGCATGGAGCTGCAGTGAGCTGAGATCTGGCCACTGCACTCCAGCCTGGGCGACAGAGCGAGACTCCGTCTCAAAAAAATAAAAAATAAAAAAAAAAAAAAAATAAAAAAAAAATTAAATTTTTTCTTCAACTTTTATTTTAAGTTCTGGGGTACATGGGCAGTATGTGCAGGTTTGTTATGTACGTAAACATGTGAGAAGCATGTTCTTAAAAATAAAGACCAATAAAGTTGATTTTTTAAATAATGAGCAAAAGATTTGAACAATTTATTAAAGAAGACACACAGAACGTAAATAAATACGTGAGAAGATATTCAAAATCATTATTCATTGCAAGTTAGTGCTAATTAAAATTACAAGGAAATATTGTTATAATTCCAATAAAATAGCGAAAATTAAAGAGATTGGCCATACCGTGTGTTGGTGAGATGTGAATCAACTGGAAATTTCCTATCCTGCTGGAAATGTAAAATCACACACACACTTTGGACAATAGTTCAGTAGTTTCCTAAACTGTTAAATATACCCCTATCATAAGACCTATCCATCCCCTCTCTAGGTACAATTGCTTCTCATTATTTGAGGTAGTTATTTCGATAAAGTTGCCACAAACTCTGAATTAGCTAACTCTGAAATATTGCCCCTAGAGGATATATATCTCTCATGGATTACAATCGTAAATCAATCTTAAATCTCCAAGACAACTCATCCTGATTGATTTTCTTTTCCTTAATTTATTAAAAGAGAAAACTATGTTCCCAAGTGTTAAGTGTCTTGCCTGAGATGCCCCACCGAGGGGCGTTTTCTGCTACTGGTTTCCAACTTAATTCCCTGTGATCAGAGAACATTCTTTTAAAAATATCCAAGGTCCTAATGCTCCGGGATCTACAGGCACTGGAACTGAGATTCAGATCTGTCCAACTGGCCCCAGAACTGCAACTTTTTGCCCTATAATGTATAATGTTCCCTCCCATTTCTATTTTATTTTATTTTATTTTTATTTTTTTCTTTTTTGAGAAGGAGCCTTGCTCTGTCGCCCAGGCTGGAGTACAGTGGCACGATCAATCTCAGCTCACTGCAACCTCCGCCTCCCAGGTTCAAGTGACTCTCCTGCCTCAGCCTCCTGGGTTGCTGGGATTACAGGCGCCTGCCACCACGCCTGGCTAAATTTTTGTATTTTAGTAGAGATGGGGTTTCACCCTGTTGGCCAGGCTGGTCTCGAACTCCTGACCTCAGGTGATCCACCTGCCTCGGCCTCCCAAAGTGCTGTGATTACAGGCATGAGCCACCGTGCCTGACCCGATCCCTATTTTCTAGTCACCTCTGTGCATGAGCTGAAACAAGAAAGCAGCGTCACCTTGTTCAACCTCAGCTGGGAATGTGCAAGCCTGGGAACTTAAACTTTTGGCAGCTCTGCACATGTGGGCAAGTGACCATGAATAATACTTGTAAGGTTAATACTTTTGGGGTTACACAAACATGTTAACGAGTAGGTGTATTTAAAACACATAACCTGCAAATAAGGATCAACTATATTTATTCCAGGGAATTCAAATCATATGTTCATATATACTCTTGTATACAGCTATTCATGACATCTTTGTTTATTTAGAAAAAAAAAAAAAAAAGCCAAACACAGTGGCTCACACCTGTAATCCCAGCACTTTGGGAGGCTGGGGTGGGTGGATCATGAGATCAGGAGTTCGAGACCAGCCTGTCAGCATGGTGAAACCCTATCTCTACTAAAAATACAAATAATAGTCAGACATGGTGGCATGTGCCTTTAATCCCAACTGCTTGGGAGGCAGACGCTGTAGTGAGCTGAGATCACGCCACTGCACTCCAGCCTGGGCAACAGAGCGAGACTCCGTCTCAAAGAAACAAAACAAACAAACAAACAGTGAAAGTAATACTGTCTATCAGCAGGTGAATGGATTAAAAAAAAGTATGGTATAGTCATCCAATGGAATACTTCCCAGTAGTAAAAGGAGCAAACTATTGATATATGCATCAACATGGTATTTATGCTGAAAGAAGCCATACCAGAAAACAAAGCTCCTGCTATAAGATTTCATTAATATAGAAATCTAGAAAATGCTAACTAAAAGTGCAAACTTTCTATAGCAACAGAAAACCAATCAGTGGTTATCTGGAAGGGAGACATCTCAAAGGGACCTGAGGAAGCCTTCGGGGGCTGATGAATACGTTCTGTGTTTTATTGAAGTGATGACTTCACAGATATTTTAATATGCTAAAACTCATCAATTGTACATGTATGTGAAGTTTATTGTATCTCAATTGTATCGCAGTATTGCTGGATTGGGTGGAATATGGGAGAAAGAAAAAATTAAATTGGTACAGTAATCTATATCCTTTAAATTCTATAGAATGGGGCTGGGTGCCATGGCTCATGCCTGTAATCTTAGCACTTTGAGGGGTGGAGGCAGGCAGATCACCTGAGGTCAGCAATTGGAGACCAGCCTGGCCAACATGGTGAAACCCTGTCTCTACTAAAAATACAAAAAAAATTAGCCAGAGATGGTGGCGCACACCTGTAATCCCAGTTACTGGGGAGGCCAAGGCAGGGGAATCGCTTGAACCCAGGAGGTGGAGGTTGCAGTGAGCCAAGATCGTGCCGCTGCACTTCAGCCTGCGCAACAGAGCAAGACTACTTCTCAATAAATAAATAAATAAATAAATAAATAAAATTGTTAAATATTACACTAGCAAATTGAAATTTAATCTATTGAATGACTGAATTCTAATCTATTGAATTCAATAGAATGGTTAAACATCAAATTAATGCGTATTGTACTGCCTAAGGTATGAATGAATGGAATGATATGGAATATTTGCAAACACTTGTAACATACAATGTGCCATGTACTGTTCTGTGCTCTTTACATACAATAAATCATACAGCAACCCCATGAGAGGTATACTATTATTATCCTCCTTCTATCCAAGAAAAATATGAGGCACTGAGAGGTTAATTAACTCTCCCAAGGTCACACAGGCTTGAAACCAGAGAACCAGGTCTCAAAAGCAGGCAGTTTGGTGCCAGAATCCATGCGGTTAGCAGCAAGGGTCCATCGTTTTCTTTCTTTCTTTTTTTTTTTCTTTGAGACATAGTCTTGCACTGTTACCCAGGCTGGATTATAATGGTGCGATCTCGGCTCACTGCAACCTCCTATTCCCGGGTTCAAACAATTCTCCTGCTTCAGCCTCCTGAAGCATTACAGGTGCCCACCACCATGTCCAACTAATTTTTGTATTTTTAGTAGAGACGCGGTTTCACCATGTTGGCCACACTGGTCTCGAACTCCTGACCTCGTGATCTGCCCATCTTGGCCTCCCAAAGTGCTGGGATTACAGGCGTGAGCCACCATGCCCAGCCCGGGTCCATCATTTTCTTCTTGAAGGAAGGCAACTAACATTTATTGAGCAGCTACTGCATATCAGACTATGTTTGGTCCTTCTGCATTCATTGTCCAACTTAATTCTCACAATTACTCAAGAGGAAGCTATTATTATCCTAACTTTTCACATGAAACTGCTTAAATTCAAAGCAGGTTCCACAGTGATTTTATGCATGAGCTGTATTTAAATTTTATTACATCGGCCTTGCTCTCCACGTCTTTTCCACTGGTCTATTTCCTGTTCACCTCTATGTCCTACGTCCACAGTGCCCAGGACAAAATTTAACTACTAAGTTAGCTATGAAAGGATGGACACACTCTCCCTCACAATACAATGAAATGGCAAATTATAAACAGGGGAGGATGGAGCCAGGTAATCCCTAGTTCTCAAAAAAACATCTAACACTTTTACCCCAGGTGGTGAAGTTTAATCCCCCCCACCCCTGAGGGTACACTGATTTAGTAACGGACATCCAAAGAATGGGGTATGGAAAGAGAAAAGGGATCACTTTACTGTGGAGAAGGCTGGAAAACATTATCTTGACCAAGGGATCAGAGATAACCCCTCAGCGACATCCTGTGGCTACCCTCCCCCTGATGTGGTGTGATGAGAAGGGCGTTTTACCTCTGTGGTATTCTTTCCCCCAGAACTCACAACTGCAGTCAAGAATGAGAAAAATGCATCAAACAAACCTAAACTGAGGACCACTTGAAAACAGACCTGGCTAGTATTCCTCAAAACTGTCAAGGTCACAGAAAACAAGATAAGACAGAAATTGTCATAGAGTGAAAGAGACTAAGGAGGTATGACAACCAAACACAACGTGTATCATGGGCTGGATCCCGGAACAAAAAAGCGACCTGAATGGAAAAACTAGTGAAATCAGAATAAAGTCTGGGGTTGAGTTAGTATAATACATCAGCGTTAATTTCTTAGTTTTGACAAATGTACCACAAATGTAATATGAGCTGATAATATTAGCAAAAACTAAAATTGGACAATGGGTATATAGGGATTCTGTACTCTCTTTGTAAATTTCTTGCACATCAAAAAAACTTCCAAAATAACATTTATTTTTAAAAAATCTAATCAGCAGCCCTTACTCAGGCAAAAGCAGAGCTTGGTCCCTTTTTGCTCAGGAAGAGATATTTAGGGGCGTCGTGGACGCAGCGTGCCTTTCAGACCACCCTGGTATCCCTATGGAGCCTGTGGCCCTGCAGCCAGGTCTCCAGCACGAGCCCTGAGTCCAGAGATCACCAGCTGGGTTACGTTTAACACTTGGTTAGAGGAGCTTAAGCATTAACCTCCCTCCAGGTAGAAAACTGACCTCATACAGAAAATAAAGGTCAATGTTCTTTAATTGTGGCATCCCTTGATAACCTGATTCAATAACATTCCAGAAAAATTTGGGATACAGGGCCAAAAAAGTCTGCTAATTGGGTTGCCCCGCTGGTGAGAAGAACAGAGTCCTGGTTCCTGAGTGTTAACTGTGCAAACTTCAGCAAGATTCTGAACTCAGAGGAGCCAAGGTGATAGCTAGATGGATGAATGAATGAGTTGACAGACAGACACAACTTAAAGGGTTTTCTCTCAGCAAACTCCTTCCTTAGCCAGGCATTAGTGGTACAATCTCAGAATTTTCCAGAATACTACACCTTTCCTGTAAAATCCTACCAGCCTCACATTCTAACTTCACAGATCTGACTTTTATTTTGCTTTTCAAAAATGTGTTTGGTTTTGTTTCACAAACAATATCACTGTATGGTAATGAATACTAATAGTTAGTTGCCCCTCAGAGAATAGTAGACAAGCTTTCCAGATCCAAATAAGAGTGAATTTGGGGCTGGGTGCAGTGGCTCACCCTGTAATCCCAGCACTTGGGAAGGCCAAGGTGGGCAGATCACTTGATATCAGGAGTTCGAGAGCAGCCTGGCCAACATGGTGAAACCTTGCCTCAACTAAAAATACAAAAATTAGCCAGGCGTGGTGGCAGGCACCTGTAATCCCAGCTACTTGGGAGGCTGAGGCACAAGAATCACTTGAACCTGGGAGGTGGAGGTTGCAGTGAGCCGAGATCGTACCGCTGCACTCCAGCCTGGGTGACAAGAGCGAGACTCTGTCTCAAAAAAAAAGAAGAAAGGAAAAGAAAGGGTGAATTTGCCCAGTGTAGGGTCATGAGGGCTGTGTGCTTGGGGGCAGGTTACGGACCAAGTGCTGTGTAAGCCTGTTGCATTTCCAAAGTAGGCAATAAATCATACAGTTTTAAAAAATCACTTGAGAGAACGCACTAGAGTAGATCATACGCATATGCATGCACGCACACACGCACACGCCTGCGCACACACACGCATGCATGCACATATTAGAGAGAGAGTAATATGAAGTTTTCACAATCTAAGGATTCCAGGTGTTTCCTGCTTTCACCACCAGGGAAGTAGAAATGACCGCTGTTAAACAGACATCCCCTGCAAGAAGTCCTCAGCGCTAGTTCAACGCATTTGGTACAAAGCAGAGAGAGACCATGAGCCCCGGGTGCTATCACAGAACTATAGCCATGCGTGGCTTCTGCAAAGGCAACTCCAAAACAACTGAGAAAAGCGTAGAAGCAAGGCCCTACCAGGCCTTCTGCTGCCAACTACACACTTTGAAAAATCCGTAACTGCGGCTGTAACAGGCACTTATTAAGGGTGGTCCGGGACCTTAACGATCACTAAGATCCTCCCAGGAGGAGCGACTGTCACTTGAGTTACCACTGAACTTCATCCAGATACATTTCCCATCCCACCACTAATGTTTTCATGCAAAGAGCCAAAGACTTTATATCTTTTTAAAATAAAAAACAAAACCAAACCAAAATCCAGCATTGGAGATGCACACACACAGTTCTGAGCACGTTTCTCTTGTTACCCACTGAGGTTCGGAGCCGTAGTGCCTTTGTCGCCTTCCTGCCCAGTTATCGACTGCGAGGGGGACAGTAATCCTTGACGCCACCTTTTTGCGCTCCTTGCGGAAACAGGCGCTGCCGCCTGACTACATGCTTTTTCCATGTAGTCAGGTGCAGCAGCTCCAAAGCCTTCCAGTTCTCAGAGACTCAGCAGAGCTGGCAGGGCCAGCGGGCACCACTGAGTCCCGCAGAGCCAGGCCCAGTCTCTTTGCTTTACTGATGCAAATGTCTGCAGGACTTTTTTTTGACGTTTATGGTAAGATAAATGCTGCCACCGCTAAAGGCAGCAAAGAAATGGCCTGGTGAACTTTTCAAAATCTTTTGCCAGACTCTTTTTCAAATCTCTGGTTTCGATTTGGGCAGAGAGGGAGAGCCAAGATTCTGGGGTAGGCTGACCAGACCTAAGAGGTAGGAGATGGTCTCTCAATAATTTTTAAGACGGGAACATGGAAATGACCACATTTTTCCCAAGGCAAGTTTTCACTTGTTGCACGATCAAACTTGTGCGTGCACTTCACACAGCAATGCTTTTTGCACTATAAGGAGACAGTGGTTGATGTTTTGCGAAAGTGAGGCCCTGGGAGTTGGGTGCAGGTATATCTGGTTTTGATTCAGAGCGTACCTTTCTTTCCCCTCCCCAGGGTTCTCAGACGCCAGCAGAGGTCTCATCCATCCACACAGCAGTAGGAAACCAAGGTCCTAAGGCTCCAAGATCAATGTGAACATCTTTTTTAATCTTTTTTTGTGTATGTGATGGAGTCTCGCTGTCTCCCAGGCTGGAGTGCAATGGTACGATCTCGGCTCACTGCAACCTCCACCTCCTGCCTCCTGGGTTCAAGCAATTCTCCTGCCTCAGCCACCCGAATAGTTTGGATTACAAGTGTGCGTCACCATACCCGGCTAATTTTTGTATTTTTAGTACAGACAGGGTTTTACCATGTTGGCCAGGCTGGTCTCAAACTCCTGACCTCAGGCGATCTGCCTGCCTCGGCCTCCCAAAGTGCTGGGATTACAGGCTTGAGCCACTGCACCCAGCCATGAATATCTTAGTCATCCATTGCAGACTTCCATGAAATCCATTTAATTGGCTCATTGGAATTGCTCATTGGGATTAGCTATTGCATTCAAGACTAAGACTGAGCTCACGGTGGCCATTCAGAACTACCAAAGACCAGACTGTCTCCTGGTGCGATGAATCATGTTTTCGACCCCCGTAGCCAGTTTGTGTTTCAAGCACCGCTAGAGAAAATGGTCCATTTAAACTTTAAGACTCTGTTTTTATTTTTTCCCCTTTCCTCACTTTTAGTCTGGTTTTCATCATCCACAGATTTTGTCATTCCTTCCCAAAGTATGTAAACATGATTACATGGAGGTGAAGACACCAGCTTACATGACATAGATGTGACACTGGTACATAAACCATTCGCCAGGCACGATAGCTCATGCCTGTAATCCCAGCACTTTGGGAGGCCAAGGCAGGCGGATCACCTGAGGTCAGGAGTTCGAGACCAGCCTGGCCAACATGGTGAAACCCTGTCTCTACTAAAAATACGAAAATAGACCAGGAGCAGGGGCTCACGCCTGTAATCCCAGCACTTTGGGAGGCCGAGGTGGGCGGATTATGAGGTCAGGATATTGAGACCATCCTGGCCAACAGGGTGAAACCCCATCTCTACTAAAAATACAAAAAAATTAGCCAGCTGTGGCGGTGGGCACCTGTAGTCCCAGCTACTTGGGAGGCTGAGGCAGCAGAATCGCTTGAACCCGGGAGGCGGAGGTTGCAATGAGCCAAGATCACGCCACTGCACTCCAGCCTGGGCAACAAGAGCAAAAACTCCGTCTCAGTAAATAAATAAATAAATAAATAAATAAATAAATAAATAAATAGAAATTAGCTGGGTGTGGTGGAGAATGCCTGTAATCCCTGCTACTTGGGAGGCTGAGGCAGGAGAATCGCTTGAACCTGGGAGACAGAGGTTGCAGTGAGCCAAGATCGTGCCTTTGTACTCCAGCCTGGGCAACAAGAGTGAAACTCTGTCTCCAAAAAAAAAAAAAAAAAAAAAAAAAAATCATTCTATGTAGTTCTCATGACAATTCCACGTTACAAATAAGAAAATGGAGGCAGGTGAAGTTAAGTAACTTGCCCTAAATCACAAAGTGACAGATCTGTTTTGAATCCAAGTCTGTCCTAACTTCAATGCCCATGTGCTGTTCATTGACCACACCGCCAAGTTCCACTCAGCCCCCTTGACCTTCCAAAAGAACCTCAGCCCAGGGATGACACGGCCTGAAAGAAATTCCACCACTAGAGGCTCTGAATTCCATGTTGGCCTGGCAGTTACCAGTTACACTGGAGTCAGACTTCTTGAGTTTGTGCCCAACAATCAAGTGTCCGCAAACCTCACCTAACTTCAGGAAGCCCTGATTTCCTCATCTATTGAAAGGCGATGTTGGCTGGGTGCGGTGGCTCACGCCCGTAATCCCAGCACTTTGAGAGGCTGAGGTGGGTGGTTCACCTGAGGTCAGGAGTTCAAAACTAGCCTGGCCAACATGGTGAAACCCGGTCTCCACTAAAAATACAAAAATCAGCCTGATGTGGTGGCACACACCTGTGATCCCAGCTACTCAGGAGGCCAAGGCAGGAGAATCTCTTGAACCCGGGAGGCAGAGGTTTCAGTGAGCTGAGATTGCGCCACTGTACTCCAGCCTAGGCAACAGAGCTATACTCTGTCTCAAAGAAAAAAAATAAAAATAAAAAAGGTTGGGGGAGGGGGCGGAGATGTTACTGGTATTCCACTTGTAAGATAGTTTTGAATATCAGGTAAGATAAAGCATGGTAAATCCGGGTCTGTCTGTTCTATACCGCTCAGCTCTGAGCAACTCCTGCCAGTAGGTAATGAGAAACCAAGGCAATTTTCCTTGGTTCTGTGCTTCCAAGTAGTCTTTTTATTTTATGGAGTCCTTTAAAAACTTTAGGGAAACATAATTGTCTGATTTCTAAAGCCATTTGTTCATTCATTCATTCATTTCACAAGAACACTTTGCAAGCCCAGAGCCCCTCCTTTAATTAAAAAAAAAAAAGGGTTCAACTTAACACAGATGAACAAATGAAGCTAACGCACTGGATGGTCAGCATCTGAAGGTGGGGCCTGGATGGAGGGCCTTAAAAGTAGTGGTCCTCAGCCTTTTTGGCACCACGGACTGGTTTCATGGAAGACATTCCATGGATGAGTTACTGGGAGTTGGGACTTCCACAGATGAGGATGGATGAGGGCAGGGATGGTTTTGAGATGAAACTGTTCCACCTCGGATCATCAGGCATTAGACTTTCATAAGGCATGCACAGCCTAGACCCCTTGCATGTGCAATTCAAAATGGGGTTAATGCTCCTATGAGAATCTAATACCACTACTGATCTGGCAGGTGGTGGAGCTTAGGTGGTGATGCTCGCAAACCTGCCACTCACCTCCCGCTGTGTACCCAGTTCCTAACAAGCCACAGACTGATACCTGTCCATGGCCCAGGGATTGGGGACCCCTGCTTTAAAAGAACTCAGAGCAGTTGAGAACCCCAGAGGTTGAGGAAGTCTCCACAAAAAAATGTTGAGCCTTTAGGCCTGGAAATATTTGGATAGAAACACTAACACAAATGTTCCACTCTCCTGATAAACTAAAGTTGACAAACACGTGGGGGATCAGATTAATACTGGGAATCTTGGGCTCATTCCCACCTTGGACAGGCTTCCCTGGCAAGGGTTTTAATGCCTTTTCTTCTTGACACAAGTCTGCAGGTAAACAGTAGTCAACGCTTAGGTTGTGTTTCATTTAGATGTCAGCAAACAGCATCTGTCCTGCACTAGCAAAGCATGGGTTTGCAAGGACTATTTCAAAAGCTCAGAGCTCCTATCTCATGAGTATAAGGCTGGGCTGTGAGAGCTCAGCTCCAGAAACCAGGAAGCACCCCTTCTTCCCCAGTCAGATTGGCAGTGGCAGGCAGTGTGTGCTATTCCTGCCCACTTTGTGGAGTTGCTCTGTTCTGATGCCTGTGGCAGGGTGGTCTGGTGGTTAAGAAGCCATGAGAGCAAATGTGGCTTCAAATCCCTGTTCTTTGGTCTTTACTATAACCTTTGGCAAGGTGTAGATCTCATCTCAGTCTTAGTTTCATCATTCCTAAGAGACAGGCTGTTATGGACTGAACTATGTCCTCGCAAAATTCATCTGTTGATGTCCCAACTCCCAGTAACTCAGACTGTCACTGTATTTGGAGATAGGGTCTTTAAAGAGGTAATTAAGGTAAAATGGGGTTATAAGAGCATGGCCCTAATCCAATAGGACTGGTGTTCTTGTAAGAAGAGGAAGAGACACCAGGAGCATAGGCACAGAGGAAAGGTCATGTCAGGACACAGTGAGAAGACGGCCGTCTGCAGGCTAGAAAGAGAGCCCTCACCAGGAACTAACCCTGCTGGCAACTTGATCTTGGACTTCCAGCTCCAGACTATGAAAAAATAAATTTCTGTTGTTTAAGCCATGCAGTCTGTGGCATTTTGTTATGGCAGCCCAAGCTAGCTAATACAGGGACCAAAACAGTGCCTACTTTGCTGGATTAACATGAGAGCAAATGAGACCATGTACCTAGCACATAGAAAGCACTGGAGAGATGCTTATCTTCCTCTTCTCCATCATCATCATCATCATCAAAATGTGCTACCTCCCAGGAGACATTCAGTGCTGATTTCTCCCAGGGAAGGGGTGCTCCTTACAAGTCATCTTACATGACTTCCACCATTTTCATCAATAGATAGTTGCTACTCGTTAAACTTTTATATATTGTGTATATATATATGGATTATATGTATATATGTGGATTATATATTTATGGATTATGTGTATATATACCTGGATTATATACATGTGGATTTCATATATGTATATATCATCCTCTTCACAATTTCTCTATTATATATATAATTCTCTTTACAATTTCATTTGGCTGAGCAAAGAGTAAAAGTCACAACCTCATTAACATGTCAAATAGAAAAAGCTTCACACATTGGCAGTCCTTTAAAGCATGGTAGAAGCAACATGAGACCACAGACTGGAAGTAGGATTCAGGAAACAGTCACACAGCTGGCACTGAGGGGTCAGGTGCCTAAGCCTGGGAGGAGCAGAGTGAATGGAGACCTTGGGGGTTTCCTGAGATCAAGGACTGGGATTAACAAAGGGGTCACCAAGTCTGAGGTCAGGTAAAGGAAAGATCCCACTTCTTAGAGGCATGCGAAACTGGGATAGTCACTGGTGAAAAGGAAAAAAGCCTGGAGATGAGGAGGCTGGACCAGCAGCCCTGGAAAAGCATGAGTTTGTAAGGACCATGTTTAAAGCTCAGAGCCCCTGTCCCATGAGTGTATCTTTTCCATTTCAAGCGATTCTCTTGCCTCAGTCCCTGCTAATAGCTGGGATTATAGGTGCCAGCCACTATGCCTAAGTTTTATAATTTTTGTAGAGAGATGGGGCTTCGCCATGTTTGCCAGGCTGGTCTCGAACTCCCCACCTCATGTGATCCGCCCACCTTGGCCTCCTAAAGTGCTGGGATTACAGGCATGAGCCACCGTGCCTGGCCCTTTTCTGTTCTTAAAGATGCATTACTTGGAGGCCAGGTACGGTGGCTCATGCCTGTAATCCCAGCACTTTGGGAGGCTGAGGTGAGTGGATTACTGGAGGACAGGAGTTTGAGACCAGGCAGGGCAACATGACAAAACCCTGTCTGTATTAGTCAGGGTCCTCTAGAGGGACAGAACAAATAGGATAGATGTATATATGAAGGGGATTTTATTAAGGAAATCACATGATCACAAGGTCCCACAAGAGGCCGTCTGCAAGCTGAGGAGCGATGAACCCAGTCCAAGTCCCAAATGTGAGGAATTTGGAGTCTGATGTTCCAGGGCAGAAAGTGTCCAGCATGGAGAAAGATGTAGGCTGGGAGGCTAAGCCCATCTAGTCTTTTCACATTCTTCTGCCTGTTTTTAATTCTGGCCATGTTGGCAGCTGATTAGATTGTACCCACCTAGATTGAGGGTGGGTTTGCCTTTCCCAGTCCACCAACTCAAATGTTAATCTCCTTTGGCAACACCCTCACGGGAACAATACTTTGCATTCTTCAATCCAATCAAGTTGACACTCAGTATTACCCATCACACCGTCTTTACATAAAATAAAAAAATTAGTCCAGGAGTGGTAGATCACACCTGTAATCCTAGCACTTTGGGAGGCCAGGGTGGGCAGATCACGAGGTCAGGAGTTTGAGGCCAGCCTGACGAACAAGGTGAAACCCCATCTCTACTAAAAATACAAAAATTAGCTGGGCGTGGTGGTGCATGCCTGTAATCCCAGCTACTCAGGATGCTGAGGCAGGAGAATTGCTCAAACCCAGGAGACGGAGATTGCAGTGAGCTGAGATCATGCCATTGCACTCCAGCCCGGGAGACAGAGCGAGACTCCATCTTAAAAAAAAAAAAAAAAAAAGAAAAATAGAAAAATTATCTGAGCTCTGGGCATGGTGGCATATGTGGGAGGCTGAGGTGAAAGGATTGCTTGAATCCAGGAGGTGGGGGTTGCAGTGAGCTGAGATCATGCCACTGCACTTTAGCATGGTCGACAGAGCGAGATCCTGTCTCAAAAAAAAAAAAAAAAGAAAAAAAGATGCAATACTTGGAAATTTACATTCATTCAATACAGACTGACTGAGCACCCACCATGTACAGGCACTGTACTGTGTCCTAAGGGAATAAGAAGAAGAGAAACGTTTTCTGCCATACAATGGAACAAGAGCCTTAGTTCAGAGAGCTTCACTCCCTGAGAGGTGGGCAGGTGATAAAGTCTGTATGTGATTATATGTGTTAGGGCACAGGAGAGAATGGAGTTTTTCCAACCCTCGAAAGTGATTTACCAACATAATTTTTTTTTTTTTAAAGAAAGCTTCTATATTAGTGACTACTACTTACTACCTCAAAGAGTTGTTTCAGGAATTAAGCTAGAGGAAGTGATTAACGTCCAGCTCGTGGTGCACCTCAGCACTCCACCAATATCAGGAACCCTCCTTTCCCTGCTTCTCGGAAGACAACAGAGAGGAAAAGCACAGATGGATTTTCTCTTTTGTAAGAAAGTTCCAGGTATTGCCCTGTTAGGGAAATCCACCCCGTAAAAAACAAGTGTCAGAGACAATGAAAACCACCAGACCCAGAAGGATAAACTTTCCAATAATAAGGAACTGAAAATGAAAAAAAATCCGCCCCTACAGGTTGAACTAAGCACCCACTGCAACACTACAGAGGAAGGTGGAGGCAGCTGATACACAAGGAACATATCTGTGGGGTGAGTTTCCGCAGTGCCCGAAGATCAGTGAGCAGGGGTCGACCACATATTCGGAAGAACTGGGCACAGCAGGGAAGGCGTGGGGGAAACGCCGGCTCTTTTCGCTGGCCCTGTCACTTGCAATGCACCCTGCTCAAAGAAAAGAAGGAAGGAGCTTCTTGCAGAAAGGCTGACAGCCCCTGGGGCAAGATCTGGTCAAGAATGAAAGGTAACCAAACCAGAATGACAGAGGTAAAAAATAAAATAAAATAAAAAGAAGAAAGAAGGGCTACTAAGGCAAATTTCCTTCTTTTTGAGACAGGAAAAAGTTTTTTTTTTTTTCTTTTTTTGGAGACAGATTGTCGCTCTGTCACCCAGGCTGGAGTGCAGTGGTGCGATCTCGGCTCACTGCAACCTCCACCTCCCAGGTTCTAGCAATTCTCCTGCCTCATCCTCCCTAGTAGCTGGAATTACAGGCATGAGCCACCACATCTGGCTAATTTTTGTATTTTTAGTAGAGATGGGGTTTCACCATGTTGGCCAGGCTGGTCTCGAACTCCTGACCTCAAGTGATCCGCCTGCCTCAGCCTTCTAAAGTGCTGGGATTACAGGCGTGAGCCACCTCACCCAACCTACAAAAAGTTTTTAAAAATTATCCAGACATGGTGGCATGCCTGTGGTACAGCTACTCAGGCTACTGAGGTGGGAGGATCACTTGAGCCCAGGTGAGCTCTGATTACACCTCTGCACTCCAGTCTGGGCAACAGAGCAGGACCCTATCTCTTTTTTTTTTTTTTTTTTTTTTTGAGACAGAGTCTCACTCTGTCGCCCAGGCTGTAATCTAGTGGCGCGATCTCGGTTCACTGCAACCTCTGCCTCCTGGGTTCAAGCAATTCTCCTGTCTCAGCCTCTTGAGTAGCTGGGATTACATGCACCCACCACCATGCCCGGCTAAATTTTTTTTTTTGTATTTTTAGTAGAGGCAAGGTTTCACCATGTTGGTCAGGCTGGTCTCGAACTCCTGACCTCAAGTGATCCTCCCACCTCAGCCTCCCAAAGTGCTGGGATTATAGGCATGAGTCACCGTGCCTGGCCCAGAGCAAGACCCCATCTTAAAAAAAAAAAAAAAAATTTTAAAGTAGAAAATAAAGTCACATGGGAACGAATAGGGCTTGTCCTTCAGCTGACATTTCATCCCCTACACTATGGCCACTTGACTGAATCCTACACCCTGTGGCTGTCATCCAAATGGCAACGAGGGAGGGACATAGAATTCAAAAAGATAAACTTGGGGCTCCAAGAGTAGGACCAGGGAAAGCACAAACCCTGTTGGTGAGGAGGGTGGGGAGATGGACAACAAGCCTGCTCTAAACCGAAGGCAGGGTCGCTAATGAACAAGTCAGAGATTTACAGGTTGCTGTTTAGTGGGTGAGAACTCCTGTGGATCAGGTGCACATGCAGATTCCGATGTGGGAGACCTGGGGCAGAGCTGAGGCTCCTCCATGTCTACTCAGCTCCTGGGCGATG
Organism: Papio anubis; assembly: GCF_008728515.1. Classification (NCBI taxonomy): domain Eukaryota; kingdom Metazoa; phylum Chordata; class Mammalia; order Primates; family Cercopithecidae; genus Papio; species Papio anubis. Next base: position 10,455,209 of record NC_044981.1, on the reverse strand, counting down.
CCACGCTGCTGGGTAGCACGCTCGAGGAACCGCTAGATAGGGGTCTATCATTCTTTCCCAGTGGGCTGTGGAAACACTCGGTACTGCCTCGGAAATTAAACCAATGGTGACCTGGAGCACTTGAGGGAGCACTTACTCAAACCATGTTCGAGTAAGTAGGCAGGCCAGTTTCTGTCTCATGATGGTCTAAGATCTGCAGCTCTCAAATAAAATTAATACCTGCGCCCCACACAGTCAACAACACAAGTTTACTCATTTACAGCACTTACTGAGGTATGGTTTTAACCATCTGACTCTCAGAATGAGTGCAAACTGATTTTTGGGTGCTAAAACCAGAAAGATAAGTTCTAAGGCAACAATGGTTGTAACACATCATTTCAACTGTTGGACCGTCCCACCTACCTGAGATGAGATAGTCTCCAGCACGATAAATGCTGTGAACATCCTTGTCAGCTTAAGCTTAACCCTCTTGGGTTCATGCTGACGAAGGTGGGTTAGTGTTCCCATAATCTCCATCAGTGCCCCTGCAAGCCACACCAAAGAAACCTAAAATCTAGGTAGAAACAGCCTCTCTTTAAAAAAATGCAATGCAGCTCATCTTCTCTCCAGATTGCTGCTCTGTGCTATTTGTATAGAAATGTGGGAGCTGCTACTAGGGGAGATGGCTGCCATGGGCAGGGTTTCATATGTCAGGAATCAGGGAGCCTAGAACAAATTGTTAAAATCACAGTGCTTTTACCTGAAGAGGCTTAACTGAGCTTTATTAAACCTGCTGGGAACTGTCAATCCAGCCCAGGAATCTGTGCTTGGACTCAGAACTCTGGTCCACTAGGAACCTCAGCACTGTTAGTCTCTACTTCTGATGCCTGGGAGAGAGCAGCAGTTGCCTTGACCTCCAGGGAACTGACACATAATAAAGGCTTTGTAAATGTTAACTATTATAATAATTTTGATTTTACAAAGTGCAGCCAGAATACTGAAACAGGACTGTTAAGGAAATGCAGCAAGTTATTTTATTTTAATCCATTGTAGTAGGAGGAGGGGCTCCTCCCAGGCTCAATACAGAAACTAAATGAAGCATAGTGACAAGTCATACTCCGAGGAAGGGTGGTGAAGGCCCCAGGCTTGCCAGGAGGGAGGCATGGGTGAGAGATTTGGTTAACAAGCTGGAGGATGGATGGAGATCCCGAGTTTGGGTGGATTAAAACATGAAGCCCAGTAGTTCCTGGAGGGACCAGCTCCCACCCTCCACAGCCTACTGCCTGGAGGCTACAGAGCTCAAGTTAGTAGGACCCAGGACAGAGGTACGTACCCTTCAGCAGAGGAGAGCTGGACACCTGACGTGGGAGACTCAGGATCAGCTCCCACATAAGAAATGCAGAGGACCAGCCCCCGTGAGCGACGGGGCTCCCCATGATGGGGATGCTGCCTGGTGGGCAGAGCAGGGTGACCCTGGCAGCCCCTCTACTCACCTCTTTGTGAGGCTCAAAGGATCTCATAGGGCAGACATAGGAGGACAGAAATCTCTTTTCCTTTCTCCCTTTGCTCTTTCCCATTTTCATCTTCGACGGGAAGTGGAGTACAAGGAGATACTATTGCTATTGTCAAGGGAAGGCATTGCTTGCCTCACAAGCACTTTTTGATGAAGAACATGAGGATCCAATGCAAAAGAAATGTGCCATTACAGGTCCAATGTGGGGCTGCAGAGCGGGAGTTGTTGGCTTAAACCCACCTGGGGTGGGAGGAGACAGGCCCAGGGGAGAGATGGGGAGAAAAGGAAGGAGGATGGGAGAAGAAAGAGGTGACATCTAGGGGCCATTTTAGAAGGGCCTGACGTGTGCTCAAAGGCAAATCAGGGATGAAAAGTATGAAAATATTCTGAGGGACAGCCGATGTGCTACAGATGCGTTTGGGATCTTTTTGGATCTCTCTGGTGGAGGCTACATCACAAGGGCCTAACCGGAGGATTAATGGAGGATCCTTGGCAGCTTATTCATACACCAGCTGGCAACAGCTTTTAGGGTTGGGCCTGTTGGTTTTTGAGGTAACGGAAATAACCTTTGTGAAAGTATGTGCAGATACTCCTGTGGACCCTCTAAAGCCACTCCTGGGCCAGGCGTGGTGGCTTATACCTATAATCCCAGCACTTTGGGAAGCTGAGGCAAGTGGGTCACTGGAGGTCAGGAGTTCGAGACCAGCCTGACCAACATGGCAAAACCCCGTCTCTACTAAAAATGCAAAAATTAGCTGGGCATGGTGGCGGGTGCCTATAATCCCAGCTACTCTGTAGGCTGAGGAAGGAGAATCACTTGAACCCAGGGGGTAGTGGTTGCAGCGAGCTGAGATTGTGCCACTGCACTCCAACCTGGGAGAAAGAGCGAAACTCCGTCTCAAAGAAAAAAAAAAAAAGAAAGAAAGAAAAGAAAAAGAAACATACTCCCCTCCTACAGAGTCCTGCAGAGGGGAAATATGTCAGACAGAAGTACTGAGAGTTCGGGGAAGAATAAATGCCCCTATTTTAGCTTTGCTGGTGGAAAAGAGATATTTGATGCAGGCTACCTCTATGAAAACAAGTACCTAGGAATACATTAAAGTGGATTGTAAGGTTGTGGGGGTCTTGGAAATTTATAGAAGGATCTGGGGGAGGTGCTCAATAAATGTTTATTACATAAATGAATGTTTGCATGAATATATAAAGAAATATAAATTCATGCAAGAGTTTGTATACCAGACATGCCTGCCATTCACCGTTCAGTCCCAGCACTGGGAGGAGGGACCATGCCTCACCTACGGTCATGGCTTATAGGGTCACCTATGGGCATAGCTGATAGGACCTTTGCCATCCAGCAACTCTGTAACGTAGCTTGATTTGAAAGATGAAATGAACCAATGAAATTATTTTGAAATTTTGGAGTATGGCATTAAGATACTTAATAACTCAGAGGTGCTAGTACCACAAGGTCTCATGAATCTGGAGCCAGAACCATTAAGGGGCGGGGGCGGGCAGCGAGAGGTACTGCTTCCAAATATCTGATATCTGATTCTCTATTGAGAAAATCGGATATCGAAGGGGGATTTGGAAAAATCTCCATTGAGAAAATGGAGACTTTCTCATTGAGAATTCCAGCATTCCTTCTTGTATCCTAATGGCCTTGTCACATGGTGATATTCATGTCCAAGGTAAAGCTAAAATGAGCTGGCCAAGAGACACAGCACAACAGGAAACAAAGCAAACCAGCACGCTCGTTCTGCACACCTACTGCATTTTCCTCTCTGAATACCCACACGCCCTCATGGTTGCTGAGCACACATCGTTTGAATTTGCCTACAGCTTTACTTGCTGTGGTCCTGACCAACTCTCCGTGACCCTCATCCAAATGTCACCCATCATTTGTCCAAAATTTTTGCATTTTCGTTGAGATTCTTTGGAGCTCTCCCTGGTCCAGCTTAGTTACTTAAGGACCAGGCTATGAGTCTGGCATCAACTTCTGATCTAATCAGCTATGGACAGGGAGATGAGGTCACATATTCCCTAGGGCTACTCCTTAGAAGGGTTGGGTGATCAGGAGAAGTTAGGTAAGAAGCGACAGTTTGGTCCCAGGCAAAATACCTGGAATGGTAATTTTTTTTTTTTTTTTTGAGATGGAGTCTCCCTCTGCTGCCCAGGCTGGAGTGCAGTGGCACAATCTTGACTCACTGCAACCTCCACCTCCCAGGTTCAAGGTATTCTCCTGTCTCAGCTTCCCCAGTAGCTGGGATCACAGGCATGTGCCACTGCACCCGGCTAATTTTTTTGTATTTTAAGTAGTGACAGGGTTTCACCATGTTGGCCAGACTGGCCTCGAACTCCTGACTTGAAGTGATCTGCCTGCTTCTGTCTCCCAAAGTGCTGGGATTATAGGTGTGAGCCACTGCGCCTGGCTCAGGCTCCCTCTTGGGGATTTCATTCTCTGGCTACCTGGAGGACTGATATCTTTTCAGTTCCTAAGAACTTTATTAGTTGGAACTGGCAAGTTTGCTGAATTTGGAATTCTTTGGAATTTTTCCTGAAGCCCACTACTTGCACCAAAACTTTCTTCGGTCAATTTGTGCTGTCATTCCAGAATTGTTGTATTTCAGGTTTCAGGGTTAGTTCCTATTTTCCCCTTCAAATGAAAATAATTCCAGTTTAAAGAAATCACAATATGACCGCATTGCTACAAGTTCTGGCTAGTGCTTGGAAAGCAGCTGTTCTCTCAGAAGCTAAGTAGATTGCAAAACACCTGCAAATTCCTCCCTATGGGGTCATTGCATGGCTCTTTGCAATGTGACTTTGCAGCTTCTCTCATCAAGAGACAGACTCTGTTTCTCCACCCCTTAAATCTGTACTTGGCTGGGCCGTATCATGCCTGTAATCTCAGCACTTTGGGAGGCCGAGGCGGGCTGATCACGAGGTCAGGAGATCGAGACCATCCTGGCTAACATAGTGAAACCCTGTCTCTACTAAAAATACAAAAAAATAGTCGGGCGTGGTGGCAGGCGCCTGTAATCCCAGCTATGAGGGAGGCTGAGGCCGGAGAATGGCGGGAACCTGGGAGGCAGAGCTTGCAGCGAGCCGAGATTACGCCACTGCACTCCAGCCCTGGCGACCCAGCGAGACTCCATCTCAAAAAAAAGAAAAAAAAAAAAATCTGGACTTGGCTTTGTGACTTGTGTTGGCCAATGGGACACTGGCAAACATTATCCAAGGAGAGGATAGTGCCTGTGCACTGAAGTTCCCCTCCTCTTGCTGCTAAGACTCTTTTGCTACCCTATGAATGAGTCTGGGCTAGCATTTCTGAAGATGAGAGACCATGTGGAGACAGGCCCCATTATCCCAGCTGTCCTAGCTGAGGAGCCAGGCACATGAGTGATGTCATCCTAGTCCATGCAAATCCAGACAAGAACTCTGCAGTCAACCCAGAGAATTGTGCAAAATAATAAGGCTGCTAAGTTTGAGGGTGGTTCATTATGCAGCCTTTGCTACTGGAAACTAGAGCCTTCTGGGAAGACCCTCTAGTGTCCTGCTTCTCTTCTTTTTTTTTTTTTTTAATTATTATACTTTAAGTTCTAGGGTACATGTGCATAACGTGCAGGTTTGTTACATGTGTCCTGCTTCTCTTCTAAGGTGACGGTCCAAGTCCTCACAGGATCTACTACCTCTGGATCCAGTGGCCATTCAATATGTCCTTCAGATTGCACAGATTCCAAATCCCCGCCTTGATATCTGTCAACCCAGTCAAGTGGAGATTTTCTCATCGAGAAATCCAGTACTCTTTCTTGTATCCTAATGGCCTTGTCACATTGTTACATTCTGTGATTACTCTTTTTTCTTCTCCAGTTTTTGACAAGAAGAGGGGTAGGTATTGATAGCACAGACAGGAAAGAGGATGGCTCTGTGTGTGTGCAGGTGTGTGAGATGCAGAAGGAAGCCAAGAATTAGAATGAGTACATTGTTGAAACAGTGTCCAGTAGGTGAAAGGAAAGAGGTGTAGAGACAACGTGTACAGACCAGGTCACATCTGATGAGTAGAACAAACAGCATCAAGAAATGGGACAATGTCAATATCTACTTCATTTGGTAAACCACTTAGGAAGACGGTATCTGGCATGCAGTCCAGGCTATGACAGTTGCCATCCACAGGCCCTGGTAGTTTACACATGTGTCATGGACCCCCCTTCCTGCCGCGATGGAGAGTTGGTGTCTAGCAAAGTCCAACCTTATATCTTCAGCAAATCATTTTGAGGCCTTAACAGTCATGTGAATCCGATTCTTTTTCTTGATAAGAGACAGAAGATACCACGTATAATGCTCTTTATTATTATTTATTTGTTTTTATGCTAGAAACGTGAAGCAGTGGGAGTAGAGAAGGACAAAGAAATCTGTAACAAGGGACACATGTTCTCAGGATCTCCTGGGCCTGTGTCATGGGGGAAAAGAATATTTGTAACTGTAACTGATGTGATCAATTAATTGTAAACACCACTGCACTCGGACCAACCTGAACGACGCTCTTGAGGGCACATCATGAGTGTATATAAGTTGATTTGGGCAGTAGAGAGCTAGGCAGGTAAGACATCTTGTCATCTCAGGTCCTCTTAGACATCAGTGGAAGCTGCAAGATTGAATATTATCAGCCTGGTCCACACCATCAAGGTGGGGTGAGGGATCTGTCTCTAAGACTGTCCAGGAGCCCCCTGGCTCTGCTTTTCAGGGTTATCTCCTGGTCATTTGGACTCAGCCTTCTGAATTGTAAAAATTAGAGATTATATTCAGAAGTGTTAGCAACTAAAATTCATTCATTAAAAGACACTCCTTGGACAACAAATAGAATGCTATTTAGTATTCATATTCCAAGAATAGTTAAGTATTAAGAGATATCTAAATTTGGATGAAAATAGCTAAGAATAAGTACCCACTTCTCCTATCCAAATTTATAGGAAAAATGTTTTTAAAAGACTAATGCTAGAATCACACTGAAAAACAGGAGCAAGTTTGCAGTGCATGCTGTGATGTGCAGCCTAGATTCCCCTTTAGAATCTGGCACTCACCCTCCCCCGACACCTGCTGCCAAGTGTGGGGGCTGCTCATATATGAGCGTAGTCCAGGAATTTCCCTCAGCTGAAGGAAGTTGCCTCGTCCAAGGTTTCACTTTCCCCTGGAACATCCTGCATGCAACGACTAGTCTATGAGGGGTCCAAAGATCCAGCCCCCTTGCCTCTATTGAGACAGATCTGAAGGGCCACCCAGAGCTCCCTGTGGGATGTACAGTCCTCCTGCACCAGAACTGCAGTTCAACTTCTCTCTTCTCCTATGCCTGCTTTCCTTCCCCTTCAATGGGGTTGTTCCTTATAGCACTCCCCCGTAAACCTCCTGCAAGCAAATCTCAGAGATTCAGCCTCTCTCCCAAGAAACACAACCTCTGAAAAGTTTCATCAGTGGCCTAGAGGCTGGCAGGCATTGTCCTCAAACAAGTTCCTTAATCTTTCTGAGCCTCAGTTTTCTTCTCTGCAAAATGGGGATGAGTAGCTGCTTCGCAGAGGCGGCGCTGTGCTAGGCACAGGACAGGTGAAGGCTACACTTGTAGGTCAGTTGCAGGCACAGTCTCACATCACTCTTTTAACTTAAATCATCGAACAGTCTCAGTCAAGAGTTTTCAACAAACTTGTCATCAGGTCCCTCAAGTTTGGGACTTGTGTCATCTGACTCATTTACTCTGTTTCCATGCAATTACATTATTCCTGTGGATGTCACTTTTCCGTTTGTAAATACCCCATATTCTCTGGCTCCCAGTGGGAAAGGCTTATCCCTTCAATTGTTGATGTCATCAACTCAGCCAGTTCCCTATTACTTTGGGTTTTGTTACCAGGAATCTTCATTTCCTTTAGCTTCTCTCTGATCTGTTCTCTTAGTCTTCTAGGCCAAGGTCTAGTCCCTCGGCCCCTTGTTCTGGATGCCACATAAGAAGCAATATGGCACAGGAGCTGGAGTTAGAGATTAACCAGAACTGAAACACCAACTCCCACATTCATGAGTTGTGTGGCCTTCTCAGACGCTCATGAGCCCTCCACACTTCTTGGCATCGGCTTGGCACCATATGAAGTCTCACTTTTCACCTGAACTCTACAGGTTTTACCCTTCAAAGATTATTATCACACACCAGGTGGCCCACTCAGCCCAGGGTTCCACTGAAGACCCACCTACATTGTAGCAAAAATCGGTTAAAGACATCAATAAAACTTAGAAGAGCCGTGGGAGGCCGAGAATAATTGCAGTCCTGCTGCCTCAGGTCCCAAGCTAATTCAGACTGTTTCCCCATCTTTTCAACTTTATGTGTTTTGTATATTAATTAGCTTTGATAAAACCTTCTTCAATTAAAATCAAAGTTGTCCCGGAAATGAAAATGTTGACACTTTAAATTGGATATAGCTGAAAAATATTTTGTGTGTGTGTGTATATGTATGTATTTTTTTTTTTTTTAGACGGAGTTTCTCTCTGTTGCCCAGGCTGGAGTGCAGTGTCATGATCTTGGCTCACCACAACCTCCGCCTCCCAACTTCAAGTGATTCTCCTGCCTCAGCCTCCTGAGCAACTGGGATTACAGGCACGCAGCACCACGCCCGACTAATTTTTGTATTTTTAGTAGAGACGGGGTTGGTCAGGCTTGTCTTGAACTCCTGACCTCGTGATCTGCCCACCTCGACCTCCCAAAGTGCTGGGATTACAGGCAGGCGTGAGCCATCACGACCAGCCAAAAGATTATATTTTAAATCTTATTTTAACATTAGAATGTAAGATAAAAAGGTAAAAAGTATTTGCCTAGAACATTTCACATTGTGTGACATCTGGGAACAACAGGCATTATTGTAAATTTTGCCCTAAGCACACTAATACATAATTTATTAGGTAGCACTATTCTTGCAGTTTAAATTTTGTTTGTAAGAGTTAGAGATTAACCACTCTAACCACTTGTAAGATATAACCACTTTTAAAAGTTTAAAAGCAAAACAACTTAGGATTCAAATTGTTTTAAATGTTTAAAAATCTACAAAATCTCCCTGAAAGATACTCTCTCAGTTTCTGGATTCCAGAAAATTCACTTAGAAATAGGGAGGGTTGGCCAGGCATGGTGGCTCAGGCCTGTAATCCCAGCACTTTGGGAGGCCGAGGCAGGTGGATCATGAGGTCAGGAGATTGAGACCATCCTGGCCAACATGGTGAAACCCCGTTTCTGCTAAAAATACAAAAATTAGCTGGGCGTGGTGGGGCACACCTATAATCCTAGCTAGCTACTCCGGAGGCTGAGGCAGGAGAATCGCTTGAACCAGGGAGTCGGAGGTTGGAGTGAGCCCAGATGGGACCACTGCACTCCAGCCCTGGCAACAGAGCGAGACTCTATCTCAAAAAAAAAAAAAAAAAGAAATAGTAAGGGTTTTAACATGAAAATGTGTGGAAGCATTGCCAAAGCATTGCTCTGCTACACGGGGCAAGCTTAACAACTAAGTTACAAATAAAAAAGACTAAAAATGGTCAAAGACTTCAAAACTAGCTCATTAAAATATGTGCAAAAAATTTACCCGACTTCACCAAGATTCTAAATAAAAGACAAAAATGCCTGAAAGTTCAACATTTCTGTGGGGATTGAAGTCATAAAACTCCTCCACCATGGTGCACAGAAATGAGCAATAATGTCAAAGTAGTAGCTGATAAAAATACATATTACCGATTTCAATTTGGATAAATTTATTTTACACTAAATATTTCTCTACTCTTTTATTTATTTATTTATTTTTTGAGACAGAGTTTCACTCTTGTTGCCCAGGATGGAGTGCAATGGCACAATCTGGGCTCACTGCAGCCTCTACTTCCCAGGTTCAAGCGATTCTCTTGCCTCAGCCTCCCGGGTAGCTGGGACTACAGGCACCCACCACCACACCTGGCTAATTTTTTTGTATTTTTAGTAGAGGTAGGGGTCTCACCATGTTGGCCAAGCTGGTCTTGAACTCCTGACCTCAGGTGATCCACCTGCCTCGGCCTCCCAAAGTGCTGGGATTACAGGCGTGAGCCACTGCGCCCAGCCTCTACTCTCAAAGAGTTTCTACTTCTTCAGTCTCAGACTGCAGTCAGAAAGTTTCAGTTCAAATGTAAAATTCAAAAGACATTTTTGAATGGGCTATGTAGTGCATAATCTAAAGACAAAGTGAATTTTGAGATTCTTCAACTATTTCTCTCACAGTTGCTCAGCATTAGTGAGTATCAGTGAAAACAAAGGGCAATTAGAAAGACCAATGTATCAGCCAGGCTTCTCTAGAGAAACAGAACAAATAGTATATACTTTCTCTCTCTTCTCTCTCTCTCATGTTTAAAATGCTGTTCCTCTAAAGCTACTCTTGGAGAGATATATAAATGACATGGAATTGGCTCACATGACTGTAGAGGCTGAGAAGTCCCAAGATTTCCAGTTGGTAAGCTGGACACTCGAGAGAGCTGGTGGTATAGTTCCAGTCTAAGCCTGCAGACCTGAGAACCCAGAGAGCAGACGGCTTAAGTTCCAGTCCAATGGCAGATGACTGATGTCCCAGATCAGCAGCCAAGAGGGGCAACATTCTCTCTTATTCAGCCTCTTTTTTACCTATTCAGGTCTTCAGTTGACTGGATAAGATCCATCCACATTAGGAAGATAATCTGCTTTACTCAGTTTACCAATTCGAAAGTGAGTCTCACCCAGAAACACCCTCACAGACACACCCAGAATATAATGTTTGACCAAATATCTGGGCACTGCATGACCTGCCCAGTCGTTGACATGTAAAATTACCTGTTACACCCAATAAGAAAGTTAAGGTGCCAGGCACGGTGGCTCACACCTATAATCCCAGCACTTTAGGAGGCCAAAGCGGGTGGATCACTTGAGGTCAGGAGTTCGAGACCAGCCTGGCCAACATGGTGAAACCCTGTCTATTAAAAATACAACGAATTAGCCGGGCATGGTGGTGGATGCCTGTAATCCCAGCTACTTGGGAGGCTGAGACAGGAGAATGGCTTGAACCCGGGAAGTGGAGGTTGCAGTGAGCAAAGATCATGCCACTGCACTCCAGCCTGGGCGACAGAGCGAGACTCCAAAAAAAAAAAAAAAGAAGAAAGTTAAGGTCAGGAAAGCAGATGCAGATTTTTCAATCTACCTGGAATAAAGTGCTGTTATGTGTGTTTATTTTTCTTTTCCTGACCTGGCAGTGTTTGTGACAATGCTGCCTATAAAACAGAATATACTTGTTCATCTAGTATAGAATAATCAAGATAATCTAGATTAAAGTCACTATGCCACAGTAGGTGACTAAGATGTATTCTCTGAAATTATAAAGTGACTCAGGTTCTGAAAATCTGTGGAAAGAAATTTAAGGACAGAAAATCCTAACAGGTCTCGAGGAGCATCTGTTCATTACATCTTTTCCAAAAAGAAGTCCATCCTCTCATTTTTCCTTTTTGAACAAGACTTTCATCCTAGCACAAACCTATGACCAAAAAGTCAGCAAAAGGAAGGAAAGGAAGAAGCTTGAGGAACGAAAGAAAAAGTCAGATGAGTGATTTTACATACACAATCTCATTCAATTTATTGCTCGCCAAGACCCATAAAAATAGATATTAACCTAGCAATTGCACTCTTAGGTATTTATCCCAGAGAAATTACAATGTACATTTACATAAAAACCCATATAAGAATGTTCAGAGGAGTCTTGTTCATAATAGCCAAAAATTTGGAGACGGTCCAAATGTCCTTTAGTGAATAGTTAAACTGTGTACATCCAAACCACAAACTATCACTTAGCAATAAAAGGGAACAGATTCACAATAAATGCAACAACTTGGATGAAGCTCCAAGGAAGTATGCAGACTGGAAAAAAAATCCCACGTGCCTATATGATTCTATGTATGTCACATTATTGAAAATACAAAGTTTTGGAAGTGAACAGATTTGTGATTGCCAGGCGTTGACGGGGTCATGATGAAGACAGATGGGTGTGGCTGTAAAAGGGCACCAGGCTGTAAAAGGGTCAGAGTTCTTTGTGGTGGTGGCTGGGGAAGTAAATGCACAAACCTACACACGCGATATAGTTATTTAGAACAAAAATACACATAAGTAACAGTGAAACTGAATAAAATTGGTAGATTATGTACATTTTAATATACTGGATGCAATATTGTATGGTAGTTTTGCAAACTTGTATCTACCGTGGGAAGCTGGGTAAAGGGTACGTGGAATCTCTCTGTAGTACTTTTTACAATTGCATGTGGATCTACAGTTATCCCCAAATAAAAATTTTAATTAAAAAAATAGATAATAGTGGCCGGACATAGTGGCTTATGCCTATAACCCAATGCTTTGGGAGGCTGAGTTGGGAGGATAGCTTGAGGCCAGGAGTCCTAGGTTGCAGTGAGCTATGATTATGCCATTGGACTATAGCCTGGGTGACAGAGCAAGAACCCCTTCTTAAAAAAAGCAACAACACTATTATCTCCATTTTGTAAAGTAGGGAACCAACTCAGATGTGGTTTTGCTCAAGAACATTAAAATTAGTAAGCCATTAAAATTGGTGGAGCTAAGTTTTTTTTTTTTTTTTTTTTTTTTGAGATTAAGTCTCACTCCGTCACCCAGGCTAGAATGCCTGGAGTGCACGATCTCGGCTCACTGCAGCCTCCACCTCCCTGGCTTAAGTGATTCTTATGCCTCAGCCTCCTGAGTAGCTGGGATTACAGTTGTGTGCCACCACGCCTGGCTAATTTATTATTATTATTATTTTTTTAGTAGAGATGGGGTTTCACTATCTTGGCCAGGGTGGTCTTGAACTCCTGACGTGAAGTGATCCACCTGCCTCAACCTAGGTCCCAGTTTATATTCCTTCAACCCCTTTTTTCTCTGCAACCTTTCCCAATTTTAATGGAGAGAAAAAAATGCTAAAATGCAAATGGTGATTTTTATGTAGATTAACAAATTAATCTCATAGAATCAGCTGACCTGCAACTGATGGATCCAGAGATGAAAGATAATTCCTGCATGGGGCGGACATGACCTGAAGGCTGCTGTGCTGTGATTTCCGAGACACTCAAACCCACCAGGTAGAGTTTTCTCATGTATCGCTGAATAAAATGTGAAATGTAACTTCCTCTTAGAGATGTTCTGGGAATATTAATTAATAAAAATACTTAGGCCCTTTCACCCTGAAATGGCACAGCAGGGGCTATATCCTATCATCTGTTTTTACTCACGGCACTTCTGATAACTCTCTGGACACTGACTGGGTTTCCTACAATTCAGTTCCATTCTGACAATAACTACCTGGACTTAGCATCAGGTTCCACAAGTTTCAGTGTTCGGTTCAGTCCCATGAGAGGGCTCCCACTTTAGAGGCCAGCCACATGTAGGGTCTCCCGGGTTTCCACACTTCTGTCTGACTGGGCTGCAAAGTTAGGGGTTCCCCACACCCTTTGCCCTTCACGGTAAATGATTTGCTGGAGCAGCTCACAAAACCCCAGAAAGCACTTAACTTATGATTTCCACTTTATTATAAAGGACACAGATGGACAACAACATGAAGAGGCAAACAAGGCGAGGTCTGGAGGGAACCCAAGGCCAGGAGCTTCTGTCCCCGTGGAGCTGAAATGCGCTGTCCTCCCTGGTTATGGATGTCCTTGTCAACCTGGAGGCTCTTCAAACCCTATAATTGAGGTGTTTTTTGCTTTTTGTTATTGGAGGTTCTGTTATGGAGATACGGTTGATTAAATCATTGGCCAATGGTGATTGAACTCAGTCTCCAGCCCCTCTCCTTCTCCTTAGAGGTCTGGGAGTGATGCTAAAAGCTCCAACCCTCTACTCACGTGGTTGGCTCTTCTTGGATCTGTGGGTCCCTAGATAGCCCCCATCCTGAAGCTATCTAGGGACCCACGGAGCTCACCTCATTTGCATAAACTCATATATGGGCTTGTTATGAATAACAAAAAATGCTCCTATGTCTCAGGAGGTTCTCAGGGTTTTAGAAACTCTATGTCAGGAACTGGGATGAGGACCAAATACATATTTCTTATTGTGTCATACTTATACAGACTTAAACGTGTGTGTGTACCTGTATACACACATACACAAATCTTTGTGTACACACCTATATATTTCCTTGTGTGTGTATATTTATGTATATATGTATTCACTGTAGCATCATTCATAGTGGAAAAAAGAAAAAAAAAACAGAATAATTCCTGTTAGTAGGGGAATGACTGAATAAACCATGTCTCATACATATTCTACGGAGTATCAGGCAGTCTATTAAATGCTGATGAGAAAAAGCAAGATGAAGAAACACATAAAATATTATTTCACATTTGTAAATTGAAAAATGGCAAAAATCTATATATTTCCATAAGTACATGAGTATATACAAACATATATACATCTATACACTCATGTACTATATACATGTATATACACACACAGGTATGATTAAATAAATATCATATTTGTCAGGATTCTCCAGATAACAAAACATAAGAGAAAGAGAGAGTAAGACAGAGAGACAGAGAAAATGATTTTATGGTATTGACTTACGTAATTGCGGGTGCTGGCAACTTGCAGGGCAGGCTGACAGTGTGGAAATCCAGGCAGGGTTTCTCCACTGCAGTCTTGAGGAGAATAACCTCTTTCTGGGGGGACCTCAGTTGTTGCTCTTAAGGCCTCAACTGATTGGGTGAGGCTCACCCACATTATGGAAGGCAATCTTCTTTACTTAAAGTCAACTGATTATGGATGTCAACCTCATCTACGAAACGCCTTCACAGCAACATCTAGACTAGGGTTTGATTAAATAACTACAGCTTAGCCAAGCTGACTCATAAAACTGACCATCACAAGTAAGAAGAAAAATATGCGAGGTCCTATAATAGTCTGTGAACATGGTCTACCTTGGGGGCCTAGCTGGGGAGGGAAAGCTAAGGTGGGTGGAGAGAGGGAGAAGGGAAGGTGTAACCAAGTAAAAAAAATGGGGGAGGCATATTCTGATCACCTCATACATTTAAGTATATGTATGTGTGTGTAAGGAAGTTAAATATACTTTAACAAAAGAGAAAGAAGGCCAGGTACAGTGGCTCATGCCTGTAATCCAGGCACTTTGGCAGGCTGAGGTGCAAAAACTATTTGAGTTCAGGAGTTTGAGACCAGCCTGGGCAACATAGTGAGATCCCCGCCTTTAAAAAAAACAGTAATATTACCGGGACATAGTGGCCTGTGCCTGTAGTTCCAGCTACTTGGGAGTCTGAGGTGGGGGAATGGCCAGCCCAGGAGGTTAAGGCCGCAGTTGAGCCATGACCTATTACCGCACTCCAGCCTGGGTGGCAGAAGGAGCCCTGTCTCAAACAACAACAACAACACCACACACAAAGAGAAAGAAAAGTCCTCTTTTTCTACTTTAAAAACCTTAAGTTCGCTGTCAAGTTTCTCTTGTCTGGACAGAGCCTTCACACACTCCTGTGAGGCAGTACCCAGAGGAATCTTTGCCCATAGCACCCTGAAAATGCAAGTTGCCCGCGTGAGACAAAGGGGTGACGGCTGGCCGGCTTCTGCAGCGCTGTCCCCTACGGGCTCCACCTTGCTGTGTGCCGCATTCTGCCATGGCCCTGCGTCCTCCTCCCCAGACCCCAGGCACAGCTGACTGGAGTGCAGCGAACCCGTGGCTTGCAGGGCTTCTCTCAAAAAGATGAGTGAGTGTTACCAGGATTTTCCTGCAAACGTCAACCAAGCAATGAAAGCTGTTTCCAGGCCGTAGGGAGTCTTACAATGGGAAGGGAAGCTTGTCGGTGTGTGCAAGTGGCATGTCCAAGATGATGTGGAAGCAAGAGAAGCCCGACAGGAGAGCGAGGAGCAGAACAAGCCCCGGGGAGTGGTGCAGTTGAGACCCAGCCACCCTGACTAAGAGGAGGAGATGGAGGCCTCCTGGTTCCATAAAGCCTGGCTGGGCTTTGCTTCCTGGTCTGGGCCCTATGAAGTCTCGCCCTAACCTCATGAGACGCCCACCCGCTTTGCTCCAAATATCTCTCTGGGACTTCTCTGTTCCTTGCATCCCAAAAGCCCCACCTGGAAGGCTCTGGTGCAGCCCCCAAAGGCGTCTTCTGCTTTGCGGCAGGATCATCTTCTGCTTTGCGGCAGGATGCCAGCTGTCCTGAAAGGAGAGCCTGGGGAGGAGGACTTCCACGCCTCCTTCACTGGGGCTGTCGGTTACTGCAGGGTCAGCCCCCGCAGGACAGGCCGCTCATGGTCCCAGTAACCACTGCCCTTTCTCACCCTCTCAACAGAATGCTCCAGAAGGCAATTGAGGGTGAGATGATTTTGATGACACCCTGACTCTGTCCTAGTTTGTGTGTTTCTATGTGTGTTTGTTTGTTTGTTTGTTTTTGTTTATATGAGATGGAGTCTCACTGTCGCCCAGGCTGGAGTACAGTGACCTGATGATCTCGGCTCACTGCAACCTACGCCTACTTGGTTCAAGCGATTCTCCTGCCTCAGCTCCCCCAAGGAGCTGGAATTACAGGCATGCGCCACCATACCTGACTAGTTTTTGTATTTTTAGTAGAGATGGGGTTTCACTATGTTGGCCAGGCTGGTCTCGAACTCCGGACCTCGGGTGATCTGCCCACCTCGGCCTCCCAAAGTGCTGGGATTACAGACGTGAGCCACCGCACCCCTGTGTGTGTTTTAATGACACATTTTGTATCTGCAGGCACACCTCACCGCTAATTATTGTGAGCCACTGACTTCTACATGATGCCTTATATTTATTCATCATTTCACATTCCTGTGGGCACTTCGGAAAACCCGGAGGAAATAGCCACTGCACACAACCCTCCTAGGAGCAGGGGCGGCAAGGATCACTGCCCCCATTTCACACCGGAAGGAGCCTGTTTTCATATCAGCCAGGGCAGCTCCCAGGCCCATGCCCCTGACTGCCCCACAGAGCTGCCGGGTGGGGAGGAAGGGCAAAGGGATGGAAGCCCTCGGCCAGCTCCCAACTTGACTTAGTAAGAGCTGTGCTAGAACCATTAGAAAAACAGACATGAAAAACAGCAAAACCATCAACAGCAGGAGATGAGGAATAGGTAACTCTGCGGCCACACTGTGAGAACATGTGTCTCCTTCAGGGCATTTCAGAAAGGCTGCTATTCTCTGACCCAAGCCCCCTTCCCATTTGTGGTATAGTGGAGGCTCTACTTCTAGGGCCACTGGGCACAATTCATCTGTCTCTTTTATCTTTTTCTTACAGACAGAATCTTGCTGCTTTGTCACCCAGGCTGGAGTGCAGTGGTGCCATCCCAGTTCACTGCAACCTCTCATTGCTGGGCTCAAGTGATCCTTGCAAATAGCTGAGACCACAGGTGCGTGCCACCATGCCAAGCTACGTTTTACATTTTTTGGAGTGATCAGGTGTCACTCTGTTGCCCAGGTTGGTCTTGAACTCCTGGCCCTCAAACAATCCTCCTGCCTTGGCTTCTCAAAGTGCTGGAATTACATACATGAGCCACCTCTTTAGCCTCATCTTTTATTACTGCCTCTGTCATTTAGAGGGAAAGCACAGGCCCAGATTCTCTTGAATTCTCAATGAAAATTACTACTAAAAATGGGAACTATCTGTGTCTTTTGGGAAAGAAGGAGGCGGCAGCTGCTGCCTATTTCATCCGGATTCAACTTTACAAAGCAATTTCTGAAGCATCTCCTCTGGCTTTCCACGCCTCAGATGACGAAAAAAACAGCAATAGTTACTCATCACAAAAACATCCCTGTTATTCAGGAAAGGTTAAATTATACCCAGTCCACCCTGTTTTAGTGTAAAGAAGACAAAGAAGGAAAGAGAAAAAAAAGAAGCAACCTTCATTAATTTCCTACAATTGCTAAGTAAACTGCCTGAATGGATTAGCTTATTCCTCATTCCATCAAGACACTGTGGCGATTCCTCAAAGACCTAGAGGCAGAAATACCATTTGACCCAGCAATCCTATTACTGGGTATACACCCAAAGGAATATGAATCATTCTATTATAAAGATACATGCGCAGGTATGTTCATTGCAGCACTATTCACAATAGCAAAGATATAGAATAAACCCAAATGATAGACTGATAAAGACCCATCAATAATAGACTGATAAAGAAAATACGGTGCATGTGCACTATGGAATACTATACAGCCATAAAAATGAATGAGATCATGTCCTTTGCAGGGACATGGATGGAGTTGGAAGCCATCATCCTCAGCAAACTAACACAGGAACAGAAAATCAAACACCGCATTTTCTCACTTCTAAGTGGGAGCTGATTGATGAGAACAGATGGACACATGGGGGGAAATAACGCACACTGGGCACCTGTCAGGGGTATAGGGGGAGGGAGAGCATCAGGAAGAAGAGTTAATGGATGCTGGGTTTAATACCTAGTGATGGGATGATCTGTGCAGCAAACCGCTATGGCACAGTTTACCTGTGTAACAAACCTGCACATCCTGCACATGTACCCGTGAACTTAAAAACTGAAGAAAAAAATTTATAAAGTGCATTTTTGTACTACAGATTAAGCATCCCTGATCTGAAATGCTTGGAACCAAAATGTTTTGAATTTCAGATTTTTTTCAATTTTTGAAATATTTGCAAATATATAATGAGATATCATGGGAAATGGGACCCAAGTCTAAACACAGAGGTCTTTGCCTTTCATACATACCTTATACACATAGTCTGAGGGTAATTTTATACAACATTTTCAATAATTCTGTGATGAAACTAAGTTTGTATTAGAGTTCTTACTCACAGAATATTCTACTTGTGGTGTCGTGTTGGTGCTCAAAAAGTTCAGATTTTGGAGCATTTTAGATTTCAGATTTTTTTTTTTTTTTTTTTTTTTTTTTTTTTGAGACGGAGTATTGCTCTGTCGCCCAGGCTGGAGTGCAGTGGTGAAATGATCTCGGCTCACTGCAACCTCCGCCTCCCAGGTTCAAGCGATTCTCCTGCCTCAGCCTCACGAGTTGTTGGGACTACAGGCACACACCACCACAGCTGGCTACTTTTTGTATTTTTAGTAGAGGCAGGGTTTCACCACGTTGGCCAGGCTGGTCTCGAACTCCTGGCCTCAGGTGATCCACCCGCCTCAGCCTCCCAAAGTGCTGGGATCACAGGTGTGAGACATCGCACCTGGCCCTACTAAATTTTCAAAGACTTTTTCCACTTGGCTGTCTTTTCCTCTTGTTTTTTTTCCCCCTTCACCTTTCATAACTGACCTCTTAGGGTCCAACAGAAGTCTGATTGCGCTGTTTATTTTCACCTCCTTGTTTGTACTTTCTCCTAAAGCAGGAGTCAGAAGCGTTTTTCTGTGAAGGGCTAGATCACAATTTTTTTTTTTAAGATTTCCTTTTTTTTTCCATTTTTTTTTTTTTTTTTTTTTTTTTTTTTTTTGGGGGGCGCGGTCTCGCTCTGTCGCCCAGGCTGGAGTGCAGTGAAGCGATCTCGGCTCACTGCAAGCTCCCGCCTCCTGGGTTCACGCCATTCTCCTGCCTCAGCTCGAGTAGCTGGGACTACAAGCCCGCCACCTCGCCCGGCTAGTTTTTGTATTTTTTTAGTAGAGACGGGGTTTCACCGTGTTTGCCAGGATGGTCTCGATCTCCTGACCTCGTGATCCGCCCGTCTCGGCCTCCCAAAGTGCTGGGATTACAGGCTTGAGCCACCGCGCCCGGCCTTTTTTTCCATTTTTTAACGTTAAGTTCCGGGGTACATGTGCAGAACGCGCAGGTTTGCTACATAGGTATACGTGTGCCATGGTGGTTTGCTGCACCTATCAACCCATCATCTAGGTTTTAAGCACCACATGCATTACATGCATTAACTAGGTATGTTTTAAGCCCCGAATGTATTAGCTATTTGTCCTGAGCATCTCTCTTTTTTTCTCTTGAAGGAAAGTTGCACATCAGACAATATTAGTAAAAATTCAACTCCAAATATTTTGAGACTCAGTGACTGTGGTCTTTCCTCATGAGTTTGTCACAACCAAATAGATATTGACCCACAGTGGTCAGGGAGGTATTTTTTTAAAAAAAGAGCGAAACAGAGACATAGCAATAATATGGCACCATCTGCAGGTTAACTTGTAAATTACAATGATTTGTGTTGCATTTAATGTACTAGTTCTTCATTTAACTTTCCTGCTGGGCGGTCATTTCAGATCACCATCAAAAGTTACAAACTGGAAACAGCAGAGGAAGATACTAGCTCTGTGTTTCTGATTCAGTATCATTGAAATGCTTTGGAACCATATAAAGGGCAAAGCACATTCCACATGTTGAAGGACAGTGCCTGGCCCTGTGGGGTGTCATCCCCAAGCTGTAGGTGCAGTGGCAACCCAGGGGTTCATCTCAACTCCCATCAGGTCAGTAGCTTTTTGGGTGATGAAGTGTATGGTCGGGATCAGCAGGTCCCTTGGTTATGCACCCCCTGCCTCACCTCGTTCACTGTAGAATGTCCTAGGCACTGTTACTCTGGATCCCATGTCAGTAAATCAGGTACTCAGTGACCCTTAGGAAAGGCTATTGATGTAGTGGATCATTGTGATGTTCTGCAAAATGTCCCCAGAGTTTAAATCTCTTTATTGTATTATGACAGAGACATGAGAGTTAACTTAGCCCTGGGACAAAATTGTGAAAGTGCATTGTGAGCTGCAAAATAATAATAAGAAGAATGAATGAAAATATAAACCGGTTTTGATCTGATTTCCTCATGGGGATAGAAAAGAACACAGTCAAAATCAAATGTGAAATCAATGGCTGCATACCATGTACCTGAGACTGCATGAATCTCTTCCAGCCAGGGTGCCATATCTGGACCAGTGTGGGTCTGCTACTTGGTTGAGTTGCATAATCTACTATCTCAGGACAAACCACGGTTCCTCATGATCCAGACTGGTTAATGAAATGGATGGTTGGGCACAGTGGCTCATGCCTGTAATCCTAGCACTTTGGGAGGCCAAGGCAGTTGGATCACCTAGGTCGGGAGTTTGAGACCAGCCTGGCCAACATGGTGAAACTGTCTCTACCAAAAAAAAAAAAAAAAAAGAAAAGAAAATTAGCCAGGCATGGTGGTGCACGCCTGTAGCCTCAGCTACTTGGGAGGCTGAGGGATGAGAATCGCTTGAACCTGAGAGGTAGAGGTTGCTGTGAGCCGAGATCGTGCCACTCCACTCCAGCCTAGGTGACAGAGCGAAATTCCAACTAAAAATAAATAAATAAATAAATAAATGGAGACGTTACAAGGAGCACCAATCCACCATGTTTTAGATTCTTACGGCACCAGTTTCGGCCATCTCCCTCCATCTCCCTCTGTGCATCTCATAATGCCCTCTTCTCCACTCTCCCATGGTCCCCTCCTCCCTCGGATGAAATATACACAACATATCTATTTTGTTTGCTGTTTTGGCAGAGTGGATAGGGTCAGTTTCAGAAATTTCTACTTGTCTTTCCCCATGGAATGCCCTCACCCCACAGGCCAAAGACCCAATGGGGAGGTTATGCCAACTTCTGAGAATATTTACCCCAGTTATGCATTTGTGGACTGGGGACGTGACTGCCGGTGGGCCTGTAGTCTTACTGAATCCACTGTGAGCCACCAGGCCATGGACAGGACTCCATGGATCACCTGGTGGCCATGTGCCCCACAGAAGCAGAGTGAGGGCAGCTGCAATGCTGCGGCAGGTCTCAGGGTATCAATGTCAGTTCTGACCCTGTTCCAACAGTCCTCCAAATACTTCAAATACTTGAGTCTTTCCCCTTCCCTGGTGAATAGTTCTGTGAGATCTTAGGTCCCCTTGCAGAAGGACTCAGGAAACCATGACTGTGCTCATTTGCCAGGCTGTTACAGGATCTGTCTCTTAGATACCTGGCCCTCCTCCCAGTCAGGGGCTTCAGGGTTTGAAAGCTGGCTCATATTCAGAAACTGGGCAGGTGGTCCTGACTTTTATTGGAGCACCCATCTTCAGTCTCCTGATTATCCATCCTGGATTTCTTCCCATGACACATGTTGAGAAGCGTCCCTGTCTGCATGGGTATTTTGCTGCTAGGGATGTGGTCCTCTATGAACTATCTCCATAGCTCTCTGTGGTCCAGCCTCCCTCAGCTGCTTTTCTGAGCTTTTCCCTGATTGCGGTCATTACTCCCACCTGGCTTCTGAGGGTTGACCACCACCATCTAGTTCTCCTATTTTAGGGTCTTGTCATCCCACTTACTATCAGTAAGCCCAGCTCTGTTGAATCTTTCCAACTCTCTGCCCAGGCTGGCAGAGGAGAGCCACCACTGAGCTTCCAAGTGACATGGGAGCTTTACGTCTTGGTAGAGGATGTTTTCTCTGAGCTTTCCTGTGGAACATAAATATCTGGAAGTGGTCTGGTCTTGGATAGCAATTCACTCTATTATACATACCTCCCTGAGCCTTACAAACCCTTAATCCACTGTCTGACTTGGCACTTCTGATATTTTAACATTACCTAGCATGGGCATCCTCTTTTTCCATGGTCTGAAAGCCGTCTGTACTAGCGTCTGCAGCTGCCGTAATAAATGACCACAAATTGGATGGCATAAAAACAACAGAAACTGTTCTCTGATAGTCCTAGAGGTCAATATGTCATCAGGGCCATGCTCCCACCAGGCCTCTAGGGGGAGAATCAGTTCCTTGCCTTTTCCAGCTTTTGGTGGTTTCCAGCATTCCTTAGCTTGTGGCCCCATCGCTTCACTCTCTGCCTCTGCCTTCACATGGCCTTCCCCCTGTTCTCCATTATCTATCTATGTGTCTCCTATAAAAACACTTGTCATTGGATTTAGGGCCCACCCAGATAATCCAGGATGATCTCATCTCAAGATCCTTAATTCTGCCAAGATCATTGTCCCAAACAAGGTCACCTTCACAGGTTTTAGGGATTAGGATGTAGACATATCTTTTGGGTTCACGGTGGGGGGCACCAAACTCACTATGTCATCCTAGTTCCAAATGTACACCATCTCCTCAGGTCTTTATTGGGGGGTTAAATCCTATATCTCTGGCCAGGGCTCTCCAGTCAATACTCTTCCCATGCACATTTATATTCTGGCCCCCTTGACCAAGTACCCCCAGAATCCAGTCTTATTCATACCCCCTGACACTTTCTGGTACCTGTTAACTGGGTCACCAGCTCTTTGTGAGTTTAAGCCCTTTCTTCCCCAGGGCAACCTCAGCTGGGTTATGCTGGAATTTAAACCTATACTAGTATCCGAGAAAGAAGCTGGTGCTCATCCTGGAGGGAGGGCACAAGTGTCTTGAAGGGAAGAGGCCTCTGCATTGTCTTCAAGCAATGGGGCTGTGGGTGGGCTGGCTCTTGCTATGGAGGGATAGCCCACATTTGTGGGGTTGGAGGGTCTAGAGGAAATTAGAAGTTCAAGGGGATAGGGCATCAACACAGATGTTTGCATCCCATATGTCAGAGTCCTATTCTTCCCCAATCAGGGCCCTGAACTTGACACAGCAGATCTGGCATTGTTGGGAGTGTCACCTTCTTTGGTCTCAGATGATTAATTCTTAGCCCTGGTCCTCAGCTTTCTCTGGCCTCCCAGTGCAAAAGAGTTACTCTGTACACTTCCAAAGAGGTTCTCTGGCATTCATACTTGGATTTCAATTGCTTGGTAATTGCTTTCAACCTTTTGTTATCTTTTTCTAGAGTAAAAGGAGCTTAACTATATGGCCATTCTCCAGGCTGCTGCTCTAAGCAACAGGGGCTGAGTCTACCAGCACCTCTAAGAAGTGCGCAGAATTCCTCCCAGCATTTGGGAACTGGGGCACTTGTCGTTGGCTCTCATCCTCTGTCGTGGGAAGATTGCCACCAGATGCGTTCATTCTATGCATCTGACACACTAGGGTGGACTTCGGAGACTCACATGATTTGGAGAAGGCAGAAAAGCAGAGTTGTAGAGAATAGGCTTGAGGCAAGCAGGCAGCTGAGCTCTTATGGAACTGCCTACCACAGCAGCAGCTGAAATCAGAGGCAGGCCCAGGGGCAGGATGCAGGGTACCAGAATCTGCTGCTCCTGCATGCACATTTCCAATTATTTTATCAATGTTAAATTTTAAACTTTCTATATCCACTTGTGTTCCTTTCTAGAGTTCAAACATTGAATTAGTTGTGCAATGGAAGGAGTATTACCAGGACCCAGATGCAGTCCAAGGGAAAAGGGAAACAAAAGGAGACACACACAATAAAGGGTGTCTCATTGTGGTTTTGATTTGCATTTCCCTAGTGACTAGTGATGGGAAACATCTTTTCATGTGTTATTGGCCGTTTGTTTATCCTCTTTGGAGAAATATTTATTCAAGTCCTCTGCTCGCTCTCTCTCTTTATTTTTGAGTTAGAGTCTCACTGTATTAGTCTGTTCTCAAACTGCTCATAAAGACATACCTGAAGCTGGGTTATTTATAAAAGGAAGAGGTTTAATTGACTCACAGTTCCACATGGCTAGGAAGGCAAAGGAGGAGTAAAGTCACATCTTACATGGCAGCAGGCAAGAGAGAGTGTGCAAGGGAACTCCCCTTTATAAAACCATCACATGGTGTGAGATATCTACTATTACAAGAACAGCATGGGAAAGACCTACCTCCATGATTAAATTACCTCCCACTGGGTCTCTCCTATGATACATGGGAATTATGGGGACTACAACTTAAGATGAAATTTTGGTGGGGACACAGCCAAGCCATGTCACTCACTGTGTTGCCTAGGCTGGTCTCCAACTCCTGGACTCAAGTGATCCTCCCACATTGGCCTCTCAGTAGCTGGGACTGCAAGCATGAGCCACTGCACCCCACTCCTTTGCACATTTTAAAATCAGATTGTTTTGTTTTTCTTGTTGTTGAGTTGTAGGAGCTATTTACATATTCTGGATATTAACCCCTTATCAGATGTATGATTTGCAAACATATTTTCTTTTCCATTGGTTGCCTTTTCACTCTGTTGATTGTGTCCTTTGATGCAGAGAAGTTTCTAAGTTTAATGTAGTATAATTTATCTATTTTATGGCTGGGCCTTGTGGCTCACACCTGTAATCCCAGCACTTTGCGAGGTCGAGGTAGGTGGATTGCTTGAGCCCACAAGTTTGAGACCAGACTGGGCAACATGGCAAAACCTTGCCTCTACTAAAACACACAAAAATTAGCCAGATGTGGTGGCGTGTGTCTGTGGTCCCAGTTACTCGGGAGGCTGAGATGAGAGGATTGCTTGAGCCTGGTAGGTTGAGGCTACGGTGAGCCATAATCATGGCAATGCACTCCAGCCTGGGCAACAGAGCAAGACTCTGTCTCAAACAAACAAAACACTATTTTACTTTTGTTGCCTGTGCTCTTGGTATCACAACCAAGAAATCGTTGTCAAATCCAATGTCGTTGTAAAGCTTTCCCCCTATGTTTTCTTCAAAAAATTTTATAGTTAAGGCCTTACATTTAGGTATTTGATCCATTTTATGTTAATTTTTGCATATGGTGTAAGGTAAGGGTCCCACTTTATTCTTCTGTATGTGGACATTTATGTTTTCCCAATATTATTTGTCCAAAAGACTCCTCTCTCCTTGAATGGTCTCAACACCCATGTAAAAAGTGATTCAATCATATAGGCAAGGATTTACTTCTGGGCTTTCTCTTCGACTCCATTGGTTTATATGCCTGTTTTTATGCCAGTACCACACTGTTTTGATTATTGTTACTATATATATATAAATTTTATGTATGTATAAATTTTATGTAGCTCCTACAACTTTTTGAGACAGTCTTGCTCTGTTGCCCAGGCTGGAGTGCAGTGGCACAATCTAGGCTCAGTTCACAGCAACCTCCGCCTCCCGGGTTCAAGCGATTCTCATCTTGTAATACATTTTGAAACCAGGAAGTGTGATGCCTCCAGCTTTGTCCTTCTTTCTCAAGCTTATTTTGGCTATCCAGGGTCCCTTGAGAGTCCATATAGGATAAATTTTTTAGGGTAAATTTTTTTATTGGAATTTTTAATAGGGATTATATTAAGTTTGCTTAATGTAATCATAATGCACATGATTTTATGCCCCAGACAAATATGATATCATAATCATAATCATTTGCTAAATGATTACATTAAGATTATTTTGGGTAGTGTTGACATTTTAACAAAACTAAATCTTCCAATCGTGAGCACAGATATCATTGCATTTATCTGTGTCTTCTTTAAGTGCTTTCAGCAATGCTTTAAAGTTTTAGTGTACAAGTCTTTTGTCCTCTTGGGTAAGTTTATTTCCAAGCATTTTATTCTTTTTGATACTATTGTAAATGAAATTACTTTCTTAACTCTCTGCAGCCTCTTTCATGCTCTGAGCAGAACTGCATTGCATGCAATGAATCACCTGCACTCACAGGCAAGAATGTATTACCTTTGTAATAATGTAAATTTTTCTAAAATCACAAAATAGAAAATTCATCTTATTTGCTTTTGACGTTTTAGCAGATGATGTGGTCAAATAAATAAATAAAAGGAGAGAAAGAGAATTTCTGTGTCTGTGCGTGTCTGTTTGTCTAAGATACTTCTGTTGTTTGCTTTGGCCCAGTGTCTCATGCTTTGAGGAAAAGCTCATTCTCATTCATGTGATTTGCTTTGGCTAACAGGACACCAGAGCATGATGCAAATAGTGGCTTAATCAGTGCTTGCCCATTGGGCTTGTTCTTTTCAAACCTGTCCCCCCCCGGATTCTGCATGGCTATCCTGCTATAGGACAAGACAACATGTGGGGGAGAACAGCCGTGTGGAGCAGAACCGAGTGTCCCAGCTTGGCTCCCAACAGACAGCAGCCACATGAGTGAGCAGAAAAGCAACTTCCAAGGCTGATTTAGCTACTGCTGCTGTGGAAGGAATGTCAAAACTTTCAGCAAGGGAGTCCGATGCAGATCTGTTGATATGACATCATTCCACAAGAAGACCAATTGGTAGCTTTGTGGCAAGTTGACTACACTGGGCTACTTCTATTCTGGGAAGACAGAGATTTGTTCTAACAGGAATAGGCATGTGTTGCAGGCATAGGTTGACTTTTCCTGCCATGGAGCCTCTTCTGGTACCACTATTTGAAGGTTGAAGGAATGTCAATTCACCAGGATTGAGTCAGACCAGCTGACCCTGTGACCATGATGTCAACTGACTGTATCACCTGTCACATCATCCAGAAGCTACAGACTTATAATGCATTGGAATAACTTGTAGATGGCCCGGTTCAAGTACCAGCTTAGAGGCAACTCTCTATGAGACTGAGACATCACCCTCCACGATGGCACATACACATTGAATCACACAGCATTGATAAGGAGATGGCTCCCCAGTAGGAAGAATATATTGGTAATGAACCAAGGGATGAAGCAGAAGTGTCCCGCTTCCTGTCCCTGCAACCTCTCTTTCTGCAGTGCTAGAAATCCTGGTCAAAAGGGGGCATAGTTTTATCAGGGGACACAGCAAAAGACCCCACTAAATTGCAGCTATGCCTGCTGCCTGGGGATTTGGGGCTTCTTATAATTGGGACCAGCAATAAAAGAGAAGAGTCACAACCTTGGCAGGGCTAACTGACCCTGATCAGCAGGAGAAGAAAGGCTGTGGTTCCGCTATGAGGGCAGGGAAGACCTGTGGCACCGCTGATCCACTTGTGCAACCCATGGTACTCTCCTGGCCAGCTGTGATGATAGACAAGTGCAGGAACACTTTTGGGAAGGGCATCGTGGCCAGAGTTCAGACCCGATGGGAATGAGGATCAGGGTCACACCACTGGATAAGCCAGGAGGTAAGCTGCAGAGGTGAGGGGGAATCTAGAATGGGAAGTGGAGGAAGAAAATGAAAAGTATCAGTCATGGCCCTGAGACCAGCTGCAGCAGCGGGGGTTGTAACTTGTGCTTCTGAGTCATCTGCTTTTACATCTCCTCCAGGAAGAGACACCCACTGGAAGGCTGGAGGAGCTGCTCCCAGATGTAGATGAAGAAGTAGATTTGAGCAGCACAGTGGTGCACCTAGTGGAGGTGGACATCGAGATCCTCTTCAAGGAATGATTTATCAATATAGTCTTCCCTGACCCAGGTGCCATGTGTTTTCCGTCATATTCACATATGCAAATACATCATTATGCAAGTGGGGTAATATCTGGGACGCTTCATGGTTCATATCAAAACACAGAGTGAAGGGAACGTCCTCTAGGCCATCTCAGGGTGTGAGTTTGGGACGGGGGTGGCTCCTGGTTAACATTTCTGTCCACTGCAGCATTCCTTTTGCCCTTTGCTTTTAGATTCTTTCCTTTGCATCACACCAGGAAAATTTGACATCTTAATTTTATTGTGTATAGATGACTGTTGAATCCAAGTTTTACCCACTGAATCCATCAAATTGTTAAAGACACTTCTAGATGCTTGAGCAGACACGTGAAATCCAGAATCCCCAGTAAGCGCATCCCCACCAATAAACTGACCAAATGCAATGCTAGTCTGTTCTATCACCTTTAGAATCCATCCTGACATATATTTTTTAGGTTCCTCCCAATATATGTTAGCAAAAGCTTGCAATGTTTTGAAAAATGAATTATCTCTTCCTGGGACACATGTTGTACTTTTCTCTCTGAAATAGGCTGAGCTCTGACTCCATTAAAGGTCTGAAAGCAATAAAGAGTGAAGGAGTGGCTATTGGGGAGAATAGGCATCCTCTTGCAAGATAACTGCCTCAAAGTCATTACAAGGTTTTCAAGCAAGAGAAAGCCAATCTTCTTACACATATGAAGAAGTGTTGTTTCTCCTGGCAAGAAACACACAGTGAATCAGGGATTCAAAATTCTCAGCTTTACCTAAGTTCACCCAGATGTCTCTATCCTTCCCAGTCAGTGCTCTTGGCAGGAGACTTGGCAAGTCTGTGAAGTCAACTTACATTGTAATTCTGCAACCCACACAATCAAGTTCTTATTTTCAATGAGCGTTACCTTGCAGCTACACAAAATAACAAATTTTTTTAAGGGATGCCATAGACACACTCTGGTTCTCTGTGTTCCATGTTTTGAGCTTTTTTGTTCCCCTGTAAGCTCTTCAGTGTAGTCCAAAATACTCACACCATCTGTGGTAGGCAGAATTCTAAGAAGGCTCCCAAGATTCTCACCCATGGTGCAGAGACCTTGTATAATTTTCTCCCCTAAAGTGTAGGTGGAACCCGTGACTTTGGTGGTATATTAATACCATGATTGTGTTATATTTTAAGACAAAAAAAATTTTGCAGATGTAATTAAAGGTACTAATCAGTTGACTATGAGTTTATCAAAACGGAGATTATCCAGGTGGACCTGACCTTATCATATCAGCCCTGTAAATCCTGGTCTGTGGGTCAGAGAAAGAGGAAGGCAGAGACTTAAAGCAAGGGAGAAATTCAAAGCAAACTAGATTCTCCATTGCTGTCTCTGAAGACAGAGGCAGCCGTGTGGCAAGGAACGTGGGTAGCCGATAGCAGCTGATAACAGCTCCCAGCCCACACTTTGAGTTTAGCCTTGTAGAGCCCTGAGCAGGGGACACAGCTATACTGCATTTACAGCCTACAGAACTGTGAACTGATAAATGGTTGCTTTGTTTGTTTGTTTGTTTGTTTTGAGATGGAGTCTCACTCAGGCACCCAGGCTGAAGTGCAGTGGTACAATTTTGGCTCACTGCAACCTCGACCTCCTGGGTTCAAGCAATTCTCCTGTCTCAGCCTCCTAAGTAGCTGGGGTTACAGGTGCCTGCCACCATGCCTTGCTAATTTTTGTATTTTTAGTAGAGACAGGGTTTCACCATGTTGGCCAGGCTGGTCTCGAACTCCTGATCTCAAGTGCTCCACCTGTCTCGGCCTCCCAAAGTGCTGAGATTGCAGGCGTGAGCCACCATGCCCAATGTGGGTGTTGTTTTAAGCTGCTAAATGTGTGGCACTTCATTATCTAGCAAAGAAAAACTAATACACTAATACAACAGTTCACAGCTCTTGTAGTAATCATTACCAACAAAGTGGTCAAGTGCAGCAGCTAACTAGTCTCCTAATAGTTGCTTTATTAGGCATTTCATCACAATCACAAGAGGTGATAATGTAATCAATCATAATGCTATGGCATGACATGCATTACTGTCCCATTTGCAAGGGGCTCAACACTCTTTTTAAGGCAAGTGGCATTTCCAAGCTAATCCCAGAATCTCTCTCTCTCTTTTTATAAAGATGGGGTCTTGCTATATTGCCCAGGATGGAGGCTCTTTGCAGGCACGATAGTAATGCACTTCAGCCTTATATTATTCTGTTCTCACATTGCTAGAAAAGAATACCTGAGATTAGGTAATTTGCATATATATATATATA
The DNA here is from genome assembly GCF_008728515.1 of Papio anubis. Lineage (NCBI taxonomy): Eukaryota > Metazoa > Chordata > Mammalia > Primates > Cercopithecidae > Papio > Papio anubis. The sequence goes on along the minus strand of NC_044981.1, from coordinate 10,425,262 downwards.
TGTAAGAGGTTTAGTCGGCTCACGGTTCCACAGGCTGTACAGGAGGCATGATGCTGGCATCTGCTTGGCTTCTGGGAAACTTACAATCACGGCAGAAGGCAACAGGGTTGCCAACACTTCATGTGGCTGGGAGCAAGAGGAAGAGGTGGTGGGGAGGTGTCATGCATTTTTAAACAACCAGATATCACTCACCTTACAGTACCAAAGGGGAGTGTTGTTAAACCATGAGAAACTGTCCCCATGAACAAATCACCTACCACCAGGCCCCACCTCCAACACTGGAGATTACAATTTAACATGGGATTTGGGTGAGGACACAGATCCAAACCATATCAAGACTCAAACTCCTGGCCTCAAGTGATACTTCTGCCTCAGCTTCCTGAGTAATTAGGACTACAGGCACATGACACTCTGCGTTAGACTCTCTCTCTCTTTTTTTTTGGAGACAGAGTCTCACTCTGTGGCCCAGGCTGGAGTGCAGTGGCACAATCATGGCTCACTGCAACCTCCACCTCCAGGACTCAAACGATTCTCACGCCTCAGCCTCTCGAGTAGCTGGGTCTACAGGTGTGCATCACCATGCACAGCTAGTTTTTGTATTTTTAGTAGAGACAGTGTTTCTCCATGTTGGCCAGGCTGATCTCGAACTCCTGATATCAAGCCATCCACCTGCCTCAGCCTCCCAAAGTGCTGGGATTATAGACTCTCATTTTTGATAGTCTGTTTCCTAGAACCTCTCCTGGTAACAAGCACAGTGTCAGGTTTGAATCAGGAAAGAAGAAACCACATAATATTGTTTCAATGGAGGGAATTCACTAAAGGTAATTGGTAACATATGTGTGGAAGAGCTGAACAAACAAACATCAAACAAAACGAAATAAAGCACCATGCTAATATAAAATAACTTCTTCCCTCAAGGGTTGGAGGGAACAAAGAGAAGAGTCTGGAGTTATTGGAACTGAGAGGCTTGGTGGAGGAGGCAATCATGGGTTGAGTGGTGTTCTCCAAAAGTTCAGGTCTACCTGAATGTGACCTTACTTGGAAATAGAGTCTTCGCAGATGTGTATCAGGTTAAGATGTTCTACTAGGCCAGGTGAGGTGGCTGACGCCTCTAATCCCAGCACTTTGGGAGGCCGAGGCCGGTGGATCAGGAGGTCAAGAGATAGAGACCATCCTGGCCAACATGGTGAAACCCTGTCTCTACTAAAATTACAAAAATTAGCCAGGCATGGTGGCGGGCACCTGTAGTCCCAGCTACTCGGGAGGCAGAGGCAGGAGAATGGGGTGAACCCGGGAGACGGAGCTGGCAGTGAGCCGAGATCGCGCCACTGCACTCCAGCCTGGGCCACAGAGCGAGACTCTGTCTCAAAAAAAAAGTTCTACTAGATTAGAGTGTGCCCTAAATCCAATGACTTGTGTCCTTATCAGAAGGCCATGGAAAGACACAGAAGACAAGGGAAAGGACATGGTGCGAAGACAGAGGCAGAGATTGGAGTATTGCAGCTCCAGGCCAAGGAACGCCAGTGATTGCTGGAAACCACAGAAGCCAGGAGACAGGCGCGGAAGGATTCTTCCCGGGAGCCTTCAGAGGGAGCGCGGCTCTGCTAACATGTTGATTTCTGACTTCTGGTCTCCAGAACTGTGAGCGAATATATTTCTATTGTTTTAAATGACACCATCACTGGTTATTGGTTACGACAGCCCCTAGGAAGCTAATACATGACCCTATGAAGCCGGGGCTCAGACCTCTGAGACGGGCACACGGCCTGGCTGCTGCGGATCTGTTTAGGGGGAGCAATGACGCTAGCGCTGAGGGGAAACGGAGGCTGCAACCAGCTGCTGCTGAGGGGGAAGCGCCATTGCGGGACAGCACTCAAACCAGAAAAAGGCAGTCCTGCCTTCCTCCTCCTGCCTTCAGATCTCCCCCAGGATAGAACCCAAGCCAGCCGGCAAGACAGAAGTGCAGCTGTGGAGCTCCCAGGTGCAATGTCGCAGAGCAAAGGGAATGTGCGCTGGGGGCCGAGAAGCAGCAGTAAGGTGTGGTGCGAGGTGCCTTTGTGTTTGTGGGGATGAGGCCTTGGGTTGTGGGATGTGGAAGAAGAGTTTGCTTGCAGAGATACTAGTTTGAAAAGAAAAAAGTTTGCTGGACAACTGAGCAGTGCTGATTCGACTCCACAAATATTCTGCCTCCGAGGCTGGAGGAAAGGGGACTCGGGAACTCCAGGGAGAAAAGGTGATGTTGCAAAACGATCTAAGAACAAAGGTGCAAAAAAATTTAAATGGGTACTTCTGAAAGACAAGTAATAATTAGAAGAACACCACTACATTAAAAACATTTAAACATTTATAACAGAAGTATTGCCTGCAACATTTGTGTAGTAAATCTGTTTTCCTTGGGTTTGTCTGTAGCTTGAGCTCTGCAAGGATGATTTCCACCAGGTGGAGCCGTGGAGCAGGTGACCTCAGTGCCTGCGGCTCCCTTCCCCCCTTAAACCGCCCCTCCCCCACCCCCACGTGCAGACCCCTCAGCCCCCTCAAGCAGCTCTGGCTCCCTCCTCCCCTCATTCAAACCTCTGCTCAGATTTGTCTCTGTGGACAGCACCTCTTCTGACCTTTTCCTTCGACCACCTGATACCTGGTTTTCAATCCTGGTTGATTAATAAACCATTGCAAGTGCAAAAATGGCGGCTACTATTTTTTTAATCAACTACGCCAGAACTACTATGTTCCATTGTCACAAGTCTATTTTTAAATTTAATTTAATTTTATTTTATTTTTGAGACAGAGTCTCACTTTTTCTCCCAGGTTGAAGTGCAGTGGTGTGATAGCTCACTGCAACCTCCACCTCCCAGGTTCAAGCAAGTCTCCTGCCTCAGCCTCCCGAGTAGCTGGGATTACAGGCACGTGCCACTACAACTGGTTAATTTTGTATTTTTAGTAGAGACAGGGTTTTGCCATGTTGGCCAGGCCAGTCTCGAATTCCTGACCTCGGGTGATCCTCCCACCTTGGCCTCCCAAGGTGTTGGGATTACAGGTGTGAGCCACTGCGCCTGGCCATTTACTCTTTTCAGAGAAGTGGAGTGCATGTTACCAGCTGACAGTGACAGCTGACAGGAGGATGGGTGTTTAGAGGCTTGAGGAGGAATAAGTGATGAAATAATTATTAGGAAACAGGGAGAATGAACAGGGCCCACATAAGTGAGTGACCACAAATTTAAAATATTCTGCAGGGTTGGATGCTTTTCTATAGGGACAAGCGTGGAACAGGCAGAGTTGGATTTCATCAGGGTTGTGGTGGAGCTGCCTGAAATGACGGAGAAGAGAGGGCAAGAGAGCTCAGGGTTCAAGCAAGAAGTCATGATAATAATTGACCACAGAATTTAGCTGAATAAGAAGGGAAGAAAGGATATGGTAGTGTTGAAAGAAGTAAAAGAGTGATAGGATCATAGGTGAAGTCCCAATGGGGTCAAAGGATTGTTGGAGTTGGAGAAATGAGAGGAGAATGCCAAGATGGTGGTGAGGAGGAGAGTGAGTTGTGGCAATTGACATTATGTCAGGGTTGTTGTTATTTGGTTGCAGCAACGTCAAGGATGTGGCCACAGAAGTGAGCCGCTGAGGTAGGGTGGACAAAGGGGTCATTGGAGGAGAGGTCGTCTAAGTGGACATTGAAATCACCAGGAACTGGGGCAGAAGTGTATTGCCTAGAGTGGCAGTGTATCTCTACAAGGAATGGGGGTGTGACCCCAGCAGATGACGCTTACAAAGTGGAATCATGTGTGGAAGAGTCTGATAATGGCGTGAGATTTGTAGCTGGATGTATCTGTGAAGATGAAAGGGAAGATGGTTTGAAGCAGTGATGAGGAATGAGGAAGAGGCTTACTCCACCCCTAGTTTCAGTGGCACAAAGGTTATAGGAGAGAAAACACCATCTGAAATGCTCAGGGAAGGCCGAGTCCCAGGGAGCCAGGTTTCAGTGAGAAGAAGACAACCAGGGGAGATTCCAGATAAGTTTATCGAAGGCTCTCACATTCTCCACCAAATGACAGCCTGTAGGGGATTGTTCAGACAAAGCTTTTCAGTTGATTCAGCAAACATAGTCATCTAACCAGTAATAAGAGGTGTCTTTTTTTTGTTTGTTTTTGGCTTAAGCAACAGAAGTTTATTTTCTCACAGTTCTGGAGACTGGTAAAGAGTAAAGTGCCACAAGCTCCCACCAGCATGCCTGCCTTTGTGCCCATATACTCTCCCTTCTCCCTTGCCAGTATGGATGAATTGACCCTCTTCCCAAAGTCCGTGATCCCATTCAACCTCCTCCTATTCACGGACATCACTCCAGCAATTCTGTCCCTCTCCTGTGTCACAAAATTTCCTCTCCTTACCATATTATACTAATCCTCATAAAGCATACTCTTATTTCTCCCATCCCAGAAACAATTCCTTCCTGACTCCACTTACCCCTCCATCTGCTACCTCATTTGTCACCTTCCTTTTACAGCAACATTCTTTCAAAGTGTTGTGTCTAGGTACTGCTTTCAGTTTATGTTTTCCCATTCATGAACGCATTCCAAAGAGATTCTTTCTCTCAACACTACTGATGAGTTTTTGTTCGTTTGTTAGTTTGTTTGTTTGTTTTGGTTTGGTTTTAGATGGAGTCTCGCACTATTGCACGGGCTGGAGTACAGTGGCACGATCTCGGCTCACTGCAATCTCCGCCTCCCAGGTTCAAGTGATTCGCCTGCCTCAGCCTCCCGAGTAGCTGGGATTACAGGCGCCGGCCGGCCACCATGCCCAGCTAATTTTTTGTATTTTTAGTAGAGACTGGATTTCATTATGTTGGCCATGCTGGTCTCGAACGCCTGACCTCGTGATCCACCCGCCTCGGCCTCCCAAAGTGCTGGGAGGTGTGAGCCACCGAGCCCAGTGAGCTGTTTTTTTGACAGAGTCTCATTCTGTCACCCAGGCTGTAGCGTCACCTCCTGGGCTCAAGCGATTCTCCTATCTCAGCTTCCCACGTAGCTGGGACTACAAGCACACATCACCATGCTCAACTAATTTTGTTTATTTTTTTGTGGAGACAGGATCTCACTCTTTGGCCCAGGCTGGTCTCGAACTTCTGGGCTCAAGTGATTTTCCCACCTTGTCCCCCAAGTGCTGGGATTACAAGCATGAGCTGCCGTGCAGGCAGAATTTTTTTTTTTTTTTTAATCAAGGTCACCGATGACCTCCACATTGCTCATTTTAATTGTTATTCCTAGCAACTCTCAGTGCATTTGAAACAGTTGAGCTCCTTCTCTCTCTCTCTCTCTTCCTTAGAAAACTTACCTTACTTGGTTTCCAGACATCATATTTACCTGATATTTATCCTACCTTTCTGGATGCTCCCTCTTAGTCTCTTGCTGGGTCCTCCTTATCGCTCATGAACAGAATTAGTGCCTTATAAAAGTGGCTCAAGGGACCTCCCTTGGCTCTTCTACCATGTAAGGACACATAGAAGGCACCATCTGTGAAATAGACAGAGGCCTCAGCAGGTACGGAATCTGCCGGTGCCTCGATCTTGAACTCCCAGCCTCCAGAACTGTGAGCAATGAGTTTCTGCTGTATAAATCACGCAGGCTGAGTGGGTGATTTTGTTGTGGCCGCCCAAATGGACTAAGTCACAAGAGCTCAGATTTTGGAGCTTGCTTGCTTCTACTCACGCTTACTTCATAGGCCATTTCATCCACTCCCGTTCTTATGACTTTAAATTCCAAAAATAAGCTGACATTTTTTGAGCACACTATTAATAGAAAGGGACTAAACAAGGATATGGATACCAGGAGACTACAAATAATGGCGGACTGCCAGGGCCAGTTTATTTATTTATTTATTTATTTATTTATTTATTTATTTTTGTTTTTTCGGACATGGTCTTGCTCTGTTGCCCAGGCTGGAGTGCAGTGATGTGATCATGGCTCACTGCAGCCTCCAACTCCTGGGCTCAAACGATCCTCCTACCTCAGCCTCCCAAGTAGCTGGAACTACAGGCATGTACCACCACCTTGCTGGACTAATCTTTCTTTCTTTCTCTCTTTATCCATCCTTCCTTCCTTCCTTCCTTCCTTCCTTCCTTCCTTCCTTCCTTCCTCTCTGTCTCTTTCTCTCTCCTTCCTTCCTTCCTTCCTCCTTCCCTCCCTCCCTCTCCCTCCCTTCCTCTCTTTCTTTTCCTCCCTCCCTCCTTTCTTCCTTGCTTTCCTTTCCTTCCTTTCCCTTCCCTTTTCTTTCTTTCCTTCTCTTTCTTTCTTTCTTCTTTCTCTCTCTCTCTCTCTCTTTCTTTCTTTCTTTCTTATGCCTTAATATATTGCCTAGGCTGGCCTTGAACTCCTGGTCTCAATTGATCCTCCCACCTTGGCCTCCAAAAGCGCTGGGATTACAGGTATCAGGCACCATGCCTGACCTGCAGGGGTCATCTTGACATCTGCCCTGTATGGTATTGTAAATATTTTCAGCTTGTGTCCTGGTAGATATAATGGGAGTTAATAAAAGAGTGGTGAATAAGTAGAATCACTCTGTAGATTTTTTAAGTGCTTGATTCTAATGCTTCTACTTAGAATGTAATCTCAATGACGGCAAGCACCGTATCCTGTCCACTGAATCCCCTGTGACTGGAGCAGGCCATTGTAGCTGCCCAGTCCAAATTCATTGAATGAATCAATGCTTATGATGAAAAAATGCTCACAAAGTTTACATCGATCATTAGTGCTTTGTTTTCCATCCTGATAGAGGAGAATAGAATCACAGATAATAGACAACTATGGACCAGGGGCGGTGGCGCTTTGGAAGGCTGAGGTGGGCAGATCACCTGAGGTCTGAAGTTCAAGACCAGCCTGTCCAACATGGCGAAACCCTGTCTCTACTAAAAAAAAAAAAAAAAAAAAAAAATAGCTGGGCATGGTGGCACACACCTGTAATCCCAGCTACTCAGGAGGCTGAGGCAGGAGAATCATTTGAATCCGGGAGGTGGAGGTCGCAGTGAGCCAAGACTGCGCCATTGCACTCCAGCCTGGACAACAAGAACGAAACTCCATCTCAAAAAGCATAAAAAATAGACAACTACAAATAATCTATTTATATCAGCGGCTTCAATTTTGAGGAGTATTACGTTAAGAATGGCTTAGCACAGGACCCTTAGTGAGTCTCCCACACTGTGTCAGTTTACTGATTATTAGTAAAAATAGAGCAATCCAAAGACAGTGCAGCAATTATAAGTTCATTGAAAAACTCCCCTCACTCATCACTGGTGAAGAGCACCACCAGATTCACCAGAGAAGCATCAACACTTTTTTCTTTTTCATGTGGAAAGAAAGTATAACCTACAGAAAAGCTAGAGGAATAGTCCAACAAACACTCACATACCCTTCACTTAATTGTACTCAGTGTTGGCTGCAAACACCAGGATACTTCATCCCTAAATACTTCACATGTATCTTGTGAGATTAAAAATTTCTTTCTGACATAGAAAATTATCACATCTAGGGCCGGGTGCGGTGGCTCACATCTGTAATCCCAGCACTTTGGGAGGCCGAGACGGGTGGATCATGAGGTCAGGAGTTCAAGACCAGCCTGGCCAAGATGGTGAAACCCCATCTCTATTAAAAATACAGAAAATTAGCCTGGTGTGGTGGCACATGCCCATATTCCCAGCTACTCCAGAGGCTGAGGCAGAGAATTGCTTAAATCTGGAGGGACAGAGGTTGTAGTGAGCCGAGATCGTGACACTGCATTCCAGCCTGGGTGACAGAGCGAGACTCTGTCTCAAAAAAAAAAAAATTATCACATCTAAGAAAATTAATGTTAGAGGGCGGGTCTTCGGTTTGCACAGCTAGAGGCCATGCAGCAGCAAAGGATGCGCAGAACCTTGGAAAAGGTGCTGTGCCTGAGGAACAGTACCATTTTTAAGCAAGCCTTTCTCTCTTAAGGTTTAGAACTTCAGCACAGAAGCCCATCTATTCTGTAGGTGGCATGCTACTAAGTACCAGTAGGCCCTACGAGACAAAGCCCATTCACGCCATTGGAAAGTACAAGCACCTAATTAAAGCAGAAGAGCCCAAGAAGAAGGGAAAAGTGGAAGCGAGACTCATTCATTTGGGGACAGATGATGAATATGGGATTTTAACCATTCATCTGACTGCATATGACATGACCTTGGCAGAGAGTTATGTCCAGTATGTTCACAACCTCTGCAACGCTCTCTCCATTAAAGTTGAGGAAAGTTATGTGATGCCAACCAAAACCATTGAAGTGTTGTGGTTGCAGGACCAAGGCAGCAAAATGTTCCTGGACTCAGTGCTGACCACCCATGAGTGAGTGGTTCAGATCAGCGGTTTGCATGCTACGTTTGCAGAGATTTTCTTGGAAATAATCCAGAGCAATCTTCCTGAAGGAGTCAGATTGTCAGTGAAGGAGCACACTGAAGAAGACTTCAAGGGGAGATTCAAAGCTCGATCAGAACTGGAAGAGCTGTTGACCAAGTTGAACTAGCTACTGTAGACCCTTTCATGCCGGCACTGGTCATATTGAGTGCCAAGGAGAAGAGCTTACTGGATGGTCAGAATTCATCAGGTCACCTGACCCTTAGATTTCATAAGTACCCATTCTCATACCCAGTAATGCCTTCACTCCTTTGTAGCATGGCTGTATTTGCCATTTGTGACCACTTACCTAATCCTTGCTATCCTCCATCTCATAAAAATCTGCTCCTGATGTGTATTTTTTTTAAAAAAAAGGGAAATTAATGTTAATTCAATATCCTATGATAAAATAGTCCCTATTTATATTTTCCTAATTGTTTCAAAAATGCTCTTAATAGCTGGTTTTCTTTCTTTCTTTTTTTTTTTTTAAACCCAGGATCCAATTAAGGCTCAAGTGCTACTTTGGTCTATGTGTCTTTAGTGTCTTTTAATTTAGAACAATCTCCTCAGATTTTCTTTCATGATACTGAAATATTATAAAGCATCCAAAACAGTCGTTTTATAAAATGCCCTTCATTCTGGATTTGTCTGATGGTTTCCACATGATTTAACCTTTATTTATGTGCTTATTTTTTAGCTTTGTTAAGAGAATTGAATAGGTAATGTTGAGTATCTTATTGAATCACACCAGAAGTGAACAATGTCACCTTTTTTTTTCATATTGGTGACACTAAGCTTGATCACTTGGTTAAAGTAAATACTCAAGTTATTTTTATATTCATGAAATATATTTCCCTCCCATCTCTTCCTTCTGTTTTCAGGAACTCTACAGTCACCAAGCATTCATATCTGACAAATCAGCATTTATCTTTTTACCTTCCTGGCATCTGGCCTATCCAGTCCTCACTCCTCCAACCCCCTCTTCTGCACTAGGCTCAGGTTATAAGCTCCAGACCCAGACAAAAGTGATTGCATCTTGTAAAGGACCCCAGCACCCCTTAGGCTTTGCCTGAGTGTTGTAATTGGCATGATTGTGCTGGAGAGCAGGCCTTGTCTTGGCCCTGGGGACCTGAGTGCAGATTCTCTTTTTAAGATATCTGTGTTAGGCTCTCCAAAAGATATCCACATCCTAACCCTGGGACCTGTGAGTGTTACCTTATATGGCAAATAAAAAAAAAAAAAAAGACTTTACAGATGTAAAGTGAAGGATCTTGGGATGAGGCAATTATCCTGGATTCTCTAGGGGTGTCCTAAATGCAATCACAGGTGTCTTTATAAGAAAGAAGCAGAGGGAGACTTTACACAGACAGAAGAGGAGGAAGCCATGTGACCTTGGAGGCAGACATTGGAGCCATGTGGCTCCAAGCCACAGAATTTTGACAGCCAGAAGAGGCAAGGAGTGGATTCTTTCCTGGAGCCTCTGGAGGGACTGTGGCCTTGCTGACTCCTTGATTTCAGACTTATCTCCTGCACCGTGAGAAAGCACATCTCTGTTGTTTTAAGCCACCAAGTGTACAGTAATGCGCTACAGCAGCAACAGGAAACAGATACAGTAAGTGAAGAATTTGAAATGAAAATTGAGACTTGGGATTGAACTTTGATTTTGTTATTTGCTAGTAGTGTAATTTGGGGCATATTACTTGATTTCTCTCTCAGGCTGGGTTTTTTTTGTTGTTTTTTTTTGTTTTTTTTTCTGAGATGGATTCTCACTCTGTCACCCAGGCTGTAGTGCAGTGGTATGATCTCAGCTCAGTGCAACCTCTGCCTCCTGGGTTCAAGCAATTCTCCTGCCTCAGCCTCCCAAGTAGCTGGGATAACAGGCGCCACCATCATACCTGGCTAATTTTTGTATTTTTAGTAGAGGCAGGCATTTTTACCATGTTAGCCAGGCTGGTCTCGAACTCTTGACCAAGCCATCTGCCAGTCTCGGCCTCTCAAATTGCTGAGATTACAGGTTTGAGCCATGGTGCCTGGCGTTCTCTCAGATTTTTTTTTTTCCCCAAAATGGGGATAATAGACTTTATTTATTTATTTATTTAAATTTTAGAGACAGGGTCTGGCTCTGTTTTCTGGGCTGGAGTGCAGTAGTACAATCATCGCTCACTGCAGCCTCAACCTCCTGGGCTCAAGTGATCCTCCCACCTCAGCCTCCCAAGTACCTAGGACTGCAGGTATGCACCACCACACTCGGCTAATTTTTGTATTTTTTTTTTTTTTAATTTTGTAGAGATGAGGTCTTGCTGTATTGTCCCTGCTGGTCTCAAACTCCTGGCCTCAAGCCATCCTGCCACCTTGGGCTCCCAACTTGCTGGGATTATAGGTGTGAGCCAGTGCACCCAGCTGTGATCTTTTAGAGTTACTCTAAGTATTAAGCGGCACAATATAAATGTGTGTGTAAAGTACCTAGTAAAAGGCTTGGCACATGATACCCAATACATGAGAAATCTTGGCCCTCATTAATTAATTCAATACATGTATATTAGTTACTATTATGTGCAATACTACTGCCTTTAAGGAGCCTACATTCTAGTGAGGGAGACCAAAAATAAACGAATAAGAAGTATATTATTATTAGTTTATTTTTAAGATAGTAGTTTATATATAAGATAGTAGTAAATGTTTTTAAATGCTTCTTTTTTTTTTTTTTTTTTTTTTTAAACAGGGTCTCACTCTGTCCCCAGGCTAGAGTGCATTGGTATGATCATAGCTCACTGCAGCCTTGACCTCCTGGGCTCAAGTGATCCTCCCACCTCAGCCTCTTGAGGAGCTGGGACTATTGGCATATGCCAGCATGCCCAGCTAATTTTTTTGGAGAGATGGGGTCTCACCATGTTGCCCAGGGTGGTCTGGAACTCCTGGCCTCAAGCGATCCTCCCGCTGCGGCCTCCCAAAATATTTGGATTACAGGCATGGGCAACCAAGCCCTGCTGCTTTTAAGTTCTTGACTTTGCCAAAGTTGGATATATGGCTGTAAACAGTACAGGATACAATTAACCCCTAGGAAATGGCAGAAATTAAACAGTGGCAAACAACTCACTAGGTCATGGCCCATAACTCTATGATAATACTTCTCTACTATTTGTAGTTACTACAAAATAATTTCCATTTGTTTGTTGGAAGTGTTACTTTTTAATATACCTAAAAGTATTCATTTTAAATGATAGAGATATGGGTCGATATGATGAATGAAACAGGTAGCGCACATAAATACTTTCTAACTTGTACCATACACAAGACACCTAAAAAGTTACATTTGACCAAATCTTAAATTTTGATACCCAAGTCATTGGATATTTAGAATTTCAAATCCAATCCAACTTTAAGATAACTATTTTCATTGGAACCATTATTATGTGTTTTGTTACAGGTTTTATGGAGAACATTCTCAGGCACTGAAAATTACTTAAAATTCCCATAAACAAACAAACAAAACCCTCCATTTGAAGAGGCATTAGTTTCAAGAATAAATTACTTACATAAACCTACATAAAGTGTTAATGTCAGGCTTTTACTTCACTTAATTAAAAAAAATTATAGGCTTATGTGTATCATACCATGTTTAAGACAATGTTGCCAAGTCAACTGAAATAAACACAAAGCTATGCTCCTTGAATGTAAACAAATTTGACCAAAATTTAAACAAAAATCAGCAATATCCATTGAAAACCACAAGAACTCAAGATAGCTCTGGGATGTCACTAGTCAAAAAGTATCCTTTCCCACTGCTAGGGTTTAAAATACCTTTGTGAAAATGTGCATAGGGCTGGGGGAGGTGGCTTACGCCTGTAATCCCAGTACTTTGGGAGGTGAGAGGATGGCTGGAGCCCAGGAGTTTGAGATCAGCCTGGGCAACAAAGAAAGACTCTGTTTCTCAAAAAAAAAAAAAATTTTTTTTTCTTTTTTTGAGACGGAGTCTTGCTCTGTCGCCAGGCTGGAGTGCAGTGGCGCAATTTCGGCTCCCTGCAACCTCCGCCTCCCGGCTTCAAGTGATTCTCCTGCCTCAGCCTCCCAAGTAGCTGGGACTACAGGCATGCACCACCACGCCCAGCCAATTTTTGTAATTTTAGTAGAGACTGGATTTCACCAGGTTGGCCAGGATGGTCTCAATCTCTTGACCTCGTGATCCACCCTCCTCGGCCTCCCAAAGTGGTGGGATTACAGGCGTGAGCCATCGCGCCCGGCCCCCCCAATTTTTTTTTTAATTAGCCAGGCATGGTGGTGCACTCCTATAGTCCGAGCTACTTGGGAGGCTGAGGCAGGAGGAATGCTTGAACCCAGGAGGTCGAGGTTTCAGTGAGCAATGATTGCACCACTGCACTCCAGCCTGGGCAACAGAGTGAGGCTGTGTCTCAAGAAAACAAAACAAAATAAAACAAAAAAAGTGCATAACAGAAGATTTGAAAAGTTGTAACCCAGTGTCTTTTTTTTTTTTTTTTTTTTGAGAAAGGATTTCACCCTGTTACCCAAGCTAGAATGCAGTGGTGTGATCACAGCTCACTGCTGCAGCCTCAACCTTCTGGGCTCAAACATTCCTCTTGCCTCAGCCTCCCAAGCAGTCGAGACCACAGGCATGCGCCACCATACCTGGCTATTTTTTTTAAATTTTTTTTGGAGGGATGGGGTCTGGCCTTGTTGCCCAGGCTGGTCTTGAATTCCTGGGCTCAAGAAATCCTCTCACCTTGGCCTCCCAAAGTGCTGGGATTACAGGTGTGGGCCACCACACTCTTTAGTAAATTAATTTTGATATATCAATACCAAGGTTATCAATGTTTAATAATTCATTTCACTGGCCAAGCGTGGTGGCTCACTCCTATAATCCCGGCCGGCGCTTTGGGAGGCCGAGGTGGGCAGATCATGAGGTCAGGAGATTGAGACCATCCTGGCCAACATGGCAAAACCCCGTCTCTACTAAAAATGTAAAAAATTAGCCAGGCGTGGTGGTAGGTGCCTGTAATCCCAGCTACTCAGGAGGCTGAGATAGGAGAATTGCTCGAACCCAGGAGGCGGAGGTTGCAGTGAGCTGAGATAGTGCCACTGCACTCCAGCCTAGGCGACAGAGCAAAATTCTGCCTCAAAAAAGAGAAAAAATAAATAATAAAATAGTAATAATTCATTTTACTGGTTACCATCAACAGGGCCTTAGTCATACATTCAAGTGAAAGCCTTAGTCATACATTCAAATGAAGCCATGGGGCTTCAGAGCGAAGAAAGAACTACTCCTCAAGATCAGCTGGGCATGGTGGCTCATGCCTATAATCCCAGCACTTTGGGAGGCCAAGGTGGGAGGATCACTTGAGCCCAGGAGTTGGAGACCAGCCTGGGCAACATAGCGAGATCCATTTCTACAAAAATAAAATAAAATAAATAGCTGGGCATGATGGTGTGTGTCTGTAGTCCCAGCTACTCAGGAGGCTGAGGCAGGAGGATTGCTTGAGCCCAAGAGATCGAGGCTGCAGTGAGTTATGATTGCACCATTGCACTCCAGCCTGGGCAACAGGGCAAGACCCTGTCTGAAAAAAATACTCCTCAAGATGATCCTTGTGGCTGAATTTGAAAACTAAGTCAGCCATACTGGAGGTGGTTGACCAAATCAGCCTGACCCTGAGGTAGAAATTGGTCTTGAGTCACCACAAAGGGATGTTGGTTTGAGGAGGCCAAAAGTTGACCTACTTAGAGCTCCATTGGATTCAGAATGACCTTCAGGTCCTGTTCCTTCATCAGACCTGTCTGCCCTGTTGGTCTGGTGTTTCTTACCTCATCCTGATAATATACACTACTGCCCGGAGAAACTTAAGTCTTTGGTTCCTGCAATCTAACATTTCATAAGTAATAAACTTGTATTCTTAATCTTGGTTTTGTCTTGCCCATTTCTTTTTCTTTCTTTTTTTTTTTTTTTTGTTTTTTTAAGATGGAGTCTCACTCTGTTGCCCAGGCTGGAGTGCGGTGGCATGATCTCAGCTCACTGCAGCCTCCATCTTCCGAGTTCAAGCAATTCTCCAGCCTCAGCCTCCTGAGTAGCTGGGACTACAGGTGTCTGCCACAATGCCGGGCTAATTTTTGAATTTTTAGTAGCGACCGGGTTTCACCATGTCAGCCAGGCTGGTCTCAAACTCCTGATCTGAAATGATCCACCCGCCTCGGCCTCCCAAAGTGCTGGGATTACAGGTGTAAGCCACCACGCCTGGCCAGCCCATCTCTTTTTCACTTGAGCCAAAGCTATTTCTAGGAAGGCAGTGGCATTTCCTGAGCGGAAATAATTTTTCCATTTCTGAGTCACATTTCACATGGTCCCAGAGGTGAATTTAGTGGATTACATTTTAAGACACAAACAAAAGTCCGGGTGTGGTGGCTCATGCCTTTAATCCCAGCACTTTGGGAGGCCGAGGCAGGCGGATCATGAGGTCGGGAGATGGAGACCATCCTGGCCAACATGGTGAAACCCCGTCTCTACTGAAATACAAAAAATTAGCCGGGCGTGGTGGTGCATGCCTGTAGTCCCAGCTAGTTGGGAGGCTGAGGCGGTGGAATTGCATGAACCCAGGAGGCAGAGGTTGCAGTGTGCCGAGATCGCGCCACTACACTCCAGTCTGGCGACAGAGCAAGATTCTGTCTCCAAAAAAATAAAAAATAAAAAACAAATAAAAAACAAACAAAAACCTCAGTCACACAGGGACCAGGCTTTGCCTCCTTCCTCTCCATCTCCCACTATTCATTCCTTTGCACATTTGCTGAGCCATATGAAAGGGCATGGCCAACAGAGAAGAAAAAGATTGATTAGTAGTAAAGAAGTCCTACTGTTGCCTTGAATGTCAGCACGGGCACACACAGAGGTGCACACACACACACTTTCATACCTGTCCATTGGCAGTTTCTTTCGGTTTTCAGGATTGCCCTTAGTGTTTGTTTTCATCTGATGTTGCCTAGACCAAAATCCTGGACGAAAGAATCTGATGAACTAGGTCTTGAACTCCCCTATGCATTACCCATGCCTGTAGGGTCTGCCCCAGGTGAATAATAAATAGGCCATTATCAGTCTCATTTCAGTGTCCACAGTGGAGAGATTTTATTCTTCCCTTTGCTCTGGAATTGGCCCCTTTTCTTCTCCAAATCCCAGCCTTGGCCTAGAATTTTGAACTCTGCTTAGAATTCCAAATTGCCAAATATGTCAGGAGATCAGACAGAGTTAGCTGAGCAGGGAACAAGGGTGTGCTTTTCAGAAGCACGTGGGTCTGTTTCACAAGAATATGCCATAAACGATATGGACAAGACTCACCATAAATTTATGGGTGAAACAACTTATTCCAACTGCTCTCATGCCTGGCTTCATACAATCATCTACTTGCCCTTCCCTGGGCCCAGCCGATGCTGCTCCTCCTTTAACAACTGCTTCTGGGCCGGGCGCGGTGGCTCAAGCCTGTAATCCTAGCACTTTGGGAGGCCGAGACGGGCGGATCACAAGGTCAGGAGATTGAGACCATCCTGGCTAACACAGTGAAACCCCGTCTCTACAAAAATACAAAAAACTAGCCGGGCGAGGTGGCGGGCGCCTGTAGTCCCAGCTACTTGGGAGGCTGAGGCCGGAGAATGGCGTGAACCCGGGAGGCGGAGCTTGCAGTGAGCTGAGATCGCGCCACTGCACTCCAGCCTGGGCGACAGAGCGAGACTCCGTCTCAAAAAAAAAAAAAACAAACAAAAAACCACAACTGCTTCTGAATGTCCCTGTGGTGTGGGCCAGAAAGGAGACTCTCTTCTTCGCCAAATCCACCTGCAGTATGGCAGAAACTAAAATTCATGGCTCCTCTCCCAACCCATGCCCACTTCTGCCACTTAAAGAAAACACCCCATAAAGGGTGGGAAGAGAGAGCGTAACAGCAAGGTCTGTGCATTCCCAGAGATGTGATGCAAGGGGTGTGGGAGGCATGGCACTGCTTCACTCACGCTGGAGAGCGGGCGCTTGGCCTGGCTTTCAGAGGAAATGCTCGCTGGAATGCGGTCGGCCCTGGCCGCACCCACGCCTATGGGGGAGGGGCTTATGTGTCTGGAGCATCATAGGTGGCTCCTGGGGTTTGCCGTGAGTCTCAGCACAGCAGACCTGAGAGGAAAAACATACAACAAACTCAAAGTGTTTCTTCTATTCTCTCACCCAACAACAATCAACACAGAAGACGTCTGTGACCACACGTGTGGGTTTTTTTTCTTACCACATACCAAGAAGCAAACAATTCCGCCATGGACTCTAGCCGAGACTCCTCCAATTCAATTCAATTCAGACACTAGCTACCTAGAGCTAGTGTAAGAAGGCACAGGTTGAGGGCTCAGTCCCCAAGACCACCCCTCACTCCTGATGCCAATTGCAAGCTCCAGGTGGTTTTATCTGTGCATCTGATCAACTGGCTATAAATCAGGGGTCCTCTCGCCCCCTCCTGTGGCCTCTCCTTGGGTTTGATTAATATGCTAGAGCAGCTCACAGAACTCAGGGAAACTCCGATTTATTATAAAGGATATTACAAAGGATAAAGATTAATAGATGCATAGGGTAAAGCATGGGGGAAGGCAGAGCAGCTCCTATGTCCTCCCCAGGCACCACACCTCCAGGAACCTCCATGTGGTCAGCTACCCAGAAGTTCTCCAAACCCGGTTCTTTTGGGTTTTGATGGAGGTTTTATTATGTAGGTGTGATTGATTAAACTATTGGTTATTGGTGATCAACTTTACCTTCAGCCCTCTTCCCTTCCCAGAATATATATTTCGTCTTCCACCTTGTTTCCCGGTGTACAACTCCTAAACTCCTTGGAATCTCCAAAGTAATGTGTTTTTTGTGTGCTGATGAGTTGACAGATGGCCGGCAGCCCATCGGTCGCTTCAGAACGGAGACTAGTCATGGGAAAGGCTAAGGCCTTTGGAGGGTTGGGGCCTTCAGCCTCTTCCCCCAACCTCTGGGAAATTTTTTAATTGATTGGTAATTTTTTAAGCCAATCCTTTTAGTCCAGTGAAAGATAACGAGAATGAACAGCTCCAGAACTTTTGCCAATACAGGCAAAATAGGCTCAAGCTGTCTTGGAGAGTAGCTGAGCAAAAGCCACCTCAGTGTTCAGTGTAGGGACCCAGATCCTGGAGAGGAGGTGGGCCATGTACATAAGGAGAGCAGGACATTTTTTTGGGGAGCGGCGGTAGGGCCCTGTCACTCAACCCCTGTTCCCTACAAATCAACGTCAGGATCCCTGGCAAAGTGGCCCAGAGCAGGCCCAATAAGGCCGGGCGCTGGGAGGGCAGTAGGACAACTCAAGTAAAGCCAGGAGAGAGAGGTGAGCTACAGGCTAGCCCCATGTTGTGTTCAGTGAGTTCCTAGGTGGGGGCCGCAAGATCAAACGAGCCAGTTTATTGATCTGGGTGGGGCCAGCTGGTCCATCAAGTACAGGGTCTGCAAAATATCTCAAGCACTGATCCTAGGAGCAGTTCAGGGAGAGTCAGAATCTTATAGTCCTAAGGCATTGTTTATAATAGAAGCAAAAATAATCCAAATGTTCATAAATAGGAAACTGGCTATAGAAATTATGATGTGTCCATACTACGGAAAACCATGCAGTGGTTATAGATTGAAGTTGACCAACAGAGGCAGACAAAGAAAAATCTCAGGAACATGTAGATCTCAGGAAATGTAGATTATATGTATATAATATGTAACAATATATTAATATATCCAGTTAATTTTTTAAAATGTTTGCATATATATAATATGTACATAAATTCATAGAAAAGAAACTAAAGGGAAGTGAAAGTATTGATGGAAACTTTGGTAAAAGAAGGTCCAGGCATGTGACTCATGCCTGTAATCCCAGCACTTTGGGAGGCCGAGGCGGGATAATTGCTTGAGGTGAGGAGCTCGAGACTAGCCGGGGCAACATAGCAAAACCCTGCCTCTATAAAAAAAATGGAAATATTAGCCAGGTATGATGCTGCATGTAGCCCTGTCATCCTGGCTTCTTGGGAGGCTAAGGCAGGAGGATTGCTTGAGCCCAGGAGTTTGAGGCTACAGTGAGCTATGATTGTGCCACTGCACTCCAGCCTAGGCAATGGAGTGAGACTCCATTTCTAAAAGGAATTAATTAATTAATAAAAATGAAGAGGATGCTCAGCAGACTTCTGAATTCTTCGAGTGTTCCCAAGAAAAATAAATTCATGTATCACATGTCCCATAAAAGAAAAAGGGGTTGAGGTTGCTTCTGCATATAAAGCAAGCTAGTTTCAACTTTTGTTTTTACCAAACTGTCTGTCCACTGGAGAAAAGTGCTTGCCGCAGGAAACTGTTTTTCTGGTTCACTGAGGTATAATTGACAAATAACAAGTATATATATTCGAGGTGCACAATGTAATGTTTTGACATAAGTATACATTGTGAAAGGATTATTACGACCAATTTGTAGTAATTAACTTGATGAATTAACAGATTCATCAAGTACATAATACATTATTATTAATTGTAGGCTCCATGCTGTGCATTCCATCTCAGAAAACTTTGAGTATTACCCTAAAGTTAACTATGACCGTTTAGGGGCTTGCTCTAAAACACTGTTTTTCAAATTTTACTGTGGAAACAAATCGCTTGGGGATCGTGTTAAAATTTGGATTCTGAATCAGTAGGTCTAGAGTGGGGCCCCAGATTCCGTCTTTCTGACAAGCTCCCAGGTGACACCAGTGCTGCTGGTCCCTGAAGCACAGTTTTGGTGGCAAGGTTTCCAGCGAGCTGAGGCTCTTGTATTTCTTTACAATCCAGACATCAGTTTCCCCTCCCTGTCATCACAATTCAGTGCATTTACCATCATATGGGGCTTTATATCCCTAGAGAATCAGAACACATGTTGTGGAAAATTGGCTGAGTTGCATCAAAATGCATTGGTTTGGTCTCAGACGTGTTGCCTGTATCTGTAGCTGTATTTCAGTTCCAATAAATGCATGCATGTGGGTCTCAGGTAAACATATTGGTTTAAATGAAAATTCACTGGTTGGGAAACAAAAATAGGATTGCAATGAAAACACATTGCATTAAGTATTTTACATAATTCCCACAAACAGATGCTAGGAAATAATGTTTTGGTTTCAGTGGCAGTTCATTGAATTCACTGGCATGCTATTTGTATCTCTGAATATGTATGAGTTTTGATGAAAATGCATTGTGGAAAGAAATCAGTCAAGCTCTTCCTATACAGTCCAGCTAAAATGTTTTTCTAAATTTTATATTGCTATACCATCTTTTCTCTTGTTTATGAATACATATTATTTTTAATGTTCCATATTGCTTAGTGTTGCAGTAAATATGACCATTTTGTTTGTGCCTTGAGTTTCTCATGTAGTGGATACATACATTGAACATTAAAGAATACCAATGTGACTAAAATCTTTATATTAACTAGAAGGTGCCTTTAAATTTTTTAAATCTCAAAATATTATTATTTCTGCATTCACTTTTATATAGAAAGATACATTCTAAAAAATATTGGACTAAATCTAGAATCAATTTTGAAATCATAATACCATACACTAAACAGATGGAAATATTGGCAATATTTGAGCAAATACATGGTGTAATTACAGTAAAGCAATTTACAGAACTGATGAGAACAGAATTACAATTTGTATCAAATTAATGCCCTGAAACAAGCCTTCATTAACTGTTGTATTATGTTAGTGATCTCTGTTGCTACCCAAAGACTAAATGGTTGGGGGGAGGAAGAGGGGCAAGAAATTTAATTTCATTTAAATTGTGACAGTGTTCCTATACAGTATTTTAGACACTTCAATGGGTCAAAAGCATACCGCATGCTCAGCCAATTAGCTAGTATGCAAAATTATTCTTAATTCTTTGTGAGAATTGTAGACAGTGGGTTGAGGAGGTGGAAATAAAAGCTGCATAGATACAAATAGTTAAAGGTCATTATCTACATACCAAATCTAACTCGAGAAGAAAATCTTACGATACTGTTTTATAGCTGAATGTGCTTCACCCACAGAGAAGCCCAGTGTTATCCCTGGGCCTTGGAAATAAGGGTGCAATTGACTGAATGCTTACGTCCCCTCCAAATTCATACACTGGTATTCTAATCCCCAAGGTGACAGTATTAGCAGATGGGGCCTTTGGGAGGTGACTAGGACATGAGGGTGGAGCACTTGTGAGTGGGATTAGTGCCCTTACAAAGAGACTGCAGAGAGCTCCCTTGCCTCTTCCACCATGTGAGGACACAGGGAGAAGATGGCTGTCTGTGAGCCGAGAAACAGGCACTCATCAGACACTGAGTCAGCTGAGGTATTGATCTGGGACTTCCCAGCCTTCAGAACTGTGAGAAATAAATTTCTGTTTAAAAGACACCCAGTTTCATGTATTTTTGCCATAGTAGCCCAAACAGACTAACAATGGGTATCATTTTGTTGAGCCAGTTACAAAATCCAAGTCCAGGTCAAAACTGCAGGCTGATATTAGCTGGGCATGGTGGTGCATGCCTGTAGTTTCAGCTACTCCAGAGGCTGAGATGGGAGAATGGCTTGGGCCCCAGAGGTCAAGGCTGCTGTGAGTGGCGATCGCACCACTGCACACCAGCCTGGGGGACCCAGCAAGACCCTGTCTCAAAAACACAAAAACACAAAAAACTTGCAGGCTCCACAGCTACCTGAACTTCAACCTACCTTCTTTCAATACTATGCCCAGAACATAGTCTCTCTCAATGACCCAGTCAAGCTTAAAAAAAAAAAAAGACATCACCACTTCTCTCTTTAAAATCTAGCCTTGATATATATTTTGAGGGGACACATTCTGAAGTGTATCAGCATGATACATCATATCATCTGCAACTTACTTTCAAATGGCCTAGAAAATAATATGATATCTACTATCTATTTATCTACCTACCTACCTATCAAGAGACAAGCAAACATGATGAAATAATAACAGTTGTGAAATCCACGTGAGGGGTATTTGGCTGTTTGTGTGCCATTTTTCAGCTTTTCTAATTGAACTTACTTTTTTAAAAAGGCAGGAAAAAGTACATGGCCTTGATTGTGAAGACAGACAAGGAAGAGCTGAGCCCTTCTTGTTTCCCAATACAGCAAAAATGCGGGACACATGGTCAGTGCTAATACCTACTCCTTAAACTTAAGAAATTCCTAAAAATTAACTTTGCTTATGGAGTGTCAAACCAGGAATCAGTTAAAACAAAGAAAAATTTGAGATTTTTCTAGGGGAAAAAATTTCGTCTTGATTTTCTGAGTTACCCCAGTCCACTGTCCCTGGGTACGCCTCTTGCCCTGGTAAAGGGTGTCACCCTTGTTCCCCAGGATCTCTCTAGAGTTTCACTCTTGTTTCCCTGGCTGGAATGCAATGACGCGATCTTGGCTCACTGCAACCTCTGCCTCCCAGGTTCAAGAGATTCTCCTGCCTCAGCCTCCCAAGTAGCTGGGACTACAGGCACCCAACACCATGCCTGGCTAATTTTTTGTATTTTTAGTAGAGATGGGGTTTCACCATGTTGCCCAGGCTGGTCTTGAACTCCTGACCTCAGGTGATCCACCCACCTCGGCCTCCCAAAGTGTTGGGATTACAGGCGTGAGCCACTGTGCCAGGCCCAGGATCTCTTATACAGTAGAATTCTACTCTGTCATTAAAGAGGCAAGCATAAGCTATTCCAAAACCAAGAAAGAGCACAACCCTAAGTACCCAGAATGGTGAACAATTAAAGAGCTTTAACTGCTTGGCAGAGTCTTTATGTTACCTACATAGAAACCTACAAAAGAGGCTAAGGGCGGTGGCTCATGCCTGTAATCTCAGCATTTTAGGAGGCCGAGGCGGGTGGATCATGAGGTCAGGAGTTCAAGACCAGCCTGGTCAATATGGTGAAACCCCATCTCTACTAAAAACACAAAAGTTAGCCAGGTGTGGTAGCACATACTTGTAATCCCAGTTAGTCGGGTGGCTGAGGCCTGAGAATAGCTTGAAGTTGGGAAGTGGAGGTTGCAGTGAGCCAAGTTCATGCTACTGCACTTCAGCCTGGGCAATGGAGCAAGATTGTAAAAAAAGAAAAGAAAAGAAAAGAAAAAGAACAGGCCAAGGAAAATCAATGGAGACAGGGTCTGCATGTACTACAGGTGAAAGAAATTTTCAAAAACTACAAAAAAAACTAGCTGGGCATGGTGGCACGCACCTGTAGTCCCAGCTACTCAGGATGCTGAGGCAGAAGAATCGCTTGAACCCGGGAGGTGGAGGTTACAGTGAGCCGAGATTGCACCATTGCACTCCAGCCTGGGCGACAGGGTGAGACTTTGTCTCAAAAAAAAAAAACCAACAAAAAACAAACAAACAACAACAACAGCAAAAAACAACAACAACAGCAACAACAAAAATCTATAAAATATAATAGCCCCTCAAGTATTTGAGAAGTAATGCATTTTGGGGACAAGTCATGCTCATTTCCTCCATCTTCTGAAAAAAACACAATTGTTCTTCTAGATACTTCTCCAGTGTTAATTTAAAGATGGCAATGGTAATACAAAGGTGACTGAGTCACGTGTCAAGTCAAAAAGCTAGTCTTAGATATGACTTTACATTTCTCTTTCTCATCCCTTTGGTTCTTTAGAGACAGTCACCGGAATGAGTATTAAAGTCTGATAATTTCAGACATTTGTTTATTCTTTGGTCTAAGTATGTACCCTCATGGGGTTTTCTGTAATATTCATGTCAGAATCGTCATTCCTTTACACTTTCTGTAGTCCTTGGTTGAGGAATGTCTTATTCATTTCATTCATTCTGAAAGATTTATCGAAGCGCTATGATATGCCAGTGTTTGGGATACAAACACAATAAAAGAGCCTTCCATTACTGACAGATTTTTCTCCTTGCAACTTCTCTCCCTTCCCACTGCCCCAGCCTCATGGGAATACCTCCTTCAGAAATATGTAAGTTATAGCACAAGCTCTTTATTAGAACTCCGAATTCTAATTCAAGATCCATTTTTTTCAACGTTTTATTGTAAAACCTTTCAAGCATATCTCAGAATTGAAGGAACTGTACAGTGAACACTCATATGCTCACCAGCTAGATTCAACAATAAACATTCTACTGTACTTCTTTTACTATTTATCCATTTATCCAGCTCTTTATCCACCCACCAATCCATCTTGTCTTTATTTTTTTTTATTTTTGTTTTTTTGAGATGGAGCCTCACTCTGTGGCCTAGGCTGGAGTGCAGTGATGCGATCTCAGCTCACTGCAACCTCTGTCTCCCAGGCTCAAGTGATTCTCCTGCCCCAGCCTCTTGAGTAGACGGGATTACAGGCATGCACCATCACGTCCAGCTAATTTTTGTATCTTTAGTAGAGACGGGGTCTTATCATGTTGGCCAGACTAGTATCGAACCCTTGACCTCAGGTGATCTGCCCGTCTTGGCCTTCCAAAGCATCTTGTCTTTTAATGCATTTCTAAGTATGCTGCAGGCAGCAATACACTTCTCCCCATATGTTCCAACATGCATATCTTTTATTAGAGTTCAATATTGGTTGTTTTTTTTTTTCCTTTTGAGGTAAAATTTAAGTACAATAAATGCACAGTTTCTAAGTGTGCCACTCAGCAAGTTGCAAGGAGGGCCATGTATGCGAGCAAGGCAAACCCCTGGCGAGATCCAGTACATTAAGACTGCCCTGAAAGCTCCCCTGCACAGCTGGTCCCCACCCCATGGCCCAACTCCCAAAGGTAACCCTTTCTCTGGATTCCCCTGCCCCCACCTTAGATTAGTCCGTAGGTTCGTTTTGCTTGTTCTGGGATGATACATATAAACAGTATGTGCTTTCTTGTGTAAGGCCTCTTCCATTCAGCCCAGCATTTTTGGAATTCATCATGATGTTGTATGTATCAATTGTTCCTCCCTTTTTTTTTTTTTTTGAGACGAAGTCTCACTCTGTTACCCAGGCTGGAGTGCAATGGTGCGATCTCAGCTCACTGCAACCTCTGCCTGCCGGGTTCAAGAGATTCTTCTGCCTCAGCCTCTTGAGTAGCTGGGATTGCAGGTGTGTGCCACCACACCCGACTGATTTTTGTATTTTTAGTAGAGAGGGGGTTTTATCATGTTGACCAGGCTGGTCTCAAACTCTTGACCCCAGGTGATCCACCCACCCCAGCCTCCCAATGTGCTGGGATTACAGGTGTGAGCCACTGCGCCCAGCCAGTTCCTTTCTTTTTTACTGTGTAGTATTTCATTGTCTGAATTTACTACAGTTAGTTTACTCATTCTCCTATTGGTTGTTTTCAGCTTTTATTTATTTATGAATAAAGCTATGGACATTTTTGAGCAAGCCTCTTTGAGGACATATGCTTTTATTTCTCCTGGGTGAGTAACCTAGGCGCGGAATTGCCAGGTCATAATGTAGGTGCAGTCGGCCATCCATATCCATGGGTTCCACATTCATGGATTCAACCAACATTCATGAATTCCATAAAAAATCAAGGGGTGGGGGAAACGATGATCATGTCTGTATGGAACATGTATAGACTTTTTTCTTGTTATTATTTCCTAAACTGTATACAGCATAATTATGCTCACTATCTGAGTGGTGGGATCAGCTGAACTCCAAACCTCAGCATCATGCAATACACTTACATAACAAACCTGCATACGGCCGGGCGCGGTGGCTCAAGCCTGTAATCCCAGCACTTTGGGAGGCCGAGACGGGTGGATCACGAGGTCAGGAGATCGAGACCATCCTGGCTAACACGGTGAAACCCCGTCTCTACTAAGAAATACAAAAAACTAGCCGGGTGAGGTGGCGGGCGCCTGTAGTCCCAGCTACTCGGGAGGCTGAGGCCGGAGAATGGCGTGAACCCGGGAGGCGGAGCTTGCAGTGAGCTGAGATCCGGCCACTGCACTCCAGCCTGGGCTACAGAGCGAGACTCCATCTCAAAACAAACAAACAAACAAACAAACAAACAAAAACCTGCATACATACCACCTGAATCCAAAATAAAAGTGGAAATTATTTTTTTAAATACAGTATAACAACTATTTATATAGTCTTTACCTTGTACTAGATATTATAAGTAATCTAGAGATGATTTAAAGTATACAGGAGGATGTGTGTGGGTTATGTGCAAATACTACCCTGTTTTATATCAGAATCCTGAGCATCTGTGATTTTGGTATCTGCAGGGGGACCCGGAACCAGTCCCCTGCAGATACTGATGGATGATTGTATATGTTTTGTTGTATAAGAAATTGCGGGCTGGGCATGGTGGTTCACGTCTGTAATCCTAGCACTTTGGGAGGCCGAGGTGGGCAGATGACTTGAGGTCAGGAGTTTGAAACCAGCCTGGCCAACATGGTGAAACCCTGTCTCTACTAAAAATACAAAAAAATTAGCCAGGCATGGTGGCGGGCGCCTATAATCCCAGCTACTCAGGAAGCTGAGGCAGGAGAATTGCTTGAACCTGGGAGGCAGAGATTGCAGTGAGCCAAGATCGCACTGCTACCCTCCAGCCTGGAAGACAAGAGTGAGACTTTTGTCTCAAAAAAAAAAGGAAATTGAAAAATCTTTTTCAAGATGTATTTTAAATTGATAAAACACTAACTTAGTATACATTTAAATTAAGAAAAACATTACTATATAGGTTGATCAATGTGATATGGTTTGGTTCCATGCCCCCACACTAATCTCATGCAAATTGTAATTCCTAATGTTGGGGGAGGGACCTGGTGGGAGGTGATTGGCTCATGAGGGAGAATTTCCCCCTTGCTGTCCTCATGACAGTGAGTGAGTTCTCATGAGATCTGGTGGTTTTAAAGTGTGTAGCACTTCTGCCTTCACTCTCTCTCCTGTTGCCGTGTGAAGATGTGCTTGCTTCCCCTTTGCCTTGTGCCATGACTGTAAGTGTCCTGACGCCTCCCCAGCCATGCTTCCTGTATAGCCTACAGAACTGAGTCAATTAAAACTCTCTTCATAAATTACGCAGTCTCTGAGAACAGACTAATACATAATGCTAAATGTCTCAACATTCTCTACTGTTTGGGTGAATATTTGCTTATGTAAGCTGTGGAGAGAAGAAAATTAAAGAAGCTAGGGAAAGCTCTCTGGGCCACCGTCCACCACTATGTTGCCCTTAATTATTAATCCTACATCATTTTAGAACTTGCACTTCAATGGCAATAGGTATTCCTCCAGGACTGGAATGCAGTTTCATCAGAACTTTCTCCTGACACACCTTGTGGTTCTGAGTCACAGACGTTTTTCTTAAAGGGAGTGTCTTTCATCTCAGGGCCTCAAGCTGCCTGTCATTCCCCATAGTCCAGAGATCCTCCTCCCCTGTGATCACCTTCCAGCTTGCACTCTCTCTCCTCACTCCCTTTCCTTCCAGTTCCCGCAGCCACTGGTGAACTGCCACATGCCGGCTCTCTGGCTTTCTAGGGTTTGCCATTTCACAAGCCCGTTTCACAAGCCTTAGCCTCAGATTTTATAAGGTTTATCGGTAAATTGCAGAATGAGAGGTTTTGTCTTGCGTTACAGGAATTTCAGGCAGAAGCAAGCAGATGGCGTAACAGGACAGTCCAAGCACAACACAATCCACAGGCCAGGGCTCAAAGCTCATGTGACCTGCCTCTACCAGGCACTGAGCTGACACCCTGGCCACACCTCTCAACTTCCCAATCATCTTCTTGCAGGAAAGAAAAGTTAAGCATTCCAGGCTGGGCGCAGTGGTTCACGCCTGTAATCCCAGTACTTTGGGAGGCTGAGCTGGCCGGATCACGAGGTCAGGAGATTGAGACCATCCTGGCTAACACGGTGAAACCCCATCTCTACTAAAATTGCAAAAAATTAGCAGGGCGTGGCGGCGGGCGCCTGTAGTCCCAGCTACTTGGGAGGCTGAGGCAAGAGAATGACGTGAACCTGGGAGGCGGAGCTTGCAGTGAGCCGAGATTGGGCCACTGCACTCCAGCCTGGGCGACAGAGAGAGACTCCATCTCAAAAAAAAAAAAGAAAAAAGTTAAGTATTCCAAGTGTTCAGCTGATTTGAGCATTTTGTCCAGGACATCTGATTCCAATGTTTGAATGTGTGTGTTTGTGTCTGTGTGTGTGTGTGTGTGTGTGTGTATATTTAAAGAGAGGGTCTCCTTGTGTTGTCCAGGCTGGCCTTGAACTCCTGAGTTCAAGCGTGGTAGCACACACCTGTAGTCCTAGCTACTCACCCTCCTGAGTATCTAGGACCACAGGTGTGTGGCACCTACCATGCTAGAATCAAATGTGTATTTTGCATTTGTAAATTTATTGGCATAAGTGACAGAGTCCAGGCATATCATAAAATTGGTGACTCTGAAGAACAAATATTTCATTTTCTTCCATTTTCTCTCAGTTCTTGCAAACTTTCCTGAAATCTTGTCTCAGCTGAGAAACATGTTCTCACCATAGTCACATGAAGGGTGAAACTCATCTTCCCAGTCAGTGGTCATAATGAACACAGCTCATATTGTCCAGGTCTTTTCTTCCACTAGAGGGATTTTACTGCCCTCCACTTTATTCTCCCAAGAAACTTTTAGTCAAAAAGCTTAAATGTGGCCAGGTGCAGTGGCTCATGCCTGTAATTCTAGTACTTTGGGAGGCCGAGGCGGGCGGATTACCTGAGGTCAGGAATTCGAGACCAGCCTGGCCAACGTGGCAAACCCCTGTCTCTACTAAAAATACAAAAACTAGCCCGGCATGGTGGTGCATGCCTGTAATCTCAGCTACTCAGGAGGCTGAGGCAGGAGAATCGCTTGAACCCGGGAGGTGGAGGTTGCAGTGAGCCGAGATAGCGTCATTGCACTCCAGCCTAGGAGATAGAGCAAGACTCTATTTCGGAAAAAAAAAAAAAAAAGCTTCAATGTTCTCACCACACACATATACAAATGGTAACTGTGTGAGGTGATGGATGTGTGAATTAGCTTGATTATGATCTCTCACCTCACAAGATACACGTCTATCAAAACATCACATTGTACACCTTGAATATATACAACTTTTAGTTGTCAATTATACCTCAGTAAAGCTGCAGGGGAGGGAAAGTTTTAGCCACAAAGAAGATCCAGTTGGAAAATCTTAACATCAAATGCTAGTTTTTGCATGTAATTTCTTTTCTTTAAAAAATACATGGCCATAATACAAAATTCAAAAGGCAAAATGGTAAGTTGCAAAGCTTGTCTCTGTTCCTCCCCTTTCCCCTAGTCATCAGATCTTCCCAAAGACACCTATACATACTGTTACTAGGTACTTGTGTATTTCTAGATATCCCAAACTTTTCTTAACATATACATATTATATAATCTCCTTATCACATAAATGTTAGCATAAGAGACAGCAAGTTGCCTGTCTCAACATCCATTCTCCCACTTTCTTTCTTTTTCTTTTCTTTTTTGACATGGGGTTTTGCTCTGTCACCCAGACTGGAGTGCAGTGGCATAAACAATGGCTCAGCACAGCCTTGACCTCTTGCCTCAGCCTCCTGAGTAGCTGGGACTACAGGCACGCACCACCTGGCTAATTTTTAAATTTTTGTAGAGACAGAGTTTTGCCATGTTGCCCAGACTGGTCTCAAACTCCTGAACCTAAGGGATCTTTTGACCTTGGCCTCCCAAAGTGATGGGATTACAGGCATGAGGCACTGCGTCTGATCTCCTCACTCTTTTTTATAACAGTACTCCAAATGTATTTGAAGCTACTCTCATTGCTGTCCAGCAAAAACCCGCATTTCTCAGCCTTTCTGTTAGCTAATAATGTAGGCTATGTAACTAAGTTTTAGAGACTGGAGTGGAAGATACTAGAATGTAACATTTGTCAGATCTTTTGCCTTTCTGCTGGCTGGGATGTGGACTTGATGAATGGAACTTAAGCAGCCTTCTTGGACCGTGAAACAGCCCACTTGGGATGGCAGAGTAACAAGATGGAGGAAATGAGGTCCTGAGAATGATGGAGTTCCCTTATAAGCCATGGCCCTGTCTATATCTGCTTTTGTTGTTGTTGTTGTTGTTTTCAGCAGTTGAAATAGCTTAAACACCATAACAAGCTCACTGTTATTTGCAGCAAAATACAATTCTTTTTTTAAACATATGCAATTTTTATTTGTCAATTATACCTTAACAAAAAATGTAATAGTCAACACAAATGATATAGCCATGGATCAAAAAATAACTCACATTGAAAACTAGAAAACATTTTGAATTGACAATTGTGAAAATGCCACACGTCAAATATTGTGGCATTCCACAAAATCTATTTTGAGTGAAATGTATAGCGCAAAAGCCTATAAATGCTGACATTTAAGAAGTGGGAAAAAAAATTTTTAATTAGCTAGTCATCCAAATTAGAATTAGAAAACAACAGCAAAATAAATTCAAAGATCAAAAAATGAAAAATCAATTTAAGAGCAGAAGTAAATAAATACAACTAAAATTTATAAGATAGAGCATTACAAAGACAAGCAGTTCTTTAAAAAGCCTAATACAATTGAAAAACCTGTGAGCAAGAGTGGAAAAGCAAAAACGAAACGACACAAACTATATTAAGAATGTAAGAGGGGGCTGGGCGCAGTAGCTCATGCCTATAATCCCAGTATTTTGGGAAGCCAAGGCAGGAGGATCACTTGAGGTCAGGAGTTCGAGGCCAGCCTGGTCAACATGGTGAAAACCCATCTCTACTAAAATTACAAAAAAAAATTGGCTGGGTGTGGTGGCACATACCTGTAGTCCCAGCTACTTGGGAAGCTGAGGCAGAAGAATGGCTTGAACCCAGGAGGCGAAGGTTGCAGTGAGCCAAGATCAAGCCACTGCACTCCAGCCTGGGCCACAAAGAGAGACTCTCTGCCTCAAAAAACAAAAAAGCAAAAACAAAAACGAAAAACACAAAGAGGAATGTAAGAGGGGCCAGGCGTGCTGGCTCACACCTGTAGTTCCAATGCTTTGGGAGGCTGAGGCAGAAGGATCACTCGAGCCCAGGAGTTTGAAACTGGTCTGGACAACACAGTAAGACACTATCTCTCCAAAAAAAAAGTAAGAGGGGACATCAATGTAGAAGCTGTAGATATGAAAGATATAATAAATTTTTTCTATTTATAGGCAGTTTTATAAAAAGAAATTACAAAATATAGATGAGATAAGTTATGTTCTATTAAAGATATAAAATATGGTATAATACAGTAAAATACAATTCTTAACAGATGTGTATACCATACATAGTGCACTATACCTTGCTTTCTTCCTTAACAATATGTCTTGGAAATGAATCTGTAGAGTACCTAGAGAACTCTCTCATTCCTTGTAATGACTGAATGTTATTCCTTTATACGACGGAACCATCATTTATTTAAACGTGTCTTATTGATAGCATTTAGATTGTTTCCAGTCTTTGCTATTATAAAAAAAGGCACAATATACAAACCCATCATTTCACACGCTTGCAACTCCATCTGTAGGATAAATTCCAACGAGTGGAATCACTAGGTTTAAAGGCATGCTCATATTTATTTGGATCGATTTCACAGAGAAGCTATACCATCTTACACTACTCCCAGCAAAGTAAAAGAATGCCTACTGAGTGTCCTAACAACAGCGTCATTAAGGTGGCACATTCCAATGTCTGTTGCACTTCTTTCATGAAGCTGAGCACCTTTTCCTGGCTGCATAGCCTTCCAACCAACTCTGTCATAATAGAACTTGTTCCTCATCACCAGCAGGTGGGCATTTGCTAGCTTCAGATCTGAAACTTTCATTTTCCTCTGGTAGGCTTCCGAAAGTAACCCTCTTGCTTCATGGATTAAGTGAGCCAGGATGCCAAATAACTTATAATTGAGAAATAAAACTCACGCGAATGAGAATTTGTCTCCAAAAGTAGAAATGTTTCCATCAATGTCTCTCTTTCCACAACTTGCATTTGTGAAATTTAGAATGAACGTCAGAAGTAGGAAAAGACTCATTCTGTCCTAGTAGAATCTTTGTGTATTTCTTAGAATACTTATTGTAGGATTAAATTGAAAACAAAATCATCCAGTTTTACACTTATTAAGGAAGAAAATGATCACAGCAACATATAAGATGTTGACAAAGGGCTGGGCGCAGTGGCTCAGCCTGTAATTCCAGTACTTTGGGAGGCCGAGGCAGGCGGATCATGAGGTCAGGAGTTCCAAACCAGCACGACTAACATGGTGAAACCCCGTCTCTACTAAAAATACAAAAATTAGCCAGGCGTGGTGGCACGTGCCTGTAATTCCAGCTACTCAGGAGGCTGAGGCAGGAGAATCGCTTGAACCCGGGAGGCGGAGGTTGCAGTGAGCCAAGATCGCGCCACCGCACACCAGCCTGGGTAACAGAGCAAGGCTCTGTCTCAGAAAAAAAGAAAAGAAAA
The DNA here is from genome assembly GCF_008728515.1 of Papio anubis. Classification (NCBI taxonomy): domain Eukaryota; kingdom Metazoa; phylum Chordata; class Mammalia; order Primates; family Cercopithecidae; genus Papio; species Papio anubis. Next base: position 10,393,418 of record NC_044981.1, on the reverse strand, counting down.
GGAAAGGAAAGGAAAGCAAAGAAAAGGAAAGGAAAGAAAAGAAAGAGAGAAAGAAAGAGAAAGAAAGAAAAGATATTGACAAAGAATGAAGTTCAACACATGAGCTTTGACCAACATTCCAATAGATGGCAGTATTGGCCAACTTTTTCCTTAAAAACGTAGGTTCTTTTCAAGATGCTAATTAAACCTTGTTAGACACAATAGATATATTTTGTGTAATTTCTCAATGAGAATTTGTATGTGTAGTTTATTATATATTGTGCTCTATATTGTAAAAAATAACAAAAACCCTGAAGTGGTAATGTCGTAGGCAATAATAATGCAGTAACCGAGGTATGAATGCACAGTTTTGAGCACTAAAACACACTAAGGGCTTTGTTACGGACTGAAATATGTCCTCTCCCCAGAGTCACAGGATTATGAAGCCATAATCCTCAATGCGACTATATTTGGAATCAGGGCCTTTAAGGACATAAATAAATTAAATGAGGTCATAAGAGTGGAGCCCCAGTCTGATAGGACCGGTGTCCTTACAAGAAGAGGGAGATTCCCCAGGGAGTCCTCTCTCTCGGCTTGGACACAAAAGAAAGGCCATGTGAGGACACAGAGAGAAGGTGGCTGTCTACGAGCTAGGAAGAAAGGCCTCACCAGAAACCAACCCTCACAGCAGCTCGATCTTGGACTTCCAGCCTCCGGAACTGTGAGAAAAATAAATGTTTGCGATTAAAGTCGGTTGCACGTTGTTAAGGCGGGCCTAGCAAATGAATACAGGCTCTTTCCTAACATTGTCTCTTTAAGAGCTCACCAGCCTGAGGTAGGAATCATTCCATCTGTATTACTAATGAAACCGCTGAGGATCAAAGGGGTGAGTAAATTGCTTAGCAGTGCCTAGGTTTTATGTAATGAGTTTGGCTAAAACGGTAGAGCTCCCTGATTCTAACCTCCCTGCAGGCTTTCCACCACATCCACTGACCTCTACATGGCGAAAACCAAGGGTTCACTCTGTCTTCAGGGAGCTCCACCCAGCAGCCGCGTTTGACAGAGCTGTTCACTTTCTCTTCCTGGAGCTGTGGCTTCCAGAGTCCGTGCTCAGCAGTTCCGCTCCTTCGGCTACTCCTCTTTTAGGTGAGTTTTGTTGGTGTCCTACATTTCCCTGACTCTAAACATTGGAGAACTCCACGTCCAGCCTTGGGCCTCTTCCCTGCTCATCCACAAGCACTCCCTAGGTGACCTCAGCCACAGCCTCCAAACTGGTTTTGCTGCCTCCACACTTGTCCCCCTGCCCTGACCGAGCAGCCAAGGTGACTCTGTTAAGATAGGAAGCAGATTGCGCCATTGCTTGACTCAAGACCCTCCAAAGTCTCTGATCTCACTCAGAAGAAAAGCTGAGGGTTTTTTTGTTTTTGTTTTCTTGTGTGTGTTTTTTTTTTTTTTTTTTTTTGATGGAGTTTCACTCTTGTTGCCCAGACTGCAGTGCAGTGGTGTGATCTCGGCTCACCGCAACCTCCACCTCCTGGGTTCAAGCGATTCTCCTGCCTCAGCCTCCACAGGTGCCTGCCACCACGCCCGGCTAATTTTTGTATTTTTAGTAGAGATGGGGTTGCCCCATGTTGGCTAGGCTGGTCTCGAACTCCTAACCTCAGGTGATCCACCTGCCTGGGCTTTGCAAAGTGCTGGGATTACAGGCATGAGCCACAGTGCCTGGTCAAGCTAAGGTCTTTATAACATCTCCCTTTGGTGCCAACAGCTCCACCCCCCAACTCCCTTCACTTCTCCATTTCTCTCTGGCCTCCTCTGTTGCTCCTCTGTCCTTAGCTCACTCATGCCTACCACACAAGCCAGCCATGCTTCTGCCTCAGGGCCTTTGCACTCACTGGTTTCTCTGCCTGGAATGTTTCTCTGGTAATGCAGATGCCACCATATCCTTGGAGACATCCTTATCTCAACTGCAAACCACCCTCCCTCTCAGTACTTCCTGACTTCTTTGTTTATGTTTTTCCTTCAGCCCATACCATTCATTATCTGCCATACTATATATTTTACTTACCTTGTTTATTTTCTCTCCTCTGGAATACAAAGTCTACAAGGGCAGAGATTTTTTTCTTTTGTTTTCATGGTTCTAGGCTCAAAACCTCTAACAATGCATGGCACATGGAAGATGTGAGAATTTGCTGAATAACTGAATGGCACCATGTTGCTTCACCTAAGGATAATGACTTAGAATAGGAAAAATGTACTGTGCAAAGATCAGTTCTCAATAGCTGTCTACATCTCAGAACAAGAAAAATTAGATGTAAACTGTTGCACAAAGGATTAGATGATTTTTTTAAATCACATTGGAGATAAGTATTGCCATAAGCCATATAAGCAAAACAATCAAATCTCTGGAGACATTGGAAAATAAGATTGATTCTAAATTTGCTGCTGATGTTTACCATTGCTTTGCATAAAGGCAAAAGGAAGGGCTGGCCAACTTCTCATGGTTTTCCAAGTCCAGGTGTCTATGGCTGAAATAATAGACAAGGAGTAACACTGTAAAATTTGGCAGAGCTGGGAGACTGCTTGAGGCCAGTGGTTCAAGATAAGTCTGGATAGCATAGAGAGAGATTCTGCCTCTAAAACAAAACAAAATAAAAGACAAAACAACTAATTCTGTTTTTTTTTTGTTGTTGTTGTTGTTTTAACACAACAACAAACTTGACTATGAAAATTATTGCTGGGTGCGGTAGCTCAGGCCTGTAATTCCAGCACTTTGGGAGGCCGAGGCGGGTGGATCACCTGAGGTCAGAAGCTCAAGACCAACCTGGCCAACATGGTGAAACCCTGTCTGTACTAATAATACAAAAAATTAGCCGGGCGTGATGGTGCCTGCCTGTAATCCCAGCTACTCGGGAGGATAAGGCAGGAGAATCACTAGAACCCGGGAGGTAAAGGTTGCAGCGAGTTGAGATTGCACCACTGCACTCCAGCCTGGGCGATAAGAGCAAAACTCTGTCCCCCAAAAAAATTATTATGTATAATTCATTCAAGGCCTGTATGACTCAGTTCCCTTAGAAAAATGTCATAATTTTTATGATATTACTGAATACCATTGGCATTATTTGTGTAGCCCACTTAAATGAAGTCAATAACATGATTAACTGGCCTATTATCTTCATGTCAGGCCAACGTTATTTGGATTTTATAAGTTAGGGTGAGATACAAATAAGTGAAAATATTTTTTCTAATGAATAATGGTGAATCTAAAATAGGATCGACTTGGCCGGGCATAGTGGCTCATGCTTGTAATCCCAACATTTTGGGAGACTGAGGCAGGAGGATTACTTGAAAACAGGAGCTTGAGACCAGCCTGGGCAACAAAGGGAGAACTCTTCTCTAATTAAAATAAGAATAAAAAATTAGCCAGGTGTGGCAATGTTCACCTGTGGTCCCAGTTACTTGGGAAGCTGTGGCAGGAGGATTGTTTGAGCACAGGAGTTCAAGGCTGCAGTGAGCTGTGACTGCACTTCAGCCTGGGCAAGAGAGCAAGACCCTGTCTCTAAAAAAATAATAATAATAAATAGGACTGACTCGCATATGTAAGCAACTATTTTGCTACCAGTGACAGAATATATGTGATGATGTTTTCTAGTCTTGTGACTGGTTTCTCAGTTGTATGTTTTATTTTTAGAATCATTGTTTCCAGGCTGTGTTGTTTGGAAACTCAGCTGACAGATGTATGAATCTGATTCCAAGGTCTCTGAGAGCTGGAAAGGGCCTCAGAGATGGTTGGGACTGATACTCTTGCATTACAGGTTAGGAAATGCAACCCGGAGACAAGAAGAAACTTGCCCAAGGACATAACAGCCAGCCTGTGGCTAGGCTGATACTAGAATCCTGTTCTTCCCATTCCAGTCGCATGCTACTCAGGAAACTCATCAACATTCCAGAATATTGAGTGTTTCCTACCTGTTACATTAGCAGTTTTTGAGAAGGGTATATATTGTAGTTAAATTAATCAGCTCTGGGAAAATATGGGTGCTGCATGGGAATAGAGACTGCCATTTGAGAATCACTGCAGAAATGACAAAACCCTGAGAATGAAGAATGGGCCTGAAATAGTCCTGGCACTCTGCTCTTCCACCAAACTGAACTGCAGCTCTAAGGAAAATGACTTCACGTCTGTCACTCTAAAGCCTGTTCTAAGATCACATCCCCTCTGGCTCTCCCTAATACTTCTGATTATAGTTGGTAATGATGCCCATTAAATGTCTTTGGTTTCTTGGTACACAGAGAGAAGGTAAATAATGGGTTCATGATTTAGGTAAGAATACACAAATATTTTTCACACTATAAATCTGCTTTCTATTCAGTTAAATATTAGACCATCTGGTAATGGAGAAAATGTTTGAAAAATCTACCTAGGTTAACCTAAAATGTTGCATTTCCTGCCTTCGGGCTTTGAATTTTTAAGTTTCATGTCTTCATAGATGGTGATCAGGATAAAAGTAATATCTCTCTTATATTTGTGCACATGTTTAAGTCTGTGTACATATACATATAAGTCATATAACAAGCCCCATGCCAGTGTGCTTAGGAAACACAAGAGTGCTAAAGACTAGAGTCAAGTTCCTCTAAGCAACTCAGGGTATGATCACTTATCACTTTTTTTTTTTAAGTGTAATTTCCATTTTATTTTTCTCTAGAGAATAGTCCGTCTTCAGTCTTTAAGGACTCAGCTCTTTACACGGGCTTTGGTGGGGGTTGTGGAGCAGCACCTGCAGGTCTAAATCAGGGCTGGGGGTGTTTGGTCCTTGCGGGCTTCATGAGATGGATTCCTGACTACTTTGCTGTGAATTGCATAACTCATACAGTAATGTAGCTTCACAAACATTTTGAGAAGCACATAGGCATCGAAGACGCTCGCTTCAGAAATGTCCCTGACCGCTGCGACCTCCACTATGTTTTGGATGACGAATTTCTTAATGGCCTTGTCCTTGGGCACACATAGGGCACAGTTTGTGCAGCAAATAGGCTGCACGTGGCCAAGGCACAACCGTTGTTCTTTCTTTTCTTGGTCATCTGGGAGGCACGGACCGGAGAGAGGACTATCACATTGTTTTGTTAGGCATAGTTTGCTAGTGTATGAGTATTCTGGCACAATTATATGATACTGAAAGTAGGAATCATAAACATGAGTAAGATTTGGAATCCTGTGTATCAAGTGGCAATGAGTACATTAATGATGAAAATGACAGCAAAAGCTAAAAGTAAAAAAGAAGGCCTTAAAGTGCAGTTTTCAGCTCTTTTTTTTTTTTAAAGTAGTGACAGGGTCTTGCTGTATTGTCCAGACTGAAGTACAATGGTGCAATCATAGCTCATTGCAACCTTGAACTCCTGGGCTCAAGAGATCTTCTCACCTCAGCCTCCCAAAGTGATGGGATTACAGGTATGAACCACTATGCCTAACCAGAACATTTAAGTCACTAAAGCTAAATGTTAAAAACAATCATCCTCCAGGCTCGGTGGCTCACACCTGTAATCCCAGCACTTTGGGAGGCCTAGGCAGGTGGATCACCTGAGGTCAGGAGTTCGAGACCAGCCTGGCCAACATGGTGAAACCCCGCCTCTACTAAGAGTACAAAAAATTAGCCTGGCCTGGTGGCACACACCTGTAATCCCAGCTATTTGGGAGGTTGAGGCAGGAGAATTGCTGAATCTGGGAGGTAGAGGTTGCAGTGAGCTGAGGTAGCACCATTGCACTCCAGCCTGGGTGACAGAGTGAGACTTTGTCTCAAAAATAAAATTAAAAAAAAAAAAAAAAAAAAGATCACAGGGAAGATGGTGGTAGTAAAAATAACATTAAGAATTATACATATTATGACAGTTTAGGGATTAAGTTTGTAGGTATTCTAAGAAAAATTTCCCTTATTTTTAGGTTTAATCTTATTCAGGTAAAATAAATTTTCCTGGCTGTGTGTGGTGGCTCATGCCTGTAATCTCAGTACTTTGGGGGGCTGAAGAGTGCAGATCACTTGAGCTCAGGAGTTTAAGACCAGCCTGGGCAACATAGTGAAACCCCAGCTCTACAAAAAATACAAAAAAAAAAAAAAAAATAGTTGGGTGTGGTCTGTAGTGCCTGTAGTCCCAGCTACTTGGGAGGCAGAGGATCACTTGAGCCTGGGAGGCAGAGGTTATAGTGAGCCAAGATCACTCTACTGCACTCCAGCATGGGTGACAGAGTGAGACCCTCTCTCAAGAAGAAAAAAACATTCACTTATAGGTTATCTCTGCCCCAGTCCTTATTTTATATTTGCAAATAAATAATGAGCTTTAATTGGAAGACAGAAGTGAACAGAGTAATATTCCGAAATTATATCCTTACACTGTTTTTTTTGTTTGTTTTTTTGGTTTTTTGTTTTTTTGGTTTTTTTTGAGACAGAGTTTCGCTCTTGTTGCCTAGGCTGGCGTGATCTCGGCTCAACGCAACTTCCGCCTCCCGGGTTCAAGCAATTCTCCTGCCTCAGCCTCCCGAGTAGCTGGGATTACAGGCATGTGCCACCACACCCGGCTAATTTTTTTATTTTTAATAGAGACGGGGTTTCTCCAGGTTGGTCAGGCTGGTCTCGAACTCCTGAGCTCAGGTGATCCGCCCGCCTCGGCCTCCCAAAGTGCTGAAATTACAGGCATGAGCCACTGTGCCTGGCCATCCTCACACATTTTACTGTGGAAACATGTATACACCCACACAAAATCCCACTTATAAAACATCCCTATAGGACACTAGCAAAATCCCACGGGATCCCAGGGGTTCAGGAGCACAGTTTGAGGAACCCAATTAAAAATCTTTGTGCTAGCCGGACGCGATGGCTCATGCCTGTAATCCCAGCACTTTGGGAGGCCAAGGTGGGCAGATCCCATGAGGTCAGAAGTTGGAGACCAGCCTGGCCAACATGGGGAAACCTCATCTCTACTAAAAATTCAAAAATTAGCTAGGTGCACGTGGTGGTGCACGCCTGTATTTCCAGTTATTTGGGAGTCTGAGGCAGGAGAATTGCTTGAACCCAGGAGGCAGAGGTTGCAGTGAGCCGAAATTGTGCCAGTGCACTCCAGCCCGGGCAACAGAATGAGACTCCGTCTCAAAAAAATAAAAAAAAACTTTATGCTTATTTTTTTAGAACTATCAGTGTTATCAGTTAGAATGATTTTGGCTCCAACTATATGTCTTTCTCTTTTTTTTCGACTTTTTAATTTTTTTTTTTTTTTTGTAGGGACAAGGTCTCACTATGTTGTACAGGCTGGTTTTGAACTCCTGAGTTCACACGATCCTCCTACCTTAGCCTCCCAAAGTGCTAGGATTACTGATATAAGCCACCACATCCGGCCTTCCAACTATATGTCTTTCACTCATATTCTTTTATAATAAATCCTGAGGTAGGACAGCTATAGGGTCACTTAACTCAGCAGCTTAACAAAACCATCAAAGACAGGGAATTCTTCCCATCTTTCCACTCTGCCATGTGGGAGCTTCCTTTATGTGGGAGCTTCCTCCATAGTCACAAAGTGGCTGCAGCAGCTCCAGACATCACCTCCCTTATATCCCCACTTGGTAACAACCAAAGCCTGGAAGACACAATAAGGACCCAATCTTCTGTTCCTTTTTAAGAGTGAGGAAAATGATCCAAGAGTCCCTACTTCCAGTCAGATTTCCCCTTAAATCTCATTGGCAAAATAAATTATATTACATACTCATTCCTAATTATCAGAGAGGAAAATGGAATTGTGATAATGACTTAGATAAGTGATTCACAACCCAGGCTGCTCACAGCATCACTTGGAGAGTTTTCAAAAGCTGTCAAAGTCTAAACCAATTAAATCAGCATCTTTGCAGAGGGGCCTAGGCATCAGGGTTTTTTGTTTTTTATTTTTTGTTTTATCCAAGACAGAGTTTTGCTCTGTTGCCCAGGCTGGAGTGCAATGACATGATCTTCGCTCACTGACACCTCTGCCTCCCAGGCTGAAGCGATTCTCCTGTCTCAGCCTCCCAAGTAGCTAGGATTACAGGCATGTGCCACCACACCCAGCTAATTTTTGTATTCTTGGTAGAGACAGGGTTTCACCATGTTGGCCAGGCTGGTCTCGAACTCTTGACCTTGTGATCCACCCACCTTGGACTCCCAAAGCGCTGGGATTACAGGCGTGAGCCACTATGCTTGGCCGGGGCATCAGTATTTTTATAGCGCTCCCCAAAAGATTCTGATTAACAGTGAAGGGTGAGGACAGTGACTAGTCTAATTCTTAGATGAATCAAAATTCACCCCCTTGGGCAAGGAAGGACCCAGCCTTTCTTTAAACATGTGGTTGCCTGAGAATTGAACAAATTCGAAGTAGGGAGAGAATGGTTTTGCCATGCCTATCATGGTATTGTGGAGATTTAAGAACTAGTGGCTGGTGAGGTGCCTCATGTCTATAATCCCAGCATTTTGAGAGGCTAAGGCAGGTGTTTCACTTGAGGCCAGGAGTTTGAGACCAGCCTGGCCAACATGATGACCTCGTTTTTACTTAAAACACAAAAATTAGCTGGTTGTGCCTGTAGTCCCAGCTGAGGCAGGAGACTTGCTTGAACCCAGGAGGCGGGGGTTACAGTGAGCCGAGATTATGCCACTGCACTCCAGCCTGGGTGACAGAGTGAGACTCTGTCTCAAAAAAAAAAAAAAAAACTAGTCAGAGCTGTTGAGGTGTTGAGGCACCTGCTACTGATACATACTATAAACATGGAAGATGATTTTCATTTTTATAGTCATGAGCAGGATACTGTATAATGTATAATCGTTGGACATTAAAGAAAACAAATTCCTTCTTGTCTCCTTAGGCTCAGAGCCACTCAGACATTGGGAAGCAAGTTTGTCAAGATGACAGAGAACCGAGGTAATGGATTCGAGTGATGAAACAGGAAGTTCATTCATGAGTTTTTGGCCACACCTCCCAAGTGACGACTTGGCCAGAAATGGGATAACTGGATTTCTCTACTTCTCTTTTATCATCCTCAATGAGAGTGACCAAATATTAGAGCTAGATGGAACCTTAGTGAAAATCTGGCTACTCGCCCTGTCCCACCAGCCTGCCACCCATTTCAGGTTTGAAGAGACAGAGACACACGGACCTTACGTAGTTACTGGAGATTATCCCAGGAGTCTGTGGCAGAAGTCAGCTTCTTCCCTCCGTGCTTCCCCGCCCTGTCTCTGGTGCTTTCTACAAACACCAGGTTGTTTCTGTGATCATACTTAAGCGTACCTAACTTGTGAATGCTGTATAGAAGGTGATAATGAACATGATTTAGCTTTAACACTCAGTTTCCTAAAGGGACACGTGGGGGCAGCAAATGTTTAGGAAAAAAAAATTCCAGTTCTAGTCTCTACTGTCTACATATGTGTATACATTTGGGAAACGTTTGGGAAAGGAATATTTGAGATCTTCTTTTTCTTTTTTGTGGTTTACTTATTTGATGATATTGAGATTGTTTCTGAGCCATGTGCTTCAACATCGGATTGGGGATTTCAGAAAAAGTTTTAGTCACTGTGATTCAATTTAGCTTCCAAATGTACCTCTGCTAAGAGACTATTAAAAGCACTCATAAATAGGACGCGTGTCTTCTTTGCAGTGTTTGTTAATTTTGAGTCACATCTTCTTTTTAGAAATTCATAAGACTTGGTGTCACAGAGACTGGAATAAGTATAGTCAAACTTATTGGTGAAAATATCCTTTAGCTGTTTTCATAATCCATTTCCATTGTTATGCTTATTGATGAATAAAACATTTTCTCTTGGTAGATACTTCTTTTTATTCCCCCACCTTGATTTAATGTTTCCACTCTTATTGTCAAGTTTCTTATTACTCCCTAATAACTCTCAATAAAATAATGATTCCTGGGAGATTATTCCTGCCTTCCTACTATCACCTGTTGATTTGAAAAGGCAGAACAATACCGTAGAAGCTTCACTAATGCATTGAAAGATAAAATGATAATACTAAATACTAAAATATGAAAAGTGATACTAAAAGTGGAGTCCTGGCACTAGTTTTTTGCTTTTTTTTTTTTTTGACTCTTTAAATTTTATTTATTTATTTATTTTTGAATTTTTTAAAATTATACTTTATGTTCTGGGATACATGTGCAGAACATGCAGGTTTGTTACATAGGTATACACGTCTGGCACTAGTATTTTGTTGCCACAAAATATCAAGCATGTATCCAAACCGCTCAAGACACATTAAAGGCACAGGTAATTTGTAGGCATATTCAGGCTTGCAGTTTGCATTTTTTGGCTTTCTTGTGGCTTTCAGTGTAAGTTGAGGTAATTCATGGGAAACAGTCACCAAAGAAATGCCAGTATTAGAAATCCAAGAGCCATTTCTCCAGCTTCTTCCAGATTCAAGACTTTAGAGGTAATTTCTATCAACACTGGACATTTTCTGTCTACAATTAACAATGAACACATAGCATTATGTTTAATTGCAACCTGTTTAAAGCAGATTGGATGCTAAGGTTTAAGAACATTCTTCAGTCAAAAAGGTCTTTTAATCAGGTTTTTAATCCTGAGCAGTCTAGGACACAGCATCGTAGACTAACTCATTCGAGAATAGGTATCATCATCTAATCCTAACCACCCCCACCACCAACAAGCTGAATAGCTCTGGGCTCAGTATATACATTTGTACTGGGCTCAGTACACACACCTAAGCCAGGTTCAGTATATGCCGCTTTACAGTGAGGGGCATTTTGTAATGAGAGTTCTAAGGCTCTAAAATTCTGTGTTTCTGCTAGTTTCTTCCTCAAGAAAAAACTGTGGAACTCATAGTGAATTCCCCCTCTTTGGGTGGTTTGAGCCAGGCGGCTATTTAATCACAAACATCACAAGTCAGATTTTTCCTACCTAGTGTTGGTAGTGGAACACATCAGAACTGCTAAGGCCAAGGAAATCCCATTTTTCGAAGAGGCTTTCCTTTGTTAGCTTCTCTTTCTAGTAGTAAAGGTAAAAGAAAAAAAGATGTTAAAGATGTAAATATCTTAGGTTTTTTTTTTTTTTGTATAAATATTTGAACACAATAAGAATATGTAATGTAAACTGGATATGTATTTTTTACATTTTACTTAACCTGAATTTTACACAATCTTTGCTTGAATGCTCCAATAATGAAAGGAGAAAATATGTATTTAAACAATTTTTAAGTATTTATTCTTTATTCAGGACACTTGAGTTTCATCGAGCTATAGTTTTAAAATGTAAAAATGCTGTGAAATTAAAAGCAGTCAAATGCTTTTGTCTGAGTCTTTGTTCAAGGAAGTAGCTTAGACAACTTTGCCTTAAAAGTTCTTGAGGCAAATGAAAACCAGTTTTTCAGAATTAGAAAGACCACAATTAACTTAGTATCCTATAACTTTGGTATTTTAAAAAGTAATTCTCAAAGGGGTGAGTCAAGTCAGAAAGGGAACTGTGTGTATAAATTGTCAGGTTTTGGCATTTGTTTCCAGCCATTTCCAGACAGAAAACTTCATTTTTATTCTTCTTAGCACATTTCAAAGGAAAGTTGTACAATTCTTATATTCACAATATCACAGCTAAAATTATCTAATCATGAAGACTGTACAATTTACATCATAAGATTCAGAAAGAGCACATTTTGAGTTTGAAAACAAATGAAGTGATATGTGCTATGTCATTTTTTTAAAAAAACCTCATATACTTGATGAGGCCTTATTAAATTGTCAACGTAAGTTTCTAATGCAACTTTCTGTGTTGATATAAATACAGAAAAAACAAAACCATTTGAACAGTGCCTCCCCAGGGTTCCAGAGCCTGGAACAATTTAATAAAACAATTAAGTACTGTGTTATTGGGGGCGGGGTAGGGGGGTAGGAATGAGCTTTTAAAACTAAACCAAAACAAAACAAAACCTCTCCAGACTGAGAATCTTTGAGTTTTGAACATGTGATTGGAAATCCAGAGGTAGCTTGTCTGTCATTTTGAGATCTTTGATAAGTAATCTTGCACAGCCTAAAAAAGCTGATGGGCGCGACACTTTTACTGGAGAGCTCTCCTTTCAGCAACACGTGCAAAAATGGTAAGGTTCTACTATTAAGACATTACCAGCGATTAAAACATGGAAATCTGACAAGTTTTAACAGCAATCGAAGTGTATTCTTTTCAAGTCTGTGGTTTTGAGAAAAAGCAGTGGAGTCTGGAGTCTACAGGTCCCGTCGAGCACACCAAGAGGATGTGCTTCCTTTAGGAAGGCAGGAAAGGCAAAGAGAGTGTCTCCACTTTAAAAAGCACGGCCTTACCTCATACTGCAAAATTAAAGTGACAAATCCTGGAGAAAATCTCGGAGCACGCATTACAACCAGTCCCGTCATTAGTCAATTAAGACAAACTGAATGTAAACGGAGCCTTGTCCGAGTCTATCCGCGACCCTAGGCCCCTCCAGGCAGTGGGAAAACCGGGCGGACACTTCCGGGCCTGCACAAAGAGAACCAGGACCGAGCCCTGGCCACTAGCTGGGGCTTTGCGTGGCAGAAAGTTTCGAGGCTTCCGTCCCAGACTTTCAGGAGACTTGCATCCATTTAGGAGACTCTCTGTCTCCACCAGCCTCTAAATTCTGAATGGGAATAAGCCCAATCGGCTTCCCACCCCCCGGCCCGCCCGGGTTTGGCGCCAGAGCGCCCTCCCGGCAGAGGCCAGAGCGCAGCGGGAACCGCCAGCCCGGCGGGGGCGCACTACACTCGGCACTGCGGTCCCCGCCTCCCGCCGCAGCCCAAGGGGGCAGGCCTCGGAGCCACCCAGCTGCGCCACCCGGGAACTGGCTGGGTCCGCAGAGCAAAGGGGCGGCGGCGGCGACGCTGAAAGCTGGAGCGCATTGCGAGCCAGCGGCCACCGCACTGCCGGGGAGCGACGCCCACCTGTTAGCTCAGATATTGCCATTTCCAGGCCATGACACCTGCACCCTGAATGGTGACCAGCCTCCTCACCCGCGGCAAGACCGAGCCCCGGGGCACACATCCTCGGGTCGACTAAGTGGCCAGAGGGTCAGCGGCCCAGGCCTCCAGCTGCGTGCGGAGCCGCGAGCCCAAGGTGCGCTCGCCTGGCAGTGGTGCCTGAGACTGGGGCTGCTGCAGCTCCCCGAGGCCCGCTCCAGGAAAAGACATCCGAGCCTCTCCACCCAGCGACTCAGGGACCTTTATGTACAAATGTAGGACACTTGCCTCTCTGGTGGGGAAAATGTTGGAGAGGGCGCTGCCATTGGGTGCGCACCTGGTCAGCGAACTTAACCTAGCGAGTTTGGGATGGAGAAGTAGGATGGAGGGGAGAGCGAAATTTCAGTCTCTCTGATTTAGCAGGAAGAAGTCCATGATCGAGGATTCCTGGCTTTTCGGACTTGAGATTCAAAGAACAAGTCCCGGGCGCACGGGCTTAGCGAACGACACTGAGACGTCAAAGTAGCGCGCTAGGAGTTGGGAAGTGGGGAAAGAAAAGGCAGAAGTGTGGAAACTGGAGAAAAAGAAGCCCAGAGGTGGAGTGAAGTTATGCCCGGTCCAGAGTAAACTTTATTCTAACCTAGAGGCTGTCTCGATTTCTTAGATGTAGACACCCTATACTGTGCTTCTAAACCAGCGTCCCGGGCAAACAGCCAACGCCGCCAAGAGATGTCGGGAAACGCTGAGTTTTTAGGCTCTTGCTTAGCAGTGCTGTTGGACTTGTTCTTAAATTGGCTAATTCGAATGCACAGCAGTTTGAGAGGTTTAGCTTTGCATACCTAGGACTGAGACACGCCCTGTTTTTCAAAAGGGGGACTGATAAAGCCGGGGTCTCAAGTTTTTCACAAGGCCAAAGATGAGGAGTGGCTGCAGTTTAGAAAGTCAGTTCCAAAATTCTGCTACAGATCGACGCAGACTTGCCCTAAATAGTTCCCAAATCTAGGAGAAGGAGCAGAGACCTTCTTCCATTTAGCTCTTGGTGATTGTGCCAGCTTTGGAACTAGCTCCCTAGTCATTGAAAAGTACAATCCCTCATCTTACAAGGTTGTTGTTGTTTTTGTTTTTTGTTTTGTTTTGGATTTTTTTTTTTTTTGCACAGAGACACAGCAAAACATTGACTCTCCACTGGCCTCAGCCATATAGGAATTATGAAGGATGAAACCATCTCCCCCAGACCTTCAATAAGTGCAAGTGATAACTTAGCATTGAGAATTCTGCCTACCAGTTACAAGGTAAACTGGTAGCTCTTTTCAGCCACCCTGACTCAGGATATCCCATTAGGAATCAAAGTAATCTCTCAGGGCTAGTGATTGCAGACTTTTCAAGCTGGTGTTAAGGAAACTGAGAGTCTCAAATTCAGGCTGGATCACATGCACTTGCATCCAGACTCCCCCAAAATGGATCTGCTGTATTAAGACTGGCTGCAGAATAAGCCTGGCTAGTGTCTAGAATGTCCAGGAGTGGCGCTGGGGAACTGGGGGGCGGTATTGGATGTCCAGGATCGCTCATATACAAATCTAAAACCTGGTTATATTAAGTGGTGAATTACTGATACCAAGACTAGCAAAATATCCCCTTTTCAGCCGACATGGAGGGGAGGATAGTTCTCTTGGCCTTTCCTAAAGGTAACTCCAGAGGCAGAGGCACCACAGAGGACCACCCCCCTCCCAAACCCGCCAGGCACCCAGCTGTGCTTGGACTTGGCTGCCTAAAGCGTTTATCACCTTACTTTATACAAGGCGGGACCTGGAAACAGATAACCCCCCGTGGCTGGGTCGGGTCAGGGATCACTTATAACTTCCTAGGGTTTCATCCTCTCTCTCTCTTATTTCTGCACCATTTCTTTGCAGTGAGAACTGCCTGATACTTCCTTAACCTCCATCTCTCCAAGAACAAGTGCATAACGTGGGGCTGCGGGGAGACAAGGGATTGGAGAGAGCAAAACCCTCCTCCACTGGTCAGCAATTCCCTGCATACTCCAGTTGTTGAGGATGCGAAAAGGGACCTTACAGTCTTCAGGAAGTCGCTTTTTCACTCCCCCACCCCCAGAACTTTCTGCTGATCTATTTTGGGGGTCCTTGGGAGTATCTTCAAAGACGCTAGGAAAGTAAACACTGGAGTGGGGGGCTGCAGATGTGCCCATTCTAAAGATCCAAGAGAACCATTCTGCACTCTCCCAGGCCCAGTCCTGGACGGGCGTCCCTGTCACACCCCAGCTCCACAGCTCAGGGTACCCTCCTTCTTTCCAGGCCAGTCCGGACACGAAGCATCCCAGCGATTTACTCTGAAGAAGAGTTGGGAGAGTCACCTTTCCTCCATCCCCCCTCCCCCAACACACACACACACACACACACACACACACACACACACACCCCAGTTCTCCACTAGGGTTTCCCTCCAGGGCAGATTACTTTATGACAGGGTGTGATAAGTGGTGATTTTGTTCCTCTTTTGATAGCAGGATTGCTTTGTAAACAGAAGCGCAAACTCGTTCCGATAGTGGTTCCGCACCAGTGCTCGGCAGCCGCCCTGGCACAGCGGGCAGCAGAGACAGCTGCTGCACCTGTCGCCTAAGGCCGAGAAGACCGAGAGGCCGCTCTTGGAGGGGGCGCACTGACCGGTGACGCGCTCCTCCAGTCTCCAGGGCATCTTTAGCTTCCCAGCTTGCTGCACACCTCGGGCCTGTGCCCACTGCCGTCAGTTGAAAGCGTGCATTCTGGAGAGCCACAGTGGGACACCCCTAATGCACACCCTCCCTTCTTCACCTTCTCCCTGGACACCTTTGCTAAGAGATTTGGCTAATTTCTTCTGTGGTTGCTGGTAATTCTACTGGTAATTCCTTTGCCCTAATCCAATTGGAGAGTCATGCCACTCAATGTCCCTCACCTTTTCCTTCGAGTAGCCCAATTTTCCTTCTTTCTGGCCCCGACCCTGACGGCCAGTTTACCATTCCAAGGGAGACCAAGAAGGAAACCAAGTTTGAGTTAGGTTTGCTCTGCCGAGGGCAGGGAAGAGCAGCCACTGTGGGAGACAGGGGAAGAGGAGAGAAGTGCAGCCAGGGGTCACCCCACCTGCCCAGGGATCTTCAACTCCCCAGTGAAAAAGCGAAGCCGAGGTTATCACCGGAATGGACTCATCGCTCAGACTTGGGTACAGATATCCTTTAAAGAACGTTGGGCGAAATCGCTAGGGGTATGGTGCTTGATGGTAAGTGAAGGGGTGGAGTGAAAATGAGGCTTAAGCAGGGCTAACCCTAACGCAGAGATTACTCCCTCAGAAACTTTGGGGCTGATGGCCCTGGGAGGAGGGTTGTTGGCGGAGAATGGGTTCCACCGGCGTTTCTGACACCGTAGGCCTCGGAGAGCCTGAGCTCAGCATTACCTTAAGGTGGGAGCTCCGCTCAATCCAACACCAGGTCATCCCGCCCCTCCCCGCAGCACAGGCTTCCCTCACTGAGTGGCGCACAGAAAAATTTGCGATACGGCTCAGTGTCCCAGGCCCTGTTAGCTACGGAACCTGCTTCGTGGTGGCAGCGCCAGGAGTGGCTGGGGAACTTCCGCGGCTCTCCCTCTCCCATCCCAGGGAGAGGAGCGGGGTGCCGCTGGTCTCTGATGCAAAAGAGCCCCAAGGCCGCACTTTCCGAGGCCTCTTGGACGCAGAGGTGGGTCGCCAAGTGCAGTTAGTGGCCTTGGGCCTGCCCGCACTGGGAGCAGCTGGCTCTCCGGAACGTTTGTCTGGAACCCAGAGAGCTGATGAAGCTGGGAGGCGTCCCCCATCCCTCGCCAATCATGGCACCCCCGGAGGTGGGGCAGTCTCGCTGGTGCGGAGCTGCGGAGGAGGTCCGGGTGGGGAAAGGCTCTGAGCGGTGCAGCAGGTGTTTGAGGAACAAGGGAAGGACGTAAATCTGGCAGGACTGGGGTTCTGAGGGGGAAATCGCGGGAGGTGCAGATGACCAGTTCCTGGCTGCGGTGTGTCTAAGAAGGGCAATGCAGTTTACATCATCTTGAATTGAACAGGTCTTGGGCGCTGTGAACTCATCTTGGACGTGGGGCTATGTAGACCGTCCTGGACACGGCTCAGCAGCCTTTCTTGAAAGCACACTGTTGGCCAGGCGCTGTGCTAAGCGTTTTGCGTAGAGTCTCCTATTGAACTCCCACCAATTAGCCACTTTACAAACCAGAAAACAGAAGTTCAGACAAGGTCAGTAACTTCCCCAGGATCACACAGCCCCTACACGTATATACATCGGAGCTGAATGTGGACCCCAAGTGATCTTACTGCAAAACTAAATTCTAGCTCCCGCATTCCACGTCCCTCCGCCTCTCTCCCACATCATCCTCCCGCTAGGATGTGCACAGCTGCCGACGGTCCTCTCTCCTAAGGCCCGGGGTGCTTCGCTTCCAGGTCACCCTGCCCATTCCCACCCAACCCTATGCGGTGCCTTAGCTTCGCGCTTAACCCCGCTCTCAGCTCTGCCTCCCGCTTTCCGCACGCTCAGGTTCCCCACCCCAAAAGTACCGAGGGTGGAGACGGCGCTCCCCAAGCCCCACCCTGGCCCTGGGACGCGCCCGCCAGCCCTTCCTAGGTTCGGCCCGGCCTGTCCGGCTGGGCCCGAGGTCGCCTCCAGCCAGTGTTTCCCCCGCGCTGGCGAGGCGAAGCGACCGCAGGTTGAAACCGCCGCTCACTTTTAAGAGAGCACAGCGACCTCCGCCTGAATCCCGGAGAGCTGCAGGAGCTCCCTTCGTGAGCTCTGAAAAGTTAGTCACCGCCCTATATTTCCACTTTCTGGAAGAAGCCAGGGAAGGTGTACTTATTAGTTAAAAACGTCATCTAATTTATTTATTTAAATTCTCACCAAAACAAAACAAACCAAAAAAGCTACCCACAGAAACCCCCAGACTTGAGCAAGATTCTAAGGCAGGTCCCAGAAAGTTTTAAATCAACTAAAGGATGGGTACTGGGATGAAAGTCCTGTAGCCCAGGGATGAATAAAATGCGGAAGCTATAAGAGGACTCCAGGGAGAGGCACCTCCACCCCACCCCTGGGAACGCCGAGAGGGTGCAAAGCCGCCTGGACAGGGCCGGGGGTCGGAGGTTCTCGGGCAAGGTTAGAAAGGGGAGGCTTTGGTGCCTGGGGAACAGGTCTCTGCTCCACAGCGTGGAGCTGACCTTTTACACATATTTGCCTGACATGTCAGAGAAGACGATTAAAAACTGGTTCTTTGTTCGTCTCCAAGTCCCAGCTACAGCAGCCTGGGAGGGTAACTGGGCCTGCCCCAGGAGCCCCAGGCCCACACCCAGGACAATTCGATCTCATGGCCGCAGGAATGGGACTGGCACCGTCTCTGGGAGAGTGTGGCCCGAGGCCATTCTCCTCACCCTCACCTCCCTGCCGGCTAGGTGAGGCTCCTGAGGGAGGTGAGCTCCAGGAGCCCCAAATCCTGTGGCTTCTTTTAAAGCTCCCCTCTAATTAGAAGCAGCGGTGAAATCACTTCAGTGATTTTATCTGTCATGGGAAAGCAAACCCTAAACCAAACCTCAGTTGCCCATCCCAGAGCCACCAACGCCCCCATTCTTCCTTTAAATAGTTCTAAATGGAAAAGAGGGAGAGGGGAAGGGAACTGCGAAAGTGGAAAGAAGGGGGTGGACCTTTGTACAGAAGTGCTCAGTGTGAGCGTGTAAGAGAGTGTGTGAGTGTGTGTATGTACGTGTAGAGTTTCTCTCTCTCTCTCTACGATGGGAGGAGACTAAACCTAGAAGCCAGAAGTGACACAGAATCATGAACGTCTTCACCTATTGAGCAACAGTTTCATGTGGAATCTAACGCTGAAGTGGCCCCGGGGGTGGCAGAGTAGGATCCGCTAAGGCCAGTCGTGCCCTGCACCTCGTGGGCGGGTGGGGAGGCGGGGACGGCGACCCATCCCCACTGTGTCCAGGTCCGCGGGGATCATCGGGTCTGGACGCTTCCACCGGTGTAGCCCTTCCCCAACCCCCGACCCCCACCCGGGAGTGGAGACTCCCCCAACTCGAAAGTTCCGAGGGGAGGGGAGCCAGGGGTCGAGCTTGTCGATGCCCCTACCACTGGAGTGCGAAAACACACTCACACTCGCATCGCACCCAGCACATCCAGCAGTCAGTCTGCTTCGGTTCCCGGGCCAGGGACTGACCGGGAAAGCGGGTTGGGGCTGTTGGGAAAAGCTGGAGCTGATGGCAAGATTGCCGCGGCTATAAATCCATCACTTCCCAGGTCAGCTCCGTGAGGCGCTGGGACTGCAGCTGGCGGAGTGAATTCCTGGGCCAGCGCGCATGCGTCGGCAGGTAGCAACCCAGCTCTTTATGACCAGGTGAGATGTTGGTGAGCAGGTAAAAAAGGAGGATTTGCCTAAGCGATTCCAGGGAGCGGGCCCGGCCGAGCCCTCCAGCCCATGCCCGGCGGGGACCAGTCGCCAGGAGCGCCGAGCCGCGATGTCCATACTTGCCAAAATGGGGGACTGGCAGGTACGGGGGGTTTGCCTTGGCTGGGGCTGAGGTGGGCGGAGGTGGAGTAGGGGAGGGGGCCGGAGTGGGGAGGAGGAAAGGAAGCGCCGTGGCCCAGGGCACGGGAGTCGTAGGTGAAGCGCGCGTGGCAGCGCCCAGGAGAGCTCCCAGGAGACAGCGAAGACAGGAAAAACGAGCGCAGGCAGCGTCTGCGGTGCTGGGGGCAAAGCGCGCCGCCCGCGGGGCCCGGCGCCGGGGAAAGTCCGGCGCACGCTCCACAGGTGTCCTGGTGGGTCACTTGTGGTTTGTGCTGTGGCCGGTTCCCCCACCCCCTCCCACCTCGAGCAGGAACTTGGGAGGATGACTATTTCGGAAGGGGGGAGGACGCAGGCCTGGGGTTGCGGTGCGCGGCGGTGAAGGTTTCCAGCCCCCTGCGCCTGCGGCCTCACCCTAGACCCCAGCGTGGAGTGTTGGACAGGTTCTGGTGCACCTGTCTCTCTTGGTACCCCCAGGTTTCGGGAGATGTAGAATGTATGAAGAATGGAAAGGGGGCCGATGACTGGCTCGCGGAGGCAACATGTTTCTTTGGGAGATAAAAAGTTTGCCCGAAGTTTAGCTACCAACTCTCTCCACTTCCTGAAATGGGTTTTTGCCGCCTGGGCTACAGATGACGGAGTGTGCGAATGGTGGGTGAGGAGGCAGGGGGGGTCGCGAATTTGCCAAAACCAATGCCTGCGGAACTTGGCCCTGCTAGGCCGCGAGCACCCCAAGGGGTCCAAGGTTTGGCTCCTGTCCTTCCTGGGCCCGGGATTCCGATCCCGGCCAAGGAAGCATTTGTCCCGCGCCCTTCTTCCAACTTCCACACATTTTCCCTTCGGGAAACAGTACGGCTCTGGCCAGGTTGGTGGCGGTAAAAGGCTCTGCCTGTCGCCGATTTCATCATCAGAACAGCGAGGCCCTGTTTTCGCCCCAATCAAGAGGCCTGGTTAGGGTGAGATTCTGTGTGCCCAAAAGCCCGGGGGGGACAATTCGAATCTAATGCCCTGAACTTCCCCCCCTCCTAAAAAAAAAAATCTGAGGCCTTGCTACTCCTGGTCGAGTTCTTTCTCTTGTTTCAGATTTAGGCCATTAAAAGTAAAGTTCTGAGAAGTGCAGTCTTCACTAAGCTACCTGGAGTTGGAGAAAGAAAGGCCTTTTGCGTTCTGTACTTTTTTCCCTTGTATTTATTACTTTTATCAAGAGTGAACTCTTTTATATTCTTCCCCCTAGTTAATCCTCACTAAATGGTATTTCATCCGCGAGGTTAGACGAACCTGTGGTTTAAGGACGCAAATCCGGGAATCCACACCTCTCCCTCCCTGCCCCCGTGGGCTGAAGGCCCTTCCTAACTCTCTTATTTGGAGGCTGAAGACTGGGGGAGTCCTTTCGTAGCAGTCTTAGGGTTTTCTCCTCAAATTCCAGTGAATTTCGCTGGAGAACTCCTAGGCAGTGAGAAGGTGCCTGTTGAGTAGCTTTGACCTGGGACTGGGCCTTCTGTGGGTTCCACTAAGGTTTGAAAGCCGCGAGACTGCCGCAGGAGGAGGAAGGAGGGAGCCGCGGGCCTGGCTCCTGCGGGCTCAGTTAGGCAAGTGGCTGGAGGCCTGGATCTCGGGTGGGGCGAGCGAATTTGGGGCCCGGAGGGGCCGTATCTGCTGGGCTGGGCCTGTTGGGCTCCCGGCTCCCACTGGGCATTGGCAATCGGAGAAAATAGAGTCATTCTGGCCTCTCACTGTCTCTTTCTCTTTGTGACTCTGTCTCTCACACAAATACTCCCTGTTCCCCCCGACGCCCTTTTTATGGCCCTCACATCAGGCCTGGATCTCCGACGCCCAACCCCAGGCCTGGCGCTGCTGTCCCGGGGTTCTGGCCCTGCCGGAGCATTGACATGCAATGAAGCGACTTAGCGTGGTAATGACGCTGGCACAAATGCAGCTCGGCTGGCTCCAGAGGCGACCCTGGCGCTCGCCCGGGCCTTTCATCAGCGTCTACACCGGGGACGGCAGTCCAGAGTCTGCAGGTCCCAATCTGCACCTCAATGGCGCCCTCAGCGGGAATACAACAACAGTTTAGCATCCCCGGCGGGTGCGGAGCCGGAGATCTGTCCTGCGCAGGGCAGCGGGGACGTGGGAAGGGGGTTGAAATGGGGTTGCAGAGGATGGAGTGCAGCCTTCCCAAGTCCGCAGAGGGCAAGAAAGCGAAACTTGGAGTTCCCTTACGCACACCGCGGCGACGTCTACGAAGTGTAAAAACCCATGCTCTCAGGCCTAGGATTTGGCCTGCTCAGGCTGTGGCTGCTGCTGGGAGGGTGTCGGTGCTCCTGGCAGCCCAGATCCTGACTTCAAACCACTGCACTGGCGACAGGTTGGGACCGCCCTGTAGGGGCTAGCCCTGGAAAGTCGACCATTTTCTGGACGGAGGGCGGCGCCAAGCCTCCAGTCCGGTTCAGCCGAGGGATTGTGCTCAGTTCAGGTGGGGCTAGGGAGCGCCCAGAGCATGGGGAGGGCTCCCTGCGGGCTCTGAGGCCCCTTGCCAGCTCTGGCTTCTCCTTAGCTTTTTGGAGCCTTCTGCCTACTCTGCTAGGTTTGGGGAGTTCGCTGGGGTGTTTGGAGGGAGAATTCCCCTTCTGCAGCTTTGGGTGGAATGGGGAGTTCTCCCAGCTCCTGTCTTCCTTCCACCTGTGTGGAAATGCTCTCATCTGCCACAGTTCCCATCCCCTTTTAGGGACGCCCGGTGGAAACCTAGGAGGCCTGGAGGTTTTCGAGAAACAAGCCCAGATGAATCAAAGGTCCTTACTGGAGCAACTCTGAGGTGGGACCTAGTGTAGTTAAGGAGTTAGTACATACAGCAGAGAGAAAAGACAGAGGTAACTTTCTTTTGGAGGACAAACGAGGAAGCTCAGCCAGGAAAATTAATTACTCTGTATTTCATAGTGTCACATTAGGTCCTTTTCTTTTCTTTTTTCTTACTTAAAAAAAATCCCAAAAACGAAAGGGATAAAAGCCCCGGAGGAGCCAGGAGGCTCCTGTGAGGAGTCCAAAAGCCCGGACTGACCAATCTGGACGAGGAGGTGGCTCCCAGGCCTCCAGGTTGCGCGGCAGCCGGGCTCTGCCTCGCGAGCACGCCTGCGTTAGTAGCATCACCAAATCATGAAGGAACTCTCCCTGCTTTAATTAAAAAGGGGAATCTTGGGAAAACTAGAGCAGATTAACACAGCTAAGAGTCGGTTCCCGGTGATTTATTTTGATGCATGCATGAGACGGTATCTAGACTTGCAGGCACACACATGTCTGTATTTCGGCTCAACTTCAGAAGCGGGTGTGCAGTTCCATAGGAGTTCTGTATTCGTGTCCAAGTCGCACCTAGGAAACCTTAGCCTGAACACCAAGTTGAACTGTCAGTTGGCCCTAGCTTCACACAAACGGAAGGAAAATTGTTTAACCCCCGGAGCTGTCAAGTAACCTCTTCAGGATACAACTTTTATTTTACACGCCGCAATTAAGGGATTGCTAACCCCAGCAGAGCCACCGGAGTCGCTTGGCAGAATCTCCGACCTGGGGGAAAGCTCAAAGCCAATAAAACTCCCAAGGCGCTGCGGCCCGAGGGGGTGGCTGCCGCAAGCGGAGGCGATCCCTTGTTGGGCAAAAATTTTGGAGTGACTTCGCCGGTCTTGGTTTGGTGGTTATGTTTAATTGCGAAAGGGATAATGATTTCTAATAAAATTGCACGGGGCCAAAAGGGCAGCTCGGATCTTGGTAGTAGGGTTAAGGGAGAAGTGCTAGAAGCCGGGCCCCAGGCGCGGCGGCTTGGACTTTGAGCAGTGCCGGGCTTTGCAGAAGGCATCTCTGGAGAAAAGGAAGCGGAGAGAGAAAGGAAGGGGAATGTGGCGGAATTGGGGTAAGAGAGGTGGTGCTGGGACAGGGGCTCGCGGCGGAGCTCAAGGAAGGTTTTATCAGTTCGCAGGCTAGAGTGCGCTCTAGAAGCAAGTTCGCGGCGTAGAGAGGCCTTTATACCTGTGTCGGAGCGGCCGGCGGCAGATTGTGGTACTGGCGAGCAATTGGACTATTGTTGATATGCTAATGAGGCGATTAGGCTGTTGGTAAAGAGCTGGAAAAGGGAAAAGTTTCTACCATTAGAGGGAGATCTCCGAGCGCACACGGGAGCTCTTTCCCTTCTCTCCTCCTCCTCGCCCTTCTCCTCGCCCTCCTCCTCCTCGCCCTCCTCTTCCTCCTCGCCCTCCTCCTCCTCCTTGCCCTCCTCCTCGCCCTCCTCCTTCTCCTCCTCCACCTCTTCTCCCTCCTCCTCCTCCTCCTGCGCTCACCGCCGGCAGCCAGCACTTTGCGCTTACCCAGAGAGTAGCTCCACTTGCGTGCGAGACGGAGAGGGGCATATCCGTTCACGCCGATCCATGAAAATGCTTTGGAAATTGACAGATAATATCAAGTACGAGGACTGCGAGGTAAGCGCGACGCCGGCTCGATCATCCCTGCGCCCACAGGCTCCGAGCTCGACCCTCCCTCTCCTCCTCCTCTCCTTGCAACCAGCTGCGAAACGCGGGTGGGACAAACTTTCCCCAGCGCAGCGCCCGCCCCTCGGATTCGCCCGAAGAACGCGGGGGAGAAGCTGGAGAGGGAGGACGTGGATGCTCCCTTCTTTGGTTTCCCTACTTTGAAGCCCGTGTCCCACTTTACTCCCCTTTCTGACCAATTTTGGCTGTGCCTAAGAGTGGGGCGAAGAGAAGAACATGGGCTTTTGAAGCAATTGCTGGCCACTGGGCACTTGCCTGTGCACTCCTCGTGTTATCCTCATCGAGATTCTGAGGGCCCAAGTCATCAGGAACAGAAAGGAAAGAGAAAACTCTTCTCTCTTCAACTTCCTCTCCGATCTTTAATATTCCTTCTTCTTTCTATTCATTCATTCATTCTTTCTTTCTTCCCCCCACGCCACTTTCTAAAGCGGTTCCCTTCTCGGCTTTAGAGACGGGCCCCCACACTTCGCTGTGATCTGGGCTGCATCTTACTGTAAGCGGGTTCAACTTAAGACCACTCTTTCCAGCTGCGGGGCTCGCTCCAGATCCTCTGTGGTTCAAGAAGTTCTAAGTAGCTTCTCCCTCTAAGCTACAGGATCGACGCACTCCACGGGGGTGTGTGGGGGTGGGGTGGGGAGATGTGCCTCGCCGAGCCTGCTGGCCGCTGGGTACTGGAGCACCAGCTTCTGCACCAGCCCAGAACGACCGTGGGAATCCTTGCGCGGCTGCGGACCACCTCTGGTGCCGCGAGCCCGCTGGGCCGACAGAGCGCGCCGCTTTGGAACCCATTTTAAAACCTAGAGTCCCCTGAGCTCGCCTTCTTGAGGCAGCAAGGGAGACCCTAGCGCTACCGGTCCACCCGCAGGAGGCGCTGGGAACGGTTACAGCCATCACTGAAATGAGCAATGAGTCCGAGAGTGGGGTTGGGGTGTGTAGGGCTGGAGATTCCCTAAATAAATAGGTGGCAGTCCCAACTTTTGCTGGTTTTTTTTTCCCCCCTTAGTTTTTGGCATTTGGAGCTGAGAATGTTAGGCAGGAGGTGTGCAGGCGCAGGGGCGGAGATCCTGACTTCACTGGAAACCAGAAATTGGGTTTATGTGAACGATGTGTCACCCGCTCCCTCCTCCCTTTTCTTTCTGAAGACTGTTTTAAATCTTTCTCCTTTCAGGCCCCCCATCCCGGTAGATGGGGACGGGGTGACATCCCACGGGTGCCGGTTCTTCTCTGGTGGGCCCTGTCGCGCTGGGGGAGGGGCGCAGGGACCCCGCGTCAGACCAGTAGCTTTGTTTTCGAGGCTGGGGGCGAGCTTTGCGGGCAAGGAGGAATGAAACTGAGCCCCTCAGTCTCATAGGACAGTTCATACTGTACTGGTCTGGGCTTTGGCTGGAGGCTCGGGCATTTCACTTTCGCAGAGGCCGAAACCCAGCTCCAGGTGTGGGCGCTCTCCGCGGGCGGGGTCCGAACCTCCGAGCGGCTCTAGGCGCCGACTGGGTGGGGTGGGTGGCTAGGTGGGGGATGAACTTGCACCCATAGAGGGATCCTGTGGGGGCAAGTGTGAATGCGTGTGTAAGCGAGGCAAAAAAGATAAGAAAGGAGAGAGAGAGGAGAATAAAGTCAAAGCTGTTTCCACAACTTTGGCGGCGGCGGGCAAGCGCCGGAGCGGGGATTTCGGGTTTCGGAGTTGGCTTGGGGCAGTCTGATTGTGCCGGGGCTCTGCAGGGACACGCAGAAGACGAGGTGCCGCCTGTTCTGACAACCTGGCGGGTAGACTGGCAAAGGCAGCACGCCTGGAGAGCTAGTCGTGTCATCTGGGGGGGCGTCAGGCGGGAGTGGCCCAGCCAGTCGGACGGGTTTTTGCCGGGAGCCGCGAGCCCGTGCCAGCGGCGCCCGGGCTGGGCCGCCTAGCGTCTGTGCGCGCCCCGGCCCGCATCCCGGCTTCCGATCCGGAATCCCCGGCCCCAGAGAGCCGAAGGCAGAGCGACGGTGGCCGGGGAGCGCACGGTGCCCCTGTCCGAGGAAAGCTCAAGAGGAAGCCGAGGAGAGGGCCAGTGCAGCGAGAGGGCCGGTCCCGGGAGGGGCGCGGGGTCATGGAAGAGCCGCGCAGCAGCGGGCAGCTGAGTCCCGAGTCCCAGACTCGGCTGCGAAGCGGCGGAGCCCGAGGCCAGACAGGGCCGGGAAGCGCCTGCGGCGCCGAGAGCCCCACGAGCGCCCGGACGCGGTCCCCAGCAGCTCCTGCCCGCTACGCACGACCCCCGCTGCATCCCGAGGTCTGCCCCAGCCTTTTAGATCTGATTGTCCTCGCTCGCTTCCTCTCCCCTTCCCCCTCCCCCGCGGCCTCCCCCTCCGTGCGCTCTGGCTGGGCCCCCTCCCCCTCCCTCCCTCCCCCTCTCCCTTCCTCCCTCCCTCCCTCTTTTCCTCCCTTCCTCCTCTCGGGCTCTCCCTCCTTCCCTCCCTCCCCTCTCCCCACCCCGGGCTCCTCTCCCTCGCCCACACTTTCTTTCTCACACACGCACGCAGACACATTTCTCCCTCTCTGCGCTCTCTCCTTCGGTCTCCCTCTGCCTCTTTCTCTTTCACTTTTGCATGCCCTGCAACCTTTTAAAATGTTGCCCCTTCCCTGTGATTCGCCAGACGCCGCGCCGCGGCCCCCCGCGCGCTCGCCCGCTCCCTCTCTCGCCCGCTTTTTGTCTCTCGCGCTCCCTCTCCCCACTCCGATTTGCTACACTGAGACTCCCGTCAATGGACTGCATTGAGAGCCGGCTCCGGCGCGAGTTGCCTCTCCGCTTCACGCTCGATTTCCAGGCATTCTTCCCTTATTAAGTATTCGTGTAATATTAATAGTCATGAATATCTGCTATTAGGAGGCTCCAGGAACGCTGCCCAGCGCGGTTATTAGAAGCTCAAGCGAAGCCGCCGCTAAGAAAAGAGGGGGAGACACGGATTAAGGAACACGCACGCACCCACACACTTACACATACTTTTTCCTTTTTCCTTTTTTGGGGTTTTTCATTTTTAAAGAACTTTGAATCATAACCAGTCGCGGCAGGATAGAGACCGTGGGTTCGACCAGCTGAAGGCGCCGCGCGAATCGGTGGTTCAAGTTCGGATGGATCCGAGCCGGGCTCCCGCGCTCCGGGGAGCGTCGGCGCCGTGACTGGAGTCCTGGGTCGCGCGGGGCTCTCGGCGCCTTTTGTGTGGGGCGCGCTCGGGCGGCGGGGCAGCCGGGCGCTCCAGGCTTGCTTGTTTTTTTCCACCCTGACTCGTTACCCCAGACTCTTCGCAGATGTTAGTTCACAGTTTTTCAGCTATGGTGAGTCCCACCCCCACCCCGTTCCTGTTTCTTTAGGAATTCGATTCTGGAAACCTGGTGCCGTGGAGCTGCCCGAAACCTCGGGTTTCACGCCCAGCTTTCCTTCAGGACACCCCCTCCATTTGCATCCCCCACCCCACCTTCCACCTTTCTCTCGTTCTTTTTCATCCCTAAATCGAATGCATTACCTCCTACCCCAGTCCCCGCTCGACCTCTCCGAGCACGCAGACCTACCTCGCCGCTGCTTCCCAAGGCGTGTTTTTCCCCACGTTCATCTTGATTTCCTTGCGTCTTCACTTGTTCCCGAGATGTTCTCAACATTTGATGCTTAATCTGTCTGCAGGAAAAGTGCAGCCCGGTGTGCCCCCTACCCTCGGGGCCTGCGGCTGAACCGCCGAGGGTTCGCCGTCCCTGGAATCAACTGTTCGCTTGTTTTGCAAGCGAATTGCAATAGAGAAACCTACAGTCAGGCGTTTCTTCTGCCCTTTGGGGCTGAGGTGGAAGGGGCGGGGGGCCTCCGCCCCGGGGTGCACCTCTCTCTTTTAAACCCAATAAGGCTGAATCTTTCTATTTTAAACCTTGACTTGACCTCCCCCTTTCCCTATGCAAACCATAAATCGACTCTGTCGAGAGAAAGGCTCCTAACTGAGGAAGCGGAAAAGACAGACCCCGATCCTGCAGTTAAAACCTTCTTTAAGCTGGTAATTTAAACGTGTGTTTTCGTTACAGCCCCTCTGCGAAATATGTTTCTATTTAAATAGTTATGAAACGGTAATAGTCTTTGAACGTTTATGATTTTTTTCTCTCCAAATAAATACAAGATAATAAACAATAACGCAGTGGCAGACAGGTTCAAATAGGGGGAAAAGAAAAGGCCGCTTCTGCTGTTTAGTATTTAGGAGGAATTTTAATTTTGCTTAAGAGAGGTTTCACGCTGCAGTGTAATGGGCTGTGTTCCAGGAGACCCTTTTCTATCTCTTCCCCTCTTTGAAAGAAACGCCTGAATAGTCTCTTGTGCCTCTACATACACAGTTCCTCTGCGTTGTTGGAGGGTCTGTTTCACTTGAGGGTATTTCCTGAAAAGAACTTAGAGCTGATTTTTTCCCGGCGGCCAGCCAACGGGAACGGGGGATTTCCCACGCAGGCTTGTCAAGTGGATTTTGTGTGGATAATTGTAGCTCGACGCCTGATTCCTTGTTCTTTACCTTTCCTCTCGCTCTCTTCTAGGACCGTCACGACGGCACCAGCAACGGGACGGCACGGTTGCCCCAGCTGGGCACTGTAGGTCAATCTCCCTACACAAGCGCCCCGCCGCTGTCCCACACCCCCAATGCCGACTTCCAGCCCCCCTACTTTCCCCCACCCTACCAGCCTATCTACCCCCAGTCGCAAGATCCTTACTCCCACGTCAACGACCCCTACAGCCTGAACCCCCTGCACGCCCAGCCGCAGCCGCAGCACCCAGGCTGGCCCGGTCAGAGGCAGAGCCAGGAGTCAGGGCTCCTGCACACCCACCGGGGGCTGCCTCACCAGCTGTCGGGCCTGGATCCTCGCAGGGACTACAGGCGGCACGAGGACCTCCTGCACGGCCCACACGCGCTCAGCTCAGGACTCGGAGACCTCTCGATCCACTCCTTACCTCATGCCATCGAGGAGGTCCCGGTAAGAGGCCGCGCGACCCGCGCGGGAGAGAACACAGCCCCCTTCTCGCCTACCCCCAAAAAGGATACCTGGAACATAGAGTCGGTGGGCCCGGGTACTCCCCAATATTTCCTTTTAAAAACATTTTATTCGGGGGCGGGGAGGAGGGGACGTTTTGAGGAACCACACAAAGTAGTTGCGAGTTCTGCCCCAGAACAATGGTTCCTGGAGCTCCCTCAAACAATGCCTGCATTACCATTTCCACCAACACAGATAAATCAGACCAATGTCACCATTAACAATATCTTCCTCTCGACGACAGTAAACTGTCTCAATTGCTAAAAGATCTACTTCCACCGCTGAGTCTGGCGTGGAGATCTCTCCCTGTCCTGGGAATGATGTTAAATGCAACCAAAAGAGCTCATTAAATGTCCTCAAAATGTAAAAGGAAGTGTAAAAGACATACTAAGATCATTTTAACCGGATTTTATAAGCACAAGTGAAACCTGAAAGTTATGTGTACACCCTATCCTGATTAAAGAAAAACTAAGTAGCAAATCCAAGCAGAGGGACATTAAAATGCAGCCTTCTTCTCTTCCTAGGGGTGCTAAGTGGTGACCTCATAAATCATTAGCTGGGTTCCCAACGCCTATCAGAACCTGCTACACCCCATATTAAATTAAATGTTTTGAGACTATTGGGTAATACATTGAATTCTAATTTAGTTATCAATAAATGCAGTTTAAAATAATTTCTAAAGAAGCATGGCATTAGCACATTTACTATTTACAATGCAAACCAGGCTATTGATAATTTGAAAATACTTTCTGGAATTAAACTTAAACCAGTACCTCTGCTTCAATTCTATATATTTATGGTTTCCTCACAACCTTCCTGAAATGGAATTAGAGCAAGCCAATAATTTTATTAAAGCTGTAAAGGCTTCTGTTAAAGCTGCTTTTCTTTGGAGAGGAAATGTATCTGGATGTGATTTTTGCTAAAATGCTATTTCAAATTACTGCATCAAATATTGCAGCAGTATGTCCGTTGACAGTTTAATGATTACTACATTAGATTGTAAGGAAAATGGTCAGATGAACTTACCTGCTTGCTTGGTGAATTTAAAACATTATTTAAGTTCCATAGGAAAATAGAAAATTTATTACATCTCTCATTTGGCCCAGTTAGTCACTGAAATTTGTTGGTTATGTTTAGCAGCCCTTGCATGGAAGGCAGGAAAGTAGGCACTTGATCTAGTATAAGGTTTAGTGAGCACTGTATGTCTGTATGTGTGTGTTCATACTTACATGTTTTTAGGAACTGATACTTAACAGTGCATTGTTTTGGAAGTGAGAGGAGCACTAATTTATATAAGAGCAATTTAAACATGAAATGGGAGTTAGGATCGTTTTAGTTCCCTTTCCCAAAGCACTCTGAATCTTTTCCTTGCTTGTTCTTTGAAAAGATTTGAATTGCAAAATAATGTTGCAAGCTTTTGGAACTACTGTGAATTAGAAATGCTCTACTTTGCAAAAATTTCAAGGTGAATTCTTAACACCTGTATACTCACTCTTTGTGGCAAAATTGGTCAGTACCAGAAATTAACCAAAAGACGAAATAAAAACAAGGAAACCCAGTTGGTGTTCTTCCCTCTTCCTCCCCCATCTTTTAAGAAAAAAATTCTTTCAAAGGAATTTGGGTCAAGAAAAAGGTTGTTTTCAATTTTTTCCCATTGCTGCAACAGTTAACCTTTAGTAAGTATAACTGGCTAAATATTTAAGAAAATCAAATCGATGGTGAAAATTATTTAATCATTAATATCTCAGTGGGGTTTTAAACTTAACAGTCTTCCCTGTATGGACAAGGTCTAGAAATAACACAAATGAAAGTATTATGCCACACTACATTTACTTTATGGGTTTAGGGTGCATGCATAAAGGGATCATATTTCCCCATATAGTTAAAAACACAAGAACTGCAGCAGTAGTCATTTCTGAACATTTCTCAATTTAATTATACTTAAATCCAGAAGCACTTTAGGCAAGTTACAAATGAGAGCATTGAGTATAATAAAACCTGTAATAAAGCAACTTAGTACCATCCACCCGGAATCATTGCGATCAGGCACAATTAACAGGAGCATAAATCCAAGACAGAATGGAAAATGTTCGAATCAGTATTATTGTTGGACAAAGACTAGAGAAGGAAGTAATAGTTTTTTAAATGGTAATGCCTGTGTTTGGTAATGATTGCAAAATCTTCTATCTCAGCAGCCCTGGTGCTAATTTGTAAACACAGCCAGACATTATATTGCCTGTCAGTTTCTGCATTAGAAAACATGATTTCATTTTACTTTCTAATCACGTTTTGACTCTAGCGCACACACGTATACCCATCCATCTGTAAAAAAAAAAAAAAAAAGAAAAAGAAAAACACCCCACACCAACGACAAACCTGCTGCTGGACAACAGGAAAGCAAGCTCAAAGGTTTTTTGTTTTTAATCATTTTCACATTCCTGTCACATCCAGGCTCAGGCAGTAGTCTTTCTAAAAATTTATTTGGAGTTTTCCATAAAGGTGTGTATGTGTGTTTGCTCTTTATTATACTACCTAAACCTTTTCCAACACTCTCCTGTTACTTCCGCCCCTGTCATTTCTATTGTGTTTCCCTGGCTTTCCCTGCCTGAACACTGGAATTGCTCAATTCAGAAGCCGCTGAGGCGCCAATCTAAAGCTAGGTACATTTCTAAATGTTGAACTGACTTGAGAATGATTAGGTGCTCCAACACTTGATTTAATTTCCAAAGAAAGTTTTATTCCTCATCTCCACGCCTTTTAAACATGGATCATTTGCTGGAGGAGGAGAAATTGGCCATGGGCGTGCAGTGAAACCTCTTGAGTTGCAAAGCCCCAAATTCCAATAAGCCAAGATGAGATGTTTACATATAAATGTCATTATACGGGAGGGGGAATTTTGATTCTGCACCTTCCCCTCCTCCCATCTTGGAGGGAATATTCATTTCCTTTTGATTATACACTTACATCCATGTGTATCCTTTTGTTGCAGCACGTAGAAGACCCGGGTATTAACATCCCAGATCAAACTGTAATTAAGAAAGGTAAGCCATTTCCTTCTGCATTCCAAGCATGTCCTTACAGGCAGAGTGCTATTTAAAAGAACTTGCAGAGCTGTGTTTATTTTTTCCAAATAGGATTTCCTAAAGGCTCAGAATTAGCAAATAGATAGGCACAGAACAGCAATGCTTAAATAATCAGCTTTCAGTATGTTGGTAATGCCAACAGGCTAGCTTTGTTCTGACTCATGATTTAACCATTTAATTTAGTTTAATGATATTTGGACAAACACACAAAATGTACAGTAGTGGAACTGATTTGGAAGTGGCATTTCAATTTTGAAACAGTTTAATAGTTTAATCCATTGCGTGGATGAGGGTTAAGAAGTGTAAAATGCTAAAATAGTACAAATAATTTAACATTAATGTAAGGACAGATGATAAAAAGCACTCTTTAGCAGAGGGGAAAAAAAATTCATGTTCTTCAATTTAGTTTCTTGTTAGATGTTTAAGGGTCTTGGAACTTTGTGAATTAGGTTAACAAAATTTTAGCTTTTGGTTAAAATTAGTATCTTGAAGATGTGAGGATTATTACCATACTTGTTCAGAGCAGAAATTGTTAGAAAAGTGTCAAGTGATTTGAATGGATTTGTAATTTGTATTGTGTTTAGTGAGTAGAAATAAAGTTTACTGAATTAAATGCTATTCACTCTTGGTAGCAGCTTTTTTTTGGTTATGGTGGCAATGTTACATTTCAGGATTCTAGGCACCACCAGAGGACGATGCTATATAAAACTGTTCTCATTTCTAACCCCAATCAGTATATTGTTAGCTAGTTTAAAGTTTAATTTTTGCATCTGTGAAGTCTTTGTCACGTCAAATTAGATGTGCAAGGGATAAATCTTAAGAGATGCTCTTTCCAAGTCGACATGATAATTGGCTCTTTTATTAGTAATCTCTCAAGAGTTCGTTTAACTCCTATTGTCTCTATTAGCCTCCCCAGAGCTATTAATGTCACAAGTGATCTATCCAAAACCTAGAGCCCCCACCTCCCTATACGTCTAGCATATCCCCATTAAAGAACGCATACGGAACACTGATGAGACTGTGTGCACATTATGTCTCCAAATGGAATTTTGAAATACAATGCATACTGTACTTAAATGACTGTGGATGCATCTGAATTACATTGATGCTGAGAAACGTAATGCATTAGTATACTTTCTGCAGGTCTTCTATTTTTTTTCCTAACAATGGTAGTCCAACAATAAAGAGCTTATGGTTTTAACTAGGAAGTATATATATCCACTTTCCCCATAAAGGCGCTTTAGCAGAGAGGGGCTATTAATATTTACTTAACAAAAGGGCACATTGCTAGTATTCCACTGTAGGCCTCTTCTTCCCTCCCCACTCCGCAGTTCAAAACGGGCCTTGGAATGGATCTCCAAAACTGAGACGTTTTCAAAATTGAACATAGGAAAGGGCCTATTTATCAAAAAGACTGGACGTGTGGTGTGGACAACAAAATCCACCACTTCCCAGCGTGGTGCCTCAATTAAAACGCTCGTTTACAGCGTTTAGCCATCTAAATTCTCGGCTGATTTTAATAATAGGTCTTTGAAGCAGTTTTTCCCCGACACTAAACCCCTCACCCAACAAAACCCCTAAAGTACAAGTAACTTGCTCTCGGTTTGCAAATGTAACTCCCTCTCTGAACCCTGAACCCGTGCTCCTGGACCTCATCTGGGGCCCACTCCGCTAGGATGCTCAGAGCCTCAGGGGTCACCAATTTCACCACCCATCTCTAGAGAGCACCTTTGACGGCGAAGTGGAAAGGGTCAAGGCAGAAACGCTGGCCAGGCTGGCTGGGGGAGGGCAGGGCCGCCTCCAGGCCGCCGCGTGAGGCAGGGAGGGGCTCGAGGCCGAGGAAGGGAAGTAGCAGAGCCACAGAATTTCAGAGGCGGACGGAAAAGCGGGGACTGTGGCCCAAAGCCTGGGAGCCGACCTTGGCCGGGATGAAGGCCGGGGTCGGGCAGGATTTGGGGGTGATCCATGACGCCCAACACGCGGCCTCCGCTCTGTCTCCGCAGGCCCCGTGTCCCTGTCCAAGTCCAACAGCAATGCAGTCTCCGCCATCCCTATTAACAAGGACAACCTCTTCGGCGGCGTGGTGAACCCCAACGAAGTCTTCTGTTCAGTTCCGGGTCGCCTCTCGCTCCTCAGCTCCACCTCGAAGTACAAGGTCACGGTGGCGGAAGTACAGCGGCGGCTCTCACCACCCGAGTGTCTCAACGCGTCGCTGCTGGGCGGAGTGCTCCGGAGGTGAGGCCCGGCACGGCCCCGCCCGCCCCGCCCTGCGGCCGGGGGAACCACTGCGCTTGCGCCGCCGGCGGCGGCGGCGGCGACGCAAACCGGCCTCGCGCCGCGGCCCTCCCTACGCGGGAAAGGGAAAGGGGCGGAGAAAAGAGCGTAGAGCCAAGTGGGCGGGATCGGGGGTGGGGGCGGCGGGCGTTCGGCGCGCGCCTGCGCTCTCCGCTGCCTTCTCGCGAGCGTGTTTTGGTGCGCGCCTCGTTCGCTGCCGCGCGCTCGCGGGGTCCTCCGCCCCGCCCTCCTCCTTGCGCAAGCGCAGCTCGCTCCTCCGCGGGCTCAGTCCCGGCCGCTGCAGCCGCGGGGCGCCGTGCAGCCACCTTTTTTCCTCTTCGCGCACACCTTGCAAGCCCAGGAAAAGTTCCTCTCAGGCTCCTCGCTTTGCCTTACCCCTCTGAGTAGGGTCTCCGAGGATAACCGGTCGTGCCTTGTATAGAGTTTTAATAGAATGGTTTTTAACTAAAGGAAGAGAATGGTGTCCTCTTGAGTCCACACGCTATGCCCCCCTTTAGCTCTCACCTCCCGACCCCCCGTACTATAGGCGTTTGCATATGATGATGATTCCATCTTACTGGGGCCCTGATGTGTGCCAGGCTGCGTGCGAGCATGTTTACGTGCATTGTGTGTAGTCACTACCAAGGAATGCATCTGTTACATACATGGCCAGGGATTCTTACCTCACCCCTGCGAGGTCTGAGGGATCCATTTAGTAGATAAGATTCTATAAGGGTCAGCAAGGTAAACCACCTTCCCTCAGGGCAGGTTTCTCCCTGCTGTGGGCTTCCAACCCCTAGGATTCCACCGCACGTTGTGAATTGTGGGGCTTGTGTTGAACTTACCCGGATAATAGGTTTCTTCTCTTTCTCTTTCTTTAATAATACTGAGAACTTCATTGTTTTGACGGTTATTCATTTACCTATCTGTTTATGGACCCGCAGTTCCGTTCTAGTGGCTATATCCCACACAAAGCCTATAAAGATGATTTTTTGGAAGGTTTTAACATCAGCCATTCTAGTATTTTCTTCCTCCTGCACAGTCATTTTGCTTTCCCTTTGTAATCTTTCACTCACACAGATCTTTTCCTTGCCCTCTGCTTTTTCCTTCCCTTCCCCCATCCCCAATATTGGAGACTGTTTACCTAGGGGAGTATAATCTAATCCACACAATTAAAGAGCACTTGAGTAGGGAATAAAATCTGAAATTAATTAATTTGCTGTTTTATTTAAACAATTTATCTTAACCACTTTCTGATTATGGGATTCTATTTAGACATCTGTTTAGAACTGCCTCCATTGTCTCTGAAATCAGTGAAACTTTTAAGGGCTGATATCAGCCTTTGACATTTCCAGTTAGGCTGGTGACATGGCACGTAAACAGTTGGCGAAATGAATTTCCCTTTGGGGCTAGAGCCAGAGCAAGAAACGTGAGTGATGATAACTTTGGTTACTCGGAACAACCTAACAGCGTATCTTGCAAAGACAGTTTTAAAGACCCCATTGGGATTTGTGTGATTGTAACAGCAGGGAAAATATACAGTAATCAGTTGAACTCAAGAATACCTCAAACCCTAGAGATGGGGCTGTGTTTGTTTGTTTGTGGTTCTTCTTTAGAGAGTTGGGAAATCAGACCTTCCAACCTGCCACAAGAGTTGCAATAATAACTGAACATAGGGGGTGCTTTACAGTTTAACAGGCGTTGATCTCCTGTGAACTTTCTGTACTATTCCTAGGTTTCCCCCTTTAAATGTCTTGGGGCCAAGCTTCTCAGTTTTTGAAAGCACATTTTAGGAAGCTTTCACAATGATTTTAATGTGGTGCACAGCAACCCAATGTTTTCTAAATCCCTTTCTCGCATATATTTGTGAAACAGGGCGAAGTCTAAAAATGGAGGAAGATCTTTAAGAGAAAAACTGGACAAAATAGGATTAAATCTGCCTGCAGGGAGACGTAAAGCTGCCAACGTTACCCTGCTCACATCACTAGTAGAGGGTAAGCGAATCCACTTGCTAACTAGAAGGAACTTCCTTCTTGGAAAATGGATAATATTTAGTGGCCAGATGTTTGGTTGTATTTTGTGTCAGTTGGGCAGTTTCATCTTTGCAGAGAATATAGCCAGATGTGAATGGAATTCTTTCATGGCAAAAAGAAACATTTGCATATACTCCTATACCTTCATCCTTCTGCCTTCTTTTCCTCTACCATAAAGTTACACCTCCCCAGCCTAATTCCGAGCTAAACAATGCACAAGTTTAAGAACTGCACATTCTCCAAGTTTCTCTCTCTTTTAAAGGGCTCAGCAGTAAATCACTTAAGTTATTCTGACATCTGCGTTTGAGAAATGCGTGACCATTACTTCCTGAATTAATTTGGGAATCTTTGACCTGCGTCCTGATTTAAGCCCATCCTGAAAGCTCAGGGTTATGTGCCCTTTCAGGTTTTTGTTTTCCAAACATATGCTCCCTTATCTCTTTAATTGTGCTTTTCTCTTGGAGAAGAAGAAAAGTGAGCAATTTTTGATTCTGGATTGTGTGGATATGGAAAGATAAAAGAAATATAAGCATTGCAAAAAGTTTCTCCTGGTAGCTTTAAACACACACACACCCTTCCAAATGCCTCAAAACAAAAAGCCAACCCTTATCCTCACTCCCTGCTCTAGATAACTGTCACCAGAAGCCACTCACATTCCTGCTGCCTCTAGATTAAGTTTTTCTGATACAAGATTGGCCTAGGTTTTGGTGTACTGGAATGAATCTATAGCTCTCCTGTGTTTTTCTTTGTGTCCTATTGTAAATGTCTCATGCTAACAGGGGAAAAAAAAGTTACTTTAATTACCAGAAACTAGCATGTATATTTAAAGAAGTCATTTTATTTTATTCACATCTTGTATATGAGGAGATATATTATAATTCAATTTTTCTAGCTTTGTAAATTATGTTTTAAAATGTTTAAAACCGTATATTTGAGGAAGAATCCTATGAATTCCTTTTGTTGATGATGTCAGAGATTGGTAGTAATATAACTTTAGGAAATCAGCAATTGTTCAGTGCCAGAAACTCAACTACAGTAGCATTACATTAAAAATCCTAACAGTCCATAGAGAACCCACTATTCATACTCCAAAAGAATTATAAGCCAAGAAAATGGTAGTGGTGGCTTAGGGTGTAGCGTGGAGTTCGTCTGGGTTTGGGGGTTGAGTTCTGTAGCAGGGAGGCAGTTTCTGGAGAACTGTTATTGTTTGTGATCCGCTCCATTTTATGGAAACAAGCTCTGCGGAGAGGGCTTTGATGCTCTAATTGGCGCATGCGTTCTTCCGGAGCTGGAGCTAATGGCAGGAAGCCCTGCAGTAAAAACCAACTGGTTCAGGAAATTAAAACCAAAGATTCGAAAATCAACAACACAGACAGACTCAGTGGAGTGACCCTCAAATCCTCTTGGTTAATCGGTTTGGATGAACAGATAATTTATGTGATCAAGTTAAAATGTAACCCCTCAGTTGTTCCCTTGCAGAAAAGCTCAAGGAGTAATTATGAATATCATTTGTGAATGTATTGATAGGTGTGAAGTTGGAATACAATAAGCATTTTAAAAGAGAATTTGGAGACATGTCATTTAGGGTGGGGGATGGGACTGGAGGTTGGTGGATGGGATTTACATTTTCAAGTCTTCTTGGCCCTCTAGGAGAAGTGGTCATTTTTCCTGATAAATGCATCCACCAGATCCTACAGAGAAGGAACTAAAATGCCTGAAATGAGAAAACAAGTAGTTTGTGTTTCCTGCAACAGCTGGGGTGAAGGGAATTAGGGAGTTGGTAGTGGGGAGGAAGTTGGGATCCCCACTCTTCATTCTCTCACACTGGCTCCCTCCTCTCCCCTCTTGCCAGGAGAAGCTGTCCACCTAGCCAGGGACTTTGGGTATGTGTGTGAAACCGAATTTCCTGCCAAAGCAGTAGCTGAATTTCTCAACCGACAACATTCCGATCCCAATGAGCAAGTGACAAGAAAAAACATGCTCCTGGCTACAAAGTAAGGCATTTACCTCTGCAGGGTCTCTGTGTCTGGTTGTCAGGAGAAACAAAAATCGTTTTTGCTCTTCCTTCTCCCTTGTTTTCCTTTGGTGTTAATCAGCTCTGTTGCAGTTATAACACTGTCTTATAAACCGTGGTCTATGTTAAGGAAGAAATACAGGTGGAATTTATAGGGTGCTCCCATCTTTTTCCTCTCATCTGTCCCATTTTCTCTTTTTTTTTTTTTTTAAATGAATGTATGTGGGAGTGGGTTGTAGGAGGGGTTTGATTGAAGTTGAGGGTGGATTTGTAACTATGTTGTTTCAGAAAGACCAGAATCAAATCCTCAAAGGTGTAACAGGCTTACCTATATCAGTTTTTGTCTCCTATCAATATGTTCTCCAAGGGCAAAGATTAAACAGTGGCCTGTAAAATGTGCAAGCCAGAAGCTGTCCTAGTTTCAACCTTAATCCGTTATTCCATTTCTTACCTTCCTTTCACAACCCCTTCTCGAAAGTGCCACACACACACACACACACAGAGAGAGAGAGACCCACACCCCACAGAAGTTTTAGCCCACAGGCGAGAAGTCAAATAGATTTCAAAATGGCCCAAGTTATATTCCCTTCGGTGCCTGGGCTGAATAGGCTTCTCCAGGTGGTGTGTGAAAAGAAAATGACTGTTTTGATATGTTTTCTGGAAATTAAAAGGCTTGTTTGGAAGCCCTTAATTATCAAAGTTGATGTCACAGGAGGGCATGGAAGCAGAGGGCAGAAGCTGAGGCCTTGGGTGGGACCCTGTTTCTGGCCTGGGGACATCAGCTGGCCTTGGAGAAGGGAGCCAGCCCTGGCTCCTCATTCATCCTCCTCCCCAGCCCCCCAGGCCAGGCTGCTGCTGCCCCTGGAAGGCCCCAGCTAGCCCTTGCTTCCCAGATTCAGGGGCAGAGCTTCCTGAGTTCAGGCCTCATCTACCTCTGTGAAATTTCAACTTTTGTCCTCTTCCCCAGGCTTCCTAAGCACACCCATCTTCACAGTTTCCCTGCAGTATTTTTTTGAGCTATGTGGGGAAAGAGGAGGAATGGGAAATTGAAATGTCTGTTTCTTCTTCCCAAACACTACTTTGAATTATCTCCAAGTAACAGGGTTTTTTTGTGTTGGCCTGTTTTGTTTTTTTGTTATTGTTTTTTAAAGGCAAAGTAATCCCAAGTAAAGTTTTGTCTTTCTATCCAAATTCACCTGAATTTGATTTGAAGGTGAATGAGTGGGAACTTCATTCTACAAACTGCTGCTGAGGTCTCTAGAGGAGCAGGGAAGAGGGTCTTTATGACATTTTGAATAGGAAGGCCGATGGCTGCAGCATAATGTTGGCAAGATGCTACTGTTTCTGACTTCCGGTCTGCCTGACTTCTTTCTTTCTCTTCCAATGTTTGCAGTGGTTTCCTATGTCTTGGATGTTTGGTGTGAGGGAGAAAGGTGAGACTAGAAGTTTAACATATCTGAGAGGAGAGAGAGAGAGAGTCATTTGTGAAGATAGGAAGGGCTTGCAGTCAAATAAAGAGAGATGGTTTCGTGGTCACTGAAAGGTGGCTGGGTCTCCCAACATGTGGCCACCCTGTCTGTCTCTGGGGCCTTGGGTCATGTC
Source organism: Papio anubis (assembly GCF_008728515.1). Lineage (NCBI taxonomy): Eukaryota > Metazoa > Chordata > Mammalia > Primates > Cercopithecidae > Papio > Papio anubis. Next base: position 10,353,330 of record NC_044981.1, on the reverse strand, counting down.
AGGTGCTGCCTGGATCCCGGCAGAGGTGGCTGCAGGGAGAGAGGTTTTCTCTTGGCTGCTGGTGCTGCCCAAAGTGGAGCCTTATGTCTCTCTCTCTGCTCCGCTTGTGCTGCAGACAGATATGCAAAGAGTTCACCGACCTGCTGGCTCAGGACCGATCTCCCCTGGGGAACTCACGGCCCAACCCCATCCTGGAACCCGGCATCCAGAGCTGCTTGACCCACTTCAACCTCATCTCCCACGGCTTCGGCAGCCCCGCGGTGTGTGCCGCGGTCACGGCCCTGCAGAACTATCTCACCGAGGCCCTCAAGGCCATGGACAAAATGTACCTCAGCAACAACCCCAACAGCCACACGGACAACAACGCCAAAAGCAGTGACAAAGAGGAGAAGCACAGAAAGTGAGGCCTCCTCCCGACCTGCCCCTCCCACGCCTCCCCAGTCCCCGCGCGCCCACCCACCGGCGGGTGACAGCTCCGGGATCAGCAACCCTTCCTGCTGCTGCTGCTACTGCTGCTGCTGCTGCCGCCGCCGCCGCCGCTGCCCTTGGGTCCCCCTCCGAGTCTCCGGAACTGCTCTCTCGACTGTCAGTGGGGTAGCCGCTCCGACTCTGCGCCCGCCTCGACTTCCCCACCCGCTCCCACACCCCTGTGCCCTCATGTGGAGCCTAAGAGAACAGAACAGGCCGTGAAGCCAGCAGAGAAAAGTTCTGCCGAGTTTGTGAACCCCCCTTTTTTTTTTAAACAAAACAACAAATCAACAACAGCAACAACAAAAATTTAAAACTTTTTTCTAAAAAAAAAGTAAAAATAAAAAAAATTATATGCGCTTCATGGGACTGAGTCACCACCTTCCCTTACATCAGTTCAGATTGTAGCCATACTTTTAAAAAAAAAAAAAAACCAAAAGGATGATGACAACATTTTTATCAGTATTGTGAATAAACTTGAACACAAATACACGAAGTTCCATGTCATGTCTTCAGTTGTAGAAGTTTTTCCTCTTTAAGGTAAAGCGACCAACTTGAAGTTTCTCTGGCAACACGATTCGCAGTTATATAAGGGAATCAGTGTTCACGTCTCTGTATATATTTATTTATGTGTAATTTAATGGGAATTGTAAATATGGTGAGTCTGTTTTAAGCCTTTTTTTTTTATTTATCTGATCTTGTTTACCTCTTGTTTAGTGGGTTTTGAATCTTCCCTATTAGTTCTTCATGTGGTTCATGGTACTGATTTAGAAATCCAATGTTTGGGGGATTTTGCTCTCTGGGATTCATGAATTTAGCCCTGTTGTAGCATGTTAAAGATGACAAACAGCTGGACAAATTTTTAAAAGGTAAAATAAAATTTTATCTGTAATTAGTATTATTACATTTAGCTTTTCATTGAATTGAAAGAAAAAAAGTGATATTGGACCCTGGAAAGATTTTTAAACTTGAGTGGTTTGATAACCCTTCTATGTATTGTAGGGAGAAAAAAAAAAGTTTATTTTATTCCACTGTCCTCACTTAAAGGCATCATTTGAGCAATAAATGAATATTGTCTTTAAACCAAGGGTTAGGGAATTTTCCTCTCTCTCTCTCTCTCTCTCGCTGTCTCTCTCTCCTCTCTCTTTTTGTTCAAAGAACTTCAAACATTTGGGACCACCTGGCATTCTGTATTTTCACTGGCCATATTGGAAGCAGTTCTAGTTGCATTGTATTGAGTTGTGCTGGCAGTAGTTTCCATGCCTGTCAATGTATCATAGTCCTTTGTTGCCCAGATAAATAAATATTTGATACGCTTTATGTCGATTTTTTTTTATTCAGTGGCTGTCTTTACCCAGGCGTATTTTTGTTCTTGGCAGTATTTTTTATTCAGTATGGTTACAGTAATTGAGTTTAACTCTCCCTTGGCAATTGCTCCTTGCAATAAGCAGCTGAACCCATTGTTTCCCTCAAGTATAATAAAAACTTACTTTCAACTTGGAGTTCAGAGCAGGGTATCATTTAGATATTCCACTGAGTCTGTATTCAGACAAATGACACAATAAAACCCAATGTATTCTTTTGGATAAAAGATTGTACTGCTAAAGGAATGACATACTGTCTTTTCCTTACTAGAAACATTAATTTTATTATTAAAAATAAAGTTTTATTTTATTTATGTTGATCCTTTAGGTTTTCATTTGTGTTTTGGAAACCAAAATACAAAATCTCCAGGACCAAATGTTAAGGATGACAAGGAAGATGGAGAAGAGAAGAACAGAAGAACCTTCCCCCCAGCAGGCGCCCCGCCTAACAGCGCCCCCCTTCCCCTCATAACTGCTTTGGAATTTGTCTCAGAGGATAACTGAGATTTAAATTGTTAGTTCATTAGCACAAAGGAAATACCGACTTCAACCTTCACTTGCTTGCTCAGGCTACTCGGTGGCTAAGACAGGGAAATGAGCTCAGACCAGCTCTAGTTTTCTGGTGGGAGAAAAGGAATAGTGGCAGAAATATACATGGAGCAGGGAAAGAGAGAGCAAATGGTCTCCCATTTATTTTCATATTTTATTTAGAGATGAATTTACTACTGTGCTGTTCTTCAGTAGCTCTCGAGGTAGAAAGGGGAGTGGGAAATGATGTTGATCCCTGGAATCTTTCCTGCTTGCCCCCTAAATGCCAGCCCACCCCTTCCTATCACCACAGGGCTCCTCTTAGGACCTTTTAGAAATACAAAACGTTCTCTGAGGTGGGGTGGGGAGGATGGGGGAGGGCTGTGAAGCCTGCCTCTCCAGACCTCTCCTATCTGTCTTCTACAATAAGAGGACTGTGTGCTGAGCTCTGAGAGAAGGAAGGACTTCCTGTGCATAAAGATGGCGAATCCAGAGCTTTTGTAAACTGATTTGGAAATTCTTTGCTTTGGAAGTGAAGAGGATTTTTAACAAGCAAAAGGAGGTGGTTAACTGGAAGGTTTCGAGGAAAGGTCACAGAACAAGTGTCTAGGTAGACACACTGGTGGAGATTTCACTTTTGTGCTGTGCTCTGACATTCCGAAGGACCAAGGAAGCAAAGCATTAGAGAGTGTCCATTTTGCAGCCTTTTGCTTTCTAATCTCCTTATGGAAGGCAGTGTAAAATCAATCTCGACAAACGAACGGGAGTTGGTGGAGTCTAAATTCTATTTTCCGAAGCCAGAGAATTCATAACAATGGTGGGTTTAAAAAAGAATTCAAATGGAAAGTGTATTCTCAGAACGCAATGCGGCAATTGTTTTTTAAAGCGGTTATTTATTATTTCCTAGAGAGACTGGTTAACTGTAACGTAGATGTAACAAAATAATGAGGCGAATGAACCCTAACTGTACATACTCTTGACAGAAATGAAATGCACACAGCATTGTAGCAGGTGAAGTGAAGCATTGTCTATCAGGGCTGTTTTTCTTGGCTGCATCTCAGATTGTGTGGGGGATCCTAACCTCAGGCACAATAGCATTCATAAACAGCCATACATTGCTGCTCTGTCTCCAACGACACATAAATACTCATTTTAAAACGAAAACAATCTTATTAAATACCATTCATTCATATCTGGATTTACAGATGCTTGTTATGTTGGAAAACCTGAACCCAATATAATCCTTGCATCCTGAGAAAGACAGAAAGGAAATAGTGGGTTAGAACATTACAAGGTCACAATAAACAGTGGTTTCCAAATGCAGAGAATTAGTTATTTTTATTCGGTAGTTGGACATTTTGAGGATCATGATATTGTCACCCTCTCTTTTTCTTTTTCTTTAAACAAAAAATTTAAAAGAAGTTATGTATATTTTTAAGAAATGGGAGGATTAGAGAGATTGTATTAAAAATAACTTTTATTGGGCTAACCAAAGGCTATGTGGATTTTGGCTTTCTCTGTGGTGACTGATGTATACTTTCTAAAACACATGGTGACTAGCTGACAGGACAGGTGTTTGTAAACTAACAACAGTGATATTTTTTGGACTAAACTAAATTAGGATACATAGTTGAATTCTAACGATGCTTGCCAGGATATGCTAATTACCGCACCCAATTTTTATGGAAACACAATGCTCCTTCGAGTTTGGTAGTCATCATTACCCCCTCTATTCTCTAACACCCTTTAAAAATTACAGTCCCATCCATTCCTCCCCAAAACCGAATATTAATATAATTTGCGTTCTTGATGGAACTACCATCAGGACTGCAATGCCCCGCAGCTGAAATAATATTTAAAATAGAAGGGATTTGACATTTGAGAAGTCAGTGGCTTGAAATACCCAGTTGTACTTAGCTAATTCAGTCCTTAACCTCTGGTTTCAAATAAATCAATTACAGTCGATTCCACTTCAGTTCAGAAGTGCACAGGGTTTTAGTTAATTGAATACATTTTATTCACTTGCTAGGAATATTCATTTATCAAAATTCCAAATTTAATGTACATTTCTTTACAACTCAGGTTATGTTAGACTGCACAATCAGATCAAATTTGCCCTGGTTTCCCCAAATCCTGCTTAACATATACATTTTACCACTCTCTGAAAGAGACAATGTCTCCCCATTCCTTTTGTCAGCCAAGAGTAAATTCACAATAATTCCATGTCAGGCAGGAGAGCTACTTTCCCCCACAAAGAAAAAAATCATCTGTGGTCATCAGCCTTGCGTTAAGTTTAAATAGGTTAGGAACAAAGCTGGATTAATTAAGTTTTTTAAAAGTGTAGACTTGAAATAAAAAAAAAAAATTATGCATGGTTTCCATTAGAGCTTAACTTTGCTGCAGCTGACAGGTATGACAGCATTTTGTGGTCTTAAAGCCACAGGCTCCTTTTCTTAACCCTCTTTCTTCCTCTGCCTCCCCCTTTGGCTTTTGGAGAAGTACTTGAATAAATACCCAATTGTTAACTGAAAGAGCAGTACAGTTAAATGTGCCCAAATGAAGTTGTGCTTTAAACAGATATTGATGTATGCAGTGTTTTATATTTATTGTTTGTAGCATCCTGCTGGCAGCAGTTTACTGTTTGGAAAGGAAAGGGGTTAATTAGCGTCATTATCAATCACTAATGCTTGCCTAACGTGTCCAAAGAATAATCAAGTTAGAGGACGGCATGAAGCCAACAGCTGCTTCATCCCAGTTACAGATCTCCTAAGCCACTCAGTTATAGGGTTGAGGGGTGGGGGGAGGTAGAGTTGGGAAGAATCCTCATTGCTTGGGTAAAAGGGCTGTAAAAATCGGGTCAACTCGCTAGAGATCTGAGAGGCAGAAAGTACAAAATAAATAACCAGTGTTTTCACTGTCTGCGTTACAGGTGCAGAGATGGCAGTAGTTCTGAGGCAAGAGTACTGAAATTTGCTCTTTGATTTACTTGATTATCCAAGTTGTGCATTTGAAGAAATGCATCCATGTTTCCCTATTGCTTAGTGCTATGGGGGAAAGAAATCTAAAAGTCAAACAGAGAAGAAAAAAATAAAACCCACGCATACCACAGACAATCCCAATTCAACTCCTAACATCACCTAACCACCCCATCCCAGAATGAAACCGTGGAGCACGACAGGTAACATCAGTTCTCACACCTCTGCATCCTCTTTTAGGATGCTCTGGGATATTTTTCCTTGTGAATTTCAGTGAATGATTCTTTTCTATATTAAACTTGGTTTACTACCTGAGTTGCACAGGTATGTCATCTCAGCTTCCTATTATTATTACTACTCCTCCCCACCCCCAAGACAGAGCCTTGCTCTGTCACCTAGGCTAGAGTGCAGTGGTGTGATCTTGGCTCACTGCAACCTCCCCCTCCCGGGTTCAAGCAATTCTCCTGCCTCAACCTCCTGAGTAGCTGGGATTACAGGCACACATCACCATGCTTGGCTACTTTGTGTATTCTTAGTAGAGATGAGATTTCACCATGTTGGGCAGGCTGGTTCGGAACTCCTGACCTGGTGATCCACCCACCTCGGCCTCCCAAAGTGCTGGGATTACAGATGTGAGCCACCACGCCCGGCCTATTACTGTCCTCCCTGTGACCCACCTCAGGTGGGAAACTGAAAAAGTTTGACACTGTTATGGGTTCCTTCTTTCAATGTCTTTAAAAACATTATTTGCCAGGTTAGCTGTGAGTTCAAACTGATGATCCCATTAATGATCAGAATTTGGTCAACTGTTTTTCTGAAGGCAAGGATGAACTTGTCTGAGTTGAAGTATTTATTCACAGTGAGCCCTTGTTTGATTGAACAAGACATTGATTTCTTTCTGCAAAACCAGTAGCCCAAACTCATCTTTGCCTTTATGGACACAGATGAGAAATATTCAGAATTACATTATGCACTGAGTCTTACCCTCAAAGAAGTAACTGGATGTTTCCCATGGAAAGCATGAGAGTGGAAAGAGAGAATGTTGGGATGGAAAACTAGATAATTCATGTATATGGGAAGTTCCTGTGTTTAAAAAATAAGGAAAGGAGGAAAGAAAAGTGATTTCAGGCTGAATTTGGGAGGCCTAAAACTAAACTTTGTTATTCATGTGTAAAATTTTCTTTCTCTCTCTCTCTTTTTTTTTTTTTTGAGACAGAGTCTCGCTATGTCTCCCAGACTGGAGTGCAGTGGTGCGATCTCGTCTCACTGCAAGCTCCACCTCCCGTGTTCAGGCCATTCTCCTGCCTCAGCCTCCCAAGTAGCTGGGACTACAGGCGTCCGCCACCACGCCCGGCTAATTTTTTGTATTTTTAGTAGAGAAGGGGTTTCACCTTGTTAGCCAGGATGGTCTTGATCTCCTGACCTCGTGATCCACCCGCCTCGGCCTCCCAAAGTGCTGGGATTACAGGGGTGAGCCACCACACCCGGCCTTCTTTTTCATCTTTGATGCCCGAAAAGGACAGTGCAGAACCAACTTAGTTTTCACAGAGATGTTTATTTCTTAACAAAAAAGCAATACTTAGTGTATTGCTGGAGAAGTCTGTAGAGAAGCAGTGGCCCAGGGAGATGGCCTCTCCACACTGGACACTTGCAACAGGGATCGCCCTTTTTCTCTCACCAAAAAAAAAAAAAAAAAAAAAAAAAAAAAAAAAAAAAAAAAAGGGTCTATAGGACTGTGAGGAAACTTCCTAGTCTTATTAATTGACTTTCCTTTAACGCCCACTTAAAGGGGTGGGAATATTTTCACCAGCAGGGCGGGAGCTTTAAAAAGTGACCCAACCCATGCTATGCTTTTGCTGCACGTGATTTTTCTATGGCAATACAATCACATCCTTTAAATTCCAATAACAAACCTAAACACACACCCTCAACTGAAGGTGGTCCACAGCCCGTGGATGAGCGATCGATCTTGGCGTGTCTATCATGACTCTCGAGTTTTACAAGTCAAAAAACCCAGGCCCTCCGGGTTTTTGTTTTGTTTTCTCCTGTTTTGTTTTTGGACTGGGAACAAATCTCTCCAAACTCTCTCTAGAGTTGGTCTCATCACCGTTTTAAAATCCAGCCTATCCTCAGGATATGGATATACACACACTTGTCGGGGGTGTGTGTGTGTGTGTGATCAAACTAAATTTAGTTAATATACCTTAAGATAATTTTTCCTCCTGGGGCACCGAGTTAGGGCTAGAATCACATTTCCTTTTGCTTTGTCAGCTACCAAATGCTATTTCAGGATTCCCCCCAGTCTTTTTGGAGTCCCCAAGACTGGGTTGCGCCTTTGTCCACAGCATGGAGTCAGTCCCCAGCGCCAGAGCTCAGCTCCGGTCTCCTGGACCCCTGCCTGGGAGGAGGCGGCGCGGTGCGCACCCCCTCACTGGGTCCCACCCGACCCACCCAGGACCCCACCCGCTGGCAGGGCGCTGCCCTAGCTGAATTCCCCGAAAAAATCCTCCCGCGCACCCCTTTGTATTAGGAGCTATTCGCTACTTGATTTTGACGGTCTGGCGTTGGGCGTGGGAGTAGGGGGATGGTAGAGGTTGGGTGGGACGGGAGGTTCGAGTCTTGCCTGGGCTTGGGCGGCGGGGAGAGGAAAGACTGGCAGGCGCTGGAAGGACAGCCAGGGAGGGAAATGCGGACGGCCTGGGCGGCGGCCACCGGCACTCGCGTCCAGGTTAGACCCAATTAAACTGCAGTAAAATCCCGAGAAAGAGGTTTGGGACTTGCTTGTGCCTCCCGTTTCCCTTAGCGCGCTTGCGGATGCAATGACCAAGAGCCGGGAGGCTCCAGGTCGGAGTTTTAAGGGCTTTTTTTTTTTTTTTTTTCCCACGGAAGGGCGCTTTAATTAATGACTGGAGGCAGGATCTGGGAAACTTTCTGGCCCCAAACTCCCAAAGCAGCGCGAAGTTTCAGCATCCCTCGCCCGGGTGTCTAAGCAGATAGAGAGCTGCGTGGGGCTCCGACTGCCGTAACCCGCACCCTTTCTCTCCCACGCGGCCTGTCCGAGCTTTCCAGCCTCGACCCATTTCATCAAATATCTCACTGTGGGACTCGTCTCCCGAGGCCTTTCCCGACCTGGACCCAAGGCATGGCTGGGAACCCGCGCCGCCCTCCCAGGGCTTCCTGCCCAGCGCAGCCTTGACCATTAGTTACTTCCATCTTTACAGTCATTAAAACCTTGTGTCATTGCAACAATTCGGTTGACCTTCCCATACGCGTTCGAGCTGGCATCCCGAACTGAACTACCTTGGTAGTGGGAAATTCCACAGGGGAGCATTTATTTGACCCCCTCTGGGTTTCCACACCCAAGCACGGACGCCCCCCTCGGGATCGCCGGAGAGGAGAGCCTGGAGGGCCGCTGCTGGGGGAATCCCTGGGCCATGTGCACCTCTGGGCACCTACTCCCCTCCTTGCCTGCTCCTCCCCCAGCCCTCTCTTCTCCTCTCCTCTTTGTAAAAATGCACTCCGACTTTTCCGGGGCGGGGGCGGGGAGGCTGGCGGGGTTGGGCTAGAAGGGGGGGCTTTGCAGATAGTTGATATTCCGGGTCCAGCCGCTCTCCGCGCTCCCATTCTCTAAGCTCAGCCGGGGGGAAGTGTCGCCCCGGGCCAAACATATGCTTCTTTCCAGCGCGCTAATCCACCTTCAGCGTGGAGGCATAATTGCTCGAGTGTCCATGGATTCTCGGCGCTTTGTCCCTCGCTGGCTCCCATCAGCCCTGGCACACGCCATTTCAATCAAATCTTTTCAGAAAACTGTCTCCTTTTATCAAGTCCCAGCCCCTGCGAACGACGGGAGCATTTAACAAAACACCCTCCGTGTTCCGCCCGCCTCCCTCGGCCCTGGCGGAGCAGAGAGCTGCGATTATTGCAACAACTTTTCACTGAGTTCAGTCTCCGAGAAAGGGGGTGAGGGGGATGCAGAGAGAGCGAGCCAACGCGAGCGCAAACGAACAACAAAAAAGCGACATCAGCACCCCATACCCCAAACGGGTCTTTTCTAAGCCATTTGTGTCAGGTGTATTGGAAAGAAAGGTCAAAGGTCACCCTCAAAGAGAAAACATGTTTCATCTGTTATTCTTTTTTCTTTGAAAAAACCACAGAAGTCGACTGCTTCTGTGGAGTGTTTGGGCAGTCCAGTGGGATAAAAAGACGGGCAGAAACAAGCTCTGTGAAATGGGCCTAGCACCCGGAAGGGTCCTGTCTAAAGGATACTATTGGTGGTCTTTGACTCAAAATGCTGTGATTAAAAAATCCCCAGCCCTGATTTCCATATACATATCCAATCTCTCTTTTCTTGCTGGTGACAGGCGTAAATAAAAGTTGAATCTGAAGATTTCTGCCTCGGTTAATGTGCAAGTCGCACACACTCCTGATTTGATATTTTGGCTGAATTCCTAGCTTCAGGAGAAAAAGCTTTTCATTGATGAGGAGAAAAAGAAAGGAGGAATGACAGTGAAAAGATGAATTCTCAAAAAGATCTTAGAAGCAGATAGAGAGGAAATATTTTTGACGCTGGAGGAAAAAAAAGTCAAATGCAAAAGACTGGGCATGAGGTTTGATTTTGTGTAGCAATTATTATGCAAATAACACACAAACAGAAGAGATTGTAGTTCCATTATGAGAACGCAGCCTTGCTGCTTGTTTATAAAATGAGAACGTCAGGGTAATACACAGTTTTCTTCAAATCCACAAATACTCCATATTGAGACTGATGTAAATGACTTACATAGTTCTTTTTGCAGCATTTTTTTCTTTTCCATGATGATCAAGGGGAGGAAGGCAATGTAAATGGACATGGTTCCTTGTTTTACAGTCTTATAGTGGGCCTTTATGGCATAAAGTTCCAAGTGGCTTCTTAGTGATTCCCCTCCCTCCTCATATGTCCAGGCTAAGGAAGACTGTGAAGGGCTTGAAAGTGATCAGTTGTTTCCTGCTCAAATGGACCCTTCAGTGCCAACCCTACCGGCCTTGGTCCACTTTCAGATTCAGATGAAATCATTGCGGTCTCCCAGATTAACTAAATGGATGAGCCAAATTCACTGTTAACGTTGACGCCCAGGTGTTCAAGTCAAACCTCCACAATCAGTTTTAACATGTGGTTGGCAACACGCTGCCTTAAGTCCTCTAAAGTGTTTAGGCTGTGGGATGAGAAGTGATAGGACTTTGAAGCAAAGGCTGTCCTGACTCATCCTGAAAACTGGAAAATGGGGTACATTTCATAGCTTAGTAGCTTCATGTCTTAAGAACGAGAAACCAGTTTGTTATGGTTATAAAACAGTGAAGGATGGATAACATCCTTCAAAACCCCAACCACAAGAATTGCCAAGAGAAAGAGAGATTTTTAAATTTTTATTAATTTGCTTCCATTATGATCATTTGTAATTACAGAACAAAAGAAAGACTCAGTAACACCAAGACCTCCTCAAGCCCTCATTTCCACATCCCTATAGTTACTTGGGGGTGAGGGTGGGAGTGGGCAATGGATTCAGAAGGAGACAGTAATCTCAAAAGGAAAAAAGAAGTTAGATACTAACCACCAGAATGGCAAGGGCTATGAGAACCCTCTGCTGGGGGAGACTATACTCAATAAACATAGTTGTTGCATATTCTGTTTCCTACCCCCACCCTCCATAGCCAGTTGAATGGAAGCACCCAAGATAATGGTTCCAAAAAGGGTAACTATTTCCATGGACTATCAGGGAGCACGAGAGTGTTGAGTCTTAACCTTGAGGATATTTCTTCAAGTCAGAATGGTCTTGGAGATTCCCATCAAGTTCAGAGACTGGGACACTGAGTGGGTTTCTCTTCTTGTGACATGAGATATAATCAGGTGGTTCCAGCTTCTTGGATCCGTGAGAACAAGGTGGGCTTGGGGGAGACCCATTATTAGGAGATAATGAGTTACAGGGAAACTCTAGCCAGTCATGGGACTGTACCTATTAAACCATAGGCTAAAGTTCTGATGAGAAACCTCTAAAATTAAACCAGCCTCATTATTAAATGAGACCATTCTTGGAAGGCTTTTTCTTTTCAAACATTCAAAGAGATCAAGGTACCTCCAAACCTCACCTCCACCACTGCTTTCCATCTCTGCGCTCTATAAGGTTCTGCAGCATCTTGCTAGTTTAGCTCAGGAAAGCCAGGGGGAGGGCTGGGAGGGAAGGCTGGAGTGGCACTCCCTTATACGCTCTGGGAAAGCCTATATTCCTCAGTGACATAGCTTAGAAGTGGGGAGAATCCACCTGCCTGTTCCTGCAGGGGCCTTTTGCAACTAACTTGATCAGGAGATTTGAAAGGAAGGCTGGTGCTAACTGAACAGGGAGGTACCTCGGAGTATCCTAGGACTGGAAAATCCCTTGCTATTCCCTCTAGTATAACTCCGAGCCCTTGGAAATTAGTGCCATATCAAGAGAATCAAGTCACTGGTCTGTGACTGGGATGCTGGACTCCTTAGGAAAACCATGTCAATTGGTGTTACTAAGTTTGAAGAAAGCGCCTCGAAGGAGAGGAATCTAGAAACAAGAGTTTAGAGAGCCCTCTTGAATTTCCCTCCTACCCATCATCTCCCCTTCTCCCCTTACCGAGCAGTTTGGCTGAACTTACTGTTTCTTTGTTTTTCCCTCTTTGCTGAGAAAACTTTAAGAACCTTCCACTCGGCTTAGATTTAACCACAACCTTTACTGAATCTGGCTTATGAAAACCAGACTTCTCTAAGAGACGGGTCTTCTGGCAGCAATTAGTCTGACTTTTCTTTAACAAAATTCTTTGTAATGCCATTGAGAAAACAGGTCGGTTGGTAGGAGTTTGTGGCAGGGAGTGCGTATGTGTGTGGGTGAGTACAGGAGGGAGTAGTTGGGGCAGGAGGATGATGTTACAGAGGGCCAATTTGTATGATTTGGTGGAAAAAAAGTCCCAGTGTTAACACATTAACTTTGGGAGCTGTGAAATATTTAATTAGTGCACGGGTTGGGATCCTATTAAAACTGGCTCTATTTCTGAAGGCTGCCCTGAAAATCTGCTTGTTCCTCTTCCTATGTGCAAAGTGTAAAACAGCATTGCCATCTCTCCTTGCCACGGAATTATTTCAAACAGTTTATTTACTACAGCAGTTTGTCTTTAAAAGCAGAGCTGCCTAGAACAAACAAAAGAAAGATCCAATGAGTGAATTTTCGAATGTAGAGGATTCCAGGGGTAGATATGAGGGAAGGGAGAGAGAACTTGGAGGAGTAAGGAAACAATACTCTGTCATCAGCCCAGAAGCAGCTTCTCAGTTTCTGACTCTTGGGGCAGCAGCATAGCCCTAGAGATGCCCTCCTCCTCCCCACATGTATTTAAAAATCCAACCCCACAACACACACACAACAAACAAGAGACCTATTCATTGAGTCTGCAAAGCCACCTTCTTCTCGTGGTTATGCAAATACTAAATTGAATCAACCCCAGCTATAACTGTTCAGTCCATTGCTGAAATGTGATAGAAAAAAAAGTTGAGTATTCCCAGGAAATTGATTCCAACAGTTCATTTTCAGTTGGTGTGGATGTCTGTGTGTCTGAAGGTGGAGACACAAACACATTTTGTTAAAGTTGAGGCTGCCATTCTGAAAAGCAGCCTACAATTTTAGATTCCCCCTCTGCCTTCTCTCCTGGGGAGATAAGAATTTGAGCCATTTGAGATGCAATGCAGCAAACTCTGGGCAGCCCATCCCTGGGGGAGAGGACTCCTCTCTGAACTCCCTCCTCCTCCTCCTGGTTTCCCTTCCTTGACAGGACCCGAGGTCCAATTGAATTGAGAGCCCACCCCAGGCGGGAAGACAGCCAGCTCCTGCATTCAATTCTGCCTGGAGGAAGGAAGGGGTGTTCAGGCGGCCGGCGACCCCGCTGGGAGCAAACACAGGCTCTCCTTCGCGTTCAGACCTGGGGCGCAGGGGCTTTCTTTAGGCTACGGAGAGAACTGGGTCTTGCTCTGGAAAACCAGGGGACACCCAGGGCGTTCCCTCTCTTCTCTAGGCCTCTTCGAGTAGCTGATTTAGCAAACGTGGACAGCCATGCCAGCAGTACCTCAGTTTCCCTAATGCGGAGACCAAGGCGGGAAGTTTTTGAGAAGACCTGGGACACGCTTGTTTCTCGGGAAATCAACGTGGGGACCGGCAGGAGGGAGATCAGTCTCTCCCCTGTAGTCCAAGGTGGTGTTTCCTGGCACGGGACCCTGGGCAGAGTCTCAGTAATCCAATCCCAGCCCAGAACAATCAGGGCAAGACGCGGCGCAAGCTCTCCGCCACCATCTCTATTTTACACATTGTCAAAAAAAAAAAAAAAAAAAAATCCAATCTTTCTGCACACCCAATACATCATTTCAATAAGAATGACTTCACTTTAATAAAGATTTAATACGTTAAATCTGTCTTTGTCGCTGATTGATGCTCCTTTGTCTTGAAAACGATTTGGGTTTTACTGATCAGGAATTCTGGGGGAAATGCTATAATTCAGAGTCGCGGGTTGCTATTATTGTTTGATAACACTTCCCGAAGAGGAAAACACCCCCATGTGCGCGCTAACACGCACACACGCTCACACGCTCAGAGGCCTGCTGGCTCCTTCTCCTTTGGCTCTCCGGCGTGGAAACCTAGCAAGCTTTCCTGAACTGCCCGGGACATGGGGGCCGGGGAGCGCGAGGACAGGAGGGGGCGCGGGTTGGGAGGGGTGGGATGTGGAGCCGAGCGTCTGTTGGAGAATCATTTGCCCTGAATCGCACATTTTCACGGCTTAAAAAGAAAAGGTAAAGCTAATGTCTGGCTCAATTAATAAACATGGTAATTTCACACCCGGAGAAGGACATAATTTCATCCGAGCGCTATCGGCGCCATCACAAAGGGTCAGGGCGCAGCTGCGGCGAACCCGGGTCATTACGGAGTCGCGGAGCGGCTCCAGCGCCCCGGCCCGGCGCGCGCCTCGAGGCGAGGAATGGCTGCGGGCGAGGCCGGGGCTTCCCCCGATAAAGGACTTACCCACCGTGCGGGAAATGGAGCCGCTTTCAGACGAGGAGTAATCAGCTCACAGACGTAGCGCCCGCCACGGCTCCCCCTCCTTCCCCCTTCCCTATTTACTTTTACAAATAAAAGATGAAACAAGCAAATACCCTCTCCTCATCATCTCAGTCTTTCTCGTCCCTTCTTACGTCTTTTCAAACAAAACCACGACCAAAACAATATGCAGACGCACACATACCTATTTTTATTTTTTAGAGGTGGTCTTTGATTCGCTGTCAATAGAAACCTATTGTATTTGTAAATTTCAGGACAGTTGTAGTTGATAAATTTCTGGTGTCAAGACTTGGGGCCAGGAGCTGGTAGACAAGATATTAGCTTCAATCTCATAATCTCTTAATCACATTACACTTTAAGTGAGAATGTGTAATTTCACCCATCAATGATTTATTTAAGCATTTGGAGCACAATTACTTGTCTCATACACAAATAGTGACTGGAGCATTGTTTGCTAGAAAGACACCCTGAGATTTGGGAAAGAGATCATATCTTTTCCGTTCCATACTTGCCCCACCTCGGAATCAAAATTCATCTGTAATCGAGACCCGCAGGGCCAGTCTCCTCAAAGGAAAGGGTCCCAAAGGCAAACCCACCCGAACCACAAGAGGGGCGCCCCTCCCCCATTCTCTAGGTTTAGATTTTTAAGCAGATCTTCAAAGCTAAAATAAATGCCCGTTAAATAGCCACATGCAAATAGAATAGAGCCGGGCAGCTAAACACACAAAGCCCATCTCACATAAAACAAAAGCATGATTGATGGCAACCCGGATGCTCGTGTGTTTAGAAAAAAAATTGTACTTGTCCAGTCTCCCAGTTGTCTAAATTATTGAAGAGCGATGTGCATATTTCAACGGGAGAAGGTGGCCGAGGTTAGGGACCCATGGTCAGCGCGAGGAACGCCACAGTGTGGTATATTTGGGCTGGGAAAGGCTCCTGTGCAAAGAATTTTAACACATTCTTCTCTGGGCTGCCGAGGAGGCCACGCTAACCTGACAGCTCTGGGGCAAATGGTTAGAGAAAATGGATCGCTTTCCTCGGTCCAGGATCCCCCACAGCCCCACCCCGTCCCGGCCCGGGGCAGCGGGTCCCTCGGTAAGGGTGACCGCGACGCCTCACATCCTGCCTAGGCTGCAGAGGGCGGCGGGCAGGGCCTGGGTGGTGCAGCCTCTGGGCGGGGCCTGCGCAGCAGCCGGTGCGGATTCCGCGGTGCCCAGCACAGGCGAGAACATCCACCCGCGACGTAACTGGGAGCCTGGGGAGCTGAGCTGAGTCCGGGGTCTGCTTCTTCAGCAGGGCCCAGGGTGCTCAGCGCCCGAGGGAGGCGTTCGGGGAGTCGGCCTTTGTTCTGGCACTTTCGGGGCCTAGGAGTTAGGCAACTCTGGGGAGGTGCGAGGGGACGCCCAGTTGGGCGGGGGAGGCCTGTACAGTAGGGGCCGCGCTCTGAGCCCGAGGCACGGCTGGGGGAGCAAGTGCAGGAAGCTGGCAGCTCTTGGGGATTTACTGAAGCAGAGTGTGGTAAAGTAAGTGGAAATGGAGGGAACTTTGCAGTATCTAACTTTAAATCTAAAAGGAAACATTTGAAAATAAACAATAATCTGTTCTCTCATTCTCTCTTCATGTTTGTCTTTTTCTCTGCGCTCTTCCTTGTCCCTCTAATTCCGTTTCTCTATTTTTGTCTATTCTCATCTCTCCAGCCCATCTCTCTCTGTGTATTTTTCTTCTCTCCCTCCCTTTCTCTGCCCCTCTCTCTCCCTTTATAAATATGCTAGAGAGGAAAACAACCTCGGCAATTCATGCTCGTAGCCACACGGAGAGTAATCTGTTCTGCGGGGATCAGGCGTGACCGCCTGTGATCCGCGAGGGAACCCCCGGCGCTCCCTTTCTTGCTGGGCTGCGGGGAAGAGACGCGTGGGCCCCTATATTGTCCTACGCGTGGGGAGAAGCCAGTGTTTCCCACGCATCAAATCCTAACTTCAAACTTGAATCCGTCTTGCTGCTCAAGAGTCAAGCTCCGTGGATTCATAATAGCAACGACAAAGAGTAATTACATATTAGAAAACAAAACAATAATTACACCACCAAGTTGACACACTAGTCAGAGAAGCACAGTCGCTTGGGTTGGAAACAGCAAAGCCCGCAGCGCCCGCGGCTGACTCAGCAAATCCCAAAAGCCCCCAGCCCACGTCCATGCCGGTCCAAGCTGGACAGCAGACGCGCCCCTGCCCCTGCCGCAGTCACCTGCTAACAGGCCTTAGAGGTCTCCCTTAATAAGATCTGATTTGGAAGCTGTCTGGCAGAAAAGCATGTCACAAGTACCAGAGAACAGGTTTCTTGGATAGATGTTTTGTTTTTTAATCAAAATGGACACACAGATTCTTGAGTTTGAATTCTTGTTTTATATATTCACATTTAGAATAGAAAAAGCTGGTCTTTGCATGTTAATTTCTCCCAGCACCTGTCACTCGGTTCCTGGTTACTTTATAGCGCCCTCAGGCAGGAGTCCTCGGGTTTCCTCTTTCTCCCCCTAAGAGTCAAGGCGGCAGGGGCGTTTTTTAACTTCCTGGGTGGGGGGGGGGGGGGGGGGGGGGAGGAGGTTAGAGGCTGGTGATTGGCCTGGGCTTGGGAACCAGGGAGAGGAGCGTGTCCCTAACCTAGGCCCCCCGCAATCGCTGCCACATTCCCAGTTGCTTTGGACCGGAGGTCGGGGAGGCTCCCTTTTCGGGCATTGTTCCCCCTGACCCCCTTGAGGGGCTCCAGCGCGTCCTCTGGGTCTTCCCGGGGCCCGGACCTGGACGGAGGATTCGAGATGGGGACCGCTGGGGAGTGTGTGGGGGCGGCACCCGTCCGGACTGCCGCAACTCGCTGCTTACTGAGGCAGACTCCGCTTGCCGTCCCGGTGTGAAAGCAACCACATTCTGTTTGGGCCAGGAGCCCGCGGCTGGAAGATGCAACTGAGCTGGAAACACCAGGCCTCCGTCTGGGAAAGACTGCGCCAGAGCCTCTATTCAGGCCTCTCCTCTCGCTTCCCCCAGGGTTGAAGCCCGCCTCAAAGGCAAGGGAGGTTGGGCGGAGGGCGTCAGTACGCTTGTGCCAAGGGGGCGTCGAAGGACAAGAGCTTGAGACCGTGCCTCGAAAGGCGCTAGCATGTCGCGCACCCTGGGCCTGGGAAAAATCCCAGAGCGTCCTCTTTGGCCCCAGATGGGAGGAGTGCTCGGGCCCGGGGACCTGCCGCAGGCTGCCCTCAGCTAGGCGATGCCATCCGCAGGCGGCGAGGTAGTCGGATTTGGCCAAGGAGGGGAAAGGCCGCAGCTACCCACGGTGGGCACCTGGGCCTTGGGGAGGGTGGAAAGTCGGCGGGTACAGCCCGGAAAGCGCGCGGGGGCCCAGCGCCCTCTAGGGCGCACAAGCCCCGCGCTGGATGGACGGCTCTCCTTTCATCCCCCAGGGCTCAGGGAAGGACAAAGGACCTATAAAAAAATCTAACAACAAAAAAATATCAGCTTGACCCCCAAAAGAACACTGTTTAATGAGGTGGAAAATTCTTCCACACAAATTGCTTTTTCTACTACTTTATGAGAGTTCATAAATGTTAATGAAATCCAGTTACCAAAAAGTAACATACATCATTGCAGCTGAAGGGAGGCAGAGGAAGGAAGGTGGTGGTTAACGTACAATCATAATTAAAATAACAGCAGCGGCAGCAACAATGCTGCCTATGGCTAATGTGGTTGGAGACTCAGTCCAGAGCTGCACCATTGTATCCGATCTGGGTTGGCCACTGGTGTTTCCCTGGACAGGAACAACAGTGGCAGCAATGGCACAACCACAAATGTAGAAGTGCAGGAGCCGGTGGGTCAGAGTGGAAATAAAATCACAAAACACTTCTGTTTCTTTTCTTTTGAAATAGAAAGCTTGTTACAGACTCAAACTTCTTCAAAATCTACGCAGAAAGAAGAGCCCAAGGCAATACCCAGGAGAAGTGGAGGGAAGAGGCAAGCTCATTGTCTTCCACACCTGCCCTACGTGTTTGCTTTTTCCTTCCTCTCTTCATATCAGAGGTACCCTCCTATAGCAGGTTATCTGGCTTTTTTTTTTTTTTTTTTTTTTTGAGACAGAGTTTCACTCTGTTGCCCAGGCTGGAGTGCAGGAGCATGATCTTGGCTCACCACAATCTCCACCTCCCAGGTTCCATCAATTCTCTGGCCTCAGCCTCCTGAGTAGCTGGGATTACAGGTGACTGCCACCACGCCCAGCTAATTTTTATATTTTTAGTAGAGATGGGGTTTCACCATGTTGGCGAGGCTGGTCTTGAACTCCTGACCTCAGGTGATTCACCTGCCTTGGCCTCCCTAAAGTACTGGGATTATAGGCATAAGCCACCACAGCTGGCCGCCTTCTGATATTTTTATGCCCAGCACCCAGCCCAGAGTTTGGCACATAGTAGGTTCTATATAGGTGTGTATTGAATAAGTGAAAGACTGAATGGCCCAACAGCAGAAAGTTAAATAACTCAATGACTAATCTCCTTGATAATCTCTGAAGATGAATTAAGATGCTCAAGCGCTGGGCCCGGTGTGGTGGCTCATGCCTGTAATCCCAGCACTTTGGGAGGCCTAGGTGGGTGGATCACGAGGTCAGGAGATGGAGACCATCCTGGCTAACATCGTGAAACTCCGTCTCTACTAAAAATACAAAAAATTAGCCGGGCGTGGTGGCGGGCGCCTGTAGTCCCAGCTACTGGGGAGGCTGAGGCAGGAGAATGGCGTGAACCCGGGAGGTGGAGCTTGCAGTGAGCTGAGATCGCACCACTGCACTCCAGCCTGGGCGATAGAATGAGACTCTGTCTAAAAAAAAAAAAAAAAGATGCTCAGGCACTCAATATTTTCAATATTCACCAAATATTTTCTGACAACATACTATGTGTCAGGAACTATTCCAGGCCCTGAGGATACAGTAAGCAAACAAAACAGAAACCCGTCTTCTTATGAAGCTAATATTTTGAATTGGCCTGTTTTGGCTGATGTATTATTTTACATGGCTGGACAAATGGCCTCCTGTCTAACTTTGGGAAAATAACTGTAACCCTCCAGATTCTTCTTTATGAAATGGAGTTGAGGAAAGGGGATGTGAAGTCTATTGATGAAAGTCATATAAAGAATATGGTTTTAAGGAATATGTCTTATATTTCCTTAATGGGATCATTTTTCTATGTCTTATTTGTTAGCAGTCAAAAATACTTTATTTATTTATTTATTTTTGTAAATAGCTAGGACAATTTGAATATTTTTCTGTTCCCTTTGAGAGTTGCTGGAATCGTATCATTTTAGCTTTGCACATATTGCTTAATATTTTATGTAATCTAAATACAAGTGCTTTTGTTTTTTTTGAGATGGAGTCTCCCTCTGTTGCCCAGGCTGGAGTGCGATGGCACGATCTCAGCTCACTGCAACCTCCGCCTCCAGGGTTCAAGAGATTCTCCTGCTTCAGCCTCCTGAGTAGCTGAGATTACAGGCAAACACCACCACGCCCGGCTACTTTTAGTATTTTTAGTAGAGACGGGGTTTCACCATGTTGGTCAGGCTGGTCTCGAACTCCTGACCTTAGGTGATCCACCAGCCTCGGCCTCCCAAAGTGCTGGGATTACAGGCGTGAGCCACCACGCCCGGCCACAAGTACTTTCTTAACAAAATAGGGAATAAAATAAATAAATACAAGTACTAATACTAATAACTATTTTTTTTTTTTTTTAGCCATTATCTTTTGTCAGTTACCGCGCTCAGTGCCACATAGGCTTTACCTCATTTAAATTCTCGGCAACCCTTTGAGATAGGTGCTGTTGTTCCTGTCTTTATTTTTTAAATAAGGGAAACAAGGCTGAGAGCAGGTAAGTGATGGGACTTAGGCCACCAGTGAGTAATCGGCAGTGCCTCATCTGGAACTCAGGAATCTGTTACACTAGAATGAAGAGACTACTATCCTAGGAGTTCCCATCATTTGCCCTCAGCTTTCTTGTCTATAACATGCAGTTAATACCCATCTAGTCTATATTGTTCACAGTGTGGTGAAGATAAAATTCCACCTATTTATGAAAACACTTCGTAAATGTTAGAATGCTCCATGAATATACTGTTGTTTCTGTTATTATTATTATTATATGCTGTTTCTTATCTATAATTGTTAGTAGCTACAGTAACCTACTCTGCAGCAGCAACCGCTGAAATTGATTGAACTTTGGCTGAGTGTTTTGGAATGTGAACGGTGATGGATCTGTTGAGAATGAGATAGAGACTCCTGGTTTAATGGAGGAACTACTGTTGGAGAAGATTTGGCTTCTTCTTTAGGGATATCCTTCCTCCTAATTGCAGGGTGCCCTGTTCTGCCTTGCCTGGGCCATTAGCCCTGCTCTTGGCCATCACTCTAGGCAGCCAGTCCAGGCACAACAGTGAGAAAGGTTAAGTGTTCGTTTTTGTAAGTCAACTTGCAATGCTGCTTTGAGACAACATAATTACCATTTCCTACACCCTATTGTATCTGGTAGAGAAATGGTCACAAAGACATCAAACAAACATCAAGTCTCTGTCACTGCCTCCTGCACCTGTTATCCTCCAAAAAGTGGGCAAGACTTTGTGGGTGTTTGGAAACCTAGTGCCTTTTCACAGTAGTCACTTGTCTGAGGCAACACCTGGAGATGCCTTTACTGTTTGAAGCTCGGGTCTGTTAGTCAAGGAATGAAGAGGCAGAGCTATTAAGAACATACTGGCTTCTGGATTGTGCCAATCAATCTTTATATTTCGTTTATTCATCTGTTCCTTCATTTATTCAACACTTTTGAGCTCTTTTCTAGGAAGTAAAAAAAATCCCATTGAGAATTTTATTGCCTGGTGAGAGGCAGATGAATACAAATACAATTACAGAACAGTGAAGTAAGTTCCAATAAAGATTTATACACAGAGTGGGGCTGGACTGGTTACTCATTTTAATATATGGAATTAGGCTACAACATGCATTCTCAACTGGGGTGATACTGTCTTCAAAGGGGCAAAAATTGGTTGCTAGGAGATGAAACAAATCTCAGATGTTACAATGGTCTGTGGTCCTTCAAACTAACCCTACCTGACAAAATGTAACTCCTTCATATTCAATTTATCTTGTTAGACTTTATATTGAGGGAGTGATAATAGTGAGAAATTGAGAACCACTGGACTAGGTAGGAGAACTTGACTCACTAACCCAGGCCGTGTGTTGAAGACTACTAGTTTAGGCCAGGCACGGTGGCTCACGCCTGTAATTCTAGCACTTTGGGAGGCCAAGGCGGGTGGATCACTTGAGGTCAGGGGCTCGAGACCAGCCTGGTTAACATGGTGAAACCTGGTCTCTACTAAAAACACAAAAATTAGACGGGCGTGGTTGTGTATGCCTGTAATCCTAGCTACCCAGGAGACTGAGGCAGGAGGATTGCTGGAACCAGGGAGGCAGAGGCTGCAGTAAGTTGAGATCTCATCACCTAGTTTAGCTATTGTGGCTGACTTGTCCAGTTGGTTAAAAAGCAGCAACTGGCCAGGTGCAGTGGGTCACGCCTGTAATCCCAGCACTTTGGGAGGCCAAGATGGGCGGGTCATGAGGTCAGGAGATCAAGACCATCCTGGCTAACGCGGTGAAACCCCATCTCTACTAAAAATACAAAAAGTTAGCCGGGCATGGTGGAGGGTGCCTGTAGTCCTAGCTACTTGGGAGGCTGAGGCAGGAGAATGGTGTGAACCCGGAAGGCGGAGGTTGCAGTGAGCCAAGATGGCGCTACTGCACTCCAGCCTGGGGGACAGAGCGAGACTCCATCTCAAAAAAAAAAAAAAGCGCAACTACCTTGGCTGCTTTGTCCAAAAATCTGTTATTATTTCACCAATTTAAAAAATCCCCCTTATTCATGGCTTGATGTAGGGAAACCCCTCATCCTGTACCTCATAAAATAGGGAATTGAATTCTCATATATTCCTTTAGTTCCCTCAGAAATTAGTTAACCCTGGAGGAGCAGAGAAAACCAACGTTTGGCCTCAGTTTCCCTGCTGCGAAACAAAGCTGCTAGATAAAACAACATCTCTAGAAGGGTGAGCTTTTGGACAGATGAATTTCCATATTATTAATTACAAGTTAATAATATGCTGATTTATTGTTGAATTTGCAATCATGTTTGCTTTTATTTATGTAGAGGTTAAGATATCAACTTTTAAAACACAGAGAAAGCAATAAAATCCCTTCACAAGGTTGTTCATAATTTATTATTTTGGTTTGCAGTTTTTATCCTTTGGACTAACTGTGATTACCACTTCTATATCTTGCCCAAAGCTTAACCTAAGAAACTGTTGAGTCCAAGATCTGAAAATTTAGAGACAGCTTTGGAAGGAATTTTTCACTATATAAAGACATTTAAACAGTAGAACATAAGATAAGTTGGAAAATGTACTAATAGACTCTAACAATTGAGAAAGCAGAAATGATCACAATTACTAAAGAAGTGAGTTAAGGAGGGGAGGAAAGGTGGCTTGAGGGAGAAAAGGGGATGAAAATGGTCACAGAAATAGCTTTACCTGAAATGGCCTCATTTACAAAGAATAGTAGAGCCCCCTTTTCCCCCTTCCAACACAATTTAAAAAATAAAAAGCCCTGCCACCCACAAAGACGTCCTGGGTAGTCCTAAGGAGCCAATGAACACATTTGGGTGTGCTAGCAGAAAATCTGGCTTCGGACTCATTGCCAACAAAGGGCAAAGCGCAGTCAGCTGGAGTTAGTGACTTCCCAAAACAGGGCTAAGGGGGCGGGGGTGGGAACCAAACCGCAGTACTTCTCAAATAGCATTTCAATCCATCTGGGGCAGAAGGCTCTGTCTGGGGCCATGGGTAGATATAAACCTTTATATATAAACCCTTCTTGTGTGAAGTAGCCGCTTGTCCAGTTACATACCATAGTCACATAGACAGGGACACAAAAGCCATTTGTTAATGCTTCAGACAAGGCTGTAGGGGAAGCATGAGAAGGGTGACCCACATTCCTGAGAGAATGTAACAAACAATTCTTCTCATTCACACCATATGAGTATTGACTGTTTTATTGTAGTCTTGTTATTGTGGTTGTTATTCCTTTAATGACACTATTTCCAAAAGTTTAAAAGTTGACTGCTAACATTTGCCTCGCTCTAAATCTTGGTGCTCAAGTTTTGGGGGGTGTGTGTGTGTGTGTGTGTGCGCGTGTAAAGAGGCAATTTTTGTTAAGAGGAAACTAGTTTTAACTCCCAAATATTTCTATCTTTTTATCTACAACATTAGATATGTTATTCATTCTTATTCAAGGAAATAACCCCCACTCTAAAGTAAAGATCGACATGCTTGGAGTTGGCTGTGGTTTTGTGGAAAGAGGAGTGGGTTTGGAGGCTGAGGAATTGGCAGTTTTGGGCTGTGGGTGAACCACTTACAATGGGATTTACTTCTATTTCCTCATCTGTAAAATTACCATTGTTTTATATATACACACACACACACACACACACACACACACACACACACACAGACCATAGGGATTTTGGGTGGATTAGGTGAAATAAACGCTACCATAAAACTGCAGAGTGCTTTGACAATGTAAAGTGGTTTTATAATCAGGCTGGGAATGAGCTAACACCAAGACTTTCCCTCTGAGAGCCTCATATCCAGGTATTCTTCACTCCGGTCCATTTGCCACACTGGGTTAATGCTGAGTATTTCATTGTAGCCTAGAATTATATTCCTAAACATGGGTCCACTTATATAAATTGCCTCCTCGAAAAACTGCCGCAGTCTTTCTTTTGTAAAAATTAACCTCCTCTTAGCCTGGCAGGTAAGCTCTTCCCCAATCATACCCTAAACTGCCCTTCTAGACTTTTCTTCCATTAAATGCCTGCGAACACCCTGTGCTTTGGCTGCTCCAGGCTTCCTGGTTTGCCTTGAATATGTCAGGAACTTACAGGACTCCTCCTGACCTTTGCTCAGCCTAGAATGCCACTCCTCTCACTCAGAAAGCAACAACAAAAAACTTTCCTACCCTCCAAATCCCAGTTTACGAATTCATCTCATGAAGCATCTCTAATCTCCCCAGTCAGAAGCAATTGTCTCTTCTCCTGACTTTTTATCGCATATTTCTTGTAACTTTATTTAACCCTGCTTTAACTCTGTTTAACCTCTGTGATCCTGGCATCATCATCATTATTTATCCAACATCCTTTATAATAAAGTTAATAAATGTAATGTTGTTCATGCTTCAGCTACAACGAGGCCCTGTTTAAGAAAGCATGGGGGAAATTCTCATTCTGTTTTCTGTTGGGTTAGTTGTTTATGTCTGTTTCCTTTACTGGGTGGGTTGACAAGTTTATTCAGGGTAGGGCCTATGTTTTATTTATATCTGTGTTCTTCATAGTGACTGGCAGGGGATCTTGCATCTGAAGTTACTAAAATAAAATTAAGTTAATCGGATACATTTTGTGAAGGTTTAGATCTCTTGGCTGGAAAAATGTTAAACAAGAGACAGTAATCAAAGGAGATTTGGAAATGGGTGCGTTTGGAGAGAAAAAATGTGTTCTTAAAAAGCAGTGAGACTAAATTTGGTTTCCTGATTTTTCAATTGAATAGATCTTTTTAAAGAAAACCAAGTGTTGAATTTCTCTGTCAGTGAAGACTTTGTGCTGAGTTCTACGTGGGTTTTCTGTGAGCAGAGAGTCCTCATCAGCCTTCCCACTTCCCTGAAACCCCCCAAAACTCTGAATTTTTGCCAGCAAACACATTAACTGTTTTTTCATTCTGACAAAACAAATCCTCCAGAATTTTGCAGTAGAAACATCAGCCACTTTGTGGATGATGGCTCTTTAGCCCTGAAATCTCCCATGGTTTTCTAAGTGAATGGGCGTCATCTGAATGAATGATGATGCCGTTAGGTTTTATTGAGTAATTAATAAATGCTGGGGAGGGGAATCCTGGGTAATACATATTTGCTTCTTCCTGTATTTACTGGAGAGAAACTAAACCCAAAATGAAGGATGCTTTGTGCCAGTTGTGTTAAAATGACCGTGTCAGTGGGATCCCACTATGACCGTCCTAAGGTAATAAAAATATCAAGGCTTGGGCCAAATGCGGTGGCTCACGCCTGTAATCCCCCAGCACTTTGGGAGGCTGAGGCAGGCGGATCACGAGGTCAGGAGATCAAGACCATCCTGGCCAATATGGTGAAACCTCGTCTCTATTAAAAATACAAAAAAAAAAAAAAATTAGCTGGGTGTGATGGTGTGTGCCTGTAATCCCAGCTACTTGGGAGGCAAGAGAATTGCTTGAACCCGGGAGGCAGAGGTTGTACCCCTGCACTCCAACCTGGCGACAGAGTGAGACTCCGCCTCAAAAAAAAAAAAAAAAAAAAGATCAGGGCTTGTGTAAACATGCATATACTTATCGTGTATATTTTTTACTTTTCTTTTGTATACTGAGAACGTGCTAAAAGTAAAGTCAACCCCAAAGAAAGCATACCCAAGTGCAGACAGAATTTTCCTACAATAAGATTTCAGAATACAGCCTAAACACAGAACATCCCTTTTCCAACCACGCACTAATTTGTGATGGCAGTCTTTTAAAATTGTAAGTGTTATGCATTTTTTTGCACATGGCATGAAAAAATAAAACATTGTAAAAGGAAACACTGCAAAAAATTTCCCTACCCTGTTTATTACAAGTTGGATGGTGTCTCCCCAAAAGATAGGTTGAAGTCCTAACCCCCAATGCCTCAGAATGCAGCCTGATTTGGAAATTGGGTTGTTGCAGATTGAATTAGTTAAGCTGGGGTCACACTTGAGTTGGGGGGTCCTTGGTGCAATACAACTAGTGTCCTTACAGGAAGGAAGAAGAAAAATTGGGCACAGACACAGACAGGGAGAACACCTGCAGTGTTCAAGTAGCCAGTAGAGTGATGCATCTGCAAGTCAAGGAACCCCAGTGACTGCCAGCACCCCCCACCCCCAGAGGTTAGGGAGAGGCAAGGAAGGATTCCACCCGTAGTTTTAGAGTGAGCATGGCACCTTGTTTTTGGTCTTGTAGTCTCTAGAACTGTAAAATAGTAATTCCTTTGTGTGTGTGTGTGCGTGTGTGTGTTTTGTTTAGAGACAGGGTCTTGCTCTGTTGCCCAGGTTGGAGTGCAGAGGTGGGATCATAACTCACTGCACTTCTATTTTTGAGACAGAGTTTCGCTTTTGTTGCCAAGGCTAGAATGCAATAGCACGATTTCGGCTCACTGCAACCACTGCCTCCCAGGTTCAAGTGATTATCCTGCCTCAGCCTCCCGAGTAGCTGGGATTATAGATGCCCACCACCACGCCCAGGTACTTTTTGTGTTTTTGGTAGAGACCAGGTTTCGCCATGTTGGCCAGGCTGGTCTTGAACTCCTAACCTCAGGTGATCCACCTACCGTGGCCTCCCAAAGTGCTGGGATTGCAGTCATGATTCCCCAGGCCCAATTTGAACTCCTGGCTGAAGCAGTCCTCCTGCCTCGGCCTCCCAAGTAGCTGGGACTACAGGTGCATGCCACCATGCCTAATTTTTCTATTTTTTAGTTTTGTAGAGATGGGGCCTTGTCATGTTGCCCAGGCTGGACTTGAACTCTTGGCCTCAAGTTAGCCTTTTGCCTTGGCCTTCCAAAGCACTGCAATTACAGGCATAAGCCACCACTGCCTCCAGCCTAAATTTCTGTTGTTTTTAGTCACGTGATTTGTGGCACTTGGTTATGGCAGCTGTAAGAAACAAATACATCATTTTTCTACCTTGTGGTGTCTTTGTTCAGAGGCAATCAATGTTAATACTTCTCATGGTCATATATATATTTTAAATTTAAAAATCAACCTGTTAGTTAGTTTAGTTTAGTTTTTTTTTTTTTGAGTCTCGCTCTGTCACCCAGGCTGGAGTGCAGTGGCTCGATCTCGGCTCACTGCAATCTCTGCCTCCTCGGTTCAAGCAATTCTCTTCCTCAGCCTCCCGAGTACCTGGGATTACAGGCACCCGCCACCACGCCTGGCTAGTTTTTTTGTATTTTTAGTAGAGACAGGGTTTCACCATCTTAGCCTGGCTGGTCTTAAACTCCTGACCTCATGATCTTCCTGCCTTGGTCTCCTAAAGTGCTGGGATTACAGGCATGAGCCACCGTGCCGGCCTAGATTTTTGAATAGATAATATATTCACATGGGTCAAAAATGAAAATATACAAAACATTATACAGTCAAAAGTCTCTCTTAGTCCATCATTTATCTGCCGATTTATTTATTTATAGAGACACAGTTTCGCTTTGTCTCCCAGGCTGGAGTGCAGTGGTGCAATTACAGCTCATTAAATCTCAGTTTCAAGTGATCCTCCTACCTCAGCCTCTGGAGTAGCTGGGACCACAGGCGTGTGCCACCATGCACAGCTAATTTTTGTATTTTTTCTAGATACAGGGTTTCACCATGGTGGCCAGGCTGGTCTCGAACTCCTGACTTCAAGCAATTCTCCTGCCTTGGCCTCCCAATGTGCTGGGATTACAGGCATCAGCCACCACGCCTGGCCTTACTGTAACTTTTTTACTACACAAACTAAAAAAGCTTTTTTAACCTTTTGGTCCCTTTGTAATAATACTTAGCTTAAAAAACATATTGTACAGCTGTACAGTATCCTTATTCTGTAAGCTTTTTTTATATTTTTATAATTACTTTTTTTTTAACCTTTTAAAACATTGTTAAAAACCTTGATACACAAACACACACATCCCAGGTCTACACAGGGTCAGGATCATCAATATCAGTATCTTCTGCCTCCACATCTTGCCCCACTGGAAGGTTTTCAGGGGAGCTGTCATCTTTTGTGGTAACAATCTCGTCTGGAATCCCTCCTGAAAGACCTGCCTGGGCTGTTCCACAGTTGCCTTTTAAAAATATAAGGAGAAAGGTACACTCTAAAATGACGATAAAAAGTATGGTACAGTAACTACATAAACCAGTAATATAGTCATTTATTATCACTATGGAGTGTTATGAGTCATACGTATAATTGTGTGTGCTCTACTTCCCTATGACTGGCAGTCAGGTAGGTTTGTTTACACCAGCATCACCACAAACACATGAGTAATGCATTGCACTAAGACATTGCAATGGCGGCAACGTCACCAGGCAATAGGAATTTTTCAGCTCCATTATAATCTTATGGGACCACCATGGTATACACAATCTGTCATTGACTGAGTGTCATTTTGTGTCACATGACTGTACATGTTACAGATTTTTATCTTCCTCTTCGTAATAGAAATCTATTATACACATTGTTCTTCACATAGTCTTTTTTTTTTTTTTTGAGTCTTTCTCTGTCACTCAGGCTGGAGTGCAGTGGCACAATTTCCGCTCCCTGCAACCTCCACCTCCCGGGTTCAAGCGATTCTCCTGCCTCAGCTTCCCGAATAACTGGGACTACAGGCACCCACCACCATGCCCAGCTAATTTTTGTATTTTTAGTAGAGATGGGGTTTCACCATGTTGGCCAGGATGGTCTTGATCTTTTGACCTCATGATCTGCCCGCCTCAGCCTCCCAAAGTGCTGGGATTACAAGCGTGAGCCACCGCACCCAGCCGCCTTGTCTTTTTTTTTTTTTTTTTCCTTATAGAAAAAGTATTTTTCCGTCATTTTCTGTTCAAAATTTCTCTAGCATGGAAACTGATGAATATAGTTTCTGCTTCATGGTTAATGAGAAAGGAAAGTGAGGCCTTCGTCAAGATCACCCTCCATCTCAGACTCAGAATTAGGCTTACTTTCTAGGTGTCTATACTTAGGGGTCATAAATTGTAGAAGAAATTCGTCAGCCAAGGCTGGGAATGCCTAGAGCACTGTTTCTTGTGTGGGAAGATTCATGGAAACAGATTGATGGAAACCAGGGTGGCCTGAGACTGAAGCTTCCAAGCCCAAGTAACCTCCTGGGGTTGGTGGAAAAGGGAAAAGGGAAAAGGGAAAAGGGTGAGTGTGAATGGGCTGGCCTTTTGTGTCTCCATGATACCGAGGAGTCTTTATGGTCCAGTGGGGTGCTCAGAGGGAGATGGACATCTTGATGTCTGATAACCATGCAATTCTGGTGGGCTAGAGGTTTTCTGATTTATGGAGGAATGGTTCAAGAGAGCATGAGGTTTAATTAAAAGCACTGGCTTTGAAGCTGGTTGTTTGGATTGGAATTCCTGTTAGCAGCTGGGTGACTTGCCCTTGGTACTAAACCTCTCTGTATTTCAGATTCATCATCTGCAAAACGAGGATTGTGATGAAGAGTGAAGGAAATCATTTGCTTGAGTGTGAACAGCCTGTCTGGCACTTTAATGTTACGATGGTGATGAGAAGAGGAAGGTGAGGCCGGAGATGATGGATTGAGGCCCTTGGCAGTGCTGCAGGATGAACTTAGAGAACCACTGCCTTAGGTTGGGCTAAGCAGGGATTTTGTTTTTTCTTCTTTTTCTGAATGGGTTAGCCTGACCTCCTTCAGCAGAGGCTGGTGGGAACTGGGGATGCGTAAGATGAAAATACACCGGCCGACGGGAATTTATGTTCATTTTGACCTCAATTAACTTATAAAACATATAAGAAATTATATGCAAATAAGTACCAATTATTTTCTGTCAGGATCTTGTGTCATTTTTTTTGCAGTCTTGGCATCTACATTATGCCGGGTCACTTGATCCTCAATGTCCCACGCTGGGCCATCACCCCCAATTCATTTTGTACCCACCAATTTCCTGACAGCATTGCCAGTTTCAGACTCTCTTTCTCTTTATTCTTTGTTCAGATCCTGACTGACCTTGTAAACTTTTTTATTGCCTAGAACTGGTGAGACAGCACTTCATAAATTAATAAAAATGTTGCCTTTTAATATATCAGCGAAATGACTGGAGAGCTGTTGAATTCGTAATATGTATTCTTAGAGATTTTCAAAGCATCTCCTAGGGTTTCAGTGCACAATCCCTATGAAAGCTAAATGTGATTGGAGTACAACCCCTCAAAAATCCTTACCTAACAGTTCTCCTTGGATCTCTATTAGGACAAGAGCTCTCCTCCAAATTCAGGTATTTGGAAAAATCAGCGTGAGCAAAGAACTCTAGAAGCACAAGCAACGTTTCATTTGTCTGCTCCTCCAACAACTGTTCACAGATATCTACTGTGTGCCAGGGGTCTCAACAATGAGCTATATGAAGAAAAAGCTACTGGCATCTCCGATAAATAGAATATATTAAAATAATATATTGTTAAACGAGCATACACTTATTTGAATCAGTGTTTTACGTTGTCAGTGTAGCATGCTTCTGTCCCATTCAAGGTCATAGTTATCAACACCACTGCTCCTAAGGCATGGAGAAATGGAGGCATTTTTATGTCAAATTCATCTTATGAGATGAGAGCATCTCTGAATTGGGTAGCAGAGACAACCTAAATAAAAGTTGAGCCAAGAAGCCTCTTTTCTGAATAAGAATGTTGAGCCTCCTCTTGGTCAATAATGTTGAATCAAGAAGAAACTGAGGCTGGCAGCAACCCTTAGCCAACTGATGAAGGCTGAGGGGGTCTCATGTACTTCCAGGGACAATCTACCTATAGGAAGTAAGTATTCCTGGGTAAGTCGCTCAGTGAAGTTGGTCTCAGCTAAAACTATATAATCATCCAGCTTGTAATTCTTCATCAATGCCACAAGGATAAAATGGATTTTCTTAAAAAACTTTTAAAAAGTCAAGATATTGATGTTGAAAAGATTCTTTAGGCTGGTAATCTTTTGTGAAAAGGAAATGAATGTAATCCTCTCTTCGACGTTCTTTTTTTTTTTTTTTTTTTTTTTTGAGACGGAGTCTCGCTCTGTCGCCCAGGCTGAAGTGCAGTGGCGCCATCTCGGCTCACTGCAAGCTCCGCCTCCCGGGTTCACGCCATTCTCCTGCCTCAGCCTCCCGAGTAGCTGGGACTACAGGCGCCCGCCACCTCGCCCGGCTAATTTTTTGTATCTTCTAGTAGAGACAGGGTTTCACTGTGTTAGCCAGGATGGTCTCGATCTCCTGACCTCATGATCCGCCCGCCTTGGCCTCCCGAAGTGCTGGGATTACAGGTGTGAGCCACTGTGCCCGGCCCCTCTTTGACATTCTTAGTGGGCCATTACTGACTTGCAATCTCATCTTCTTTTTCTTCTGTCCACAGGATTTTTTTTCTCCCTGTGTTGACTCTTCTAAAATTTTGCCAATGAATGATGTCAAATCAGCTGATCTAAAATGTTCAGAACGTCATCTTTGGTAAAAACCTGAACTACGTTTTGATCTGAGCTTGCAGAATCTCAAGTAATTTGCAGTACTCTTCAAAGGTTGCCACCTGACCTTCTGATGGAAATTTGTTGTCTTCTTGTTTCATCCTTGCAACTGACTTTCTTTTCTCTTTTTTTTTTTTTTTTTGAGACAGAGTTTCGCTCTTGTTGCCCAGGCTGGAGTGCAATGGCGCGATCTCAGCTCACCGCAGCCTCCGCCTCCGGGGTACAAGTGATTCTCCTGCCTCAGTCTCCTGAGTAGCTGGGATTACAGGCATGCACCACCACACCCAGCTAATTTTGTATTTTTAGTAGAGACAGGATTTCTCCATGTTGGTCAGGCTGGTATTGAACTCCTGACCTCAGGTGATGCACCTGCCTCAGCCTTCCAAAGTGCTGGGATTACAGGCATGAGCCACCGTACCTGGCCACGACTTTCTTTTTTTAAGCCACAAAGCAAATCTCAATGTTTTCCTTGTAAAGAATACTTTTGACCACAAATGTCGCTCTTTGGGGTATGACAGCAGTAACTACTTTGAAAAACCACCAAATACACTAGAAAGATGGTGGAGCAAGAGCAAAGAAAAATTCCTTTGGTTCCAGAAAATCTCCTGAAAAAGGGGAAGGCTTATTGAGCCCTCAAAGCCATTCAGGCAAATCAGGCACTTTTGGCAAAGGATGAGCAGAGGAAAGAAAAAGGGCTCAGGTTTAAGTGGCTGGAATTTTTTCTAGATGATTCCTGGTGGCAGAAACATGACAAGGTGCACCTCAGACAACTAGAAGTGAAACCTCATGCCTTGGAATTGCCAGATAAACATTCCTTGGCCTTGCCCTTCCTTCCTTTCTTCCTTCCTTCCTTTCCTCCCTCCTTCTCTCCCTCCCTTCTTCCTTCTTTCCTTCCCTCCCTTCCTTCCCTCCCTCCCTCCCTCCCTTCTTTCCCTCCCTCCCTCCCTTCTTTCTTTCTTTCTTCCTTCCTTCCTTCCTTCCTTCCTTCCCTCCCTCCCTCCCTCCCTCCTTCCTTCCTTCCTTCCTTCCGAGTCTCACTCTGTTGCCCAGGCTGGAGTGCAGTGGTGCGATCTCAGCTCATTGCAACCTCTGTCTCCTGGGTTCAGGCGATTCTCCTGCCTCAGCCTCCCCAGTAGCTGGGATTACAGGCACACACCACCACGCCTGGCTAATTTTTGTATTTTTAGTAGAGATGGGGTTTCGCCATGTTGGCCAGGCTGGTCTCAAACTCCCTATCTCAGGTGATCCTCCTGCCTTGGCCTCCCAAAGTGCTGAAATTACAGGCTCCTTGGCCTTTGTGGTACTCATTGAAAAGATTAATAGTGTGAGTTTACTGGTGCAGAGAACCATTGCAAGGCTTTGCCTGAAGAAAATTTTTAGTGATGTCTCTGTAAAAGTCACTCCCCATAACTTAAAAATGCTTCATATGTGACCTTATGTGACCCAGGGATTTCCACCTGGGAAGTTTGTCTGGGAACTCATTTTGAAATGTCGACAAGCCACAGTCGAAAATAAGACCATCCCTCTGACCGACAGCACAGTGATTGAGGAGTACCTGGGGAAGTTTGGTGTCATTTGCTTGGAAGACCTCATTCATGAAATTGCCCTCCCCGGAAGTATTTCCAGGAGATCTCATGGTCCTTGCACCCTTTCCACCTCTCAGTGGCCTGTCACACTGCCAAGAATAGAGTGGGCTTCCTCAGAGAGATGGGCTTACCTGGCTATCAGGGTGAATGCATCAATCAGCTCATCCACCAGCTGAACTAGAGCCAGAATATCTGAAAGCACAGTGCAGGGGAAGCATGTGTTTTTGTTTTTTTGGGAATTATTATGAAGTATCTTCGGAGAAGATTATTTCCTGTTTTACCTTCAAAAACAGAAAGGAAAATTCAAAGAAAAGACAGTAGGTTATGTTCATGGCAAGCACCTCTCATCACAGTCCAGTTCCAAGGAAAAATTCCAATATTTTCTACGTTGGCTGCCACCTCGTCTGAAATCAGCACATGCCATGGAGGAAGGAGTCCTGCTTTGTCGTATCTTCTATCTTAGGGTTTAATTGTTGCTGAATGAGTAACTCAAGCATTTGTACAGGCTCCCTAAGACTCCTGTAGCAATGGACCAAGCCCAGGGACATAATTGAATCTGGAGATTTCTGGGGCCTTGTTTTGAAAAGACTTGAAATACATGTAGGAAGAAAGGCACAAAAGTTCAGTTGTCTCTGCTGTGGAAAAAAAAAAAAAAAAAACCCACACCAGGTATGGGGGTTTTAGGATCTACCAATAACTCATTATCTTAAAGGTTAAGAGCCTTGATCTAAAAATCACTGGAAAAATGAGATCAAGGAACCAGTAAAATGGGCCAGATTCTTTCACTGTGAATATGAACTTTCAATGTCCCACTGAAACATGAGATATTTCCTGGCTCTTCCTCTTCAGGTTCTAAAAGATATAAAGTCGTTAGCCTGCAGAAGGTAATCTAAAAGCCTGAACCATTGAAGAATAGTCCTTGAAGTAGCCTCCTGCCTTAAAACACAGATCCCAGCTATCAATTAAGTCTTTATTCTGCACTTGAGCCTTCACTGGCAGAACTGTGTCACACTCTTGTAGGCACCTAATAGTCCCATAGATTTTTTTTTTTTTTTTTTAAATAAACATAGAAATTGACCTTTCTGGTCATAAAGCTTGAAACTTAATTTGTTTTATCTGAGTTCCTTTCTCAGGAAAGGATTCCCAGGCTTCTCAAAGAAAGTATCAAAGAATTGAAACTCACCAGATCACCACAATGAGATGCCAGACCCCTCATTTATCATGATTGCTTCTTTGCCCCTCCCTAGTTCTTGTTTTCTTACACATTGTAACATTTCTTCCCTCCTACATAAATCCCTAGTTTTAGTAGTTTTAGTTGGTCAAGGAAATGGGTTTGAGACAGTTCTCCCATCTCCTTGGCTGCAGCACCCAATTAAAGCTTTTTTCCTGGCAATACTAGCCTCTCCACCATTGGCTTTCTGTGCGGGGGAGCAATAGGGGTTTTGGTAACACGAAGAAGAAAACTTCCCAAGTGTATTGTTATAGGACTGAGTACCATGGGAGAAATGGAAATGATAGACATTATCCCTGGATGAATCAGAAATGACATGAATCACATCGCCAAGACCTGTTGGAGAAGTTTGGGATCATGACAGATGAACTACTCAGAGCCTTGGGAAACATAGATAGACGATGATGAGCCCAATTTATCCACCTCTGGCAGAGGTCGATGGGGTTGTTACAACTTGTGCTGACAAAGAGGAAAAGTCTCCCCTCATCCGCCCCTCGGTGATGGGATGAAATTATAAAAGCTGTTGTTTTACATGGGGATGTCTGTGTGGCGGAAGCATTGCAAACCCCCACAGCACGTCTGTTTGCTGTGCCTTTTCCTTTTCTCTTTGCTTGTGCAAACTGTGCTGGGGTTGTTTTGGTTTTTGTTTGTTTTTGTTGTTGTTGTTTTAGACAGAGTCTTGATCTGTCGCCCAGGCTGGAGTGCAGTGGCTCAATCTCGGCTCACTGCAACCTCCACCTCCCAGGTTCCAGTGATTCTCCTGCCTCAGCCTCCTGAGTAGCTGAGATTACAGGCGTACGCTGCCACGCCTAGCTAATTTTTTGTATTTCAGTAGAGACGGGGTTTCTCCGTGTTGCCCAAGCTGGTCACAAACTCCTGAGCTCAGGCAGTCCACCTGCCTCAGCCTCCCAAAGTGCTGGGATTACAGGCGTGACCCGGCTGCAAACTGCTCATTTTAAAAGATTCCTCCAAATCCATAATCTTGTCCATGAATACTCCAGTATCTGTTGATCTTTTCCTAGTTTGATTCTAGAACTAATGATCATGGTGCCCTTCACCATGGCTCTCTGTTTTATCATCTGTGTGTCCCATCTTTTCTAGCCGGTTTGCAGTTTCTACTGGTAGAAACTATATTTGAATTTAATTTTTGCTTGTTAGGTTTTCCTTTTAGGGCCTTTCCCATAGGATGAGTGAGTTAAAGAACTAATACATGCTTGATTTTTTCTATATGTCAGCCTTGGAAATTCTATTTTCCTGATGATTTGAGACCATCCCAACTTCCTCCCTTGAATGTTTTTTTGAGACTCTGTTAAAACAAAACAAAACTCATATCCCAGTTTTTGTTTTGTTTTGTTTTGAGACAGTCTTGATCTGACATCCAGGCTGGAGTGCAATGGAGCCAACTCAGCTCACTGCAACTTCCGCCTCCTGGGTTTATGCAATTCTTGTGCCTCAGCCTCCTGAGTAGCTGGGATTACAGGCACGTGCCACCATACTTGGCTAATTTTTTTTTTTAATTTTTAGTAGCGATAGGGTTTCACTATCTTGGACAAGCTGGTCTCAAACTCCTGGCTTCAAGCGATCCTCCCTCCTTGGCCTCCCAAAGTGCTGGGATTACAGACGTGAGTCATTGTGCATAGCCAAGTCCCAGCTTTTGATTCAGAAAACGTGATCATGGTGGCTTATCATAGCAATTCTCCAATATATCAATTTTTATCAAAGGATTGATTGCTGAACAATTTCCAAGTGAGTTTTAATGGCCCGTAGCTCCCCTCTTACAGGAGAGGCAAACACTGTGGTCCACACTGACCCTGGCTCTCCTAGTCAGCAAATTGTATTCTCATCATCATCTAGAAAGGTGAGAACCATGATAATTAGTTTCTAACAAGAAAAGCCTGAGGTCACCTCCCTTAAAAGAACGTGCTACTGTGTTGGTTTCTGTTGATCAGCAGGACATGCATTTTCAGTTGTTCCCAGGAATATTGTTGGGTTTTTTTTGCTGATGTGGTTTAACTTATGATCAATGACTCTTACGTCTCAAGGATGCAGCCAGAGTCTGGGGTCTGGAGCTTTGGGTGACCCCACCTTAGGGTGAGGCCCCTACTTCTCAACTGAGAATTTGACCTAATTTACACTGACCTTTGTATAAAGCAGAGGCTGCTGCTGGCTGCACAAGAGAATGTAGGAATAGGCCAATAAAGCATTTCTTCTTGGTTCAAACGTCTTGAATCCACCTGGCTGTGAAGGTAGACATGTGGATGAAGTTTTATACAATGGGTTTTAATCTTTTTTTTTTTTTTTTTTTTTTTTTTGAGACGGAGTCTGGCTCTGTCGCCCGGGCTGGAGTGCAGTGGCCGGATCTCAGCTCACTACAAGCTCCGCCTCCCGGGTTTACGCCATTCTCCTGCCTCAGCCTCCCGAGTAGCTGGGACTACAGGCGCCCGCCACCTTGCCCGGCTAGTTTTTTGTATTTTTTAGTAGAGACGGGGTTTCACCGTGTTAGCCAGGATGGTCT
This sequence comes from Papio anubis, assembly GCF_008728515.1. Lineage (NCBI taxonomy): Eukaryota > Metazoa > Chordata > Mammalia > Primates > Cercopithecidae > Papio > Papio anubis. The sequence goes on along the minus strand of NC_044981.1, from coordinate 10,316,231 downwards.
CGATCTTCTGACCTCGTGATCCGCCCGTCTTGGCCTCCCAAAGTGCTAGGATTACAGGCTTGAGCCACCGCGCCCGGCCGGGTTTTAATCTTGTACAAACCAGAATCCTTTTGAGAGTGAAAAGAGATACTAAAAACAATTTTAAAAAAAATTAATTGACCTACAATAGGAACAAGCTGGGACTATCCCAGGAAATATAACATTCGAAAGCTCCGAACCTTCTCTAAATAACAACTCACAGATGCATTTGCTCACAAAATTGTGCACATAAGTTTTGAGGTTTCATAGAAACCTCCTGAAACCAACTGAGGAATCCAACTGAACTGGCGAGAGGAACCAAAGACTAAAAATCCCTGATTTGAAAATTCTGTAATTTACTTTGTTCCAGAAATCTTGTTATCTGTAAACATTATAGCCTAGGCAACATAAGCTAGACTCTGTCTCTACAAAGAAATAAAAACACTGGCCGTGTGTGGTGGTGTGCACCTGCAGTCCCAGCTACTGAGGAGGCTGAGGAAGAAGGATTGCTTGAGCCTGGAGGTTGAGGCTGCAGTGAGCTCTGACAGTGCCTCTGCACTCCAGCCTGAGCGACAAAGCAAGACCCTGTCTCAAAACAGCAACAACAAAAACTTTTGTTCATCCTTTCCATGACTCAGCATTTATTTATACATTGATTGATTGGTTGATTGATTGATTGAGACACAGTCTCACTCTGTCGCCCAGGCTGGAGTGCAATGATGTGGTCAGACGTGAGTCATTGTGCATAGCCAAGTCCCAGTTTTTGATTCAGGAAACATGATCATGGTGGCTTATCATAGCATTTCTCCAATATATCAATTATAGCTCACTGCAGTGTGGAGTTGCTGGGTTCAAGCGATCCTCCTGCCTCACCCTCTCAAGCTGTTTTATTTATTTTTATTTTGTAGAGATGGGATTTCCCTATGCTATCTAGACTGGTCTCGAACTCCTGGGCTCAAGCACTCCTCCCGTCTCCAGCACTCCTCCTGTCTCCACCTCCCAAAGAGTTTGGATTACAGGTATGAGCCACCGTGCCTGGCCAACATACATTTATTGATCACCTGCTGCTTAAGCATTTTGCTGGATCATGGAAAGACAAGAATCATTAGAGTCCTTTCCCTTGAGGCACGATCCTTCTTGTTTGAAAGGCGGATAATTGCAATGCTTCACTAGGAGTATTAGTAAAGTACTGCCATGGCTTAAGGAAGAACATTCTTAATTGAATTTCTGGATTATCTTTTTGAGTCCATCTTATTTCTGGGGCTGGCAAAGGAGATGACACCTGAATTGAGTTTTGAAAGTTTAGAGATACGGGCCGGGCTCAGTGGCTCACGCCTGTAATCCCAGCACTTTGGGAGGCTGAGGCGGGCGGATCACCTGAAGTTGGGAGTTCAAGACCCACCTGACCAACATGGAGAAACCCATCTCTACTAAAAATACAAAATTAGCTGGGCATGGTAGCGCATGCCTGTAATCCCAGCTACTTGGGAGGTTGAGGCAGGAGAATCATTTGAATCTGGGAGGCAGTGGTTGCAGTGAGCCGAGATCGCGCCATTGCATTCCAGCCTAGGCAACAAGAGCGAAATTCTGTCTCAAAAAAAAAAAAAGTTTAGAGATATGTTGCTAGTGATAGAAGACTGATAAAAATGTCCAACAGGTGTGAAGCAACCAGTTCTTCGCATTTGTTCCAGATGCAGAAATGATAGTAAATCTCACAAGCTTGAAGACCAGTACCATTGCTAGGCAGCATAGGACAGGGGTCAAGAATGCAGTTTCTTTTTTCTTTTTTTTTTTTTTTTGAGACGGAGTCTTGCTCTGTCGCCGGGCTGGAGTGCAGTGGTGCGATCTTGGCTCTCTGCAACCTGTGCCTTTCAGGTTCAAGCCATTCTCCTGCCTCAGCTTCCCAAGTAGCTGGGACTACAGGCACCCGCCATCACACCCGGCTAATTTTTTGTATTTTTTCAGTAGAGATGGGGTTTCACCATGTTAGCCAGGATAGTCTCAATCTCCTGACCTCGTGATCAGCCGGCCTTGGCCTCCGAAAGTGCTGGGATTACAGGCGTGAGCCACCGCGCCCGGCCTGCCCAGCTAATTCTTGTATTTTTAGTACAATGGGATTTCACTATGTTGGCCAGGATGGTCTTGATCTCTTGATCTCATGATCCACCCGCCTCTGCCTCCCAAAGTGCTGGGATTATAGGCATGAGCCACCACGCCTGGCCAAAATTGCAGCTTCTTAATCCGGTGACCAGGTGTAATGGTTAGTTTTATGTGTCAACTTGGTGAGACCACAGTACCTAGTTATGTAATTAAACACTAGTTTAGATGTTGTTGTGAACGTATTTTATAGGTGTATTTAACATCTGCATCAGTTGACTTTAAGTAAAGCAGATTATCTTCCATACTCTGGGTTGGCCTCACCCACTCATTTGAAGGCCTTAAGAGCAGAAACTGGGGGTTCCTGGGAAAGAACATCTGAGCCTGGGCAACATAGTGAGACCCTGTCTCTACAAAAGTTAAAAGTGAAAAAATCACCCTGGTATGGTGGCATGCACCTGTAGTCCCAGCTACTCAGGAGGCTGAGGCAGGAGGGTTGCTTGAGCCCAGGAATTCGAGGCTACTGTGAGCTGTGATGGCACCACTGTACTCCAGCCTGGGAGACACAGTAAGACCAAAGGAAGGAAGGAAGGCAGGAGAGGGGGGAGGCAGGGAGGGAGGGAAGGAAGGAAGGAAGGAAAGAAGGAAGGAAGGAAGGAAGGAAAGGGAAGGGAGGGAGGGAAGAAAGAGAGAGAGAGAGAAGCTATAGGACTGTAGCATCAACTTCTGCCTGAATTTCTAGCTTGGTGAACTGTCTTACAAATTTCAGATTGTCAGCGTCTACAATAGCATGAGCCAATTTCTTAAAATACATCTATCTGTATCTGTTTTCTGTTGGCTCTGTTTCTCTGGAGAACCCTCTGCTACATCAGGGTTGGAGATTGTGTTTGGATCCTGGATCTCAGTTCTGATTTCTGTACTTCCTAGCTGCATGACTTTAGACAAATTACTTGATGTGCCAAAATATCAATCTCTTCACATGTAAAATGAGATAATAGTAATTCCCTTACAGGGTTGCTGAGAGGATCAAATGAGCTGATGCATTTAAAGTACTTAGCAAATTCCCTAGCCTGGGTTAAGGCTTCAGAAATGTTAGCTCCGATTCTATTTTTGGTTAAACTTTTTTTTGGCCTTATTTTAATTAATCAGAGGTGTGGAGATAATACAAAATTGTGCATCCTGAGAGCCTGAGTTGTTCGGGGGGGCAGAGTGTCCTGTTGTTTTTGGAAGTGCCTTTGACCCAGCATTTTCCGTCCGCCATATGAACAGCCACAAGATGGTTCTGCAGCTGCCACTTCACTAGCAAAGTGGGTCACCCCCAGGTGGGCTGAGGAAGTGATTCTGGGAAGCACAGTCTGGACACCGGGACTGGTCACTGGGGAGCAGCAGCTGTAGATAGATTGCTGCAGTGACCCACGGCTCAGGGGACACATTAGGATTCTGTTTGAACCCACACATTGTGTAACCCAGGAAGCGAGAAGTGGTGCCCCAAACAGCACTGGACTCAGAATACATCAAGGCTACTAACCATTGGCTGTCCCTTGATTGAAATGGACTGCTTTGCAGAGGTGCCCATCTAATATGTACTGTGTTGAGCCACTCAGTATTTGTGGTGGGTCTTCTTGCTGCATTTGTTTGTGCATATGCTTGAAATGTACAGAAGGGTCTGTATGGCATAAGTTTGCTGAATGGAAAGGCCCAGTGTCCAGCCTATGATATCAAGTGCTGTACCATTCCTGGTCATTGGAGAGGTCAATGCCCCTCAGGCAAATGGAGGGGCAGGCCCCAGGTGTACATTTATACAGAGTAGAGTGATTTGGTTGGAATGGAGCCTTCGTCAGAGAGGATAGCTAGAGAGGCAGTTCAATAATGCCCCTGCACATGTGCTGGCTAATTCGCATGGCTCTGGAAGGGGTGGCTGGTTGCTTTTGACAGTGGTGATATCTATTTAACGTTGCTCGAGTATAGGTCAGTGAGCTTGTTGTTACTTGGAAAGGGAACTAGTGAAACCACAGTTTTCAGTTTTGGATGATTAGTGGAAAATCCTTTTTTTTTTTTAATACAAAAAGTTGAAATAAGGTGACTAGGTATCTACTGGTTTTTTGTTTGTTTGTTTGTTTTTCTTTTTTTTTGTTTTTTTTTTTTTTTTTGAGACAGAGTCTTGCTCTGTCACCCAGGCTGGAGTACAGTGGCATGATCTCAACTCACTGCAACCTCTGCCTCCTAGGTTCAAGTGATCCTTTTGCCTCAACCTCCCAAGTAACTGAGACTACAGGCATGCACCACCACACCTGGCTAATTTTTGTATTTTTGTAGAAACGGAGTTTCATCATATTGGCCAGGCTGGTCTCAAACTCCTGACCTCAGGTGATCCTCCCGCCTCGGCCTCCCAAAGTGCTGGTATTATAGGCATGAACCACCGTGCCCAGACTAGGTATTTACTTGTATTCCAGCCCCCAACTCCCTCTGGCCTAGAGCCTGGCCTGGTACTGCTCCGAATCTGATTGTGATTGGTGGGATCCACTCCAGTCTGTATGGGCCCAGGGCCACACATCCTCCTGGGCAGACTGAACAAGCTTAAGATCAGTCTTGGGCCAACTGGCGATTTTAGGTCTGTGCATCAAACACTCCAGCTCTCCTACTATTTGAACACACAGTAGGATTGCACTTCTCAGCTCACTTGCAGTTAGAGAAGGCCACGTGATCAATTCTGGCCAATGAGACGGAATGGAAGTGACCTGAGTCACTTCTGAGCTGGATGGCTTAATTACCTCTGTGATACCCTCTGGTGTTCACTTTTCCTCTGGAATAGCCTACTGGCAATATTTAAGATGGTCACTTTTCCATTGGCCTGTGTTCCTAAGAGGTTACAATGAGAAGACCCCACCAGACGACCAGAAATGGACCAATGGCATGCATGCTCGAAGAATTAATCCTTTACTGAACCATCCATGGAGATTTTGGGGTTGTTCATCGTGCGGCATAACCCAGTCTGTCCTGACTGATCAGGAAACCTGATCGTTGAATGATCATAGAAGGTCATGTAATCGGCCGGGCTCGGTGGCTCAAGCCTGTAATCCCAGCACTTTGGGAGGCCGAGACGGGTGGATCATGACCAGGAGATCGAGACCATCCTGGCTAACGCGGTGAAACCCCGTCTCTACTAAAAAATAAAAAAAAAACTAGCCGGGCGAGGTGGCGGGCGTCTGTGGTCCCTGCTACTCGGGAGGCTGAGGCAGGAGAATGGTGTAAACCCGGGAGGCGGAGCTTGCAGTGAGCTGAGATCCGGCCACTGCACTCCAGCCCGGGCTACAGAGCGAGACTCTGTCTCAAAAAAAAAAAAAAAAAAAATGTCATGTAACCAAACTTGCATTTCTTAGTTGTATTTGCATCCTGAAAGTTAGTCTCACATTCCCCTAAAAATTGTTCGGTGGTCCTTTCATCTGGAGCTTCCTCAGAATATAACGATACAGACCCCTGATAGATCCCTTCATCTTCTAGAAGTGAATATTTGAGAACTTGTTTGGAATTTGGCCGGGGTCTAGAAGTGAGAAGGCAAAGTAATTTTCCAGTTACTAGTTATCAGAACTTGAAGGGATCCTTGCAGTTGATTGTCCAAAACTTTAATTTTACCAAGGAGAAAATCAAAACTCATAGAAACCAGGAGAGTAATTTAACCAAGGTCACAGCTTGCTAGTTGGTTATTAGTAGAGACAGGCCCAGGACTCAGGGCCATTGGTTACATTTTATTTTTCTGTGTAACGAAGGGACTATGTATAAAGGTCAAAAAGGAGTTTGCTGGCCTCATAGTCAGCTCTGCCCAATAGAACCATAATGTAAACTATCAATGAGCTATTTTTTGGTAGCTACAGAGGAAAGTATAAAGAAAAAGACGAAGTTAATTTTAATAATCTATGTTATTTAAACCAATATGTTAAAAATATTACCAAAGGGATGATTTTTAAAAAGAAAAACACTTAAAAAGCCAAAAATAGTATTACATTTTAACTTGTAATCAATGTAAGAATTGTTAATCAGATATTTCACTTTGTTGCACTAAGTCTTTCAAATCTGATGTGGTGAGTTTTTCTAAATTATTTTCTTTTTTTGAGACAAAGTCTCAGTCCGCTGCCCTGGCTGGAGTTCAGGGGCACCATCTCAGCTCACTGCAACCTCCCCGTCCTGGGTTCAACCGATTCTCCTGCCTCAGCCTCCCGAGTAGATGGGATTACAGGCACATACCACCACGCCCAGCTAATTTTTGTATTTTTAGTAGACACGAGGTTTCATCATGTTGGCCAGGCTGGTCTCAAACTCCTGACCTCAGGTGATCTGCCGCCTCGGCCTCCCAAAGTGCTGGGATTACAGGTGTGAGCCACTGCGCCCAGCCCTAATGTGTCTTTTACACTTAGAGCATATCTCATTTGGACTAGCCACATTTCAAATGCTCAACAGCCACATATGGCCAGTGCCTATCCTGTGGGACTGCATAGCTCTAAGTTCTCGGAGGGCAGGGGGATTTCAACTCAGTTACTTTTGTTAAATACCTGACTTTGTGTCACACATGATGTTTCTCATTATCTTCATGTGGATACCAGACACCATAATACCTGGCCCCTTGTCACTTCATAGGGATGTGAAGGCAATTAATGAGATCATGTCTGAATTCAGCAGAAGGTTCTGTCTAAATTCAAGGTGCTATTCTCTTGTATGCATCTGTGGGGAAGTCCCATGAGCACCCATGGGAACTATGCATGTTACTGTAATGGAAAAACAAATACTCCTCATCAGGCAAGGAAAAATACTAGGTTACTAACAGGGGCGCGCTCTTCTGTGTGGGTGGGGACTTTCTGCTGAGAGGTGACGGAGTTAGAAAGTCTTGTGCTGTCACATGGGTGAAGAGCCAGATCTCGGCAGGCTGCTGGGCAGGGGAGGTGGGAAAGGTAAACCAGTGCGCGGTGGAGGAGTGGGATGGTATAGACTATTGTGTTCAGACCTCACCGGTGCCCACTGTCTCCTCTTGTGGCAGGACACTAAAGGAACAATAGGCAGAATGCTGCTTTTCTAGTGTTCAGAATGGCTAGTTCAGGTTTACTTTTCTGGCTGAGTTTGGACAAGCTCCTGTTAGTCAAGCTGTGGGATGGAATTTCCGGGGACAGCAAAAGGTGCTATTTTCACTCTTGCAGGAACTCTCTCCAAATTGCAAAAAGTACAAGTTACCCCCACAAAATGCTGGGAATCATGCTTGTTACAGTCTTGCTTCAATCCTCTAGTGTATTTGGTAGGCATTTTAGAAGCCTTTAAAATAGTACTCTAAGGCCAGGTTCCATGGTGTGCCTGCAGTCCCAGCTACTAGGGAGCCTGAAGCAAGAGGATTGCTTAAGCCCAGGAGTTTGAGGCTGCAGTGAGCTATATTATACCTGTGAATAGTCAACACACTCAAGCCTGGGCAACGCAGGAAGATTGTCTCTCCACAAAAATTAAATTAAATTAAGTTATTTTAAATAGTGCTCTAAGCCATGGGTGGGCGTGGCTTGCCTTTTCAAGCTAGGCTCTATATTTATATAAATGAATTGAGCCACGCCTCAACACCCCACTATTCCCAATCAGCTTTTCAGAGTTATCACACAAGGGGCACACACACACACACACATATACACACACATTCTTTTTAGCCTTGGAGCACAGGTAAGGCTGGGGAAGAAAGATTTAGGGAAGTCTAACTGTGTATGATTTTTGCTCCTAATAGCTACTTTTAATTTAACACCTATTCTCTGCCAGACGCTTTGCATGTACTATTTCTCCTCCATATAACTGCCCTTAAAGGATATTATTATCTCTATTTTACAGATGAAAAGAACTGAGCTCCAGAGAACTTAAGTAACTTGTACAAGGAGATAAGAATATAATAATCTGAAACTTAGAAATAAGCAAAAAAAGAATGACTGCCAGCATGTCTTTTTAGTATCATCAGAAGCTCTACCTAACAGGCCATCCTACTTCCAAGGATTATTGAAATCTCTAGGGAGAGTACCTTTGAGTAATTATTTCTTATGATTAGGGCCTATACTCTGTGAAACTACAGAGTTCAAGTTTTAACTTCATAGATTGTTAAATTATAAACTATATTTCTCCCATAGGGATGCAAATTATTTCTTTCTGTTATAAAAAATAATCCCAAACGTCACAATTTTATTGACCAGTAACACAGTACCCAGTTTTATATCTAACAAACTCATTTCAACTTTTTTTTTCTGATAGGATAAATACCATTTCTCCTCCCCTCCCCTCCCCTCCCGTCCCCTCCCTCCCTCCCTCCCTCCCTCCTTCCTTCCTTCCTTCTTTCCTTCCTTCCTTCCTTCCTTCCTTCTTTTTTTCCTTTTTTTTCTGGAGTCTCACTCTATCGCCCAGGCTGGAATGCAACGTCAACATCAGAGCTCGCTGTAGCCTCAATCTCCAGGCTCAAGTGATCCTCCTGTCTCAGCCTCTGTAAGTAACTGGGACCACAGGCACATGCCGCCATGCTCATGCCACTATGCACAACTAGTGGAAACAAAATTTGTAGAGAGGGGCCTTCCTAAGTTGCCTAGGCTGGTCTCAAACTCCTTCTCAAAAGTGATTCTCCCACCTTGGCCTCCCAAAGTGCTATGTGAGCCACCGTGCCCAGCCAATAAATGCCCATTTCTTTTCTTTTTCTTTTTTTGGAGATGGAGTCTAGCTCTGTCACCCAGGCTGGAGTGCAGTGGCATGATCTTGGCTCACTGCACCCTCCATCTCCCGAGTTCAAGCGATTCTCCTGCCTCAGCCTCCTGAGTAGCTGAGATTACAGGCTCCTGCCACCAGGCCTGGCTAATTTTTGTATTTTTAGTAGAGATGGGGTTTCACTTTGTTGGCCAGGCTGATCTCAAACTCCTGACCTCGTGACCCGCCTGTCTTGGCCTCCCAAAGTGCTGGGATTACAAGTGTGAGCCACTGTGCCTGGCTGGCCCCTTTTCAAATGCTCTTAGAATCACCTTTGCCATCTTATTTGTTCCCTCATTAATAGTTAAACAAATATTTTACATGTACTCATTATATGTTCATATGAGGGTCAACATAATATTATGAAGGGTTGAGGTTTTACTCTACCTGTAAGTTAACAAGTTAACCTGTCATGATTCAATGGATGCTGGCAGAAGACGTGAAACCCCTGGGTCAGAGACAAATGACTTTATGATGAATGGTACAGCAAGCAGCATGGGCACCACTGTATTTGTGCCAGTTTGCCTTTCCTCTGCAAGTCCCATAAGGGTGATGTGGACAGACCTAAGTAGATGCCTATATATTCAGTGTGTCACATTATACTAAACTTAAGGAACTTGAATCTTTTATAATGCTTAGTAAGTCTGGATTCCCGTTTTCTCCAGAGTGAGACACTATCTCTACCTTCTAAGGTGATTTGTTATGTAAACATCCTTGTAAGGGCAGCTTGGAACAAAGTACCTTGCTTGTAAGATATTTAGAAACTTAAGAGACCAATGGAGAATTGTCTCCCAACAGTCAATTTTAAAAAATTATACCCTGGCCAGGGTGTAACAGCTGTAAATGACCACGCCTGGATTCTTCCTGGCTGCAATGTCTGGGCTGTTTCCACCATACTAAGAAAAGCCAAGTCCCACTGTATGTGACCAACAAAAGAATCCCCCACTACTATTAGCTCTTTGTATCTTTTCCAACGTAGGATGGAAGTGGCCTTGGTTTGAAAAAGATACATCAAAGCACAAAAGAGATGGTAATTAATCATTTTATTACCAAAGCCCTACATGTCTTGAGATGCTTAAAATACTTATTGTGATAGAATTTTAAGAGAACCTTAAAACTACAAAAACTTTAAGGCAATTAAAACACTAGTCTGTGAGCAATTTAAGAGCAGGAACCACGTTTTATTTGCTTTTTTAATCATCGGAACCTAACCTAGTGTCTGGTACCTAGTAGGTGTTCACCAAAATTTTTGTCAAATTAGTGAATAAATAAATTAAGAGGGAGGAACACTCCTTTTTACCTCTTTCTTATCCTGTTTCTCTTTGGTCCTTTCCTTTCCTAGCAAACAAAGCAGGTATCTGTTGAACTCATTTATGCCCTTTGCTTCAGCTGCTTGTTCCAATAACTTATTCCATATGTTTATTTCCTTTAGTGTGAAAAGATTTGGCTCAAGTTTTCTTTTTTATTTATAGTTTCCTGAGTTTTCAGTCCTGTCTCTGCTCGCCTGTTCCCTTTCCCATATACACACACCCGGGAGTGTGAAGGAGCAAGTGCCGACAGCTACAACCGCGTTTCACAGGTTCTTGAAAGGGTTGCTGTTGTTTCTGGACAGTCATCCTGAGCTGCTGTCCCCAGGCCAGCGAGGCCGACTGCTTAGCCTGCAGCCTGGGCCGCACTCCTGAGACACTCTGCCCCCATCCGACTGGCCACATGCCCTCTCGCTCCTCAGGTGAGTGCAGCCCATATGGTGACAGAGCAAAATGGGGACAGACCCACTGAGCTCCCACAGGAGCCTAGAAGTACTTGACAAAAGGCCGAGCTTGGAAGGGCACGGTGAGTCAATCTGCTGGCCCAAAGGAAAACCAGAGATTAGAGATCTATGCTTAATTAATAAGGGGTGAGGAAGCCATTTCCAGACTCACCCTATAGTTTCAGAAGCAAATTATGAATTATTGCCTCGAGAGACAGGCTTTAGAGTGTAAAGTCCATTTTCATGTCAGTTGAGGAGCCTAAACAAATGTTCAATGGCACAGTTTCTCTTTTTCTTTATTTCCTTTTTTTTTTTTTTTTGAGACAAGATCTCATTCTGTTGTCCAGGCTGGAGTCCAGCGATGCAATCATGGCTCATTGCAACCTTGAACTCCCAGGCTCGAGCCATCCTTCCACCTCAGCCTCCCAAGTAGTTGGAACTATAAGCATGCACCATCACGACTGGCTAATTTTTAAATTTTTTGTAGAGAGGGGTCTCCCTATGTTGTGTAGGCTGGTCTCGAACTCCTAGCCTCAAGCAATCTTCCACCGTGGCCTGGGATTACAGGCATGAGTCACTGTGCCCAGCCTAATGGCACATTTTCTGATTGGACATTAGAATGCCCAAGGGTCGAGCCTAGCAGTGTGCTCCTTCTGGGTGGTTTAGGGGAGGCAGATGCTCTGTGGCTTCAGGGATGCGTAGCACACTTAAGAGCCACAGAGTTACCCTTTCCCAGTACCCCACTGAGGCTACATGTAAAGTGCCTTAGTCTGGGGTCATCTTGTTTTCTCTCTCTCGCTCTCTCTCTTTTTTTTTGTTAATCCCCATTTAGCTCCAAGCAAAACAAGGAACTGGCCTTTCTTTTGCTTATGGAAGGGTGGATAATGACTTGCATATTCCGGGAGAGCTCACCACCTTGATAGCTGCATTTCATCTGGGCTTCCCAAAGGAGGGGAGGACGAGGAAGAGGTTTTGGCAGGTTTTGTTCAGTTCGGGCTGGGCAGCAGCGAAGCAGGCTGCCTGTCAAGTCCTGAGTTGTCCAAGCTGCAGAAGGAATTCTGCTTGATATAGGAGGCTGGACTAGATTATGTCTAAAGTCTTTTCTGAACGCACGGCTGAGGGTTTCCCCACATTCAGCTTTCTTACAGGAGGGCAGTATGGTGTGTCGATCAAAAGCAGAGGCTGAAACAAATCAGTCCAGATTTCAACTCTGCTACTTACAGCCTGTGCTGTGTAGCCTTAGGCAAAAGTCTGTGCCTTCGTTTTTTTCATCTGTGAAATAGGCACAATGGCAGCAGAAGCTATTTCATGAGAGCTATGCTGCCTCATCTCAGGGAGCTGGTGTAAAAAAAGTGGATTAGGCTAGGCTCTGTGGCTCACGCCTGTAATCCCTGCACTTTGGGAAGCTGAGGTGGTTGGATGACTTGGATGAATTCAAGACCAGCCTGGGCAACATAGTGAAACCCCATCTCTACTAACAGTACAAAAAATTAGACCGGTGTGGTGGTGTGCACCTGTAATCCCAGCTACTCAGGAGGCTGAGGTGAGAAGATGCTTGAGTCTGGGAGGTGGAGTTTGCAGTAAACTGAGATCGAGCCACTACATTCCAGCCTGGGTGACAGAATGAGACCTTGTCTCGAAAGAAAGAAAGAAAGAGAGAGAGAGAGAGAGGAAAAGGAGGAGGAGGAGGAGGAGGAGGAGGAGGAGGAGGAGAAGGAGAAGAAGGAGAAGAAGGAGAAGAAGGAGAAGAAGGAGAAGAAGAGGAAGAAGGAGAAGAAGGAGTAAGAGGAGGAGGAGGAGGAGGAGGAGGGAAGGAAGGAAGGAAGGAAGTTAATCCACAGAGTGTGTAGAACGATACCTGGTCCAGAGTCTGAGATTGATAAAGAATCACTATTATTAACTGTTCTAAACACAAGGGTGCTGGACACGGTGGCTCACGCCTGTAATCCCAACACTTTGGGAGGCTGAGGCAGGCGGATCACCTGAGGTCAGGAGTTTGAGACCAGCCTGGCCAGCATGGTGAAATCTTGTCTCTACTAAAAATACAAAAACTGGCCTGGTGTGGTGGCAGGCCCCTGTAATCCCAGTTACTTGGGAGGCTAAGACAGGAGAATCACTTGAACCCTAGAGGCAGAGGTTGCAGGGAGCCGAGATTGTGCCATTGCGCTCCAGCCTGGGCGACAAGAGTGAAACTCCATCTCAACAACAACAACAACAACAAATGAACAAACAAAAAGGTTCTGAGTTCCCATCTTCCTTGTGATAAGTGGTGGGGTGCTTTCTGTCTTTTCTCATAACACATCCCCCATGCCAGATTCCTGGGAACTGAGCAGAGCAGCTGGGCAGAGGAGGGAGAAGCAGAGATGTGATGTGACAGCAGGAAGGTGGGAAAGAATCAGCTCTATCCTCCTACACAGTGCAAGTCACAGCTGCAACCATCCTTCTCGTTTGCGGTGGCAAAGGAGGAAGAGGCGCTGCGATGGCAAATAGGAAGGCCACCATCAGTCATTGTTGTCATTGTCACCATCGCCTTGCAGATCAGCCACAATACTGCCTGCACGGAGCAGGCACTCAAGAAATGCCATTCCCTCCCCTGGGCTGATCTCTCCCTGATCTCTGCTTTTCAGTCGTTTCCCTTTTACCTGTTCCGGGGCTGCTATTCCAAAAGCTCTCCAATGCCCTCCCTCCACTCTTGGCCTCACTCTTCACAGGTTATGTCACCTCCCTAGGTACAGAGGCCATAGAGACCTCTGAGAGAACCACTCAATGTCCCACTTTCTTTTTCTTTCTTTCTTTCTTTTCTTTTCTTTTCTTTTCTTTTTTCTTTTTTTTTTTGAGATGGAGCCTCGCTCTGTTGCCCAGGCTGGAGTACAGTGGTGTGATCTCAGCTCACTGCAACCTCTGCCTTATGGGTTCCAGCGATTCTCCTGTCTCAGTCTCCTGAGTAGCTGGGATTACAGGCATACACCACCACGCCCAGCTAATTTTTGTATTTTTAGTAAAGACGGGGTTTCACCTTGTTGGCCAGGCTGATCTCAAACTCCCGGCCTCTGTGATCCGCCTGCCTTGGCCTCCCAAAGTGCTGGGATTACAGGTGTGAGCCACCTCACCTGGCCACTGTCCCTACTTTCAAACCTGGTTTTCCCTTGCTGTAACTCGTTAATCCATGTGCCTGAGAAAATAGCAGGTCCCCTCCTCTCTGAGGCTAAACTTTGTGCTACCTGGGCACGACACATGAATCCCTTCTGTTTCATTTGCCACAGTCACTCCCTCCTATGCTAACAGTGAGAGCCCTCTTTTCTGAATATTCTGTTGTTTCCTCTCCTTTAGCTCCCTCCTTGGAGCTGACAAACATGCCCATGTCTCCTTAAACCTAAAATCATCTACATCCCTGTCCTGTCCTATCTCAAGATGCTACTCTGTCTCCTTTCTATGTTGGGAAATTTATTGAGCAAGGAAGTCCTTTCTCTTTTCGTCCTTGGGTGATTTAATGCACTTATGTGGCTTTGACCAACATTTAGATCTCTAGTTGTGACCTCTCCCTGTCATCTGCTCCTGAGGTTCCATGGGCGTTTCCAGCGTGATGCATCCCCAACCAAGCACATCGCGTTCCTCCCTGAACCAGCTGATCTTCCTCCTGCCCCCTCTTCCATTTGGAATAATGCCGTCACCACCTGTGCAGTCTCTCCGACCAGAAACCTCAGCGTCATCCTGATTCATCCGCTCCCTCAGCCTCCACATCGAATGAGTCACAGAGAGATTTTACTGGAAGATAATTCCCAGCACGTGCTTGCTGAGTCCCCTCAGACTTGTTTCTCAAATCTGACTTCCTACCCTTCACTCCATTGCCCCTCTCTATTCAGGTCCTCAACTTTCCCTTGAGCTACTGCACCTGTCCAGCCCCTCTCTCTCTTCTACCAACCTCTCCCCTTGCATGGGCCTCAGTGTGTCCTGCTGAAATGCACACATTGACATCCTAACCCCCAAGGTGATGGTGTTAGGAAATGGGGCCCTTGGGAGGCGACTAGGTCAGAAGGGCAGAGCCCTCATGAATGGGATCAGTGCCTTTATAGAAGAGTCCTCAGGAAGCTGCCTTGCCCGTTTCACCATGTGAGGGCACAATGAGAAGCCACTGTCTATGACAACCAAGAAGTGTGTCCTCACCAGAAACCAAATCTTTTTTTTTTTTTTTGAAACAGAATCTTGCTCGGTCACCCAGGCTGAAGTGCAATGGTGCTACCTTGGCTCACTACAACCTCTACCTCCCAGGTTCAAGTGATTCTCCCGCTTCCCAAGTAACTGGGATTACAGGTGCCTGCCACCATGCCCAGGTAATTTTTGTATTTTTTTGTAGAGATGGGGTTTCACCATGTTGTCCAGGCTGGTCTTGAACTCCTGACCTCAGGTAATTCACCCACCTCAGCCTCCCAAAATGCTGGGATTACAGGCGTGAGCCACCACACCCGGCCACCAATCTATTGGTTCCTTGATCTTGAACAGCCCAGTCTCCAGAACTAAATTTCTGTTGTTTATAAGTTACCTAGTTTATAGTAGAGTTGACTCTTGAATGACATGGACTTGAACTGCCTGGGTCCACTGATTTGTAGATTTTTTTCAATAAATTTACTGAAAAAGTTTTTAGAGGTTTGCAATAATTTGAAAAAACTTGCAAACTGCTATAGCCTATATGGCAAATATAGGCAAAAAAAAAAACTGAAAAAATTAAGAAAAAGCTATGTCATGCACGCATAAAATATATGTAGATACTGGTCTATTTATTTGTTAATCAACTTTATGTTATGGGTAAGGTGATGTGGTTTGGATCTGTGTTCCCACCCAAATCTCATGTTCAATTGTAATCCCCAGTGTTGGAGGTGGGGCCTGGTGGGAGGTGATTTGATCATGGGGACTGTTTCTAATGTTTTAGCACCATCCTCCCAGTGCCGTTCTCATGATAGGGTTCTCATGAGATCTGGTTGTGTGAAAGTATGTGGCACCTTCACCCTCTCTCTCTTTCTCCTGCCCCGGCCATGTGATATGTTGGCTCCCTCTTCACCTTCCACCACGATTGTAAGTTTCCTGAGGCCTCCGGAGAAGCCGACAAATGCTGCCGTGCGTTGCTGTGTCTCCCAGGCTGGAGTGCAGTGGCGCAGTCTTGGCTCACTGCAACCTCCGCCTCCTGGGTTCAAGCGATTCTCCCGAGTAGCTGGAAAAAACAAAAACAAAAACAAACAAAAAACCACACATACACACAAAAAGTAAGACTAGTTAAGAGGGATAATTGGAAGCATTTTAGTTGCAATAATTAAATAATGTGTGAGAAAAATGTAACAAATTTTTTTCTATCCTCTTCTACAGCATTTTAGTTTAACACTTTTAAAACTCTTTTATTGGTTATTGATTTTTTCAGCTTTATTGAGGTAGAAATGACAAATATAGTTGTAAAAATTTAACATATGTAATGTGATGATTTGATATATGTGTGCATTATGAAATGATCGCACAATCAAATGAGTTTTTATTTCTATCACCTCACCTAGTTATCATTCTTTTGTGTGTGGTGAGAACACTTGAGATTTACTCTCTCAGCAAACCTTTCTTTCTTTCTCTTTTCTTCCCTCCCTCCCTCCCTCCCTGCCTCCCTCCCTTCCTTCCTTCCCTTCTTTTCTTTTTCTTTTCCTTTCTTTTTTTTTTTTCTTCAAAGGCTCACTCTGTTGCCCAGGCTGGAGTGCAGTGGCATGATCATAGCTCACTGCAGCTTCCAGCTCTTGGGTTCAAGAGGTCCTCCCACCTTGGCCTCCCAAAGCACTGTTATTATGGGTGTGAGCCACGATGCCCAGCCAGCAAATTTCAAGTACACAGTACAGAATTATTAACTCTAGTCAGCAGCTGTGCATTAGGTTTCCAGAACTTATTCATCTTTCTTTTCATAGCTGGGATCTCACTGTGTTGCCCAAGCTGGACCCCAACTCCTGACCTCAAGGGATCCTTCTGCCTCAGCCTCCTGAGTAGCTGGGATTACAGGCACGTACCACTGTGCCTGGCTTGAATTTATTTATCTTATCACTGAAACTTTGTCCCCTTTGACCAGCATCTCCCATTTTCTCCACCCTCAACCCCTGGTAATCATCATTCTTCTCTCTGCTTCTGTGAGTTTGACTTTTTTAGATTCCACATGTGAGTGAGATCATGCAGGCATCTGTCTGTCTGTCCCTGGCTTATTTCAATGGGCATAATGTCCTCTCAGTTTGTCCAGGTTGTTGTGTCTCCTGGCAGATTCCTATTCATTCTTCAGAACTCAGCCAAGTCCTGCCTTCTGTGCGGCTTCCCCTAGCTCCCCTGGACTGCTTGCTCTCCTCTCTGTGCTCACCAGCTCTTGCTTCACTCCTCGACTCCAGCACTTTCCAGACACTTAATCCAAGTTTGCTAGATGTGTGAGCAGGTACAGGATGGAACCAGGTTGATGCAACAAATTGATGGGCATTACTGATGAACCTGGGGTGAAAGTTCTGTGTGTACATTTGCAGAAAGATGTTTGTGTTTGGGAGAGGATTTCTCCTGCTCAGGCTAATTTCTGAAGGGTAATTTGCCACTTGATTAGCATGAACTCTAGCTAGATAGGTGTAGGCCCCATGGGTCAATGCCATCTCTTTTGAAAATTGTGTCAGATTATACTAGGTCTAAGTGAAATTATTATCAATAGTGAGGACTTTAGTGATTATTGCAGTGATATCCTCAAATTTCTTTCTTTTTTTTTTTTTTTGACAGAGTCTCACTGTGTCACCCAGGCTGGAGTGCAGTGGCACAATCTTGGCTTACTGCAACCTCTGCCTCCCAGATTCCAGCGATTCTTCTGCCTCAGCCTCCTGAGTAGCTGTTACCACAGACACTGTGGGAGGCTTGAGGCCCATGACATCAATCTAGGCATCCAGAAAAGGTGGGAGGCAGGGGAACGGGTTGGGGGAAGGTGTGGGGCCCTGCTAGTCTTGAATGTCCCCTCCAAAACTCATGTTGAAACTTAATTCCCAATGTGGCAGTATTGAGACATGGGGCCTTTCGGAGGTGGTTAGGTCTTGAGGGCTCTGCCTCCATGAATGGATTAATCCATTCATGGATTCATGGATTAACAAGTCAATGGATTAATGGGTTATTATGGGAGTGGAACTGGTGGCTTTGTAAGAAGAGGAAGAAAGTCCTGAGCCAGCCTACTCAGCTCCTCTGATGTGACACCCTGCACCACCTCAGGGCTCTGCAGAGTCCTCACCTGCAGGAGGCTCTCATTAAATGTGGCCCCCTCGGCCTTGGACTTCCCAGCCTCCAGAACTGTACAAAATAAATACCTTTTCTTTTTAAATCATTCACTTTCAAGTATTCTGTTATAAACAACAGAAAATGAACTATTACACAATCATGGTGTGGAGAAAAAAAGTAACAATAACAAAAAGAAAATGGACTGAGAAGCAGTAGTTTTTAATTGCTATTAACATAGGCCGGGTGTGGTGGCTCATGCCTGTAATCCCAGGAATTTAGGAGACTGAAGTGGAAGGATTGCTTGAGGTCAGGAGTTCAAGACCAACCTGGGCAACATAGAAAAACCCTGCCTCTACAAAGAATTTTTAAAAATTAGCCAGGCATGGTGGCATGCGCCTGTAGTCCCAGCTATGTGGGAGGCTAAGGCATCCTAGCCACTTGAGCCCAAGAGTTCAAGGCTGCAGTGAGCTATGATTGTGCCACTGGACTCTAGTCTGGGCAACAGAGCAAGACCTTGTCTCTAAAAATACATTTTTAAAAAAATTATGAAAATAGTCTGGGTGTGGTGGCTCACACCTGTAATCCCAGCACTTTGAGAGGCTGAGGTGGGAGGATCACTTGAGCCCAGGAGTTCAAGACCAGCCCAGGCAACATGGAGAGAACCCGTCTCTACAAAAAGTTTAAAAAATAATGAAAATAAAATAATAACAACTATAAAAATTTTGAAAAGAACACCTCCTCACAGTGGGTATCCTTTAAACTGGAACAAAAGGAGAAGATGCTGTGGTCTGAATGTGTCCCCCCAGAATTCACGTGTTGAAACATGATCGGCAATGTGGTGGTATTAAAGAAGATGGGGCTTTGGGAGGTGCTTAGATCATGAAGATGCCACCATCATGAATGAGATTAGTGCTTTTGTAAAAGAGGTCTGAGGGAGAGTGTTTGCCGCTTCCACCATGTGAAGGTGCAGCAAGGAGGCAGCAGCTACGAGGAAGAGGCCCTCCCCAGACACCAAGTCTGCTGCACCTTGATCCTGGACTTCCCAGCCTCCCCAGATTGCAGCAATACATTTCCACTGTTCATAAATGACCCAGTCTAAATCATTTTGTTATAGCAGCCCAAAGAGACTAAGACAGAGAGAAAAGTTCAATGAACAGTTTAAAGTGGGGAATAAGTGTATTTTTGCAGGGAACTGTAAAGAGGGCAGCCTGTCTAAGGGGCAGGTGGGAGATGGTAAGGAGGGTGTTCCTAGGGAAGGGTCAGGGAAAGGTGAGTGTCAGGCTGGGACAAGTGGAAACTATGGAGTGTTCTTAGTTTGAGGATGACAGTAAAAGCTGTGAATCAGGAAGTGAAGTGCATCGATGCCCAGCAACCCCTTCTCGCTCCAAGTTTTACCTGCTTTAATGTCTCCATGAGTATGGTCCTAGGGACAACATTGTTACCTACCTGCTATGCACAGTGTCTCATATAAAGAAGGAAGCTCCTTCATCCACATTTGAAGTTTATTTTGCAGGTAATAGTGGGTTGGACATCCTGATCTCCAGGAGTTCACATTCTTCAGTGCTTCAGGGTGGTCACGGCAATTAGGGTATCTGTTCTCTACGACAGGTATTTTTAGCAGCAGATAGCCTGAATCCATTCAAAGAATGCACCTGTTGTTGGGAATCCAGATCTAGCAACCACACACTTTAATTTCAAGAGTGCTAAATCAGGGTGTGTGCTAGACTGTGGGACAGGACAGAAAGTCTATTGACTTCAGGCTCAGTCTCACAACAGCTATTTTCCAACATTGGTAATATGAAAGTGCTTCTATTAATGTGGAGATTTTGGTTTGATGATTTGTGGAAATGATCTGATACAACAAAGCACAATTCCCTTCCCTCTCCTGTTTGTCTTCCTCCTTCCTGCCCTTCCTCCCTTTCCTTAGCAATATTTCCTTCCTTCCTTCCTTCCTTCCTTCCTTCCTTCCTTCCTTCCTTCCTTCCTTCCTTCCTTCCTTCCTTCCTTTCTCTCTCTCTCTCTCTTTCTTTCTTTCTTTTTTTTTTTTGAGATGGAGTCTCACTCTGTCACCCAGGCTAGAGTGCAGTGGCGCGAACTTGGCTCACTGTAACCTCTGCTTCTCAGGTTCAAGCAATTCTCCTGTCTCAGCCTCCGGTGTTGCTGGCATTAAAGGCACCTGCCACCATGCCTAGCTAATTTTTATATTTTTAGTAGAGACAGGGTTTCACCTTGTTGGTCGGGCTGGTCTCGAACTCCTGACCTCAGGTGATCCACCCGCCTCAGCCTCCTAAAGTGCTGGAATTACAGGCGTGAGCCACTGTGCCCAGCCTTCCTTAGCAATATTTTCTTTCTTTTTTTTTCTTTTTCTCTTTGTTTTTTTGAGACCAAGTCTCCCTCTGTCACCCAGGTCAGCTCACTGCAACCTCCGCCTCCCAGGTTCAAGCAATTTTTGTGCCTCAGCCTCCTGAGTAGCTGGGACTACAGGCTCATGCTACCATGCCCTGCTAATTTTTGTATTTTTTTTTTTTTTTTTTTTAGTAGAGACAGGGTTTCACCGTATTGGTCAGGCTGATCTTGAACTCTTGACCTCATGATCCGCCTGCCTCGGCCTCCCAAAGTGCTGGGATTACAGGCGTGAACCACCATGCCTGGCTGCAATGTTTTCTAAATGTCTCATCTTGGATTTGTTATCACAGTGACAAAGAAGTCAAGCAAAGTTTTCTTCCTCTATTGAATGCGTATTCTAGAAGGGAAGACAGACAAATCGTAAACTAGCAAATAACACAGTTTCATAAAGTGATGAGTGCTGGGAAGATAGGGAGGCAGGATACGGCACTGGCCGGGGGCTGCGGGTATTTTTATTTCCCATTGGGTAGGATCACTCTGTGGAGGTCACATCTGAGCAGAGACCTGAACTGGGGGCCATGATGGGCGTTTGGGGTGGAAAGCGTTGCAGGAAGAGGTAGAAAAGAACAAGCGTTACTTGATGAACAGCACGAGGGTTGGGGTGGCTGGAGAGGAGTGGTCAAGGAGCAGAAGTGTAGGATGAGGAGAAGCAGCCAGTAGCTAGATCACCGAGGACTTGTAGGCTACAATAAGGATTTCATATTTTATTCTAAGTGCAGTAAGTGCAATGGGAAGCTATTGGTAGGAGTTAAGCAGGGGAGCAAGGCAATCTGACTTATAGTTTAAGAAGAATACCCTGGCTGCTCTTGGAGAATATTCTGTAGTGGAGAAAGAAGGCTGTAGGAAGACCAGTGGCATGGCTGTTGTAGAGTATGAGTGAAAGCTGATGGTGGTGTCAAGTATGGCGACGGCAGTGGAAGCGGGGAAAGGTGGTAGGGAGGGCTCAGTATGTGTTTTAAGAGATTGAGAAAGGACTTGATAATCACGGACTGGATGCCCAGTAGAACAGAAAGAGAGGGTCAAGGATGACTCCTAGGTTTGTGGTTTGAGTGACTGGATGATTTATGGGGCCATTTTCTGAGATGAAGATGATCGGGGAGGAGATGGTTTAGATTGGAAAATTAAGATCTCTGTTTTTACAGTTTTAAGTGAGTATATGGAGGATTAAAAAGATACAGCTGTCTGGAATTTAAGATAAAGATTGGAGCTGGAAATAAACTTTGGGAGTCACCAGCATGTAGATGGTATTTAAAGTCATTGATGTAGAAGACATCACATGGGGAGGGAGGTGCTTGCCCTGAAGCAGAGACTGAGCTCAGAGACACTCCAATATTTAATGGACGATATAAGGATGAGATGCTAGCGAGGAAGACTGAGAAGGAATGGCCAGTCTGAGAAGGAAACTCAGAAGGGCATGTTGTCCTGCCCACCACAATGTTTCAAGGAGGAACAAGTGGTCATCTGTGTCAAATCCTGCTGGGAATAAAATGAGGACAGATAATTGAATACTAGATTTTACACAGTGACCCTAACATGAGCAGCTGCAGTTGAACAGTGGGGATGAAACTCTGAATGAAATGAATTAAAGAGAGAATGGGAAGTAAAGAAGTGGAGACAGCAAGTAGCAATAGTTCTTTCAAGTTTTGCTGAGAAGGGGAGAAAAAATGGGGATGTAGGGTCAAGGGTGGATTTTTCAAATAGGGGAATTATGAAAACATTTTTGTATATAGATAGAAGTAACTCAGAAGAAAGGGGTAAATAGATGAATCAGAAGGAGGAGATATTAGGAGCCTGTATCTGATATTAGGAGCCTGTATCAGATATGCTGAGCCTGTAAACAGGCTAGAGGGTGTGAGCTTTAGAGCAAAAGTGAACAGATTTAGGAGGGAATGGGAAAAAGAGAGTTAGGGTTGCAGAAAATAACTCTTGGAACCTACCAATGATAATTTTTACACCCACAGAGAACCAGGAATCAAGAGTACCTGGCGTGTAGTTAGCTAGGGCTGCAAGAAAGGTCAGTAGAATTGGCTTGTGTGAAAGCAGGGTGAATCCTTTATTGTTTTTCTTTCTTTTTTTTTTTCTTTTTTTCTGAGACATCAGTGTCATCAAAGAGACAGAGTAGGGAAGGAGTCTTAGAGTTTTGGGAAGAGAAGAAAGGCATGGAATTGTCATTCTGGAGGTTGAGACACTGAATAGACTGAACCGCTAGTGTTTGGCAGTTTTGGAAAAAGCCACTTGAGATTTTTGTTTGCAGATTTTAAATAAAATTTAAATTTAAAACGAAATCTGTAAGTACCATTGTATGCTTTCCTCTGATGGTGTTCAGCTAGGGGCAGATGCTGAGCAGATGACAGCTTGGGTTTAGCCAGATTTGAGAACTGAGTTCTAGATAGGATAGAGAGGAAAAAAGGAGTTGAGGGTGTGAGCGACGGGGAGAATACCCACATGGATCATGGACTCTTAGTGAGCAAGGGGAGAGTAACATCTTATGAGGCTGATGGGCAGTGAAAAAAAATTAATGGACCAAGTAGACTTGGAGTCAATGTGAGTCTAAGAATTGTGGACTTTGGCTGGGTCAGTGGCTCATGCCTGAAAACCCAGCACTTTGGGAAGCCAGGGTGGGAGGATCGCTTGAGCTCAGGAGTTTGAGATTAGCCTGGACAATGTGGTTGGACCCCATCTCTACACACACACACACACACAAACATACACACACAAAGAATTTCGAACTTCCCCTCATGTCTTGTCCATCTTTTCCATTGTTCATGCCTTCATATGAGAAGACCTCTGATTTTCTGAGACTCCGGTCATTTCCTTCATAAAATCACCTCCATAACTCTGAACTTCATTGATGTTCTCTTTCCCTGCACTTCTGTTACATTTTATTATATATACTTTATTCAATTTTATTTATGATTAGCTAGGAAGGGCAAGTTATTGTTGTAAGCACTGGGAACAAAAGTATGGGCCCTCAGGGACATACAGTCTATTATAGATAGACACATGGCACATAATACAGGTAACTTGCATTACACAAGGCCTAATTCTGAAATACGTCTGTCGAATATTTCTTTATAATTAGATCATAAGCCCCTAAGAAGGAGGAGAGGTTGTATCACACCAATTGCAGAGGCTCAATAAGCAGTTGTGGACTCCTTGAAGATGTTCCCTTGAAAGACCGAAGGAAAAATTGTGAAGAGAAGGCGGCTCTAGGAAATGTTCTCTTGGAAGACATGAGTCTGAGTGTGTTGTATCGACCAGGTTTGGGAAAACGTGGAATAATTATGGAGTAATGTCAAGCGAGCCTGACTGCTTCCTTGAGATCATACTCCCTTGTGTTTGTTCCATAGTTTAGTGGGGACCATGTGTCCCTAGTAAGCCATTATCTGCTTCCTGTACGTCCTTTTCCACATATAAGTTGATTACCATGGAAGGCTGAGGTGTGTGGGTGACAGTCGATCCTAGGAGGAAATATATTCATCTCAAAATGTGGTCACTCCAGATGCTGGAAGACCCAGTACCTAAATGTATGTATATCTACTGGGAAGTGAACAGCGTGCTCAAACCAAACACAACTTTCTCCTCACCAGAATGCAAGGATTATTCATGTTAAATCATGTGTTTTAGGTGATCCTAAAGCCTTGATTCTGCTTGGGGTATAACTGCTCTGTTTAAAAAATGATAGATTAGGATGTTCTTTTTCTGTCACTCTATCCCTCACATGCAGTTGCCCTTATGGACATGTTTCAGAGGTGTGCAGTCTCTTGTAAGAAGCCATCCCAGTGTCTCAGTGAGACCTGCTTGGTCTTTCAGCTGGTAGGTGAAGCACACACATTGGAGGGAGTTGGGTGAGGTTAGAGGCCATGAGTGGGCTCACACCCAGCACTGACTGCAGCAGACAGGTAAGTGTCATTGACTTTCTATCCATTTGGGGACCACCCGTATCACAACACAAGGGTGCATAGGGCTTCAAGGCACTAGGTGATGATGCTGTAACTCTTAGGACCTACCAATGAGAATTTTTACAGCCACGGAGAACTAGGAATCAAGAGTACCCGGCGTGTAGTTAGCTAGGTCTGCCATGACAACATACCATGGACCGAGTAGCTGAAACAGCAGAAACTTATTTCCTCACAGCTCTGGAGTCTAGAAGTCCGAGATCCAGGTGAAGGCAGATTGGTTTCTCCTGCAGCCTCGCCTCTTGGCTTGTAGATGGCCACCTCCTTCCTGTGTTCTCACGTGGTCTTCCCTCTGTGTGTGTCTGTGGCCTCATCCCCGCTTCTTATGAGGACACAATCATATTGGGTGAGAGCCCACTGGATGATCTGTTTACCTTAATTACCTCTGTAAAGGCCCTATCTCCAAATATAGTCACATTCTGAGGTACTGGGGGTTAGGGCTTCAACAAATCATTTTGGATTTGGTTGGGGGAGAGATGGCGGTACAGATTTTAGCCTATGACACCTGGAGAACTTTGGAACCAGTGCCCTTCTTCAAGGAACCCGTTGTTTTAGGTTCGGAAATAAACCCACATTGATTCCATGAAGAGTGACAATGAATTTTTAAGCTCTAATTTTAGGCACGTTATCTAACTTCCTGAGGCCTGAGGAGTCTAATCTGAAATATGGTGTTAATAATACCTGCTTTCGTTTCTGTTTCTGATGATCTGTCTGATGACATGCTGGCTGTGAAAGTAATTTGAAAATATAAACTGGTGTCCACACATAGAAATATTAATTTAGTAACAACACTAGTAAAATTATAAAATACTGATCTCTGGAGTATATTTTGTGGGCTAAAGCTCCTTCTCCCAAAGTTCCCTTACTACTTGGAGAGGTGTCTGCGCTGCTGTCTTTTTTCTACCAGAAGAATTAGTCCTCACTATTGAATGATGCAGCCCCACCTGTCATTTATCTGTCTGATACAATTATTTTTTCTTTTTTGAGACAGAGTTTCACTGTTATTGCCCAGGCTGGAGTGCAGTGGTGCAATCTTGGCTCACTGCAACCTCCGCCTCCTGGGTTCGAGCGATTCTCCTGCCTCAGCCTCCCGAATAGCTGGGATTACAGGCATGTACCACCACGCCTGGCTAATTTTTGCATTTTTAGTAGTGATGGGGTTTCACCATGTTGGCCAGGCTGATTTTGAACCCCTGACCTCAGGTGATCTGTCCACCTCAGCCTCCCAAAGTGCTGGGATTACAGGCATGAGCCACTGTGCCCGGCCAGTCCGATAAAATTTCTTGAATGAAAATATGTCCAAATATAAAAAAGGAAGGTACAGGTAATGAAGTTCCCTGTCCTTGACTTTGTTTTGCTTTCGATATTGGTCATTATGTCTTTTCTGCTTTGATTTGCCTTCTAGAAATTATTCTGGGATAGCTTTTTTTAAAATTTTAAATTTTTTATTTTCAGTTTTCACTGTTTATTTTGTAGAGATAGGGTCTGTCCATGTTGCCCAGGCTGGTCTCAAACTCCTGTGCTCAAGCGATCCTCCCACCTCAGCCTCCCAAAGTGCTGGGATTACAGGCATGAGCCACTGCACCTGGCCACTAGGATATATTTTGAATGTAAAGTTGGTAAGTAATAGTGATTTTATTATTGAAGTTTTTGGCTTGTAGAATACATACCTCTAACGACAGTCTATGCAAATAAATAATAATGCCATTTATTGTGCATCTATTATAGATCTTGGAGCATATGAAAAAAAAAAGAAGAAATTTTAAACATGTTTTGAGTGATGTGAGTGAATGGAAATGATGCACTGATTTCAACTCATTAGTAGTCAGAATTTAGAAAATAGAATGGAGTACTTTTCTAGTAGAATCTTTTGGCCAAGTCATCCTCTAAACTGGAGATCTGGGAATCTATTTCTTTTTTCTTTCTTTCTTTTTTTTTTTTTTTTTTTTTTTGAGACAGAGTCTCACTCTGTTGCCCAGGCTGGAGTGCATTGCTGCGATCTCAGCTCACTGCAACCTTAGCCTCCTGGGTCCAAGCAATTCTCATGTCTCAGCCTCCCGAGTAGCCAGGACTACAGGGGTATGCCAATATGACCAGCTAATTTTTGTAGTTTTTAGAAGAGACAGGTTTTTGGCCATGTTGGCCAGGCTAGTCTCTAACTCCTGGCCTCAAACAATCCTCTTGCCTCAGCCTCCCAAAGTATTAGGATTACAGGTGTGAGCCACCGCGCCTGGCCGGAATCCATGTTTCTAATACTGGTTGATATTTCAAAGAAGCGAATTGGGAGCACAGTCCAAGTGGCCTTGACACACCCATGCTAAAAAATGTAGCCAGTATGTGGTATGGCTGGCCCTGATCCTGAGAGTTTGGGTAAATGCTGGGGCCGTTCTGGGACATTGTGGGATGAGCGGTGTGTACCTAGGAATGTGAGAAATTGGTGAGTGGTGATCAGTGGGTTGTGATCACTGATGTGAGGTGCACAATTTTTAGAATCAGAAAGTGGAAGTGTTAGGAAATCACAAATATTTCCTATATACACAATTAGTTTCCTGGCTCCACTCTGAAAGCAAGACCTTAAGTTAAAGCAACAGATCCATTTGGAGTGGCAGAGCAAGTGTGTATTGTATGAGGTGCCAGGCAGCCTTTGCCAGGTGGAAAGAAATCAGCCAAGATTGAAGTACATCTGAATCAAAACCAGGGTGATCATAAAACCCAGGGAGAGATAGGATACGCTTGGTGGCCTTAGTCCTTTTCTTTGCTAGACTCTATTTTGTTTTCTCAGTATTGCCAGACACTGGCGTAGAGAGCTGGGGTTAGAAAAAGCAAACACTTGGACTGGGCATGGTGGCTTAAGCCTATAATCCCAGCACTTTGGGAGGCCGAGGTGGGCGGATCACCTGAGGTCAGGAGTTCAAGACCAGCCTGACCAACATGGAGAAACCCCATCTCTACTAAAATACAAAATTAGCTGGGCATGGTAGCACATGCCTGTAATCCCAGCTACTTGGGAAGCTGAGGCAGGAGAATCACTTGAACCCAGGAGTCACACGTTGCGGTGAACCGAGATTGTGCCATTGCACTCCAGCCTGGGCAACAAGAAGGAAACTCCATCTCAAAAAAAAAAAAGAAAAAGAAAACACTTACTGAAAGCCTATTATGTACTAGGCTCTTTACACATATGAACTTGCTTTGTTCTTTTTTTTCTTCAGACGGAGTGTTGCTCTGTTGCTCAGGCTGGAGTGCAGTGGCAGGATCTCGGCTCACTGCAACCTCCCGCCTCAGCCTCCCAAAGTGCTAGGACTACAAGCATGAGTCACTGCACTCAGCCAAACTCGCTTTGTTCTTAACAAACATCCTGTGCAGCAGGTTACTAATATCCCCATTTAGCGATGAGAAAAATGAGTCTCATGATATTCAGAAAATAAATGACAAAACTGGAAACTAAAACCAGGCTTGTGACTCCATAGTCCCCCAGTTTTTTTTTCATGATGATGCTAAATAAGAAAAGGAGGAAGATGAGTGATGGCAGATAATATCCTATACCTTCTAGGACATCATTCATTGGTGAAGTATTATTTATTTTACTATTGTACTGCCACACATATAGAATTGTCATAATTGTGATTCCATACTGTGACATTTAGAATCCTTGGCAAAGAATGCCTTCTTCCAATCCACAAAATTGCCAGTAATTACTCTGTCATGGCATCTCCTTACCTTCACCTCTCTTGCTAATCCTGGATATACTTTCTCATCATTGCCTGCCCCTGTTATCTTTCAGATGTCTCATCATGAAGCCAGCTGGGTCAGAGTTCATCAGACGTCGTCTCCTATTCATCTTCAGAGTTCCACCCAATTCCACCCTTATCTCTATCTGGATTCTCATCTTGGGCTACACTTTTGTGACCACTCCCGTTCTGTTCCCCAATCCTTATTCCTGAGCTCTGCTGTGTCCCCTTTACCATTCATGCTGTTAACATCTTCTTCCGGTTGTTTACTTTAAGCTAAAGTACATGTAACAGACTAGGGCATGTGAAGTTATAGGTCTTTAAAATCCCTGAAAACATACACCATGAAGATGTCAGCAAAAGATGACATCTCTATGACATCTGCTTTAGCTTCTCTCACCCTGGCTTAACCTCATCTGGGCTGCTCTTCACATCTCTTCAGATTTTTTATGTAATTTGGAGCCTCTCTACACATTGTTTTGCCACCTTCCTGCCCCCCGCCTTTTTTTAACCTAGGCTGCTAATAACAAATCTTTCACACTGCAGTTTTTTGTACTTCTGTAGTTTTTTGTGTGTATAAGTACCATTAATTACTTAATCAATCCATTCTTATTATGCATAGATGTTGCTTCCCAGTTTTTCTTACTGTAAATTACCCTGCTGTGAACATCTTCATGACTAAATCATAGTGTGTTTCTCCGATTAGTTTTTTTTTTTTGATAAATGAGACAGAGTCTCGCTCTGTTGCTCAGACTGGAGTGCAGTGCCATGATCTCGGCTTACTGCAACCTCCACCTCCTGGGCTCAAGCAATTCTCCTGCCTCAGCCTCCCGAGTAGCTGGGATTACAGGCATACGCCAGTATGCCCAGCTAATTTTTATATTTTTAGTAGACGTGGGGTTTCACCGTGTTGGCCAGGCTGGTCTTGAACTCCTGACCTCAGGTGATCCGCCCACCTCAGCCTCCCAAAGTTCTGGGATTACAGGTGTGAGCCACCACGGCTGGCCCCTCTGATTACTTTCTTATGACAAGTTTCTAGAAGTAGAATTTCTGGGTCAAATTATATGCATATATTTAAGGTTGTTGAAGAAGATTGCCTAAATTGCTTTGCAGAAAGTTTACCTCAGTTTGCTACCCTAGTGGAAGTATGGGGAAGGTTCCTCTGAATACTTCTGAGAACTATGATATCACAGGATTCACCCCAGGGCATCACTAATTAGTCACACGATCTTTGGCAAATCATATAATCTTTCTCACTCCCAATTGAGTTCTATTAAAAACAAGGAGTTGGTTTAGACCTCTATATTCTTCCTCCATCTAGTCCTTCTGTTGTACGGCTTTCTCATTATGGGGAGTAGTGCCTTCCTGAATATTCTCTGGGGCTCCCAAAGGGAACTTAGATAGTGAAGCCTTAAAACAGGTGAGTGGCTGAAACAAAGATGAGGATTTTCTTGAAGTTTTCTCTTGGGAAAAAGAAAGAATTTAAGGCCGGGTGTGGTGGCTCAGGCCTGTGATCCCAGCACTTTGGGAGGCCAAGGGGGGGGGGGATCACTTGAGGCCAGGAGTTTGAGACCAGCCTGAGTAATATGGTGAAACCCCGTCTCTACTGAAATTACAAAAATAATAGCGGGTCATGGTGGCGTACACCTGCAGTCCCAGCTACTTGAGAGGCTGAGGCAGGAGAATCGCTTGATCTCAAGGAGGTGGAGGTTGCAGTGAGCCGAGATCGTGCCACTGCACTCCAGGCTGGGTGACAGAGGGAGAATCTGTCTTAAAAAAAAAAAAAAGAAAAGAAAAAGGAAAAACAAAGGATTTACTATTGTGTTCACTTTCACTTTGGTCTTTTTTTTTTTTTTTTTTTTTTTGGTAGCACTCAGTACTTAACAAAATAGCCTTAGGTCCTGTCCCCACCTCAGTATGTCAGGGACATCTATGACCACCATCCCCATTGTGCAGGTGAAGAAATGGGGGACATGGAAGGTGTCAATGTGCTCAACTGTAGAGGGCGAGTCAGAGGTCCGGAAGAAACATGCATGTGGGGCTGCAGACACAAAGGCTAGTCCTCAAAGCTCTAGAATCCTCTTGCTCTGCCTCAGGACAATATCTATCCAGTGATGTTATGAGGACTGGTAGATTCAAGGCTTTCAAATCGCTGTCCTCCAACAAGGCTCTGGGGTCACCTGCAGCCATGCACTCTTTCCTGGATCACGTGTGTCTGCTCTGCCTTTTTTTTTTTCATATCTCTGGCAATGGGCATTCAGGCCATCAAGGCATCTCTGCAAAAGGATAAGGCCTGATACATATACTGACAAACTCAGACATGGGCTGGTAAAAATTAAGTTGAAAAGGATGATGACATGGTAGCATCGAGAGCAACAATAAATACTTACCAATTTTTATTGCACAGCAGAAAAGTCACTGGTACATGGTGTTTGATATGTGCTTGCTGAATGCCAGGTTGTGCCAGGAGATGCAAAGATCAATAAGTCACAGATCTTTCCCTCAAGTACCTTACAGCCCAGCAGAGCAGATAGACAAGAAAACAAACACAACAGTAAAGTCATAAATAGAAATTTATACAAAGATCAACATAGCAGAGAGGAGGGAGTGATTAAGTTGAAAGCTATACCAGAAGAAAACTTCAAAGTCTGCAGCATCTGATGGATTGCAGGTGCAAGGTCCTTTGAGAACAGCTGCACTCCTGAACTTTTCTCTAACATGAATTTGTATGTATTAAAGCCTATATCATTTCATTATACAACTGGATGTATGTGTATTAAAATCACATTTGATAATTCAACTCATTAAATGACCTAATGACCCTTTTGCTTCGCTTTCCTCCCTTTCTCAGCAAGCAAAAAAGTTTCTTAACTGAGTAGTCACATTGGGTTGAAGAGGCATGTGTTTCTAACAAATTGACACTTCATTATTTTCCATTGGGAGCAAATGTGCACCTCCTTTTGATCACTCGGAGCTTGTTACACAGAACAATAAGAAGGCACTGTGTTAGAATGACCAGGCCCTTCTGAGCTGGAGAAAATGCAGAAATACCGAAGAGGTTGAGCCTAACTATTTCAGTAAATGAAGCAAGAGGGTGGGGCATGTTACTGGAAGATAGGACTGAATGTAACTTGAAAATTATGTAAAAGAAGCTTTGGGATAAAGTGTATCGAGTTAGTTTGCTAGTTTCTAAATTCTGTAATAGTGAATTTCAGTGTATCAGGTTTCTATGTAACGAGGTGTGTATGTGAGAGCTACATATACAAATCTACTTCTTAAGTATTTCCCAAATGATTTGTGACATTTAGGGGGAACTCCATGGGAGATTAATACTAGAAAACTCTCTTACCTGTATAGAAGAAAAACATTTTATAATGTTAATCATCATCATATTTCTCTTGTAGAAAATAGTTGGAGAAATCTAAGGTTGAGAACAACAGATGTTCTGTATATTAAAACATCAAGAGCTGTACTGAGGAAGTTTGTGGAGAGGGTGGTAGGTAAGATTTGCATTTGAAAAGAAGTGTGAAATAGTTCTGATTTTTATTTAGGTTATTAAAGTTTCAAATACTTAAAGATTTACTGATTCCTTCAGAGTTCCAAGTAGAGGCAATCATTTACTAATGACTGGAATATTCATCAGATAAATAAATGCTTTTAAGGTTTTTTCGTGTGCATGTTGTAACACAAAGTCTCACCCTCTTGCCAAGGTTGCAGTGCAGTGGCGTGAACACAGTTCACTTCAGCCTTGACCTCCCTAGCTCAAGCAATCCTCCTGCCTTGGCCTCCTGAGTACCCAGGACTACAGGCACACACCACCACACCTGGCTAATTTTTTGATTTTTTGGTAGAGACAAGGTCTCACTGTATGGTGTAGGCTGGTCTAGAACTCCTGGACTCAAGCAATCCTCTCGCCTTGGCCTCCAAACTGATAAATGCTTTTGTTATGAAACTGCTACTCCAAAAGATACGAAAACTGGGTTTGAAAGAAATTAGTTATCCATTTAAAATAAATGTATAATGCTATGGAGTAAATAAAAACCATGAGTACTGCTATATGCCTTAGCTTAGAACTTAAAAAAAAAAAAGAGTAATGGAGGCTGGGCACTTATAATCCCAACATTTTGGGAGGCTGAGGTGGGTGGATCGCTTGAGCCTAGCAGCTTGAGACCAGCCTGGGCAACATGGCAAAACCCATAGTGAAACAAACAAACAAAAAACCAATTTTAGCTGGGTGTGGTGTAGCTGTAATCCCAGCTACTTGGAAGGCTGAAGAAAGAGAATTTTTTTTTTTTGAGATGGAGTGTTGCTCTTGTTGCCCAGGCTGGAGTGCAATGGCGCCATCTCGGCTCACCGCAACCTCTGCCTCCCAAGTTCAAGCGATTCTCCTGCCTCGGCCTCCCTAGTAGCCGGGATTACAGATGCTCGCCACCATGCCTAGCTAAATTTTTGTATTTTTAGTAGAGACAGGGTTTCACCATGTTGGCCAGGTTGGTCTCGAACTCCTGATCTCAGGTGATCTGCCTGCCTCGGCCTTTCAAAGTACTGGGATTACAGGCGTGAGACACCGCACCCAGCCCATCTGACTTTTCTTTCTTTCTTTTTTTTTTTTTTGAGACAGAGTCTTGCTCTGTCACCCAGGCTGGAGCACAGTGGCGCAATCTCGGCTCACTGCAAGCTCCGCCTCCTGGGTTCATGCCATTCTCCAGCCTCAGCCTCCTGAGTAGCTGGGACTACAGGTGCCCACCACCACACCTGGCTAAATTTTTTTGTATTTTTAATAGAGACGGGGTTTCACCGTGTTAACCAGGATGGTCTTGATCTCCTGACCTCATGATCCGACCACCTCGGCCTCCCAAAGTGCTAGGATTACAGGCGTGAGCCACCGCACCTGGCCCCATCTGACTTTTCTACATTTTATTTATTCAGGAAAATAGACAGATGATGGCATTTGTCTCTTAATGTTTTGTAGGCAATTCTGTGGGAAAGAAGCACTCGTTGCTCTATTTTCACATACGTCCTCTTCTCTTCGGTGACAGAGACACACTCAGGAAGGCTGGACCCACAGAGGCTGCCCACCTTCTTCACTGATTTCTACTTGATTGATTCCTTCCTGATTGATTTCCAGGATCTCTGAAACGAGAAGCCCTCCCCTTTATATGTTTAATCAGATATTGCAAAGTGCACCTGAGAACGAGCCCATTGGCAGCAGATTATGAAGGGGGTCTATGTTTTGAACATGCTGAACTGCTCTGGTTTGTGACTGGGGAAGATTAAAGGCCTATAACAAAAATGAGTGCTGGATATTGCTAACAAGGGAGGCTTCCTGTAATTTCTCAGGCCGTAAGTATTTAGTGAGTATTTACAGGGTGTGGATTATTTTCAGAAACTCTTAGACCAAGAAACTTAGGGACTGCATCTGTCTCACTTACTGGTATGTCCCCAGGGATACACTGGTATCCCTGTCTCGCTTACCGGGGTCTCTCCTACGGGGACTGGCACATAAATACAGAAATACTAGACATAAATGCTAGTTAAATGAAGGCACGTCTGAACAAATAAGTGAATGAATGATCAAGCGAATCTACTCATTCAGTCCCTGAGGCTTTGTAACCTCAGTACCAAGTACAATGCCTGCCATGAATTAGGCAATCAATAGAGGTTTGGTCACATGAGTTAATAAGTCCAATCAAGCATTAATAACTTACGCAAGTATTCAGTTTGACTATTAAAAATTTTCCATTATAGTGCTATCTCATAATTGTCATACTCTTTCTGCACCCCACATCTACAGAGGGTCCACTGTTGACGCCAGCATTGCATTTCCCATGTTCCTGCTTGACACACCTGTGCAGGTGGCATGGTTTTAGCAGAGAGATCCAGAGAGAAGCATCTGCATTACAGTTAGACTGGAAGAAAAGTTATTGAGACTTTAAGGTAACCAGCCTTACCTGGGTCACAGAAGTGTGTATGGAGAAGAGCTCCTGCCAGCTCAAGTGTTGTCTCCTCTGATCAGAGTTCTCCTTGTACGGCTTATTTCTGCTGTGATAGAAAAACTGTCTGGGTGTCACGGAGAGAACTGAAGACAGGAAGTGGGAACGCTCCCTTCTGAATACAGCACTAGAGCTAATGTTAAGAGTGAAGGAAAAAAGCTAAGAGTAATTCCTATTGGTGAACTCATTTAATATTCACAGACACAGATAGATAGTATTATTATTATTCCCACCTTATAAGAAACTGAGGCCCAGAGAGGTTAAGTAAATTACTCAAGATTAAATAGCATAGATGGCAGAACAAAGATGCAAACTCAGAAAGTCCGGCTCCATTCTTTATTTTCTTTTCTTCTCTCTCTTTTTTTTTTTTTTTGAGACAGTTTCGCTCTGTTGCCTGGCTGGAGTGCAGTGGTGCAATCGTAGCTTATTGCAGCCTTGACCTCCTGGGCTCAAGCGATCCACCCATTTCAGCTTCCCAACTAGCTGGGACCACAGGCATGCATCCCCACATCCAGTTAATTTTTGTGTATTTTTGGGGATAGAGATGGGATTTCACCACATTGCCCAGGGTGGTCTTGAATTCCTGGGCTCGTGATCCACCTGCCTTGGCCTCCCAAAGTGATGGGATTACTGGTGTGAGCTACTGTACCCAGCCCTGACTCCATTCTTACCCACTATATTACACTGATGTATATGTCCTCTTCACTTGGCAAATCTTTATTTATAGAATTTGGAATAAGGCAAGGATTTACTGTAATAGGATGTTTCATCTGGCCTTTTTTTTTTTTTTTTTTTTAATACCTTTGCCTATAAGACAAATTCCACAGCATAAGAATTCAGAAACCATAATGTAACAAATCTCTGATGACTATTTGCAAATTATTTTTCCAGTGTCCTAAAGAATATGGCCCTGGCCAGAGAGTAAAATCACCTGCCACAGTGGTCCTGTGCACTAGGACTTCCCCCTCATTCTCTCACCTTTAGGGATGGGATAACTGAGAAGAAGGGCCAAGCAGATTACTTGGGAATGGGCCACCTTGATGGGAATTCAGGAGGTCTCGCTAGGCTTCTACCGGGCACTGCTTTATTTATAATGCTAAGTGTATATAATAATCTCTTTTATATGCCTTGAGAATGCACTGTAATTGGTACACTCCGATAATCAAAGCAAACTTGGTCACATACATTAGACACCACAGAGAGGTGGGCCGCGAAGTGAAATTTATGTTGCCGTGTTACACTAGTTTCAGCTTCAGTTTTTATTTTATGCATGAAATGTAGGTAAGATTGCTCCTGTTGCCGCTTTTAGAGTTACTTCTTTGACCATGTTTGGTTTGGCAGTTAAGAAAAAAATCAACAGCGGGATTACATTTCAATGGCACAACACCTAATCCTCAGGCAAATGATTCGTCCACGCTTAATATAAAGTACTTAGGATGTATTGTTTGATGTGAACACTAGTTCTAATAAAATGGTGCCTGAGGTACAGTTCTTTAACGTGTAATACCCTTATTTGTGTTGGCCTCTACACATTGGATGTAAAGCCATTATGATAAAATATATCCTCTTTAGCCTGATAAAAAGGAAAATCAGAGTAGAGGACTCACACCAGGAGAGAGAAGACGCTGTAAAACACAAAGTCCCTTATGATGTTTGTAGTTGGCATTGAGGACACGCCCCTCAGCACTTCTCTGATGGGCACTTTCCCACTGTCTTGGAGGAGCGATGGTTTAATCACTCAAGGTACCTTATTTGAATCTAACATTGTGCTGAACCCAGCTCCATTTAGCTGCTGCATTTGTGAAGTCTTTCTAACTGGAAGGAGCAGCTGCATCAAAATAGTGGATGGCAAGCACAAAGGAAGGTTAAAGGAAGCAAATACAATTCAGCCTACCTTTGATAGCAATCTCTGCCCTCAAATATCCACTTGTTATAACCTTTTTCTCCAGGACCCCGTGCTGCTTAGAAGCATGCAAGGTTAATAATAGCAGGCAAAAAATGCGAGGCATTTCAAGACGCAACATTCATCTTACCGTTCCACTAATGCGGGGATGACAGAAAGTCACTTTCAACCTCCTTTCCTGCTGCTTATATTACCTGCGTGTTGTGAGCTACTCCTCTAAGGTATTGGAGAATGATTGCTGTTCATATGGTGTTATAAGAAAGCTGGGCATATTTGCCATTATCCTCATCTGATTTAATGCTTATAAATCAGCAAAAACTCCACCTCAATCCACTTCTCTCTGTCTCTGAAGAGCAGACACTCAGTAATAGCTTCATTCCCGGTTCATCTGATGACTCACTTCCAGAATACTGGTGATTGAGAACCTTCTCTGTAATTGTAGCTTTAGCTAAAGGATGAAAAATCACAAAATCTGAATTAAAGCGACTTGAGTTTTCAGCTTCCCGCCTTACCCTGACTCATCTGCCACTCTTCAAAAGTTGTAGGAGAGGTGAGCTTTTCAATGAGATGCTGAGCTTTTTTTTTTTTTTTTAATTTGAGCTGTAGTTGTAATTTCTATCCTGCTAGAAAATGACTCGTGGAAGATCAAGTCTTCGAAGGTTGCTTTTGGCTTAGATTTTTATTTTGAGGCCAAGTGCTTAAATACATGAAAGTGTCTTTCCTTTGACTGAAAAATCTGGAAGTAAAGATGAAAAAAAGGATGGCAACAAAGCAGAAAGAGGAGGTAGGATGAGAAACCAATGCCTTCCTTTACCTCAGCTAAGTGGCATTCCTTAGCCTTCCCAGCATTCCTAGAAAGCCACAGGGACTGGGCACAGTGGCTCATGCCTGTAATCCCAGCACTTTGGGAGGCTGAGGAGGGAGGATCACCTGAGGTCAGGAGTTCAAGACCAGCCTGACCAACACGGAGAAACCCTATCTCTACTAAAAAATACAAAACTAGCCGAGCATGGTGGTGCTTGCCTGTAATCTCAGTTACTCTGGAGGCTGAGGCAGGAGAATTGCTTGAATCCGGGAGGCAGAGGTTGCAGTGAGCCAAGATGACGCTATTGCCCTCCAGCCTAGGCAACAAGAGTGAAATTTCCCCCCATCGCCCCCCCCCCACAAAAAAAAGAAAGCCACAGAGACAAAAGCAGCTACAGAGCACAAAGAGGCTCCCATCCAGGGTTGGTCATGTGTCCCGGACATTGTGGAGAGGGCAGTGCCATCAGTGACCTCTCACTGCTCCCGCTCTGCCTTCCTGGTCCATCTGCCTGGAGGAAGGACGTCTCCATTCCAGTTGACTGAGGGAAGCTCTGGAAAGAATGGCTGACTTATCCTGGAACTCGACTTTTAGTGCCAGTTCTAGAGAACCTACACCCCAGGACTTAGGAGAGCTCCGTAGCTGTGTGCTCAGGTACACAGATCAGACCAGGGACTGCGCTCGAGGCTTCCCAGGGCTTTTTCCAACCAGGACAAGTGAGATTTCTCCAGAAGGCCTCTTCCCAGATCAGCTTCCCATTTGTGGAAAAGAAGCTGGAAGCAGATTCCTGGGTAAGAGGTAGAATTTGAAGCACAGGTTAAAAAGGGAAAATAAGGAATGCTTTTAATGATTGGAAAAGAGCACCTCTTTTGCTCCTACAAAAACTTCTCTCCAGTCAAATCCCCAATGTTTTCCTATATCCTTTCTTTTCTTTTTCTTTTTTTTTTTTTTGAGATGGAGTTTCACTCTTGTTGCTCAGGCTGTAGTGCAATGGTGCGATCTCGGTTCACTGCAACCTCCGCCTGCCGGGTTCAAGTGATTCTCCTGCCTCAGCCTCCCAAGTAGCTGGGACTACAGTCATGGACCACCCCACCTGGCTAATTTTGTATTTTTAGTAGGGACAATGTTTCACCATGTTGGTCAGGCTGGTCTCAAACTCCTGACCTCAAGTAATCCACCTGGCCTCAGCCTCCCAAAGTGCTGGGATTACAGGCATCAGCCACCGTGCCCGGCCTATCCTCTCTCACTTTTCAATATTTAGTCTGATGCCCAGGAATGAAGCTGAGGGGATTCTCCTTTATCATCTCCTTGCCCTGCCCTGTGTTTGTGTCTGCTCTAGAGTTCAAATTCTTTTTCAATAGGCTCTTAGATGCCATGCCATTTTGTTGACTTGGAATTTTGTTATTCCATATACACAATCTCAGTTAAATGAAGAAAGAAATGGATTGGGTTTAGGAATCTTTCACTTACACAGAGTTTTTTTTTTTTTTTTAATTACAAATTGTCGTTTTAAAAATGAAGTTATTCTCTTTCGTTTTTCAAAACTCCTTCAAGAGAGGTAGGAAGGGAATTTACTCTTCTGCAGCTACCTGGGAGAGTGCCTATTTTTAGCATCAAGACCCCTATTATATGAGCATTAGAGAATTTAAAGCCACTTGTGTAGCTATTCTTTATTAGAAAAAAAAAAGGGTCTCATATTGAGAAATCAGAATCCTTCCCAAGGAAGGAGAAATTGGCTGTCTAGGATATTATGAATAAGGGAAAAAATGCAACTAGAAACCTGATAAGATACTTAACTGTGCCTAGAGTTGTTATTGATATGAAATGCCCTTGCTGTCGATATTTTATAATTCCTAACTTACTTATAGTCTCAGATAATAAAATTTTACTTCTAGAATTTTCAAATAGATTTAAAATTCTCTTTCTGGGTGACTCTGTTCTGAGGCTATTGGTAGCAGGTCTCTGAAGTCACTAACTTCCTCATCCAAATGTTTATCATTGCTGTCACTCAGGTGGGAGTGGGGTTGGGGAGGGTGGAGGAGGCTGGAACGTCAGACTCACTCTTAGAGAAGAATTTTCTGTGGTTTTAGGGCATTGGCCTTCAGAGTTCAATTTGGTTTATCTGATCACTACTCATGCCATTTGCAGAGAATTGAATAAATACGATTTCTAATCTTCTCCAATGTAACAAGGGAGAAACTTAAGTCTGGAGAAGAGAATGAGCTTTTGCAAAGCCTCTCAGGTGCCTCCTGGGCCCGAATGAAGAGTGAATTGTGTGTGGCTGGCCTGAGCGCAATGCTCCTGAATTTGGGTAAGAGGTGGGGTGGGTGTAGGTCGGGATTGTAAAGTAAATTGGATTGCTGCCTAAGGTCTCTTTTGGCTCCAAATAGGTGCGAATGGGCGAGTGTGCAATTTCATGATACAGAGGGAGGGAGGGAGAGAGAGAGAGAGACTTGATAAGAAAATGGGCCGGGCGCGGTGGCTCAAGCCTGTAATCCCAGCACTTTGGGAGGCCGAGACGGGCGGATCACGAGGTCAGGAGATCGAGACTATCCTGGCTAACACAGTGAAACCCCGTCTCTACTAAAAATACAAAAACTTAGCCGGGCGAGGTGGCAGGCGCCTGTAGTCCCAGCTACTCGGGAGGCTGAGGCAGGAGAATGGCGTAAATCCGGGAGGCGGAGCTTGCAGTGAGCTGAGATCCGGCCACTGCACTCCAGCCTGGGTGACAGAGCGAGACTCCGTCTCAAAAAAAAAAAAAAAAATGTCCTTAGCTGGGTCTTGTTTCAGTCAGCAGTAGTGCCTGCCACAGTTTCACCCCTAACTTACTTTTCCCAAACTCATTAAGTTTCAGATTTCTCGGGCTTAAAGTCACTAGACAAAGCAGGATCGAACGCCTGAAATGTTGAAGAAACAAATCTTAGTTGTTCTTCAGGAGAGTTCCACCACTCCTTTTTCCTTCGTCTTCTCTTAACTCCTTCCGAATACCTCGAAAACCCGCCACGTCCCTCCATCCCCACGGAAAACCCGCCCACGTCCCTCCATCCCCACGGAAAACCCTCCACCTCCTTCCATCCCCACGGAAAACCCTCCACCTCCTTCCATCCCCACGGAAAACCCTGCCTCCTTCCATCCCCACGAAGAAACCCTCACCTCCTTCCATCCCCCACCCGGAAAACCATACCCTCCTTCCATCCCCACAGTGGCCACTGCTGTCCAGGCTGCCATCATTTCTCACTAGACCTTTGCAGGGACTGCCTAATGAATCTCCCATTCCCCA
This sequence comes from Papio anubis, assembly GCF_008728515.1. Taxonomy (NCBI): domain Eukaryota; kingdom Metazoa; phylum Chordata; class Mammalia; order Primates; family Cercopithecidae; genus Papio; species Papio anubis. The sequence continues at coordinate 10,276,303 of NC_044981.1, read as the reverse complement.
TCTTGCCTCTCTCTCATCTCCACACTCCAACCAGAGAGCCCTGTAGATAACAGAACTCTGAGTCTTGAATACACCTGTTTAAAACTCGTCTTTAGTGCTTCCCCAGTGTGCTTGGGACACGATTGAATTTTTTTTCCATGGTGTACAAGGCGCTCCCTATGGAGATCTCAGTGACTGGGGGAGCTGAGCTTCCATTCCCTTTCCATGCCCCAGCTGTGGACATTTTCTTCCTCCTCAGGAAGATAGCATAGCTCACTCATTTCCGTCTGCTTGGAGCACGTCTAGCCTTGCCATTCTTTACAACTAGGCTTAAAGGGAACTTCAGGTTTTGTGGGATGCTTCCACCTCAGACCATAGGAGTCCCTTCCATTGCAAGTTTCCATGGTGCGTGAATATCCTTCCACAACACCAGGTTATTTACCTTTCTAGGCTTGTAATAGCTTGCGGAGGTTTTGTCTCCCCAGAAGACTAGCAAGCTTGATGTTTGCTTATCAATAAGAGTAGGGGTCGCGCACCTGTGCTGGCTGCCTGGCGCACCCAATGTGTGTCAAAACACAGCAAGAACTCAATAAAAATGTATGAATTAATATGAAGTCCAAAGGGCTGATGATCTCAGTTTTTTTGTTCATGGTGCAGCCATCGTGTTAAAGAAAATCCAGGCCTACCTGTCTAAAAAACTAATTTACCTCACAGAGATCCCAGGACTATCCGGAATTCCCCTTCCCCAGTGTTTTTAGAAAGAATGAAAAATAGACTAATTAGATCAAACAAGCAGCTGTCCCTTTGATGTCCCCCCTCCCCGCCCCCACTCCTCACATATGCAAATAGGTTGCAGAAAGGGAGAAAGCCAAGAGCCAAAAACACAACTCCAGGTATGTTTGGCTCTCCTTAATCAGGAGACAATAAGAGCGTTCTTCAATTGTATTGTTGTTATGATTCAAAATGAACTAAAGAATGCAGGGGCTGGCGTGGGAGACTGAATTCTCTGGAGTTGACAGAATAGGGCACCCGTGAGGGGGTGGACAGGTGAAGGTAACCCTAGAAAGGTAAATAACTTGGGAAATAAATCTAGAAAGTGATGTTTCATCATCGTTCTCCTTCACACTCACTATGACCTTCCCATCCGATGATAAATCTCTTCTGCTCAGAGGTATTTCCCTCTTGGAGCCACACGTGGAGTCATGGGTTGAGCTTAGGATGAGCACCACGATCCCTCCTCTCACAGGGCATATGGCCATGTGGGGGAACCAGGCAGGCACAAAAGCAATTTCAACAGCCTGTGACGTGTGCCGTGACAGAGGCAGCATAGGCTTTGACGGGAGTGCAGAAAAGACTCATCTCACAGGTGGCGGGAACAGGTGGCTGGGGATGGGGGGGTGAGTGGTCAGGGGAGACTGACTTCTCAGCAGAGGTGATATCCAGTTAAACCTAAAGGACAAGTGTGGTCTGGGGAGATGGGCAGGTGGGAGCATTGTGGCCTTGCAAACAGTGTCTTACACAAGGAAAAGTTCATATCTGGTGCTGCATGGACTGTATCTACTATCAGGACATATCAAGAATAGTAATAAGTGTATGAGGCTTGCAAAATTAATCAGTATATAAAATCAGCAACTAGGAGTCATCTGACAGTTCCAGAGCATCTGCTTGAGTCCTGAGGATTTCACAGAGCAGGCGCCATGCTATTTCCTGTCACCGTGCTGGCCCTGTGCCAACGCCAACGCAGACCGAATGTGATCAAACAAGATCGTCCAAACAGATTGATCTCACCTTGAAATTCCTCACATGTAAGTTTGTGTCCTTTGTAGGGACATGGATGCAGCTGGAAACCATCATTCTGAGCAAACTATCGCAAGAACAGGAAAACAAACACCGCATGTTCTCACTCATAGATGGGAACTGAACAATGAGATCACTTGGGCTCGGGAAGGGGAACCTCACACACCGGGGCCTATCACGGGGAGGGGGGGTGAGGGGGGAGGGATGGCATTGGGAGTTATACCTGATGTAAATGATGAGTTGATGGGTGCTGACGAGTTTATGGGTGCAGCACACCAACATGGCACAAGTATACATATGTAACAAACCTGCACGTTATGCACATGTACCTTAGAACTTAAAGTATAATAATAAAATAAAATAAAATAAAAAAAAGAAATTCCTCACATGTAATGCAGGTTACACAGGCGTCCTCTGCCTGCCTCCTTCCAGTTGACCCTCTGATCATTTCTATAAGGCAAACCCAGCTGCTGTGACTCAGGCCAGTGGTGGCCCTGGGCCCCTTCCTAGCAATCCTAGAGGTTATTTGCACCAGACGTGTTTCCAAGAGGTCACTTGTTGAAACACCTTTCAGTAGGATAAACTGCACATTAAATAGATATTTCCGGCCGGGCAGGTGGCTCACGCCTGTGATCCCAGCACTTTGAGAGGCCAAGGTGGGGGGATAACCTGAGGTCGAGAGTTCGAGACCAGCCTCACCAAATTGGAGAAATCCCGTCCCCACTAATAATACAAAAAAAAAATTAGCCAGGCGTGGTGGCATATGCCTGTAATCCCAGCTACTCGGAAGGCTGAGGCAGGAGAATCCCTTGAACCCGGGAGGCAAAGGTTGGGGTGAGCTGAGATTGCACCATTGCACTCCAGCCTGGGCAACAAGAGCAAAACTCCGTCTCAAAAAAAAAAAAAAAAAAGATATTTCCTCCTGCCCTGCCTTGATGTGGATTTGGTAGAATAAAACGCAGAAACTGTGGTTTCTTCCCTCCTTCTTCTGGTGACATTCTTTGTTGTTGCCTCCATAAAAGGTCACCATTGAAAGGACTGAAGAATATGAAAAATGATGTCCCAGTCTCTCTCTTGGAAGCAGTACAGTCTTAAACAATTTGATAAAAGATGACGAGGAGGAAGACAGAAGAGAGGGAGGAACAGGAACCAGAGCAGCAGGGCTCTGAATTTAGAAACCTGGCCGTGCTCTTTGGATCTGATTTGGCCCGAGAATGCAAGCATCAGATAAAAATAACAAGTCACACAGTAGAGGACGGATCTCCGGCTTCTCCTGCGCCCGGGGCCGCACATGCCCAGTGCGTGCCTGTTTGGTGGAGAGGCGCAGAGCAGCCTTCCCAGCAGAAGGCTGGAGTGAGAGAGGGCCTGTGTTTGATGTATGAGCTTTGGCTTGCCGTCGTGAGTCACCCCAGAACTAGCTGCAGGCAAAACAAAAATCTTTTGTGATTAATTAGAAAAACTGGACAATTATGAATTGACTGCACACAGCCAGGGTATGGTAATATAAATAGTAATGGCTCCGGCAGAGCCCGATGAGCTCTAGTGTTTATGTGAGATCACTGGAGAAAGGCACATTTTTAACGTGGAATCTGCTGAAATAGGATGATTTCAGATCTCTGACAATTTGAAGATCTTGACCAGGATTCCAGGGGACACCTTCCAGAGGGGTCTAGTTGCCTTTTCCCATCACCCCTCCAAACATGGGTCTCTGTGCCAAATGGACTGTTCCTTCTTTTTTTAAAAAAAATTGAACCCAAACATCCTTTTCGGCAGTTCTAGGAAACTGCTGACATCTTTTGCTAACCCTGCTGCCAGGACATAGAGCTGTTAGCTGGTTATTTTGCTCTTTTGGGGCATTTGCCTCCACTGTGACACTCTCAGAGGACTTGAGCACAGATACCATTTGTATTCAGAGGCACTTGTTGGTTTTTACCTTCAAGGGAAGAAGAAACCACTATGAGTGAGCGGTTTTACCTGGGAAAGGAAAGATCAGCATATTGTAGTGAGTTATTGGATTGATGATTTATTCTGCGTGGGGAGGGTGAAGTAGAAAGATCTCCACAACACACAGTCGAGCAAAGCTTTTAAAAACCTTTGGGTGTCAACGCTGTGTTTCTTAGCATGATTTAATTATGCCACCCAACCTGCCCACCCGGTGAGCACATCTTACATAGTGGAACTAGGGAATGATTATTTTTCAAGGAAGTTTACAAAGAAAAATCATTAAACCCTGACCGTGCCTGCAAATGTCAACATACAAATTTCCTCCAGTGATCATTTTTTAGCCACTGGGGTAAGCAAGTTATCCTTTGTCCTGGGGCAACATGGTGTAGCCAGCAACGGTCACAGACCCAAGAGTCACAAAAGAAAAAAACGTGATCTCGCTGATGCCTCCCCAAGCATCTACTCTGCTTCCATAAAACACCTTTCAGACCTTTGAAATTTGGTTTCTGCCAGGCAATTAACTCATCTTAACGTGCGTTCTACATATCCAAGTGCCTTTTCTGGCCCTCTGTTTGCACTTGCCGGCGTTCACATTGTGTTCTATTATTATTCAAGCAGCGCCGCCTCAGTAGTAAACCCATTGACCATTCAATCAGAGCAGTGGCTGCTGTGGATAATTAAAAGTTCCCAACCTCTTACCCCAAGGCCAGGCTAGAGCCAGTCAGAGAGGAGCCAGGTCCCGGCTGCTCAGGGACCAATCGATCAGCTGATTAACCCTTCTTACTGATTGGTTAGAGCTGATTGCATCTCCAGTAAAGAAATCTCTTCTGGCCCTGGGGCACTGGAGGCAGCTATACATTCAGGGTGGCCGAGGGAGCGGCTGGCCGCAGCAGTCACTGTCCTCACACAAAATAAAGGGAGGAAAAGAGAAAAACTCCTAATGCAACATTTTAAAGATTTTATTTCTCCACCACTGTTTTTTCCCCAGACTCCCTTTGATTTTATTTCTAGAGAGAGAAGTCTCTGTCTGAGATTCAGGAATGGCAGGAAAGATATTTGGTGTGGCAGTTGCTGCTATGTAGCCCGTGAAACGGAGGATTCTTTTTGACAACAGTGTCCCCAAATATACCCTTGCAAAATGGCTGACGTCAGAAAGTACACACCCTTCATAAAATGGGTCCCTCTCCTGGAAGATTGCTTGTTGACCAGTCGACTTTGACAGGGTTTGTATTTGCTGGCTCGTAAATATTTATCCTTGGGTCGGCATAAACAATCTGTTTTCCATTGTGCTGACATTTTGGTGCAGTGAGTAAAATATGCTGTATTGTAACAGAGGCATTTAAAAAAATTGCTACCCAGTTGTTGTCTTTGAAGGGAGTAGCTGAGATGCTATCAGACAGGTGTGGTGGCCAGGCCATTATGAGTGGCTCATCCGGTTTCTTAAAGACTGATTTCTGTGAATTTGGTAGGAGGGTCCAGCCAGGGAATCCCCTGTGAAAACGTTATCTCTGCTGGTCCCAGGCTTATCATTCAATCTGCAGCAAAGGGGAGAAAAGCTGAATTTTGCAAAGCTGACTTTGCAAATATTACCTTTGCCTCTGTCTTCGAGAAGGCCAAGCTCCCACTGACGTCAAAGGCAGTTGGCCTGTGGGGAATGTGCGGGCTCAGTCAGAGTGCGTGTCCAGTGCCTTGGTGGAAAATGCAGCCGGCAGGTTGGAAAACAAATGTTTTCAAAATGCTCATGTTTTGCCCTTATTTTGGGATACTTATTCGTGGAACTGCAAGAACAGAAAATGAGGAGACATTTCCAGGAACTCAAACATTATTTACCCTACAGTGAAACTGATGGCAACAGAGACTGATCTTAGAGTCTACCGAGGGCGAGTTACAGGGGAGTAGCTTTATTTTAAGGGCCTTCCTTGGAGTGGGGTTTAGGGACTGCATGCTCTGTGAGTTCTTACAGGCACTGTGGGATGTAGCTGTTTACTTGGAGGGATCTGCTCTGCCACCGAGGCTGAGGGCAAACAAGCAGGTGTGAAACACTCTTGGGAAAGAGCTCTGAGACCCTGAAAAGTATTGTAAGAACACAAAGAATGATAGTTATGTTTTCATTATTAGATGAACCAAAGTAACCAACAATTATATGACCCTGGACATATTTATTAAAATCTCAAGGGCCTCAGTCTGCTGGTCTTAAAGCAAGTTTATGAGAGTGCACACACAAACACACACACAGATTTTTTTATGGACTTGCAGCTATTTAATTTATTCTTAAACACGTACATTTCTGAAATCAAAGCTGAAATTGTAAAAATCATGTGCAAGCCAGATCTGTAGGCCATTACAGGAAAGGAAAATGTTGCCAAACCTAAGGAGGCATGAGATAATAGCATGGGTCCTGTTAATGCAATCACTATTTAGTAATAACTTAACTATATGACACTGTTAAATATAATATAGAAACTAATACATGTGCCTATTCTTGGTCTGCTGGAAGCTTACAGTCTGATTTGTCTTATAAATGTCACTTATTAAAATGCCCATGAGGACACTTAGAATTTAAAATATTTTGAATAAAGTGCTTCAATGTGAAACTACTTCTCTATACAAGATTTCTGTGCATGAAGAGAAAAGGAATACAACTGGTCTTAGAAAAGAGTAAGGTAAGTACTTCTTAATATTTTGAGGCTGTGCTACTCTGGGGACACTACCTATGGGGTAGCCCTGCCCCATAAGGAACAATAAAAAAAAAAGTAAAATAAAATAAAAATTTTGAGGCTAGATAAAATTGACTATACTTGAAAAACTGGGTCATTTCTTTTTTTTTTTTTTTTAATACTAAGTTTTGTTCTTGTCGCCCAGGCTGGAGTGCAATGGTGTGATCTTGGTTCACTGCAACCTCCACCTCCCAGGTTCAAACGATTCTCCTGTCTCAGCCTCCAGGCGCCCGCCACGACGCCCAGCTAATTTTTTTGTGTGTTTTTAGTAGAGACGGGGTTTCACTATGTTGGCGAGGCTTGTCTCGAACTCCTGACCTCAGGAAAGGGAATATAGTATCCTGTACTATCAAAGCAAAATGTAAAACTTTATTTAAAATCAGGGCAGGCTATGAGGTGCTTCCTAGTCTTGAGAGTATGTGGGATTTCTGAATATGGAAGCCGTATCAACAAACAGCGGCGACAGTTCGTGCAAATTGAGTACCAGACTAAAAGCAGGTAGGATTCCTGGGAAGGAAGCACTGTAATTCGAAACTCAGATTAGCCATTTTCTCTGTGGTAAAACGGAGACCACAAAGTACACCTATACACTTAGCAGACTCGCTGGCTGCGGCAGCTCCCTTTGAAGATACATTTATTTTCTAAAGAAAACTGGTAAAAAACACTGACTATATTTAGCATATGAAATGAATGTGATTGATTTTTGTTTCAGTGATTCTGCTTATAGAACATTTTTTTCTTTTCTTTTTCTTTTTTTTTTTTTGAAGAGAGTCTCTGTCGCCCAGGCTGGAGTGCAGTGGTGCGATCTCAACTCACTGCAACTTCCGCCTCCTGGGTTCAAGCGATTCTTCCGCCTCAGCCTATGGAGTAGCTGGGACTACAGGCATGCACCACCACACCTGGCTAATTTTTTTGGTATTTTTAGTAGAGACAGGATGTTGGCCAGGCTGGCCTCAAATTCCTGACCTCAGGTGATCCACCTGCCTCGGCCCCCCCCAAAGTGCTGGGATTACAGGCGTGAGCCACCGCGCCCAGCCTAGAACATTTTTAAGTATTGCTTAGAAATGTCCCAAAGGTGGGAGTTTTTCCAACACGTGAAACAGAAGTTCAGTTTGTCTTTCCTTACTCTTTTTTTTTTGGAAAGTTTTCGTAAGAATACCCTAGAGATCATGCAACAATAAACACAACCAAATATCAAAGTTCATTTTTTTTTTCTTTTTAGTTAGGATCTCACTCTGTTGCCCAGGTTGGAGTACAGTGGCATGATCACTGCTTACTGCAGCCTTGACCTCCTAGGCTCAGGTGATCCTCCTACCTCAGCTTCCTGAGTGGCTGGAACCACAGGCACACACCGCCACACCCAGCTAAATTTTAAAATTATTTGTAGAAATGAGGTCTTACTATGTTGCCCAGGCTGGTCTTAAATTCTTGAGCTCAAGCGATCCTCCAGTTTCAGCCTCCCAAAGTGCTGGAATTACAGGCAAGAGTCACAGCTCCTGGCCTGAAATTTCATTTTGTATGGAAATCTGTGAAACAAAACAAGCGTAGTTTCTCACCTTTCTCAGCGCCCACTTCATGCTCTGATCAATTAATTCAGAGTAATAGAAATGCAAGTGGTTATTGGAACATGTTTGTATGGAAACAGTACATCCAACTAAATGATTCTGATTTTTTTTTTCAAAGTCCCAGATATGGGACATTAAAAAAACAAAAAGTGTACCTTGCATACACATTTTCTTTTAAATGGACCAGAATGCTCTGTTTGCCTTTTGCTGTCTCAGTCTGCTTAGGAATTCCTAATGAGTAAACCACAGCATTTAACAGTAAAATATGGTTATGGCTCTTAAATGTGGGCTACATTTAACAACCGTATATTGATTTTTTTCTTGTAATTTTATTTCCATGAACATTTCTGGTTTCTTAATTAGTAGCCTTTTAGAGAAAGATTTAACATTCTATCAGAGAGTTTGGCTTCTGTGATACAGCTTTTCAGGGGAGAGAAAGCTCTAGACTGGTAGCCCCTGTTGGGGAGGAAGAAGGCCAATACGCTATGCATACGTGTGCAGATGTACACAGACACATGGCCCTCCCTCCCTCGCCTGCCAACACAATTAAGACAAAATCGCCGTGGTGAACCTGGCGACAAAACTCAACAATCTCCAATTGCACACTCACCCTGTAACGGGAAGAACTGCGTACCCCATGTTCCTTATTAAACCGAAGTATTTTATTTAATGAGCATGACTCACGCAAGGTGTTGCCATAAATCATCGGCTGGTTTACAAACTCAATAACTAGGCTTCCTGCTATAACTAGGCTGTGCACACCTTAAATTATTAACACGCCGGGGCCTTGAGGCAGATCTTTGATGATGATGATATAAACACTGTGAAGACAAGGTGCTCTCTCAGCAAAAGATTATTGACTCTAATTACCATTTACCACAGGAAAAAGAAAAGAAAAGACAATAAAATATGAGGGAGAATTTAAATCTAAGATTTAATTTTATGAGGAGCTTTAAATGCCCCCACCCCACAACTTTTTTCCTTTCATTTTTTTTTCTTTTTTTCTTCTTATTTGCGGCTGCTGTACCAACCCGACTACACTGCTGGCGTATAATGATAGCCCATGGTTGGCTAACCTTAAAAGGATGACAGTTGTTAAGAGGAAAGGAGGGAAAAGAATGGAAACAGGAGAGACTCTGCAGTGGATATCATGTAAATTCTTTGAAATGTGATTGAAAAAGGCCAGGGGGAAGAGAAAATGATAATACACTGGAAAATAATCCCAGTTTTAATTGTTTTCATGTATATACGTAATAAAAAGGTTAAAGGACTAATATGCCCGGCTCCAGTCATTTTGGTTAGTAAACTAGAACTTCAGGTCAGCTTTTTAAAAGGAGTAATTTGCTGTTATTACGTGCTTGGGTTTTACTGCGTCCTCATTACACAGTTGTTGGAAGGATGCAAAGAAGTTAAAATGAGAGAGGCTTAATGATAAGAGAGCTTATTAAAAAATGAAAATCCAGACAAATGACACATGGCTCATAGTTGCATAAATAATATGTGTTTCCTTTCTGGGTATTTGTGGAAGGTGGACATATCAACTGGGGAAAGAGTGCCTAGGACGAATGAAAAGTGGAAAAAGAGGCTCAGTTTAGCTTCCTGCTGTCAAAGGCTTTTGTTCTGCCTTCCCCTGCGGTTTTGCAGATTTCTCATTTCAAGGACTGACTCTCTGCTCAGGTCATTGTCTCTGTAGGCTAAATGGTTGGCTCAAATTTCTACCATTAAACAACTACAAGTTGTCATCTAATATTTATTTATGGCATCATTCTAGAATGTTGGAGTTGGAAAGGACTTTGCAAATGATCAACCTCTTTATTTTGCAAAGGTGAACATTTCATCCCTGAAGGGTGAAGTGATTTGGCCAACACCTCTCCCAGGTGTGTAGACGTCTGAATGAAGGTGGAACCCAAATCAGCCTCTTACTGTGTCGGAAAGTGATGTCTGCTGGAACTCATCTCAGAAACAATAGGAATGTGGTCAGTGATTGGGAAATTCACTATTGGCCTCATACATAAAATAGGTGACACTGATTACTGTATCTGTCCTGGGGATATTTAAGACAGGTCTTACAATCCAATGAAACTGTTAAAATATGACCAGAATGTGGAAAAAAGAATCTGTGATACAGGTTTAAAACTCTTTGCTTTTAATTTAAATAGCTGTGCTAGATTTTAGGATCAGGTAAGATTTTTGGTAAAGGACAGATTCAGGGACATAAGAATCTGCTCCCAAGCCCTATTTTCTCTAGTATTTCTTGGAGGTCACCTGTGCATCTATTCTAGTCTATTCTTAGACTGCTAAGGGACAGAAATGAGAAAGCTATTACAGGCACTAGGAGCCTTCTTCAAGAGACCTTTCGGTGCACTTTTGCTGGTTTTGCCATCTGGTAAAGATGTTGTGTGAGTTGTGGATGTCTTACCCAATACAATGCACCGGTTGCATCTGGACCAAGTCTTGCTACAGAGCAGCACTTGGGGACCAGGCATCATGCCTTCCTCCCCTGGATAGAAAAAGATGAATCTACATGTAACGGGAAAGACAAACAATGCCTTTCAATATTTTTGGGAAAATACTTCATGGTTACTTCTCTCTCTGGTCATTCTCTTCCTCTCCATGCTGGATCACCACTTGAGATTGGAAACCCAAGACTGACCGCTCATGATCCTCAGACTATTTCTGATGCTCCCCAGGAGAAAGAGTGTTCTGGTCAACTTCCACTTGGGGTTTTCCAATTGTCTTTGTAACTATAATATCTTACACGGGGCTTCCAAAACACTTTTATTGTATAGTCTTATTTTTCTTCATGTTGCGGAAAGATAATGTAATTTTGTCCTTCCTCATTAAAAGATGGGTGTAATTCAACTTCCTAGTTGAATTATGCCTCAGAGGTAACCATGCATAAATATTGTGAGAAATAATTCCTACATGAGGTATATCATACAACCTCATAAAAAACCTAGAATTCCTAGGGTCAGGCTTGGTGGCTCATGCCTATAATCCCAGAACTTTGGGAATTGAAGGCAGGTGGATCACTGGAGGTCAGGAGTTCAAGACCAGCCTGGCCAACATGGTGAAACTTTGTCTCTACTAAAAATTAGCTGGGCATAGTGGTGCATGCCTGTAATCCCAGCTACTCAGGAGGCTGAGGCAGGAGAATCGCTTGGACTCAGGAGGTGGAGGTTGTAGTGAATTGAGATCTCACCACTGCACTCCAGCCTGGGCGACAGGGTGAGACTCTGTCTCAAAACAAAAACAAAAAACAAAACACCCTAGAATTCTTTTTGAATGACCAAGTGGGTGTGCAGTGTTATTTTGTAGAAGACAAAATGTTTTCGCTTTCGTGAAATAGGTGAATACTAGAAGACCTAAAATTAAGTGTGTATACATATAACATGTTAGTATACAATATTCATTGTAAAACACGAAATTTACACATTGAGACCATTTCATGCTCTCTGCCTTGGGCTGATTGTAATGCAAAGAGCCACAACTGGGGCCTCTTCTTGAGTAGCTTTTAAAGGGGCCTGTCCTGGGGTGGGTTGACAAGGCTGTTCTTAGCCTGAGCGTCTGGGCTGTTTGCTGAGAGATGGCCTGGGGCAGAGCCTGGCTGATTGCCCCAACTGGCCCTGCTCCCAGAGGTCAACCCAGGGCTTAGTAGCATCCCCTCATCAATCTAACCTGGGGAAGGGGAACTAACAGAAGAATGTGTCTGTGTGCATCTGTCCTAGGAGCACAGGAGGGCAGGAGCTGGAGTGGCAGCTGGGTGAGTTCCGGGGTTCAGGCTGCTCACTGCTGCTGCTCCCCAGTTTAGGACCAGAGCCCACGAGAGCCCATGCTGCTGCTTCTAAAATTGCCAAGTGTTATTTTGTGAATTGTGTAACTCTTTTTTTTTTTTTAAAGCAACCCATTGTTTTATTTAAGTAAATAAAACATTACATTTTATTTAATACATTTTAAAGAAATATTTAATTAATTTAATTTTGATTTCGAAAGTAACGCTCATGCAGTCTTGTTCAGTGCATACCTAGGCAAATGATCTTTCAAACAAAAAACAAAATTATGATCATGTTCTACATTCTGGGGTTGCTTTTCTTTCTTTCTTTCTTTCTTTTTTTGAGAAGGAGTCTTGCTCGGTCGCCCAGGCTGGAGTTCAGTGGCGGGAGTGCAGTGGCGCGATCTCAGCCCACTGCAAGCTCCGCCTCTCGGGTTCATGCCATTCTCCTGCGTCAGCCTCCTGAGTAGCTGGGACTACAAGCGCCCACCACCAAGCCTGGCTAATTTTTTTGTATTTTTAGTAGAGACGGGATTTCATCGATGGGGTTTCATTGTGTTAGCCAGGATGGTCTCCATCTCCTGACCTTGTGATCCGCCCACCTTGGCCTCCCAAAGTGCTGGGATTACAGGCATGAGCCACCGCGCCTGGCCCTGGGGTACCTTTTCTTAAACTTAAAAAAGAAAAAAGAAAAGGGAACATTTCAAACACTACAAGAGAAGCAAACAGCATATAATCAAACCTCTTGTGCTCATCATCCAGCTTTAACAATGAGCAACTCATGGCCAACTTTATTTTATCTCTACCTAACTCACTCTCCTGCTATTTTGAGGCAAATTCCAGTTATCACATCATTTCACTGTATACATTTCCATTGCCTTCTGTTTCTAAAAATTGTGATAAAATATGCATAACATAAAATTTGCCACTTTATCTTTAAGCATACACTTCAGTGGCATTAAGTATATTCATATTGTTGTGTAACTGTCACCGCCATCCGTCTCCTGAAATCTTTGAGCTTATAAAACTGAAACTCTCCACCCATTAAACAATAACTCCCTAGTTTCCTCTTTTCCCAGCCCCGTGCAACTTTCTGCCTCTATAATTTTTATTACTAAAAATCATATGAGAGTGTCTCATATGTGTGAAATCATCAGTATTTGTCCTTTTGTGTCTAGCTTACCTCACTTAGCATAACGTCCTCCAGTATTGTCCACGTTGTAGCCTAGGTCAGAATTTCCTTCCTTTTTTAAGGCTGTGCATTCTGTTTTATAACCTGTTTGTCCATTTAGTAAGAAAGCATTCGGATATGTTTAACTCTCAGGCTTACATATCTCTTCCCTAATAGGTGTTATTGTTTGTTTTTGATGTGTTTATTTGGGAAGATATTAAATAATTGATTCCTGGAAAGAAAGTCTTATTTTCTGGTGCAAAAGCCATGAGTCACAACAGGAAGAATGTGAGTGAGCTCTGTGCCTTCAGTAGCTGAAAATCACAAACACGGGACGCTTACCTCCAATGTGTGCATTTGTGCAATTTTGCATCTGTAGGCTGCATATACTTTGTGTTCTCTGTATGACATGCTAAATGCATCCTAAGATCAGAAATCTTTACAATACTTAACTGTACATCTTCTGTGGACGTAAAAGACAACCTGAGGATTCAAGTACACATGATGATACAGAGAGGAGGCTCATACTCCACGCCCAAAGCATGTTTCTCACAGGAGCCCCAAGTATTTTTAGAATTAGCTAATTAGTCTTCAAAATACCTCAGGAATGACAGGTGTGCTTAATACCCTGATTTGGTCATTATACATTGTATACATGCATCGAAACGTCCCACTGTACCCCATAAATATGTCCAATTATTATGTGTCAGTTAAAAATAAGGTAAAACCTACAAATTAAAAACAAGACTCTCCAAAATCCAAAAACGCAAAAATACTTCATTTGGGTTCACAATCAAATACTAGATTACAAAGCATGGATTGCTTTCACCATTTGACAAACAAGGAAGGTATATATGAGCAAATTTAATAGGCACCTAAAAAAAGACAAAGACAGGCCTGTCAGGACTCTCCTTTTGTCTCTGCACTTACTGTATCTGCTGTCTTTCTTTTGGTGGGTGGTGGGGAAGGGTCTCACTCTGTTGTCCAGCCTGGAGTGCAGTGGTGCAATCACAGCAGCCTTGAACTCTTGGGTTCAAGGGATCCTCCTGCCTCAGCCTCCCAAGTGGCAGGGACTACGGGCATGCACTGCCACACCCAACTAATTTTTTATTAAAATTCTTTTTTTTTTTTTTTTTTGAGACAGAGTCTCGCTCTGTCGCCCAGGCTGGAGTGCAGTGGCGCGATCTTGGCTCACTGCAACTCCGCTTCCCGGGTTCACGCTATTCTCCTGCCTCAGCCTCCCAAGTAGCTGGGACTACAGGCGCCTGCCACCACACCCGGCTAATTTTTTGTATTTTTAGTAGAGATGGGATTTCACCGTGTTAGCCAGGATGCTCTCGATCTCCTGACCTCGTGATCCGCCCGCCTCGGCCTCCCAAAGTGCTGGGATTACAGGCGTGAGCCACCGTGCCCAGCCTAAAAATCTTTTTCTAGAGATGGATTTTTGCTATATTGTGCTGGCTGGTCTCAAACTCCTGGGCTCAAGTGATCCTCCCTCCTTGGTCTCCCAAAGTGCTAGGATTATAGGTGTGAGTCATGGGGGCTGGACTATATCTGCTCTCTTAATTCCTGTTCTACTGTGAGCCACAGTCTCTTTTATTAAGACTAAGAAGGCCGGGCGCGGTGGCTCAAGCCTGTAATCCCAGCACTTTGGGAGGCCGAGGCGGGTGGATCACGAGGTCAGGAGATCGAGACCATCCTGGCTAACATGGTGAAACCCCGTCTCTACTAAAAATACAAAAAAATAGCCGGGCGAGGTGGCGGGCGCCTGTAGTCCCAGCTACTCGGAGGCTGAGGCGGGAGAATGGCGTGAACCCAGGAGGCGGAGCTTGCAGTGAGCCGAGATCGCGCCACTGCCCTCCAGCCTGGGTGACACAGCGAGACTCCGTCCCTCAAAAAAAAAAAAAAAAAAAAGACTAAGAAAGAATAGGAAGGCCGGGCCTGGTGGCTCATGCCTGTAATCCCAGCACTTTGGGAGGCCAAGACGTGCAGATCACGAGGTCAAGAGATCGAGACCATCCTGACCAACATAGAGAAACCCCATCTCTACCAAAAATACAAACATTAGCTGGGCGTGATGGTGTGTGCCTGTAGTCCCAGCTACTCAGGAGGCTGAGGAGGAGAATTGCTTGAACCTGGGAGGCGGAAGTTGCAGTGAGCCGAGATCGCGCCACTGCACTCCAGCCTGGGTGACAGAGCAAGACTCCGTCTCAAAAAGAAAGAAAGAAAGAGGAAGAAAGTCCCGTGCCTGTCACATAGTAGGCAGTTCTTATTTGTTGAAGGAAAATTAACAATGAATTAGTCTGAAAGATGTGGCCGAGTCAAGGGGACTGAAGAATGATCTGATGCCTCACAGGGACCTTTCCCCGACTCAACCATTCTCTGTCTGCTTTCCTCCTGGTGGTGTGGTGAGCCAGCTTGCTGGTCTACCACCTTTCCTGTGCGGAGCGATGCTCTGAGGGAGCCCTGCCCGAGTTCTCATGGTGCTGCCAGTAGGAACAGGCCTCACGCTGATTTTTTTCCACAGCTGATGTCCTGGGCTGGCCCTCTTTGTTCCCTTTCTGCCCCCGCTCTGGCCACGCTGTTTTTATCTTTTCCCTTCCTTTTGGGAAAACAAAGGAGGGAACATGTGTAAAAGATAGGAGAAAGCACTAAGTAGCTTAATCTAGTGCTTTTTTTTTTTTTTTGCACATGAGTAGTACGTGGTCACACAAACATGGGAGTATCCTAACAGCTCTTTCTCCTTTCTGTGGGCTTCAATCCTGCCCACCTCCAAATCACGTCCTCCATAAAAGCTTCTTGTCTGAACCACTCATCAGTCACTTAGTCATCTGCTTGCTTTTGGTCGCCATTCGTAGTTGCCTTTTGTGGTTATTTTATTCTGGATTGTTTTTTAACCTCTCGTGATTTACTGTTACGCCTCAACTGATGGCCACTTCCTGTGCAACTGGAACAGGACTGTGAGTTATGCATTCGCGTAACTACATACAGGGTAGGCATTCAGGACATTTGTACTGAAGGAACAATGGCTGTTCATTGGAGGACAAATGGAGGGACAATGGCCTTAGCGTAATCACATGAGGTCACATAGACGGAGGTGGGAGTAAGATGGAAAGTGAGGCTTCACTTTTCCCAGCTGGAATCCATGGCGGCTTTTGTCACCTGGCACCCTGAAGAAAGCAAGACAGAGCTGGCATGAAGATGGTACGGTGTGGAACGGTGCCTCACGTTCCTTTAGAGGTGACTATTAGATGGAAAAGCCATACAAATTGGCCGCAGCCTGTGAATTTACTTACCTGACGTACTCAGCTGTTGCCCAGATGCATACTGAGTTCTCTGAGTTTTGTTTGTCTGCATTTAATTTTAGTAGAGGAGCAACATTTCACCTATAGCCCTTTTCTTTCTAGACTGCGTGCCACTTAGCTTTGGGCTGCTAATGGTTTAATATAAAGGACTTGAGAACATTGACAGTCTTTGTTTGAAAAAAAGCTGCATGGTGTAAGTAGCTATGATATTACTTAAGATAGTTGACAACCCACCAATCTTATTTGCTAAATGTCTCACTGAAGCATGCCAAGTGGGTCATAAATTAGACATGATAACTAAATTTTTTTTGATATCACCAGAGAAGCTTAATCTGAATGCAGTAGTACATAAAACATTTCTGTAATGAGGAATTCACAACTTAAAATATAATGCTTTTGTAACTCTGGACCTCTGGGGGAAAAAATAAAATGAGTCATTAAGTCCACGAGAGACAATATACGCATTCAGCTTTAAATGTGCTCACCAAATAAGCTCTTTCGCCTATGATGTGACTGTTTTCCTTTATAGAAGAACATATTCATTCTATGGCAGAAGAGTTTATTCCGTTGGATAGTAAGCGCCATCAGTTTATACCTGTTTTCATATATTTGTCTGCTGAAAATGGTATTTATCTTTTTGTGGTATAGTTTACATGCCTATATAATCTTTTATATACGAGTGTGTCGACTCTAGAGCTGCTTCCTGAAACTTCAGGCTGATTATCGGCTTATAAGATCAAAGAAGGGCAAGAACGCCAACTCCCACCTTCCCTCCACTAGGTTACATTTATGGGGATTAGCTACGTACATTATTCAATGTATTTCTTAAGAATTAAATTAATTATAATGCATTTGGATTCCCTGAGCATTCTCACAATTAATTTGTGCTATTGAGTTATCAAATATCCCTTTCTTAAGGGATTAGCTCATTTCTGATATTTTGCACTGGTGTCCCAAGAAGTAATTTTGGACGAAAAAAATTGGATTCTCATTCCAAGGATTTGTTTTTAATCTCCAAAGGAATTCTTGGAACACTGAAATAAAATGGTACAACAGTGGCTAATCCCTTAAGTAAGGATATATGATCACCCAATAACACAAATTAGTGAAATTAGTGGGCAAAGAAAATGCTCTCATCTTCTCATCTTCTCTTTGCATACTAAGCACCGAGAGAGTGCCTCTGTGAAATGCATAGTTCCTGGTTCCTAGAGAGCTTATTAAATTCAATTTTCAAACACTGCATATTTTAATAGCTTGTTTTAGGTAATCAGATATCCCAGAAAATACCCCAAATTTAAAAAATATCTTAGTTTCAGTTTTAAAAATTCTTTTTTTTTTTTTTTTTTTGAGATGGAGTTTTGCTCTTGTTGCCCAGGCTGGAGTGCAGTGGTGCGATGTCAGCTCACTGCAACCTCAGCCTCCCAGGTTTGAGTGATTGTCTTGCCTCAGCCTCCCAAGTAGTTGGGATTACAGGTGCGCACCACCATGCCTAGCTAATTTTGTATTTTTAGTAGAGACGGGGTTTCACCATATTGGCCAGGCTGGTCTTGAACTCCTGACCTTAAGTGATCCACCTGCCTCTGCCTCTCAAAGTGCTGGGATTCCAGGCATGAGCCACTGAACCCCGCCCAGGTTTTAAAAATTCTTATGGTAATGCCACATAGCTTCCTTTCTAACATCAAATCGGATCGCATTAAACACATTGTGCCAGGGTGCCGTGTGGCAAAGGGCTTTTATTTCTGGTAAATGGTGAGATTGTTGGTCCTTTTATTTCAAAACTCTTTTTATTTATTTATTTTTTGGGGTGGGGTCTCTTATTCTGACACCCAGGCTGGAGTGCAGTGACACGATCATAGCCCTCTGCAGCCACAAAATCCTGGGCTAAAGGAATCCTCCCGAGTAGCTGGGACTAAAGGTGCACACCAATTTAAAAAAATATTAAAACATTTATGTAGATTTTTAAAAATTTTAAATGTTTAAATCTAAATTTTAAAAAATTAAAAAAAAAATTTAGAGATGGGATCTTGCTATATTGATCACGCTGGTCTCAAACTCCTGGCCTCAAATGATCCTCCTGCCTCGGCCTCCCAAAAAGTTGGGATTATGGGCATGAGCCACCTTGCCCAGCCTGGTGATCCTTTTAAGTACAATGCTAAGTAATCCCTTTAAACACATTTATTTACTTGAAGTATTCTAATTAAGGCCTAATTTGCCTATGAAAGTTAGAAGGTAAATATTAGCATTGTGATGTCATTAGCAGGAAACAGTTCCTAGCTGAGAAAATATAATTATGAATTACTTTAAAGAGCAAAACAAATCTCAGGAGATGTAACATTTTACTTGTAGATTCAAAGATTTTGAGGAAATGTTTTGGATCCTTTTTGAAAAATATTGGGTTTATGGCTTTGGAAATGCCAGTGCTGATGGAAACTAAACCTAAACTAATAAAATCAAACTAAATTTAAATGTACCAATAAGACATTATTCTACATGTGGCAATTTTGCGTTTATTTAAGAGATTTTCTTAATTTACCATACAACTATACATTGTATGGTAAAAACACACCTAGTTTTTTTTTTTTTTTTTTTTTTTTGAGACGGAGTCTCGCTCTGTCGCCCAGGCTGGAGTGCGGTGGCCAGATCTCAGCTCACTGCAAGCTCCGCCTCCCAGGTTTACCCCATTCTCCTGCCTCAGCCTCCCAAGGAGCTGGGACTACAGACGCCCACCACCTCGCCTGGCTAGTTTTTTGTATTTTTTAGTAGAGACGGGGTTTCACCGTGTTAGCCAGGATGGTCTCGATCTCCTGACCTCGTCATCCGCCCGTCTCGGCCTCCCAAAGTGCTGGGATTACAGGCTTGAGCCACCGCGCCCGGTTGTTTTTTTTTTTTTAAACAAGAGTTGTGAGGCCAGGCACGGCGGCTCATGCCCGCCTGTAATCTTAGCACTTTGGGAGGCTGAGGTGAGTAGATCACGAGGTTAGGAGATCGAGACCAGCCTGGCCAACATGGTGAAACTCCATCTCTACTAAAAATACAAAAGTTAGCCAGGCATGGTGGCACACGCCTATAATCCCAGCTACTCGGGAGACTGAGGTGGAAGAATCGCTTGAACTCAGGAGGCAGAAGTTACCGTGAGCCGAGACCACACCATTGTACCCCAACCTGGGTGAGAGAGTGAAACTCCATCTCAAAAAAAAAAAAAAAAAAGAAAAGAAAAAGAAAATGTTCTTTTCTTGTCTTTTTCTTGTTTGATGGCAGTTGTCATTGTTGAAAGAGTTTGAAAGCAAGACAGGAGATAGTGTCAATTCTGTATACCAGGCATCACAGCAAACCAAACTGTTTTCTGTTGGGCCACTCTTAGGCTCTAGAGGGCTTCTGCGCCATTTAGAAAGGGCAGCCCTTCTCCCTGTGGTCGCTGCACTGAGCACATGTGCTTGGCCTGGTGGGTGAAAGGGGAGCTGTATTTCTGTTCCCATTTATCCCCTTAGCCAGAGGTGCTTGTGCAGTGCTCAACCTGCACGTCAATCTTTGAGGACATGAGTCAGAGCTAACAAAATCACAAAGGTTGTTTCCCTCTCACCAGCAGGTACGTGATCCTGTTTGTTTGGGTGATTTTCTTCTTTGACGACTCAGCTATTTTCTCTTGGCTTTTTTTTCTCCTGTCATAATGGACTTGGTAATTCCGTCTTCGTGTCTTTGATTCAAGCTCCCTGAAAGAGAATTTGGTAGGTGTGGCCAGTGACCTATTGATAGAGATTGTGTGCCAGGCAGTTTGTTAGCTCTATAAACCCACTCCTGAACCAATCAGCCACACCCAGGGCAGGAATGTTACAAACCTTAGCAGAGAATACACCCACTGAATATCATCATGAATAACGTAATCTGCAATAACACCGTTTGCTCTGAATTACATCTTGGGTAAAGTGGCCTGATTTATAGTAAATATACCAAATAGTATTACAGGAGAATTTTCTCTTTTGATACCCTGGGAAGAGACTGAAATGTATAAATAGTGTTTTTGCTTAGCAAAAGGGAGGCCCTTTTAGTGTACTGATTAATATTGAATAAATGCAACCAACGAATGGCCTCCTTGTGCCATGACTAGTATTACTTACTCACTGTGTGCTATGTCAATTCCATATCCCAGTCAATACTCTTATCATCTTACTTTCTAAATATGTATGTTTCGGCGTTTCTAGAGTCACTATCGTTCACATGCCTTTATCATCTGTTATAATTATTGTCATAATTTTTTACTGTTATCTCAATTCGTACCTTCTCCTCTCTTTAAACCATCTCTCGGTTGCCACCAGAATGACATTTCCAGAATACAAGTCTGATCCACGGTCACATTACTCTGACTTACTGTGTGCTGTACAAGGTCTCTGTGATTTCGACGGTTTTTCCTGCTACTCTTTTGAATCTTGGTTAATACCTCACATTTTCCTAAACCTCTGCAAATTTGCATTTGATGGAAAGTCCTTTCTCCTTTTCTTCATTTGGCCAACTCCTGCTTGACATGAAGGGTGAAGTCTGCGGGAAGCCTTCCTCACTCCTTCCTCACTCTGTCTACAGAGCTACGGCCTCTCTTCTGGGAGCTCTTAGGGCTCTGCGTATCTTTGTGTTAGAACGCAAGGAGCTGAGTAGTAATTCCTGTTTTCCATCGTGTGTCATCTACTGCATTGTGGGCTTCTTGAGGACAGTGACTCAGCACTCATCCCTATAAGTCCAGGACCAGCCAGGCATGGTGGTTCATGCCTGTAATCCCAGTACTGTGGAAGGTCGAGGTGGGAGGACCACTTGAATCCAGGAGTTCAAGACCAGCCTGGGCAACAGAGCGAGACCTCATCTCTACAAATAATCTACAAATTAGCCAGACGTGGTGGTGCACACCTGTGGTCCCAGCTACTCAGCGGGCTGAGGCAGAAGGATGGCTTGAGTCAGGGAGGTTGTGCCTACAGTGAGCTGTGATTGCACCACTGCACTCCAGCCTAGGTGACAGAGTGAGATCCTATCTCAAAAACAAAACCAAAAAACCCAACACCTATCAACCAGCCTGACTCCTAAAGTTGCTCCATTGTGTGCTTAGTTAAAAAAGTTTAAATTGAATTGAATGGAATAGACCTTGTTTTTAAAGGTTCCTGTACAAAAGACACTGAGGTGTTTTGAGTAAAGTTTTCTTCCCTTTGTACCCCATCCCACAGCCTCTATTTTAGGAAAAACAGGATAACATTCCTTCTCTTCCCCCTGTCTTTTATTCTATTCTTCAAGTCTTTCTAACCAAGAGAAAACTGCCAATTCTATTCTTCAAATCTTTCTTTAATAGATTCCCAAACCTGATCTGATGACTGAGAATCATTGCGATAAAAGGAAGTGTAAAAACTTAGATGACTTTTTTTTGAAAATGTTGCAGTCTTTCAAGTTTGAGTGATCTTATGTCTTAAACACTGAACTCGCTTTAGCTTCTTGGCGAGGCCAACTTAAAAAGGATTTCCTGTTTGTGAAATGTAGTCTAGTTTGTTTGAGAGTTAGGAAAGCCTTAATGGCTCTCAGGCCAGAGAGGAGAGTCTCTCGCCGCTGTCTGGAGACAGAAGTCTCGCCCAGGTGGCTGTTATATTTTGAACATGCTCCCAAACATGGCCAATCACCAGTTAGAAGGGAGTTGTTTCTTTTGCCTTTCAACAGTGTTTTTTTTGTTAGATCTCACATGCCAAGATAAATCCAATTCTTCTATGGTTGACTATCCAAACCTCCCCTGAGGTCCTGCCTCCCTTCGTTCCGTCCAGCAGGCAATTCTCTTATACCATCACTTTAAGGTGTCTACAAGGTTACCTTTCTAACTCAGTTCAATGGTCACCTACCACAAGAAGTTGATGGGCTGTTTGGGTTGATTAGGAGTGTTTCTCTCTTTTCCATACCTCTTAAGAAAATATTCTACCAATATGTCAGCAATTTGAGATGCTCATTTGTTATTTTACTTTAAGCAGGCTCTACATTATAATTTAACAGCATAATGGAATCCCTATTCCAGTTGACAAACACTGTGGTGCAAATGATTTAATTTACTAGCTTAAGCATTAGGCTACATATTATTGTACTGATCAGTCATTGCATACTAAAATCACTCATCCTTAATGTAATGATTTGGTATCCCTACAGAGAATTCCAGTCATCAGAATGTCATTAGATACAGTAAAAAATGAAAATTACTATTACACAGCAGTAAACACTATTAACTGTTAGTTAAAATAGCATTTAATTTAGCCATGCAAGAGTTTACAAATTTCCACAGTTTACTTGGTCCTCGAATAACTGTCACCACAAAGTTAATGACACTTCTGCCAATGAGATGACAGAATGAGAGGGACCAATGGTGAACTGGTGTTTTCATACGGTAGATGCCATATGGTGACAGTGCAGATTGCATGGCTATCTGGGGCATTTCATTGATCAGGAAAGGAAGCACGCTGGTGTCCTGAAAATATAAAGCAGGATAGAAGGATCTGTGAACCTCCCATATATGGAGGGACATCAGGTATATTTGGGAGGAGGAGGAAATTATTCCTTTTGGGCTTCCCTTCTCTTTCTCCATCAGCCCAGGTTTGCACTCAGGGGTTCCAGAGGTCTGCTGCAATGCTGATAACCATAACATTCTTACAAGTATCCCTAAGTGTTGGTTCCAATAAGCCACCAGTTGTTAGGGACTGTGGACCTGGTTGGAAAGCGTGTATTTTTGCCCAAGGCTCGCCATCCCCACACTTACAGATAGCACCAGCTTAAGTTGCAAAACATGCATTTGCCTTCACATGGTCCTTCCCTGTTGCAGCCTGAGTCCAGCATTCCCCAGCTTTAAATAAAATCAGCAGCAACATCTACGATGCCTATAAATGTGGGCACTCTGTGGGTTACTTGGCTCCAGAGCTCTCTCTTTATCCAAGCTATTGTGATTCATTTTCTTGTTTATTCCATAACTGCATGTTACTGAATAAAATGTTGAACTTAGATATGGAAAGGGACACCAGGGACCCCTCTGTATATGTAGAAGGCAATAAAAACGGAGTAACAGACTGCACCACTTTCTGCTTTGTGTATGCTTCTCATGCCAACTCGAAAGAAAATGGTAGTTGGAAATGACCAGCCCTGGTAAGGCAATGGTGGAGGAAGGAAATGGTGCCCAGTTTGTGGGATCTTGAAGGACGGCTCTAGTAAATGCCAATCCTAAATCAACGAAGTGGCAGTAACAGGGCAGGATATGTGTTCATACAAAGGGTTTCCAGTTTGCAGTGTGGTGCCCGCCAGCCACCTTTCATCAAGAATATGCAATGGAGAATTGCCTGGAAATGGATTCTTTATTACACGTGGCATGGCAGAGTGACAATTCTTGGCAGCCAACAGAGTACAGTGTGTAGGGAGACATAAACACTCCCACCAAGGTGACAGACCAGAGGCTTGGGTGGTATATGCTTGGTTCTGCTCCACTGACCACTCACAAATTACACGAAGTCCCATTTACGATGGGCCCTGAAATGGTATCATTTGAATAATTGCATCTTTTTATCCTAAAAACAAAACAGAAATGCGAAGAGATACAAATAAAAGTTACTGCTACTCAATAAGAAAGAAAGAAAAAAGGAACATGCATTTGGTATCCCCATCTGGCTCAGGGATCACCTGAACTTATTTTTCAAAATGTGTGTGTCTATACCAGGGGACAATAGGATCCTTTTGCCACTGCTAGGGTTGAAAGCCCAAGTGTGAATTGTTCATCTGTAAAACGGACATACTGACTTCTGAGTGATTTTGGGGGTCAAAAGACTGAAAGCATTCTTCCAAAAGTGTCACAGTACAAAGGGCTCCTGAATTCTTTCCCTTTACAACTGCCCTCATCCTACCTGTTGAGAAAGTTGATGAAAATGAGTGTGAAAATCATATTCACTGCAACATTTCACCCTGCTAGTAACACAGAGTAGGTCTCGGCTAGAGTCAGCAATCACCCAAGGCACTTCTGTCTCTTTTGGGGAAGACTGCCCAGGACTGGCTAGAACAAGTTTCAACTAGTCTAGCCTGACAGAGTTACAGCACTCAAAAGATCACACATATCTTTGGTTAGGTTTTGACCTATAACAGATGGAAATCCCTTTGCTGACATATTCCTAGCTAAAGTTTTCTGTCATGCATTGAATACTCATCAGAAATTTGCAGATCCAATGATTCAGTCAAACCAGGACCAATTTCCATCTATCTAATGATAGAAAATCAATTGAGAATGAAGAGGGCTTGCAAAGAAACCAAACTGTTAATCTTTACTAATTGGTTTTCGATGGTATAAGCCTGACTTATGAGGTGTTTTCTTAGCCTTCAGTATTAATTTAAGTTGTAAAGTGAGCTCAGAAAATATGCATTTATACATATTATATAATAATGTATTATTTTTTAATGTAGCTTATAAGATAGATGTTTATTACATGAGATAATAAATGTATAAATGCCACAAAAAGTTTAAAGCACAGTATAACAGTAACGGTTAGATATTATTATTACCATTTTTTACTGTTAAAGAACACTGCTTTATAATATAACTGTATAGCAAGGTTAGGCAATAAGTCTACAAAGAATTTTTTTTTTTTTTTTTTTGAGACAGAGTCTCCCTCTGTTCCCCAGACTGAGGCTGGAGTTCAGTGGTGCCATCTTGGCTCATGCAACTTCTGCCTCCCAGATTCAAGCAACTCTCGTGCCTCAGCCTCCCGAGTAGCTGGGATTACAGGCATGTACAACTATGCCCGGCTAATTTTTGTATTTTTAGTAGAGATGGGGTTTCACCATATTGTCCAGGATGGTCTCAAACTCCTGACCTCAAGCGATCCACCCACCTTGGCCTCCCAAAGTGCTGGGATTACAGGCGTGAGTCACTGCACTCAGCCATCTACCAAGATTCTTTCTGTTTTTGTTTTTGTTTTTTGAGACGGAATCTCGCTCTGTCACCCAGGCTGGAGCGCAGTGGCGTGATTTCAGCTCACTGCAAGTTCCACCTCCCAGATTCACGCCATTCTCCTGCCTCAGCCTCCTGAGTAGCTGGGACTACAGGTGCCCACCACCATGCCCGGCTAATTTTTTTGTTATTTTTAGTAGAGACGGGGTTTCACCGTGTTAGCCAGGATGGTCTCGATCTCCTGACCTGATGATCGGCCTGCCTTGGCCTCCCAAAGTGCTGGGATTACAGGCGTGAGCCATAGCGCCCGGCCGCCATCTACCAAGATTCTTAACCATATAGAAATGGAAAGAGAAGAGCACAGACCTGAGAGGGCCACAGACCTGGAATAGCCTAGGCTATTCCAGATTTTCATCTTTTGACCCCACCCTGCTTTTCTTTGTTATTATCCATGTACTTTCCAGCTAGAGTCCTCCACTCCAGTTGGTTTTGTCTCCTTATAGTCCCACAGGACTACTGTATTAGTCCATTTTCTTACTGTTATGAAGAAATACCTGAGACTGGGTAATTTATAAAGAAAAAGAGATTTAATGAACTCACAGTTCCACACGGCTGGGGAGGCCTCATAATCATGGTGGAAGCTGAAAGAGGAAAAAGGCAAGTCTGATATGGTGGCAGGCAAGAGAGTGTGTGCAGGGAACTGCCCTTTATAAAACCATCAGATCTTGTAAATTTATTCACTATCACGAGAACAGCATGGGAAAAAACCAGCCCCATGAGTCCGTTACCTCCCACCAGGTGCCTCCCATGACATGTGGGGATTATGGGAACTACAATTCAAGATGAGATTTGGGTGGGGACACAGCAAAACCGTATCAACTATCTTGGCTCCTCCTACTCTTCCAGTACCTTCAACCAATTCCTGCTCCTAAAATGCCTTTCTCTAATTCCTCTACCTTTCCAAATTTCACTCCTCATAAGAGGCCTCCTTAAGTGTCTCCTCCTTCCTAAAGCCTTGCTTGTATATTAACTCCATCAATATTAATTGACTTCCATTATGGTCTCAGCTCTGTGGGGGACACAGGGATGAATCAGGCATGGGACATCTACCCAGGGATAACAGTAGCTAACATGGCATTTACCATATGCCTAGCATGGTTTCAAATGGTTATGAAGATATTAACTCATATGATCTTTAAAATGAACTTATGACATAAGTGCAACTATCCTTTTCTTCATTTTATTTTTATTTTTATTTTTTTTTTTAGACAGAGTCCTGCTCTGTCTCCCAGGCTGGAGTGCAGTGGTTCAATCTCAGCTCACTGCTACCTCCGCCTCCCAGGTCAAGCGATTCTCCTGCCTCAGCCTCCCAAGTAGCTGGGATTACACGTGCCCACTGCCACGCCCAGCTAATTTTTGCAGTTTTTGTAGAGACGGGGTTTCATTATGTTGGCCAGGCTGGTCTTGAACTCCTGGCCTTGTGATCCATCCGCTTTGGCCTCCCAAAGTGCTGGGATTACAGGCGTGAGCCACCGCGTCCTGCCCTTTTCTTCATTTTATGGAATGGGAATCTGAGAGGCCTAGAGATTAGGTGACTTTCCTTTGGCCACACAACTATTAAGTTGTAGACCTGGGACTTGAAACCCAGCAATCTGCAGAAGGAGCACAAGTACTGACAAATTCATCTGTCTGAGTTCCAGAATAAAGGTTTCACATGGTTCAAAGATTCTTAAAGGCCTGATTTTTCCTGCCACTGGGAGCTGGCCTCTATACATCTGGGCTTGCTGGGCCTTGAAGATTTAGGGAATGGGACCGTGCAGTGGCTCTGCCCACAGTTGGCAGGAGGCCCAGGTTTGGGTTTTTTTTTTTTGAGTCGGAGTTTTGCTCTTGTTGCCCAGGCTGGAGTACAATGGCGCTATCTCGGCTCACTGAAAGCTCCGCCTCCTAGGTTCAAGCGATTTTCCAGCCTCAGCCTCCCGAGTAGTTGGGATTACAGGTGTGTGCCACCACACCTGGCTAATTTTTTTGTTTGTTTGTGTTTTGACACAGAGTTTTGCTTTTGTTGCCCAGGCTGGAGTACAATGACACGATCTTGGCTCACTGCAACTTCTGCCTCCCAGGTTCAAGTGATTCTCCTGCCTCAGTCTCCCGAGTAGCTGAGATTACAGGCATGGGCCACCACGCCTGGCTAACTTTGTAGTTTTAGTAGAGACGGGGTTTCTCCATGTTGGTCAAGCTGCTCTTAAACTCCCGACCTCAGGTGATCCACCCGTCTCAGCCTCCCAAAGTGCTGGGATTACAGATGTGAGCCACCTCAGCCAACTGAGGCCCAGCTTTGAATCCCAGCTCTGCACTCATTAGCTGTGTAAATCTAGGCTAACTAATTCATCTTTCTGTGTCTCAGTTTCTCATCTGTTAAATGAGAATAATGATGATAATGCAAATAACCTCATTTGTTGTAGGAATTAAATTAGGCGATGTATTTAATAAGCAGAATAGAAGTGCTATATGTGTTAAGTATTAATATCACAGATATGGAATTATGTAAAATATTTATTTCTGTATGTGACTAATAAACATTAGTGAACACAAATTTGTATTCAAAAATCTATTTATATATATTTATTATTATTATTATTTTTTACCATTTTGAAAGTGCATCAACAAGTAAAGAGATATTTCTGCTGTTCTTCCACATAAGATAAATCAGTTCTCCCAGGGCACCAAGGCCCCTCTTAGCCAGTGGATTCTCCTGGTGTACTCAGCAATACCCTCGTGCTTGGGAGGGGTTCATCCATCCCAAGTCAGGGAGCAACCTATTTCTGGTCATTTCCTTACCTATAATCAGCTGAGGAGCGTGTGCAGTGCTGAGCATGCAAAGGATTTTGCAGGGAAGCTCCAGCGCCTCCCTGGTCTCCTTCATTCACCCTGGTGCGTGGTATTCTGTAGGAACTGCAGCTAGATGCAGCAGGGCATGAGACAGCAGGACCAGCAGAGAAGCTGCCCTGAAGTGCTTTTCTCAGAAGCCCTCTGACTGCCAGGATACCCCAAACATCAGGGCCAAGTAGGACAGTGTGGAAGCCTTTCTCAGTGACATAGCATACAGAAAGAAGTACCTGTGACCCTGGGCTTCTTATTTTACAGTTTTCATTTTAGGCAGGTCAGGAAGAAAATGGGATCTGTTTACTGTGAGAGAATTTGGCTATGCCTCCCATCTCTGGTAGATGGTTTTCTTAGTGAATCTGCTTATCTTATTTATTATTGCAACATATTTGAATTCTCACTTTATTACTCTGAAAATACACTGTAATCCTGATTACTGGTTGTGTATTTATTTAAACCACATCTACAAATGTAGCTCATAAACATTAGTGGAAATGAATTTACATTCAAAAATCTATTAATCTAACCCTACTCATTATATAAGTGAACCAATAAATAGCAAATAAATCAAACTATGTGAAACAATAAAACAAATTAACCAGTATCATTTAAATAATTACCATCACTAACAGTCATGACAAAGCCTAAGAAATTAACACTTTAAGGATACTCTCATTTTGGTCCCATCCTTACAGAAATAGCAACAGATTTCAAATGGATTTTGGAAACCATTTGAGGAAAACAGTGGAAACCAAGGTTGTTTGGGCCTGAGTTTTTCCAATCTCCTGAGGAAGTTTAAATGTTTAAATATCTGAAGGAAGGTGGATCTTCTTGAGTCCAGGCTTGGGTTCTCTGAGTTACTCTCCTGTCTCCTGGTTTCATGGGTCAGAGGACCTCGTGGTCAAAGGTCTGACAAGGTCATTTTCTTTTTCTTCTTTTTTTTTTCTCTTCTTAGGAGATTGTTGATTTATTTTTATTTTTCAACTTTTATTCAAAGTTCATGGGTACATGTGCAGGATGTGTAGGTTTGTTACATAGGTAAATGTGTGTCACGGCGATTTGTTGTACAGATTATTTCATCATCCAAGTATTAAGCCTAGTATCCATTACTTATTTTTCCTGATCCTCTCCCTTCTCCAACCCTCTACCCTTCAATGGCCCTAGTGTGCATTGTTCACCTCTATGTGCCCGTGTGTTCTCATCATTTAGCTCCCACTAGTAAGCGAGAACATGTGGTATTTGGTTTTCTGTTTCAGCATTAGTTTGCGAAGGATAATGACTTCCAACTCCATCCATGTCCCTGCATAGGACATGATCTGGTTCGCTTTTTATGGCTGCATAGCATTCTATGGTGTATATGTACCACATTTTCTTTATCCAGTCTATCATTGATGGGCATTTGGGTTGATTCCATGTCTTTGCTACTGTGAGTAGTGCTGCAGTGAACATACCGGGCATGTGTCTTTATAATAGAATGATTTATATTTCTTTGGGTATATACCCAGTAATGAAATTGCTGGGTCTAATGGTATTCTGCCTGTAGGTCTTTGAGGCATTGCCACACTGTCTTCCACAATGGTTGAACTAATTTACACTCCCACAACATTATCTAAGTGTTCTATTTCTCCATAGCCTCACCACCATGTGTTATTTTTTTGACTTTTTAGGAATTGCCAATCTGACTGGTGTGAGATGGTATCTCATTGTGGTTTTGATTTGTATTTCTCTAATGATCAATTATGTTGAGCTTTTTTTCATATGATTGTTGGCCACATGTATGTTTTCTTTTGACAATTCAGCAGGGGGACCATAAGCTCTCAAATCAGGGTTTGTTCTCTTGCTTGGCCATTTCTCAGCTGGGTGATTTTAACTTCTACAGGCTTCAAGTTCTTCATCTATAAAATTGGGATATTGACAAAATTTACTTGGAAACGATGCAATGAGACAATGAATGGCAAGCACTTCACTGGTGGCTATTGTAAGTGTTCAGTAAATGGTTAATGCTACTACCATGATTATTACTACCACATCCCTGAAATGTATATATTCATCCTTCTCCCTGCATTTTTTGCTTTTTGCTTTAGTTTCTTTTGACACTCTGCTTTGTGCTTGGGACATAAGGATATTTGTGTATATGTGTGTTTGTGCACTTCAATATTTAATGCATTTCTATGATACTTGAAAATGGAGGGAGAATCAATTCTAAATAATCTCTCTAACTTCCCATCAAGTAGGAATATAACACCTTTTCAAAGACTTTCCACCTCCACTTCCTGCCAGTGCCTTCTCCTATTTCATTTCTTAGCTTAATTCATTTTACTTAATACTCATATATACCAATTATTATATAGCAGCCACAGTTATTATGTTCTTAAATTAAGCTTCTTATTTTAGGATACTTGTACATTTGCATGCAGTTGTAAAAAACAATGCAGAGATCCCATGCACCCGATTTCCTCCAATGGCAACATCTTGCAAAACTATAGTATAATATCACAACCAGAATATTGACACTGATATAGTCAAGATAGAGAACATTGCTGTCATCAAAAAGATCCCTCCTGCTGCCCTGTTATAGCCAGACACACTTCCCTCCTTCCCCTCTATCTTCTAACTTCTGGTATGCACTAAACCGTTCTTTATTTGCATAGTTTTGACAAAATTATAATAAATCAGATCATACAGGGCTGGGTGTAATGGCTCATGCCTGTAATCCCAGAACTTTGGGAGGCCGAGGTGGGTGGATCACCTGAGGTCAAGAGTTTGAAACCAGCCTGGTCAACATGATGAAACCCCATCTCTACTAAAAAGATAAAATTAGCTGGGCATGGTGGCCCGCACCTGTAATCCCAGCTACTAGAGAGGCTGAGGCACGAGAATTGCTTGAACCTAGGAGGCAGAGGTTGTAGTGAGCCGAGATTGTGACACTGCACTCCAGCCTGGGCGACAGAGTGAGACAATGTGTCAAAAAAAAAATTAATAAATCAGCTCATACAGTATGTAACCTTTTAAAACTTTTTTTATTTTTTCACTCAGCATAATCCTTCAGTGGTTTTGCATGTAGCAACACACATACTTATATTGACATATATGTGAGTATATATATGAGGAGTATTCCATGTTGTGGATTCAACAGTCTGTTGAATCATTAATCTGTTCAAGGACATCTGGATTGTTTCCAGTTTTTAGCTATTATAAATAAAGCTGCCCTAAACATTTGTCTAAAGCTTTTTTCTTTCTTTCTTTTTTTCCTCCAGAATAAATGCCTAGAGTTCAATTGTGTGGTATTTGCATGTTTAAAGAAACTGCCAAGCTGCTTTCCAGAGGAACTGTACTATTTTACATTCCCACCAGCGATGCATGAATGATCCAGTTTCTCTGCATCCTTACCAGCATTTGGTGTTGTCACTGTTTTTTATCTTAGCCATTTTAATAGGTGCGTAATGATATCTCATTATGGTTTTAAATTGCATTTTCCTAATCACTAATGATGGTGAACATCTTTTCATGTGCTTATTTGCCATCTGATATGGCTTGGCTGTGTCCCCAACCTAAATCTCAACTTGAATTGTATCTCCCAGAATTCTCATGTGTTGTGGGAGGTACCCAGGGGGAGGCACTTGAATCATAGGGGCTGGTGTTTCCCTTGCTATTCTCGTGATAGTGAATAAGTCTCACGAGATCTGATGGGTTTATCGGGGGTTTTCGCTTTTGCTTCTTCCTCACTTTTCCTCTTGCTGCCACCATGTAAGAAGTGCCTTTCATCTCCCACCATGATTCTGAGGTCTCCCCAGCCATGTGGAGCTGTAAGTCCAATTAAACCTCTTTTTCTTCCCAGTCTCAGGTATGTCTTTATCAGCAGCCTGCAAACAGACTAATATACCATCTGTATATTCTCTTCTCTGAAATTTCTCTGCATATCTTTTGCTTATTTTTTAACTGGATTGCTCAGGTTTTGTTTTTAAATGTTGAATTCTGAGAGTTCTTTGTTATTCTAAATTCTAAGCTTCTGTTGGATATGTGATTTGTGATATTATTTTGTTGTATTTCTCCCAGGCTGCAACTTCTCTTTCCATCCTTTCAATAGAACCTTTCACAGAGCAAAAATTTAAATACTGATAAAGTCCAATTTAGGCTTTTGGTGTCAAGCCTAAGAATTCTTTGCCTAACCTGAGCTCCTGAAGATCTTCTCTAAAAGGTTTATAGTTTGAGCCCATGATCATTTCAAGTTAATTTCGGTATAAGATGTGAGGGTTAGGTTGAGGTCATATTTATCCCTATGGTTAGCCACATGCTCCTGCAGTATTTGTTGAAAAAGTGATCTTTCCTCCATGGAGATGCTTTTGCAACCTTGCCCAAAATCACCTGGACATATTTGTGTGGATCAGTTTCTGGGTTCTCTGATCTGTTCCATTGATCCATGTGTCTCTCCCTCCACCAATACTACACAGTGGTGATTACTGTAGCTATATCAAGTCTTGAAATGGGAAAGAATGATTCCTCTGACTTTGTTGTTCTTTTTCAAAATTACTTAAACTATTCTAGATCCTTTGCCTTTCTACATAAATTTTGTTGTAATCTTGTCTATTATCTACAAAAAATCTCCCTGAGATTTTTGATGGAATTGTGTTAAACTTTTTGGTGGGTTGAAGAGCATCTTCCTGAAATTCATGTCCACTCAGAACATCAGAACATGAACTTATTTGGAAACAAACCATATTTGATATGGTTTGGTTCTGTGTCCTCACCCAAATCTCATGTTGAACTGTAATCCCCAAAGTTGGAGGTGGGGCCTGGTGGGAGGTGATTCAATTGCGGGGTGGTTTCTAACGGTTTAACATCTTTCTCCTGGTGCTGTTGTCATGAGTTCTAACAGGATCTGGCTGTTTAAAAGTGTATAGCACTATCACCTTAACTCTCTTCCTCTTGCTCCAGCCACGTAAGACATGCCTACTTCCTTTTTGCCTTCAGCCATGATTGTAAGTTTCCTGAGGCCTCCCCAGCCATGCTTCCTGCACAACCCACAGAACCAGGAGCCAATTAAACCTCTTTCTTTTTTTAAAAAATAAATTACCCAGTATCAGGTAGTTCCTTTTTTTTTTTTGAGATGGAGTCTCGCTCTGTTGCCCAGACTGGAGTGCAGTGGCATGATCTCGGCTCAGTGCAAGCTCTGCCTCCCAGGTTCACACCGTTCTCCTGCCTCAGCCTCCTGAATAGCTGGGACTACAGGTGCCCACCACCATGCCCAGCTAATTTTTTATATTTTTAGTAAAGACAGAGTTTCACTGTGTTAGATAGGATGGTCTCAATCTCCTGACCCTGTGATCCACCTGCCTTGGCCTCCCAAAGCGCTGAGATTACAGGCGTGAGCCACTGCGCCTGGCCCAGGTAGTTCTTTATAGCAGTGCAAGAACCAACTAATATGGCATCTTTGTAAATGTAATTATTTAACCTAACATGAGGTCATATTGGATTAGGGTGGGCACTATATCCAATGACTGGTGTCCTTATAAGAAGAGGAGAGGACACAGAGAGACATAAAGACACATAAAGAAGAAGGCCATGTGAGGATGAAGGCAGAGACTGGAGTTTTGCTGCCACAAGTCAAGGAAGACCAAGGATTTCTGGCAGCCACCAGAAGCTGGGAGAGAGGCCAGGAACAGATTTGTCCCTTAGAGATCTCAGAAGAAAGCAGTCCTGCTGATCCCTTTATTTCAAACTCCTGGCCTCCAGAACTGTGAGGGAAACATATTCTCTTGTTTTAAAATACTGTTTGTAGAAACTTGTTTCAGCAGTCTTAGGAAACTAACTTGATAAACTCATATCAATTTGGGGAGAACTGACATCTTTATTATGTTCACACTTCCAATCTGTGAAGAGCATATGTTTCTTCATGTATTTATAACATCTTTGATTTCTTAAATCAGTGTTTCATGGTTTTCAGCATACAAAATCCCACATATGTGTTAGACATACACATAAGTATTTTTATTTTATTTTTTTGAGCAATTGTAAATGATCTTGTATTTTCAATTTCAGTGTCCACCTTTTCATTGCAAGTATGTAGAAATATGATTGATTTTGTATGTTTATCTTATATTCTGGACCTATCTGACTCATTTATTAGTTCTATGAGTTTTTTGTTTGTTTGAGATGAAGTCTCACTCTTGTTACCCAGCCTGAAGTATAGTGGTGCAATCATGGCTCACGGTAGCCTTGAACTCCTGGGCTTAAGTAATCCTCCTGCCTCAGCCTCCCAAGTAACTGGAATTATAAGCTATGCCACCATGCTTGGCTATTTTTTTTTTTTTTTTTAGAGATGTGGTCTTGTTCTTTTACCCGGGCTGGTCTTGAACTCCTAGGTTCAAGTGATCCTCTCACCTCCACCTTCCACCATACTCAGCCTATTTCTGTGAGACATTTGTACATTTCTTAGGATTTTCTATGTAGACAATTATGTTTTCTGCTGGTTTTGTTCTGTAGTTTAATTTCTTCCTTTTGACATATATATATGTCAAAGGCATATACATATATGTGCCTTTATTTCCTTTTCTTGCGTTATTGCACTGTCTAGAACTTCTAACACTATGGTGAATAAGAAAGATGAAAGTGGACATCCTTGCTTTGTTTCAGCTCTTAGGAGGAAAGCATTGTCTTTCATCATTAAATGTTAGCTGTAGTTATTGTTATAAATGTTCTTTATGAATTTGAAGAGGTCTTATTCTATTCCTATTTTTCTGAGTGTTTCAATCAAGAATTGGTGTTTATTTTGTCAAAGATGTTTTCTGCATGAAAAATATAATCATGTAATTTTTCTTCTTTTTTTTTTTTCTTTAGCCTGTTTGATTGATTTTCAAATATTGATCCAGCCTTGCATCTCTGGAATGAATCTCACTTGGTCATGGTACATACTTTATTTTCATATTGCTGAATTCTATTTGCAAACATTTTGTTAAGGAATTTTGTGTCTATATTCATGAGGCCTATCAGTCTGTGGTTTGCTTTTTTTCATAATAATATTTGTCTGGTTTTGGCATCAGGGTAATATCACCTTCATAAAATGAATTGGAATGAGTTCCCTCTTATTCTATTTTTTTGTAAATATTTTGCAGAATTAGTATTAATTCATCTTTAAATATGTGGCAAAATTCACCAGCAAAATTGTTTGAGCCTGAAGATTTTTATTTTGAGAGTGTTTAAATCACAAATTCCATTTTTTAAATAGTTTTAAAACTATTCAAATTATTTGTTTCATGTTGAGTGAGTTGTGGTACTTTATACTTTTAAAGAACTAGTTCATTTCACCTAAGTTTTCAGATGCATTTGTTAAAGTTGTTGGTAGTATACCTTTCTTATACTTTTGATACTTGTAGGATTCTGTCAAAGATGAAAAATTATTCTTGACATTTGTTAAAGAATGATAAGGCAGATTATTCAAAGGGGGCTACTACAGTGGAGTTTTGTAATAGGAGAGAGAGATCAGGCTCAATTCTGAATACAACAGGACAAGTGGAGATTTATAGCCCCAGGAGCAGGGTGAGGAGTGGAGCAGGGAGGTCAGTAGATGGAAAATTACTAGGAGGAATCATCAGGGTTAAGGGGGATTCTGGCTAAACTGACTTGACAGGATTATTGCCAAAGGCATGCCAGAGTGATAAGATATTATGGGTAGGGGATAAGGAATTTGATCAGCTATTATAGGTGGAGGATTTTCCCTAAACTGACCCAGCTGGATTCTTGCTAAAACTGGACTAAACAGAGATGAGCATGGAAGCCCCAAAATTATGGCCTAGTCAAGAAGAGAGTTCATAGGAGCCTGACTATAGTTAGTTAGGTCAAGGAAGAGAGGCTTTCTCAGTCTGTAGTGATAGCTCCTGTTTCATTCCTCATACTAGTAATTTGTGTCTACTTTCTTCTTTTCTTTGTCAGTCTTGCTAGAATTTTGTCAACTTTATCAACCTTTTCAAAGAATCATCTCTCTTTTTAAATTAATTTTTAAATTTTTTTCTGGTTTCAATTTTACTGATTTATGCTCCATTGTTTCTTTCTTGCTTTGGGTTTATTTTTTATCTTTTTCAAGGTTCTTGGGGTGGGAGTTTAGAAAATTCACTTGAGGCTTTCACTTTTTCAATGTATGTATTTAGTGATGTAAATTTACTTCTCAGCACTGCTTTAGCTGTGTTCCACAAATTTTGATATACTTTATTTTCGTTTTCATTCAGTTTAATGTATTTTTAAATTTTCTTAATGTTCTCAAGGTATTCCTTTTGACTAAAGACATTCCTTTTGACCACAGAAGTATGGTGTTTCATTTCCAAGTGTGTGGAGATTTTCCTATTACTGATTTCCAGTTTGATTCCATTGTGCAGAGAATGCACGCTGAATGACTTCAATTCCTCCAATCTGTGGAGGTATGTTTTATGGCCCAGGATATGATCTATCTTTATGTACATTCCCTGGACACTTGAAAAGAATGTGTATGCTGCTATTGGTGGGTGCAATATTCTATCAGTGTTGATTGGATCTTGTCATTTGACAGTGTTACTGAGTTTCCTATATTCTTGTTGATTTTTTTTTTGTTTAATTTCCCTGAGAACTGTTGAGAGAAGATGTTGAGTTATCAAACTATACTTGTGGATTTGTCTATTTCTCCTTTCAGTTTTATAAGCTTTTGCTTCACATATATTGTAGCTCTGCTGTTTGGTACATACGCACTTAGGATAGTCATGTCTTCACGGTAAATTGACCCTTTTTATCATTATAGAAGGCCTTTTTTTGTCTTTGATAATTTTTTTTTTTTGCTTTCAAGTTTACTTTTTCTGATAGGAATACAGTCACTGCTGTTTTATTTTGATTAATGTTTGCATGGAATATCATTTTCCATCTTTATTTTCAACTCCCTGTATTTTTATATTTGAAGTGAGTTTCTTGTAGAAAGCATGTACTTGGGTCACATTTTCCATCTACTCTGCTAATATTTGTCTTTTAATTGGTATATTCAGACTGCTGAAATTTAATGTAATTACTGATATGTTAAGGCTTAAGTCTGCTTTTGTTTGTTTGTTTGTTTTTGGTTTGTTCTATTTTTTATTTTTCTGTTTCTGTTTTCCTGCCCTCTTCTGTGTTACTTGAACATTTTTTAGAATTCCATTTGGATTTACCTGTAGTATTTTGAATGTATCTCTGTGTATATATTTTTAGTGGCTTCTCTCACTATTGTATTCTATATGTATAACTTATTGTAGCCTGCTGATGTTATTTTACTGGTTTGAGAAAAGTATAAGAAACTTGCATCTCTTTATATCTCTTTACTGTTCTTCTTTACAATAGAATTGTCTTAAATATTTCCTTTACAAACATTTAGTACCATATCAGACAGTGTTATAATTTTTGCCTCAACTGTCAGACATAATTCTGAAGATGCGAGGAAAGCCTATTGTATTTACTCACATTAATACTTACTGTGTTCTTTCTTCCTCCCTGTTTGTTGGTTTCCTTTCTGCTTAGAGAACTTCCTTTAGCCATTCTGTTAGAGTAGATCTGCTGGTGAAAAATTATCTTAATTTTTCTTCATCTGTGAATTTCTTGATTTCCCTTTCATTTATGAGGCACATTTTTGATAGTTATAGAATTCTGATAGACAATTCTTTTCTTTTGGCACTTGTAAAATGTTGTGCCACTTTATTCTGGCCTCCGTGATTTCTGATAAGAAATATGTTGTCTTTGAATTATTTGTCCACCTATAAGTAAGGCGCTATTTCTGTCATGCTGCTTTCAATCATTTTTATTTGTTTTTAGTTTTCTGAAATTTTACTTTGATATGTCTTGGTGTAAATTTCTTTGGGTTTATCCTGTTTGAGAAAGTTGGGAAGTTTTCAGGCATTATTTCATTTTTAACTCTACCCTCTTTCTCCTTATTGTCTGAGACTCTCATAGCACAAAATGTTATGAACGTTAACATACATGTTAATGCTTTGGTTATAGTCCCACATATTTCTTAGTCTCTGTTCATTTCCTTTTTCCAGTCAATTGTTTTTTGTTGTTTTTCAGTTTGGGTAACTTCCATTGTTCTATTTCAGTCCTCTAATACTTTTCTTTATCTCTCTCATTCTGTTATTGAGCCTATGCAATGAGTTTTCTACTTGGGTTATTGTGTTTTTCAGTTCTAAAACTTCCATTTGGGTTTCATTTATATTTTCTATTTGTTTGCTGAGTATTCTATTTCTCACTGAAATTTCCTACAACTTCATCTGTTCCATGTGTGTTTGTTATTGCTTATTAGAGCATTTTATAATGGCTGCTTTAAAATTGTCATCAGGTAATTCTAACATCTCTGTCACCTTGATGTTGTTATCTGTTGGTTGTCTTTTTTTCATTCGATTTGAGACCTTCCTATTTCTTGGTATGATGCATGATTTTCAGTTGAAACCTGGACAGTTTTTGGTAGTATGTCATGAGACTCTGGATCTTATTTCGACTTTCTGTTTTGACTGTCTTCTTCTGACACTCTGTGACAATGGGTGTAGGGGTGACTCCTCATTACTGTCATATAGGAGAAGAAATCTAGGGGGTCCTCATTAGTGCTGACCGAGACTGGGTGTTTCAGCTCCCCACTAGGCATCCACTGAGAGCTATGTGGTGGGGGCATAGCAGGGCCTTGTTGCTGTCCCTGTGGCCTCACTCACATTACATTCTGATAGAGATGAATGTTCCATCTCCCTGTTTGGCCTTTTCTGAGGCCTACCATCCTTGTAGGTATGTTTGGGCACTTGTTACAGCCTTGTGAGAGTGGAAGTCTAGGCTTTCCACCCGGCCTTTGCTGGTGTGGGTGTGGTAGGGCTTCAGATGTTCTGTAGGGTTTCACTGGAGTAGAATGACTACTGTCTGCAAGTTTTTCTGTCTTGTTAGGCTGTTCTTCCTTTCCTGGTGCTTGAGGTTCTTGTTTGTTTGTTTGTCCTGTGCTTGTTGGAATTTCTGGGTTGGCTGCTTAGCTCCAAGTCTACAACTTAGAAGGCAAAAATAAAACTTAAGGAATTCAACACTGTATTAGTCCTCGGGTCCTGAGGTTTCCAGCTGGTCTGCTTTCTTCTTTCTATCTTTCAGAGCCTTCTTACATTTCTTTTATATGTAATGCCCAGGGTCTTTAGTTGTACTTAGCAAGAGGAATAGAAAAAAATATATCTACTTCATTTACCCAAGTAGAAAGTCTTAGTGGCTCCCCCTGTTTTTTTTTTTTTTTTTTTTTTTTTTTTTGAGATGGAGCCTCATCTCTGTCAAAGCCCAGGCTGGAGTGCAGTGGCCAGATCTCAGCTCACTGCAAGCTCCGCATCCGGGTTCACGCTCATTCTCCTGCCTCAGCCTCCCGAGCTGGGACTACAATACCACCTCCACCCGGCTAGTTTTTGTATTTTTTTAGTAGAGACAGGGGTTTCACCCGTGTTAGCCAGGATAGTCTCGATCTCCTGACCTGCGTGATAAAAAGCCGTCTCTCGGCCTCCCAAAGTGCTGGGATTACAGGCTTGAGCCACCGCGCCCGGCCAGCTCCCCCTGTTTTAAGGAAAATGTCAAGTCCTTCAAAATTTTTCATTTTTCACTTATTTCTTTTCACTAAGTTTGTCTTCATTTTTCTACTGCCTCCGCAGAAGAAATTCTCCTTTAGTTCTCTGAAGTGATAGTCTTCCGGGCCATTACATTTCCTCTTGTTTGCTCTGAAAAACTTGCTCCACCAATTATCTCTTCCTACTTGTGTCTTCAATCTTTTATTTTTATTTATTTATTTTTTTAACTTTTTTTCCCCCTCTCATGCTGCCTTGTCTAAGAGTCTACAATCTTATTGATAAATACTCTCCTTCACTTTGAGGCACACTTGTCTTAAAGAAACTAACCTTTGACCTGTTCTTTCCTAAGACAGTCTCCTATTTTTTTCCTTCTCCTAAAGGCCAGTGTTCTTGAAAGCATCATTTGTATTCTCTCTTCCACTGATTTATCATCCTCTCCACCCATAATTTCTTGTAGTTGGTTTACTGACCTTAGCCAGTCTATGGAAATTGCATTCTCAATGGTCACCAATCATTTCTAGGTGATCCAATCCAATAGCTTTTTCTCAGTTCATATTTACTTTCATCTCCCTGCAACATTTGGCACCACAAGCTTTTGGAAATTCTCCTCTTTGGATTTCATGGCTCTGAATCACCTTCTTCCCTCCCTGGCTTCCTTTCTTCCTCCTACATTTAGCCAGTATTCAAGGTTCTATCTACACTTTTTTCTCTCTCATTCAGCTTCATGGCTTCAACCACATGCTGATTCTGAAACTATACACAGAGGATCCTAAAGTTTTGTTTTTACCTTTAGTTTAGACTTCTTTCTAGGGCTTTCGTTTGACATTTCCAGGTGTTTTTCATTTGCCACCAAATATCCAGCCATTTTTTAAAATAGTGCATATAAAACCAAAACCTTCATCTCATCTCTGCAAAATGCTCTTGTTTCTGTGGTCTCAATTTCCGTGAGCGGAGCGTGTATCTCCCCGGCCACCAAGCATCGAAACCTTGGTGTGTTGTTTGGCATGGCCTGGCTCTAACTTGTCAGCTTCTGCTAGAAATTCACCAGTTTCTTGACTTTTACTCCTTGTAAAATTGCCTTTACCCAGCTCAGGTAATCTTTAACTTGTGCGTGGACTGTCCCAATAGCTTCCTAATTGGTCTCTCTGTTGCCAGTCTATTTCCAGTCTAATCAGTTTTACACTCCCCTTACTGGCTTCTCTTTCTGAACTTACTTTTCTTTGGCAGGCATTCAAGCCTTCTGTGATCTGCCATCACCTACCTTTCCAGCATTGTTCCAACATTATTCCCGCTGAGAGACACCATTGTCCTGCAAAACTGAAACACCTATTGTTTCTGTCATCCTAACTCTATCTTCTCACTCCAGCACTTACAATGGAATTATGTCTCCATTCGCCTCTAGCACTTAATGTGTCTCTTTTTAAAATTATTATGATTATTTGTCCATTGAACTTCTGACCCAATTGTGTCTTTGTCTCATAGCACTCATCAATTTAGAAGTTGTATGAGATACGTTTACATACTGAGTTTACTCCTAGGCTGTCAGCTTGTGGAGGTGTTGATCATTGATTCATTCATTCATTCATTTCACAGATTTCTAAGACATGCTAGGAAGAATAGGGATATGATAGTGAAAAAAAAGCTTCTCATAGAGCTTACAGCCTTGGAGTCCTTATTTTTTTCATGGTTACTAGTTTGTTTTTATAGTGTAAAAAGTGCCTAGTCCTGTATCAGTGCCGGGCACATAGTAAGTACTCCTTATTAAATGAATGAATTGATTAGCAAGTATATAAGTTGATAATTACAAAAGTTGCACATGACTTGTTTTTAAATTATCTGGCATTTAAGTCTTTCTGATGAAAGAGAAAATAAACATTGAGCAACAGAGATATAATATTAATTAGAAATAAATGCAACTGCAGAAATATATCATCTGGGTCTTTGGATTAAGGCTTCAATACAGCAGACATTTTTAACCAGTTTTGCAAATGATAGCAATATTTAAAGAACATTGGTCTCAAAAGACTGTTTTTGTAAGAATGAATAAAAACTATGACTATGGGAACTGTCTATTCCAAGTAGCTCTACACACTTAATTTGAGGCTTTTTAGCATAATAAGACATTTGTCTTCTTTGTATTTGAGACAGGGGTTTCATTTTACTTCCTACTGAGGTTTCCAGTGTGAATTTTTCATT
The DNA here is from genome assembly GCF_008728515.1 of Papio anubis. Taxonomy (NCBI): domain Eukaryota; kingdom Metazoa; phylum Chordata; class Mammalia; order Primates; family Cercopithecidae; genus Papio; species Papio anubis. The sequence continues at coordinate 10,234,487 of NC_044981.1, read as the reverse complement.
GCAGCTTGTGTCTTCTGTCTTACTGAGTCTTCTGTCTTACTGAGGTTTCTTTTCTCAGCTTTTTGGGATGGGCATCTGAGCTTGAACAAAAGAATTGCTGGGAAAAGGAAATAGCAAACCAGGAAAGTGACTAACTTCTATGAATGCCTGCACTATAGACCGCAGACTGTTGGCATGTTAGCCAGTTCTTAGAGACTCTTGCTTTTCATTGCTCCTATCTTAGCAATGTTGTTACAAAGTCAACTGTAGAAATGTAAAGCTTAGCAGGGCGCGGTGGCTCATGCCTGTAATCCCAGCACTTTGGGAGGCCGAGGCAGGCCGACCACCTGAGGTCTGAAGTTCAAGATCAGCCTGACCACCATGGAGAAACCCCACCTCTACTAAAAATAGAAAATTAGCCGGATGTGGTGGTGCATGCCTGTAATCCCAAGTACTTGGGAGGCTGAGGCAGGAGAATTGCTTGAACCTGGGAGGTGGAGGTTATGGTGAGCCGAGATCACATCATTGCACTCCAACCTGGGCAACAAGAGGGAAACTCCATCTCAAAAAAAAAAAAAAAGAAAAAAAGAAAGAAAAGAAAAGAAAAAGAAAAAAGAAATGTAAAGTTTAGGCAATTGCTTTCTGGCCTTCAAACATCACACTCCAAATGTTTCCTCTGCTCCTTAAAACACATTCATTCCATGATCAATGGCCAATGAGAATAAAACAAATTTATCCTAAAGATTTTATTTGCTTTTCCCTCATATTGTTTCTTAAATTCTTAGATATTTCATACTTAAAGAAAATTTCCTTATATAACTTTTTTCAAAGACATTTAGAATTTTACAGTTGCTAACTGGGTTTCATTCTTGTAATGAGTCATTTCTAAAACTGTGCCAAGGACTTTGAGGCCTTAGATGAAATTCTAGTCAGTGGCATCTCAGACTGCGTATTCTGACAGGCTTTTATCTATCTGGGATAGAGACAAGAGATTGGAAAGTTAAAGATTAACTCTCCAGTAGGGGAATTGAAGACTACTTGCTCTATTTTCCCAGCTGTTTTACCCACAAATCTCTATGTATTGAGATGAGCTCTAGGGTACCTATAAATCAGGTTAATAGGCAGTACATGCTGGAATAGGTACTTCCCACTTAATACCAGGCAGCTCTGGTGCCACATTCTATCTAGACCAGTTATTGGACTTGGGCTTGATATGAGGTGATACAGAAGGATCTTCTACCTTCCTTTGTTCCCTGACTTCCTCAGAGAACTGATGCTCATGGCAAAGACCAGGTGCAGCAAACCACTATGGCATGTGTTTACCTATGTAACAAACCTGCACATTCTGCACATGTATCCTGGAACTTAAAGTAAAAACAAACAAACAAACAAAAAAACCCAACTGATGCTTAGTCCTTAAAACTGGTCTTGGTGACATAGAAGACACCTAAATTTTCTAAAGTGATAGAAAGAATACTTTTATTTATTTTAATTTATTTTTTGGCAGGAATACTTTTAGAACATTTTTCCAGTAGTCATTTATCCTGGTATTGAGAATTTTTTTTTTTTTTTTAAATTGTGGCTTTGGATAAAGGACTGAAGAAGACAATTCTCTTTTTCTTTTGGTAGGAAGCACTGCTTAGCATGCACATTGTGTGAATGTGCATGACAAATTTGGTCCTAATACTAATTTATTTATATTTTAATGTTAGAAAAGGTGAAGGTGGTGCTAGTGAGAAGCTTTAGCTAACACACAAAATGGGGAAGTTAGTTTTACCACAGAGCTGAACAACTTTCGCACAAAACCAAAATGGCAGCTGGTTCTGAGGTTTCATGAACACATAAAAGCCCAAATGCCAGAAACCAAAAAATTCTCTTTAAGCAATTTTTCCCCTCTCTATAGGAACTGAGGCTGTCAGCAGCATAAACACTTGCAATCCTGCCCTTCCTAGGATGCATGTGCTATCGAAAAGGGAGGTGTTAATTGCTGTGCTAATTACAACATGATTGCTTTGCACTTGTTTTGCACTTGTAGGTGATTAAATTTTTAACGAAGCATATTACTTGGCACTGTTAGCACAGTTAACACATTTCTCTCTCTCTCTCTCTCTCTCTTTTATGCCTTGGGAGAAGTCCCGCACCGCAGACCCTTCTCTGGCTGTGATGTGCTGTTGTGTTTGGAACAAGCTTCTGTTTAGCCTGTCAGTTACAGGACTCCAGCTTCCTGCTTGGGAAAGAGCAGCAGCCTATTATAATCATACTCAGCATGATGGCACTGGCCAGATGCGAGCGCAGAACCCACAAAGGTATTAGCTAAAAATTAGGCAGTGCTGCCAATGCCAGTTTCCAGCCTTCATTTAAAAACTACGGCGACTTCAGCCAGTCAAGTGGCAGTGTCGGAGGGTTTAGCAGGAAGGTAGAGAGATGACAGCAAGTTCCATGTGATTTATTTCAGCTTTACGGCCTGCATTCCCAGCTGAACCGGAGCACGGGAAACTTGCATCTGTTACACGGGCAGCCTTGTATCTCTTGGTCTCCACTGTGCAGCAGGCTGCTGTCCTCCGTGGAAGCTGGATTTTGTGTTTGTGCGCTTGTGCGTGCATACTTTCTCTGTCTCTTTTTCTGTTTCTCCCTAGGTTTCCTCATTCGGAAGTGTCTGGGAAGACAAGTTTGGTTGTAAGAGAAGAACTGGACCTGTCTGAGGAGTTCACAACCTTGGGGCGCGCTGTTAGAGAAATGACATGTCACTCAATTGTCTTTAATGCTGCGTATCTGCAGACAAACCTCTCTATAAAACCCGAAAAGTCAAGCGTTCAACTTTTTGTGACTTACCTCTCATGACTTGGCAAGTTTTGCAGCAAGGAGACTGGGATGATGGTTTTAGGAGAGCAGAGTGAACGAAGGAAAGAAATGGACCAGTCTGAATTTGAATGAGAAGCGCCTGCTCTTGCCATGGGAGTTCTTGTGTGCTCATTAACCCCCACCAGTGGGCTGAGCAGGACAAAGGGGCAAAATGGATTCTCAAGAGGAGCATACATTCCTCAAAGGCTGAGTTAAGCTTTAGTTACTGAGCCTCAATGAATGCATCTCCAGAACATTTTGTAAACCTCTTCAGCCCTCTTGGGGTTGCCTGAAAAAAAAAAAAAAAGTTGCCTCTACACCACATAGCTTATACGTATCTGTCAGCTCAGCATGGTGAAGAAATGGCACAAACCAAGCGGAAACAGATAGCTAAAAGGATCTTCTGAGGCCAGGAGCAGTGGCCCCTGTAATCCCAGCACTCTGGGAGGCTGAGGCAGGTGGATGACCCAAGGTTAGGAGTTCGAGACCAGCGTGGCCAACATGATGAAATCCCGTCTCTATTAAAAATACAAAAATTAGCCAGGCGTGATGGCGCACATCTGTAATCCTGGCTACTTGGGAGGCTGAGGGAGGACAATCGCTTGAACCCAGGAGGTGGAGGTTGCAGTGAGCTGAGATCGTGCCACTGCACTCCAGCCTGGGCGACAGAGTGAGACTCCATCTCAGGAAAAAAAAAAAAAAAAAGAGAGAAAAGGATCTACTGAACATATCCAGGACACTGTAGATTGTGACCTTACCAAGAATTCAAGATCAACTTCTGTACTGCTGCTCTCTTGACAATGGTGTTATCTCTTATGATTTAAAAATCCATTCCATTTTTAAATGTCAGTTTCATGATATCCTTTCATTAAGAAAAACCTTTTCTATTCTAATGAACTGTTGGCTGCAGTTTCTTTTTTTCTCTGCTTTTGACTAATGAGTGTAATTACTTTCATTTGCAAACTCCACCCTTCTCATCAACTTTGTATTTTAGACCTATCTATTGACTGCGTGGCTTCCCTCGGCTGTCATTGTGATAATCAAGGTAGACGAATAGGTGATATTCCAACGGAAATATTCCAGGGCATCAAATCCATACCCCAAATGGGAAAAAAGACAGCACTGTGGGACAGAAACTTTAATATTATTAAAAATATATTTTTCTTATTTGTAGCGGGGAGTGATTTGGGGGAGATAGAAGAATTATGAATGTGTGTTAAAAATAAAGTCAAATGTTCCAAAAATAACATAATTTATTTAACACTATTTCAAGTCAGTATTTGAAAATGCTTTTAGAAAGACTGACATGTCCAAGCTTCTATGGATGGAGCATCCGTTTAGAGAATTCGGCATTAATTTTTCAGCTGACGTTTGCCCTTGAACTCTTCGGCCATCACAAAGGACTGCTCATTCATTGACTTTTCAGCAAATATTCACTCTGTCCTGAGTCTACTTTTACCATCTTCATTCTTCTTTCTCCATCCCTTTCCATTCCCATCCCCTACCCTGTCTCTGCCCTGCCACCTGCTCAGCTGCTTCTTCTGCTGCCAATTAAGGGTCAGCCCCCTGAGAGGCTCCCACAGGCCTCGGCACATGAACTCCAGGCTGAATGGGCCTCAGTACAGTGGGCTTCCTTGAGATGGAAGAGTTCAGATTCTGCTACTTTAGCAATCACCTGGCTTGCTTTCCTTTCCTTTTCTCTTCCTTTCTCTCTCTTTCTCTCTCTTTCTTTATTTCTCCTTTCTTCTTTCTTTCTCGCTCTCTTTTTCTTTTTCTTTTCTCTCTCTGTTTTTCTCTTTCTTTCCTGCCTCTCTTTTTCTTTCTTTTCTTTTTTTCTTTCTTTCTTTCTCTTTCTTTTCCTTTCTTTCTTTCTTTCTCTTTCTTTCTTTCTTTCTTTCTTTCTTTCTTTCTTTCTTTCTTTCTTTCTTTCTTTCTTTCTTTCTTTCTTTCTTTCTTTCTTCTTTCCTTCCTTCCTTCCTTCCTTCCTTCCTTCCTTCCTTCCTTCCTTCCTTCTTGTCTTTCTCCTTTTCAAGCAAAGTAGTTTAAAAATTATTTTTAGCCCTTATGGAAATGCTAAACCCTCAAACTTTTTTGTTTTGTTTTCCGGTTTTGTTTCTGATAGACAAGCTAAGTCCCAGTTCTCTCTGAATGTTGAGAGGGGGAGGAATTCCTTGAGGCCTGATTCATCTTTTTTCTGAGCATGTGTGTAAAGACATGCACACCACACAAGATTTCCCAGAAAACCACTCCAGGTGTGGGCAGGATAAGGTGTTCATTCTCTGTGTGAACACAAGTGAGTCAATTCTATGTCTGAAGAGAGTTCCTTGAGAATACTTAAAAGGCATATGAGTTCATGGATTAAAACGGTGGAATACTCTAGAAGAAAACCTTGGAAATACCATTTTGGACATCAGCCTTGGCAAAGATTTTATGAATATGTGCTCAAAACAATTGAGACCAAAACAAAAATTGACAAGTAGAATCTAATTAAAGAGCCTCTGCACAGCAAAAGAAACTATCAACAGAGTAAATAGGCAACATACAGAATGGGAAAAATATTCACAAACTATGCATCCAACAAAGGTCTAATATCCAGAATCCATAAGGAACTTAAGCAATAACCAAATAACTTTATTTAAAAGTGGACAAAGGACCCAAGGTAATTTATAGTTTTAATGCAATCCCCATCAAGCTACCACTGACTTTCTTCACAGAATTGGAAAAAACTACTTTACATTTCATACTGAACCAAAAAGGAGCCTGCATAGCCAAGACAATCCTAAGCAAAAAGAACAAAGCTGGAGCCATCATGGTACCTGACTTCAAACTATACTACAAGACTACAGTAACCAAAAACAGCATGGTAGTGGTACCAAAACAGATACATAGATCAATGGAACAGAACAGAGACCTCAGAAATAACACCACACATCTACAACCATCTTATCTTTGACAAACCTGGCAAAAACAAGAAATGGGGAAAGGATTCCCTATTTAATAAATAGTGCTGGGAAAACTGGCTAGCCATATGTAGAAAGCTGAAACTGGATCCCTTCCTTATACCTTACACAAAATTTAACTCAAGATGGATTAAAGACTTAAATGTAAGACCTAAAACCATAAAAACTCTAGAAGAAAACCTAGGCAATACCATTCAGGACATAGGCATGGGCAAGGACTTCATGACTAAAATACCAAAAGCAATGGCAACAAAAGCCAAAACAGACAAATGGGATCTAATTAAACTAAAGAGCTTCTGCACAGCAAAAAGAAACTGTCATCAGAGTGAGCAGGCAACCTACAGAATGGGAGAAAATTTTTGAAATCTATCCATCTGACAAAGGGCTAATATCCAAAATTTACAAAGAACTTACACAAATTTACAAGAAAAAAATCAAACAACCCCATCAAAAAGTGGGCAAAGGATATGAACAGACATTTCTCAAAAGAAGACATTTATGCAGCCAACAGATACATGAAAACATGCTCATCATCACTGGTCATCAGAGAAATGCAAATCTCATGCCAGTTAGAATGGTGATCTTTAAAAAGTTAGGAAACAACAGGTGCTGGAGAGGATGTGGAGAAATAGGAATGCTTCTACACTGTTGGTGGGAGTGTAAATTAGTTCAATCATTGTAGAAGACAGTGTGGTGATTCCTCAAGGATCTAGAACTAGAAATACCATTTGACCCAGCAATCCCATTACTGGGTATATACCCAAGGGGTTATTAATCATGCTACTATAAAGACACATGCACACGTATGTTTATTGCAGCACTATTCACAATAGCAAAGACTTGGAACCAACCCAAATATCTATCAATAATAGACTGGATAAAGAAAATGTGGCAGATATACACCATGGAATACTATGCAGCCTCGAAAAAGGATGAGTTCATGTCCTTTGTAGGTACATGGATGAAGCTGGAAACCATCATTCTCAGCAAACTAGCACAAGGACAGAAAACCAAATACCACATGTTCTCACTTGTAAGTGGGAATTAAACAATGAGAACACATGGACACAGGGAGGGGAACATCACACACCAGGGCCTGTTTGGGGGTAGGGGGCTGGGGGAGGCATAGCATAAGGAGAAATACCTAATGTAAATGACGAGGTGATGGGTGCACCAAACCAACATGGCACATGTATACCTATGTAACAAACATGCATGTTGTGCACATGTACCCTAGAACTTAAAGTATAATTAAAAAAAAAAGTGGGCAAAGGACATGAACAGACACCTTTCAAAAGAAGACATACGAGTGGCCAACAAACATATGAAAAAATGCTCAACATCACTAATTATTAGAGAAATGCAAATTAAAACCATAATGACATACCATCTTACAACACTCAGAATGGCTATGATTAAAAAGATAAAAACTAACAGATGCTGCTGAGACTGTACAGTAAAGGGAATGCTTCCCTGTTTCCTCAGGTGGGAATACACTGTTGGTGGGAATGTAAATTAGTTCAGCCACTGTAGCAAGCAGTTTGGAGATTTCTCAAAGAACTTAAAACAGAGCTACCATTCAATCCAGCAATCCCATTACTGGGTATCTATCCAAAGGAGAATAAACTATTCTGCCCAAAATACACATGCACTCATATGTTAATAATAGCACTATTCAAAATAGCAAAAACATGGAATCAACCTAGGTGCCCATCAATGGTGGACTGGATAAAGAAAATGTGGTACATATACACTATGGAATACTACACAGCCATAAACAAGAATAAAATCATGTCCTTTTTGGCAACATGGATGCAGCTGGCCATTATACTAAGCAAATTAACACAGAAATATAAAACTAGATACTGAGGCCAGGTTCAGTGGCTCAGGCCTATAATCCCAGCACTTTAGGAGGCTGAGGCAGGTGGATCTCTTGAGCCCAGGAGTTCGAGACCAGCCTGGGCAACATGGTGAAACCCTACCTCTACAAAATATACAAAAAAAATTAGCCAGATGTGATGGCATGCCCTTGTAGTCCCAGCTAACTGGGAGGCTGAAGTGGGAGGATTCCTTGAGCCCAGGAGTTTGAAGCTACAGTGAGCCATGATTGTGCCACTGCACTCCAGTGGGACCCTGTCTCAAAAACAACAAAAAAAGCAAAACCAAATACTACATGTTCTGATTTAGAAGTGGGAGCTAAACCCTGGATGCCCATAGACAGAGATGGGAACCATAGACACTGGGGAATACTACAGTAAAGAGAGAGGAAGGGGGACAAAGACTGGAAAACTACCTCTTGGGTACTATGCTCATTCCCTCGATGATGGGATCATTCATACCTCGAACCTCAGCATCATGCAGTGTGCCCATGTAACAAACCTGCACATGTGCCCCCCGAATCTAAAATACAAGTTGAAATTATTATTAAAAAAAGACGTCGTGCTGAGAGGAACACTGGCCTTCTGTCATGAGCAGAGCATGCGTGAAATGTTGCTTAGGAATTGACACTTGTGGTTTTCGAAAGTCTTTTCCTAAAGACTCCTCCTTTTTGTCTTTTTGTACATGCAGTTTTCTTTCTCATGTCTTCCTGACATTCAACCATGGTTTTCCCCTCAAGACTTTCATCCAACCTTTTCTTCTATAAAGTCTAAGAAAGAATAAGCTATCCTGTCCACTGTATGTGCACAGCATCTTGTGGATATATTTTAGGACTAGGCCATTTTTTAGGTATATGACCTTAAGCATGATTAGTGCTTTGGTAAATAACAAAAGTTTAATAAATGCTGACTATTACCATATAGAATTGTAATCGATTTTTTTTTTTTTGAGACTGAGTTTTGCTGTATCACCCAGGCTAGAGTGCACTGACGTGACCACAGCTCATTGCAGCCTTGACCTCCCAGCCTTGAGCGATCTTCCTGCCTCAGCCTTCCAAGGAGCTAGTACTACAGGCATGCACCACCAGGCCTGGTTAATTTTTTTTAGTTTTTGTAGAGACAGGGTCTCACTGTGTTGCCAGGGCTAGTCTCGAACTCATGGGCTCAAGCTGTCTTTCCACCTCAGCCTGCTAAAGTGCTGAGATTACAGGTGTGAACTGCTGTACCTGGCCTCATTATTGTTAGAAACAGGATCTCACTACGTTGCCTGGGCTGGACTCCAACTCCCGGACTCAAGCGATCCTCCTGCCCTAGCCTTCTGAGTAGCTGTGACGGCAAGGTTCACACTACTGTGCTTACCTTGTAATTGATCTTTAAAAATAAATTTGTATAAAAATTTTCAGACACAAAAAATTTAAAGAATAGTATAATGAGCCTCTGAGTCCCAGAAAATTCAACTGTTTCTCAGAATATTATGCCCATTTTAAGAGGAAGACAGAGGGTCAATTTTGAATTGAGCTCTGTAATCTGGGAACTGCTAGCAGATATGGGCACAAGCAAACGGAAGTGTAACCTTGCATATAATATATGGTGGGGAGAAAAGATCATTGTACTTATTGTCATGAAAAACTACAGGTGGGAGAGATAAGAGGTGATATATTTGAGATCCGCTTGGGTCTTGTCCCATGGTTCCTTTTCTGTTCTGTTCCAAGAGACTTATAAGCCTCAGAAAGCCATGGTGGTTACAAGTTTGGACCCTGGAGACAGGCATGGATTTGACTCAGCTCTCTTACTTAGGAAAAATTTAAGCCTTTATTTCCTCATCTTAAAAAAAATGGGCCAAATAATAGTGTCTGCCTCAGAAGTTTGTTTTGAGAATAAACACCAGTAGGTACATGGAGAACTTGGTACATAGCATTTTTCATTGATTCTGAGATTCCCACTTTAACATCTCTGAAATACGTCTAACAATCAATGATGTGATGATTTAATTGTTAGCATTTTCTTTCTCTCTTGGAGGTCCAGAAAATAATGGTGGGTTTTATGATTAATGGGTCTTAGGTTCCATGAAATATTACAGCAAGTGATTAATAAATATTAGCTATCAAAATAATGATGATTGTAGAGTTTCCTTAATTCACCCAAATCAAAGTTCATATGACAGAAATTTGCTCTATTTTGTCTGCCATCGAGGAACCATGTAATCTTGGGCAAATCTTTTTTTTTTTTTTTTTGAGACAGAGTCTCGCTCTGTTGCCCAGGCTGGAGTGCAGTGGTGTGATCTCAGCTCACTGCAAGCTCTGCCTCCTGGGTTCATGCCATTCTCCTGCCTCAGCCTCCTGAGTAGCTGGGACTACAGGTGCCCGCCACCACGCCTGGCTAATTTTTATAAATACATATTTTTAGTAGAGATGGGGTTTCACCATGTTAGCCAGGATGGTGTGGATCTCCTGACCTCGTGATTCGCCTGCCTCAGCCTCCCAAAGTGCTGGGATTACAGGCGTGAGCCACCGTGCCCGGCCGGGCAGATCTTTTAACTTCTGTTGAGATTCTGTCTCAAATTTGAGTGAGATGATTGCTGTGGTTCATCTGGCATGAAAGTCCTAAGATATGATTGGTTCTCTGGAAGTCAGTGAAGATGAGATGAATGTAAGTGTGTGAGAATGTGGAGGGCACCTCCATGTGCTCATAAGCAGTCTGCGGGATGAATCCTTTCATCTCCATGAAGCAAATAACTCTTTCACACTGCTGCTCTGACACATCCAGGACCTCTGGCCACCAAAAGAGATGTGTAGAATGGAAGTCCCTGACTTTCTGTCTGTTCTACAGATACTCACGTAGTTCTGGGAAATTCTTCTCTTGGAGTGTAGCCATGTGGTCAGCATAGCAAGATGGCAGAGTGGACAAAAACAACTCTAAGTGATCTGAGACATTCACTGGGCCTTGGCTCTTCTGAAATGCCACCCTCTTCTTGTTGCCAACTTGTCATTATTTTCAACTTTTTAGACTAAAGTTTCTACCCTTAGAATTGCCCCTCTGGGTTATACAACAAAACTGGGAACTTAGTAAGTGTTAAAAAATATCCAACATGGGATCACTGAAATGGCGTGAGAAGGATTGTCATCTCCAGCCATCTCCATGATCACATGGACATGAGACCATTGTCTGGCTAATGGTCTCCATAAAGAGTCGGAAACCATTGAGGTTCGAGTCTTGAGGGAGTGAAGAGGATTCAGTGGTCATGGGGTGACGGGTAAAATGATAACAGGAGAGAGGAAACGTGGTTGGGACAGTTCCTGGGATATTTGACAAAGGAGGGAATTCTTTAAGAGACACTAATGAGAAAGTGAATATGCTTAGGCAAATGCCACCTACATCGTTATTTTGCATAGGGCCATCCTGGATAAATCGAGGTATGATATGTCTACACATTTGTGTTTTCTTGGAGTACTTTTATTTATAGTGCCTCATTTTACAATAGTTTTGTGAGGTATGTAGGGCGACTATTACCAGGGCTGACTCACAAGTGAGGAAGCAAATGTGGATCAGCACCACAACAGCCCTGGGAATGGAGCCAGGACTGACACTCTGCTCTCCCCACTCCCAATTTCACCCTTTTCCTGCTTTTTTAAAGTGTCACTCTTGCAGAAACAAGGCCGGCAAGGCACCTCCCTCACATTACAATCCAGGTCTCCAAATGCAGAACTGGTCTGATATATTTGCGTGAAGTCAGCACCGTAAATTTATTTATGTCCACATTGTCATAAATTTAGTCCACATTGTCATTATTATGTATTGTGATGATATTTTTCTTTCTCATCTAGAAAATGCACTCTGGTCTTTAACCTACAGACTAGATTTTCAGAAAAAAAAAATAAAAAAATTAAAAAATACCAGAAAGGACGAATGCTTTCTACCTTTAGAATATGCTGAATTTAATTTTCTCCTGAAAGTTTTTGTAGAATGATGGTTTATTTCTGGCATGGAATGTAGACAGCGTTCCAGTGGGAAATAGAGAACTCTGAAATGAGTGAACTCTCTTGCAGAGAGAACGTCAGAGAGAGAAAAGGTTTGCCAGAAGAGTGGACTCTCCAAAGACATAACTTTTGGTCTTGTATGTGTCTCAACTTTGGCTGTTAACCTCAAATTGAGAGGCAATGGCATAACCTGAAAACCTATGGAGAACTGGGCTGAGATTTTCTTCTTCTAAGCAGCTCACATCAATTCCAAGTGTCATCGTTTTCCCTCCAGTCTTAATCAATATTCACAACTTCTGGAGAAGGATGCCTTGAACAATAATTAGTGGTAGTGGGGGTACTACACACTTTGCTGGCCATCAGCATTCCTGGCTTGTTAAGAATGCTTTAATTGGATATTAATACAAAGGAGGCTTTTTTGGTTTTCTTTTCAGGTTCTGTTATGTTTTTAAAATTATTATTATTAACCCTTTGTAGAGCAGTTTTAGGTTTACAGAAAAATTGAGCAGAAACTACAGAAAGTGCCTGTATATTCTAGTCCCTCCACTCTTCCCTGCAGCCTCCCCAACAATCAACATCCCCCACTAAGTGGCATATTTGTTAAAATTAATGAACCTACATTGATGCATCATTATCACCCAAAGTCCTCAGCTTACGTTAGGGTTCACTCTTGGTGTTGGACATTCTATAGGCTTTGAAAGTTGTATACTGAAAGTATCCACTATCGTAGTATTATACGGAATAGTTTTACTGCTTCAAAAATCCTCTGTGGGCTGGGCGCAGTGGCTCACACCTGTAATCCCAGCAAATTGGGAGACCGAGGCAGCCGGATCACTTGAGGTCAGGAGTTCAAGATCAGCCTGGGCAACATGGTGAAACCTCGTCTCTACTAAAAATACAAAAATTAACTGGGCATGGTGGCGAGGGCCTGTAATCCCAGCTACTCGGGAGGCCGAGGCACAAGAATCGCTTGAACATGGGAGGCAGAGGTTACAGTGAGCCGAGATCACGCTACTACACCCCAGCCTGGGTGACAGAGCGAGACTTTGTCTCAAAAAAAAAAAATCCTCTGTGCTCTGCCTATTCATTTTTCCCTGTCCCCCAACCCCTGAAAATCACGAATCTTTCTACTGTTTTCCTAGTTTTCCCTTTTCCAGAATGTCATATGGTTGGAATCATACAGTATGTAGCTTTTAAGATTGGCCTCTTTCACTTAGTTATATGTATTTAAGTTTCCTTCATATCTTTTCATGACTTGATAGCTTGTTCTTTTCCTGAATAATATTTTGTTGTCTAGATGTACCACAGTAGTTTATTTATCTATTCACCTCCTGAAGGACATCCTGGTTACTTCCAAGTTTTGGCAACTATAAAGCTGCCATAAATACCCACATACAGGTTTTTGTGTATACATAAGTTTTCTTTTTTTTTTTTAAATTTATTTATTATTATTATACTGTAAGTTGTAGGGTACATGTGCATAACGTGCAGGTTTGTTACATATGTATACTTGTGCCTTGTTGGTGTGCTACACCCATCAACTCGTCATTTACATCAGGTATAACTCCCAATGCAATCCCTCCCCGCTCCCCCCTCCCCATGATAGGCCCCGGTGTGTGATGTTCCCCTTCCTGAGTCCAAGTGATCTCATTGTTCAGTTCCCACCTATGAGTGAGAACATGCGGTGTTTGGTTTTCTGTTCTTGTGATAGTTTGCTAAGAATGATGGATTCCAGCTGCATCCATGACCCTACAAAGGACACAAACTCATCCTTTTTTATGGCTGCATAGTATTCCATGGTATATATGTGCCACATTTTCTTAATCCAATCTGTCACTGATGGACATTTGGGTTGATTCCAAGTCTTTGCTATTGTGAATAGTGCTGCAATGAACATACGTGTGCATGTGTCTTTATAGCAGCATAATTTATAATCCTTTGGGTATATACCCAGTAATGGGATGGCTGGGTCATATGGTACATCTAGTTCTAGATCCTTGAGGAATCGCCATACTGTTTTCCATAGTGGTTGAACTAGTTTACAATCCCACCAACAGTGTAAAAGTGTTCCTATTTCTTCACATCCTCTCCAGCACCTGTTGTTTCCTGACTTCTTAATGATCGCCATTCTAACTGGTGTGAGATGGTATCTCATTGTGGTTTTGATTTGCATTTCTCTGATGGCCAGTGATGATGAGCATTTTTTCATGTGTTTGTTGGCTGTATGAATGTCTTCTTTTGAGAAATGTCTGTTCATATCCTTTGCCCACAATTGCTTCAAAGAGAATCAAATACCTAGGAATCCAACTTACAAGGGATGTAAAGGACCTCTTCAAGGAGAACTACAAACCACTGCTCAGTGAAATAAAAGAGGACACAAACAAATGGAAGAACATACCATGCTCATGGATAGGAAGAATCAATATCGTGAAAATGGCCATACTGCCCAAGGTTATTTATAGATTCAATGCCATCCCCATCAAGCTACCAATGAGTTTCTTCACAGAATTGGAAAAAACTGCTTTAAAGTTCATATGGAACCAAAAAAGAGCCCGCATCTCCAAGACAATCCTAAGTCAAAAGAACAAAGCTGGAGGCATCATGCTACCTGACTTCAAACTATACTACAAGGCTACAGTAACCAAAACAGCATGGTACTGGTACCAAAACAGAGATATAGACCAATGGAACAGAACAGAGTCCTCAGAAATAATACCACACATCTACAGCCATCTGATCTTTGACAAACCTGAGAGAAACAAGAAATGGGGAAAGGATTCCCTATTTAATAAATGGTGCTGGGAAAATTGGCTAGCCATAAGTAGAAAGCTGAAACTGGATCCTTTCCTTACTCCTTATACGAAAATTAATTCAAGATGGATTAGAGACTTAAATGTTAGACCTAATACCATAAAAATCCTAGAGGAAAACCTAGGTAGTACCATTCAGGACATAGGCATGGGCAAAGACTTCATGTCTAAAACACCAAAAGCAACGGCAGCAAAAGCTAAAATTGACAAATGGGATCTAATTAAACTAAAGAGCTTCTGCACAGCAAAAGAAACTACCATCAGAGTGAACAGGCAACCTACAGAATGGGAGAAAATTTTTGCAATCTACTCATCTGACAAAGGGCTAATATCCAGAACCTACAAAGAACTCAAACAAATTTACAAGAAAAAAACAAACAACCCCATCAAAAAGTGGGCAAAGGATATGAACAGACATTTCTCAAAAGAAGACATTCATACAGCCAACAGACATATGAAAAAATGCTCATCATCACTGGCCATCAGAGAAATGCAAATCAAAACCACAATGAGATACCATCTCACACCAGTTAGAATGGCGATCATTAAAAAGTCAGGAAACAACAGGTGCTGGAGAGGATGTGGAGAAATAGGAACACTTTTACACTGTTGGTGGGATTGTAAACTAGTTCAACCATTATGGAAAACAGTATGGCGATTCCTCAAGGATCTAGAACTAGATGTACCATATGACCCAGCCATCCCATTACTGGGGATATACCCAAAGGATTATAAATTATGCTGCTATAAAGACACATGCACACGTATGTTTATTGCAGCACTATTCACAATAGCAAAGACGTGGAATCAACCCAAATGTCCATCAGTGACAGATTGGATTAAGA